>NC_142443.1:45387500-46012500 GCF_059453495.1 Arachis ipaensis
CCAACTCTTTTCAAAATCTTTTCTGAAAACAAATCTATCTTTTTCACTCAAAAATCTTTTCAACTAATCCATATCTTTTTCAAATATCCATATAATCTTTTTCAAAATTCAGAGTTATCTTTTTCAAAAATCTATCATATCTTTTCAAAATTAAACTCTATCTTCTATCTTATCTTTTTCAACTCAATCTTTTTATCTTATCTCTTCCAATTTTTCGAAAACCCACCCCCCCACCCCTTTAAAATTGGGTTCGGCCCCCCCTCTTCCATCAACAACTGCAACTCGATCTCCTTCTATCCCTCTCCTTTATTTTATTTTGCTTGAGGGCAAGCAAACCTTTAAGTTTCGTGTGTTTATCCGAGATCACTAAGATCATGGCTCCCAAAGGAAAACAATCCACTTCAAGAGGCAAGAAAGAGAGCGTTCCAAAACCACTTTGGAATCAAGGGAAGTTCTTATCTAAAGAACATTCAGACCATTATCTTAAAGTAATGGGTCTGAGATCAGTGATCCCGGAAGTTAGATTCGATCTGAAAGAAGATGAATATCCGGAGATCCAGGAACAAATTCGAATTAGGAACTGGGAAGTCCTAGCTAATCCTGAAACGAAAGTAGGAAAGAACATGGTCTAGGAGTTCTATGCTAATATGTGGCAGACTGACAAGCAAAAACTATCTGGAACTGCCTACTATGAATTTCGGACCACGGTCAGGGGAAAGATTGTTCACACCACCCCTGACAAGATCAGAGAGATATTAAAGCTACCTCAGCTAAAGGATGATCCAGACTCCTTCAACAGGAGGATGATGAGAGCAGACATTGACCTGGATAAAATTCTAGAGGACATATGTATTCCTGGAGCCAGGTGGACCACCAACACAAAGGGCGTCCCAAATCAACTCAAGAGAGAGGATCTCAAACCAGTTGCCAGAGGATGGCTGGACTTCATTGGGCGTTCTCTGTTGCCCACTAGCAACCGATCTGAAGTCACAGTTAAAAGAGCAGTGATGATTCATTGCATCATGATGGGGAAGGACGTGGAGGTTCATCAGCTGATCTCCACTGAACTCTACAAGATTGCTAACAAAAATTCAAAAGAGGCCAGGTTGGCTTATCCAAGCATAATTTCTCTGCTCTCCAAGGACGCTGGAGTAAGGATGGGAATAACTGAATATATCCTAATTGAAAAGTCAATCACCAAAGCATCAATGGAGAGACAACAAGCACAGGAGGATCCCATCAAGAAGAGAGCACAGGAATTCCTCCCAGAGATCCCTCAAGCTGAATACTGGGAGTATCTTGAGACGTCCGTCACCAAGATACAGGAAGCTATGGAGCAAATAATAAAACAACAGAAGGAACACAGTCAAATGCTGACCTATATGTTTAAAGAACAAGAGGAGCAGGGGCGTGACTTAAGGGAACTGAAGCGCCAAAAGTCTTCTCTTGTAGGACCAAGCATCCCAAGGATCAGAGGAACCCCCGTGCCCCCAGAATAAAGGTTGTTAATTTCCAATTTCTGCCTTAACTCTGTGACAGTGTCCTTATAAAAGTTTACCTTAGAAGTCATATAATAGTAATTAGTATCTATTTGATTTTATCTCCAATTAAGCTATAGTCTATTTTTCTCATCATCATTAAACATGAATAAAATAGTAGATCTCTTGAATAAGAAGCAATAAAATTTCGAGTTCAATAAAAGAAATTCTAATTGGTTAAATGTGGTGGCAATGCTTTCTATCTTCTGAATGAATGCTTGAACAGTGCATATGTCTTTTGAATTTGTTGTTTAAGACTGTTAAATATGTTGGCTCTTGAAAGAATGATGAACATGAGACATATTATTGATAATCTGAAAAATCATAAAAATGATTCTTGAAGCAAGAAAAAGCAGCAAAGAACAAAGCTTGCAAAAAAAAAAAAAAAGCAAGCAGAAAAAGTCAATAACCCTTAAAACCAAAAGGCAAGGGCAAATGAAAAGGATCCCAAGGCTTTGAGCATCAGTGGATAGGAGGGCCTAAAGGACTAAAATCCTGGTCTAAGCGGCTAAACCAAGCTGTCCCTAACCATGTGCTTGTGGCGTGAAGGTGTCGAGTGAAAACTTGAGACTGAGCGGTTAAAGTCAAGGTCCAACTCCAAAAAGAAGAGTGTGCTTAAGAACTCTGGACACCTCTAATTGGGGACTTTAGCAAAGCTGAGTCACAATCTGAAAAGGTTCACCCAGTTATGTGTCTGTGGCATTGATGTATCCGGTGGTAACACTGGAAAACAAAGTGCTTAGGGCTACGGCCAAGACTCATAAAATAGCTGTGTTCAAGAATCATCATACTGAAATAGGATAATCAATAACACTATCTGAATTCTAAGTTCCTATAGATGCCAATCACTCTGAGCTTCAACGGATAAAGTGAGATGCCAAAACTGTTCAGAAGCAAAAAGCTACTAGTCCTGCTCATCTAATTAGGATCTGAGCTTCAATCAAAAAAAAAAAAAAAACTCTAAGATATTATTGCTTCTCAACCTATTAGTCTTCTATTTTATTTGTCTAGTTGCTTGAGGACAAGCAACAGTTTAAGTTTGGTGTTTTGATTAGCGGATATTTTATACGCTTTTTGGGGATAATTTCATATAGTTTTGAGTATGTTTTAGTTAGTCTTTAGTCTATTTTTATTAGTTTTTAGGAAAAATTCATATTTCTGGACTTTACTATGAGTTGTGTGTTTTTCTGTAATTTCAAGTATTTTTCTGGCTGAAATTGAAGGAGCTGAGCAAAAATCTGATTCAGGCTGAAAAAGGACTGCTGATGCTGTTGGATTCTGACCTCCCTGCACTCGAAGTGGATTTTCTGGAGCTACAGAACTCGAAATGGCGTGCTTCCAATTGCGTTGGAAAGTAGACATCCAGGGCTTTCCAGCAATATATAATAGTCCATACTTTGCACAAGAATAGACGACGTAAACTGGCATTCAACGCCAGTTCTCTGCCCAATTCTGGCGTCCAGCGCCAGAAAAGGATCAAAAACTGGAGTTGAACGCCCAAACTGGCACAAAAACTGGCGTTCAACTCCACAAATGGCCTCTGCACGTGAATTGCTTAAGTCTCAGCCCCAGCACACACCAAGTGGGCCCCAGCACACAGAAGTGGGCCCCAGAAGTGAATTTCTGCATCATCCATCATAGTTTATCCAATTTTTGTAAACCTAGGCTACTAGTTTAGTATTTAAACAACTTTTAGAGACTTATTTTGTATCTCATGACATTTCAGATCTAAACTTTGTATTCTCTGACGGCATGAGTCTCTAAACCCCATTGTTGGGGGTGAGGAGCTCTGCTGTGTCTTGATGAATTAATGCAAGTATTTCTGTTTTCCATTCAAACACGCTTGTTCCTATCTAAGATGTTCATTCGCGCTTAACTGTGATGAAGGTGATGATCTGTGACATTCATCACCTTCCTCAAACCATGAACGTGTGCCTGACAACCACCTCCGTTCTATATCCGATTAAATGAGTATCTCTTAGATTCCTTAATCAGAATCTCCGTGGTATAAGCTAGAACTGATGGCGGCATTCATGAGAATCCGGAAAGTCTAAACCTTGTCTGTGGTATTCCGAGTAGGATTCAAGGATCGAATGACTGTGACGAGCTTCAAACTCCTGAAGGCTGGGCGTTAGTGACAGACGCAAAAGGATAGTAAATCCTATTCCAACCGGATCGAGAACCAACCGGTGATTAGCCGTGCTGTGACAGAGCGCGTGAGCGTAGTCTTCACTGGAAGGATGGAAGGTAGCCATTGACAACGGTGATCCACCAACCCACAGCTTGCCATAGGAGGACGTGCGTGCGTGAACAAGAAGACAGAAGAAAGCAGAGATTCAGAAGACAAAGCATCTCCAAAACTCCAACATATTCTCCATTACTGCATAACAAGTAACCTTTGATCCATGCTCTATTGTTTATTTGCAATTCAACTGATAAACATAATTGACTTCCTGACTAAGATTTACAAGATAACCATAGATTGCTTCAAACCAACAATCTCCGTGGGATTCGACCCTTACTCACGTGAGGTATTACTTGGACGACCCAGTGCACTTGCTGGTCAGTGGTACGAGTTGTGAAAAGTGTGATTCACAATTCGTGCACCAATTACTTCATGTTGCCATTTTGATTTTTGAATTCTGATGTTAGATTTAATTTTCCTTTTTAATGCAATTTTAGGTATTTTATATTTATTGTCCTTTCTTTGTTTGCTATTATTGATGTTTGCAATTGGTTATTTAGATTTAATATTCCTTGCTAGTTTTCTATGTTTTTATGTTGTGCCATCCAAGTGTTTGATAAAATGCATGGGAGGTTTTAGGTTAGATTTTTATATTCTTAGCTTGAATTGATTAATCGGAGACTCTTGAATCATCAAAGTCTCTCGTTGATTGGTGATTGAAACTAGCTAGTTAGCTTGAGCTTCACTAACTCTAGTCTTTGATTAGGACTTGTGAACTCAAGTTGATTTTCTCACTTGACTTACCTTCAATTGTTAGAGGTTAACTAAGTGATAGAAAAAGGCAATTACCATCACAAGTGACTATGATAATGGGGATAGGAATTCCAATTATCAATCCTTGCTAAGATACAATCCCATAACCAACAGTAACATACTTTCCTGCAATTCCTTGAGAGATGACCCGAGGTTTAATACTTCGGTTATTTTTATTGGGTTTGCTTAAGTGACAAACAAATTAAATTTGATTGTGGTTTAGTTGTCGGTTTAGATTTATACTTACAATGCGCTTATTATGTGAAATTCTTTACCGACTATTTTCCCCCCATCAATTTTCGGCGCCGTTGCCGGAGAATTGCAAACGTGTGCCTTATTATTGGTTATTGTGAATATTGTGAATAATTTTGCTTTTTTATTTCTTTGTTAGTGTTTCTAGTTTTAGGAGTTTATTTTCATTAATTCTTATTAGTTTTTGTTTTTACTTGCTACTATGAATTCTCACCCCCTTGGCTATGAGTTTAGCTCAAATTATGTTGTAGGGAATGGAAGCTATAATGAGAACATGCATCAAGGTTGGAATAATCAAAGATGGGAGGAGCCACAAGGATTTGATCAACCCTCTTGGCAACAACCTCTTCCAATGCACTTTGAGCAGCAACCATTCTATGATGCATACCAAGACAATGGATATGATGGACCCTCTTGTAGTTACCAACAAGTTCCAACCCCACCATATGCCTATGAACTTCCTCCTCAATATAGCTTTGAATCACCATACTCACAAGTCACCTATTACCAAAAACCCTCATATGATCCTAATCCTTATCCACCATACCAACCACCTTATGAGCCATATGAACCATATATAGAACCACTTCAATTCCAATACAATTACTCCCAAGAACCACCATCTCCATATACACCATGTCCATATCCATTAATCCAAGAGCCATATGATCCTAATTATGTTAGCCAAGTGGAACAAGAGTCAAATGATCGTTTCAAGGAAGCAATGGATCGACTTCAAGCAACCATCCGTCAAAAGTTTGACCCATGTGAGAACTAGGGATTGAAGGGTGTTATGCAACAAGTGGAAAAGATGGAGAGTGTTGGACCGCCACACCCTTATTATGATGAACCACCCTCGTATCATGAACCTTTCAACCCAAGCAATGAACCCTCATATCCACCCCAATCTCCAATGGATGACACTCTTGGTGTTCTTCTTTAAGAGCAAAGAGTGATGCAAAAGGAAGTACTAGAATTCACGGCTGCCTTGACCGAGGTAGTAAATTGATTAGCTTCCCAATATTTTGACAATCAAAGTACTCCCATGGCTATATGTGGAGAATCAATGGAAGAGCGTAGCATGAAGGAGACACTAGAAATTCCGGTGGACAATAAGGAACGTGACTTTGTATTGGAACAAGTGGAGGAAGCCATAATAGTTGAAGAGGAAGAAGTGGTTGAAGACTTAGGAGATGCTGAACCTCCATGGGAATCTAGAGTTGTAGAGTATTCCTCCAAGAAGATTGAAATTGATGTTGAGGAGGTTAGTGCACGACCTCCATGGCATATTCCTTTTGAAGAATTGGATGGAATAGATCAAGAAGCAAGTTCCCTTGGTGATGATGATCACGAATCAATCCAACCTTCTCCTGATGAAATTAAAAGTAACATTGAGGTAGATTTCTCTTAACCTCATAGTTATGATATGAGTGACGGAGAAGAGTTTGATGAATTTGGTGAGGGAGAGCTTAAAAGTGAAGAATCTTTTCAAAAGGTGGAAGTCCTTAGAAAAGATTGGACGGGAGTTGAGTTTGCTTTGTCAAGACCGTTGGAGACTTCTCTACCTAGGTTGCCATATACTACTTCATTAGAGTGGGTAAAACTTATCTCTATTCGCCTTCCTATCCCACTTGAGTATGGTATTCTTGAAACGGACGGCCAACTTAGGAAGCTTTATGGCATAAAGCGTAAGAGAAGAATGTTTAGTGGTTGGAGTTGCAAATCAAGACTCATCAAGGTTGAGACCTCAAGAGTTATATGCAAGGGTTAGACTAATGAACATTTAGTTGGATCTAAGAGAAGAGTTTGGTACTACATTGAGAATTTGAATTGCTTGCCACCCGGTTGGAATAATGATGATCCACTTAAAGACGGGTGGGGAAACAAGATTTGGGATCCCGGCATACAAGAGGATCAACATTGGGAGCTCAAAGCTTGTGAAGAACTTCATCAAGGCTTGGGGAATTTACTTGTAATTGATAGAGCTTATTGGAAGTCCAAGCATTGGTTTAAGTTTCAAGATGAGTTCAAGCAAAAGCCACCATGACAAGGAGCTCACAAATGTCCAACTTAAGGACTTTAACTAAAAGTGCTAGGTGGGAGACACCCCACCATGGTAAACTCTTTCAATTTTATTTTTTATTTATGTTGGTAATAAATTGAATTTTTATTTTTAGTTAGAATTATTTAGTTTAAGTTGTGGTTTTTACCGGTTTAATAATGTTTGGATTTATTTTGGAGGCTGTTAAAACGAAAAAAAAAAGGTGTGACACGTACGCGTGCCCCACACGTACGAGTCGATGCCAATTTCGCGTTTTATCAAAAATGAACAGAGATTTGGGCTGAAGCTGCATTGGAAGGGTGCTAGACGCACAACGTAACCCATGTGTGCGCGTCCACAATGCGTACGAGTCACTTTCATTTCTAGCACACCACGCATGGTTGTGCGCGACGCGCGCTTGTCGCACGTAAATTGTGCCCCCTTCAATCTGAATAGAGAGTTGCGTGAAAATGGCGATGAAAGTGTGCGTTTAGCACAAATTCACCCAACGCGTGCGCGTGCTTGACACGTACGCGTCACCTTCATTTCTCTCCATCCATGCGCACGCGTCAGTGACGTGTACGCGTGGATTCAAACTCACTAACACCCCCAGACGCGCAAGCCCTAGCCAGTCGTGCCCCTTTTCCCTCAACGTTCCATTTTCTCTTCTTTCCCTTCAAACCTCCATTAACACCATCATCAACCGCTGCTTCTCACCACCACCGACCTTCGTCCGGCAACCCCGAGCCGCCACCAACCACCCATTCTTTCCTTTCTTCTTCTTCTTCTTCTTCTTCTTCTTCTTCTTCTTCTTCTTCTTCTTCTTCTTCTTCTTCTTCTTTTCCTTCTTCTCTATTCTCCCTTCCCCCTTTCGCCACCTCTCGACCCTTCCCACCATCAACCAACACCACCGCGGCTGCCATTGCCGCCGTTGACCACCACCTTCTAACCACAACCACCTACCTTCCTTCTTCTCTTCTTCTTCGTTTCTTCTTGCTCTGCTATTTTCGCGATAGGAACAGTGAGCCCCATTCTCTGAGTTCAGCACCTTCATTCAGTGCCTTCGTTCTGCCATCATCACCTCCATCAGTAGCCGCCGTTTCTGGGTCGGCGCTGCTCTTTCCTCCCATTCAGTTTCCGTTTCTACCTCTGAAACCCTACCTGGTTTCTCCCGTTTCTCCTTTCTGCGTTCTGTTTACATTCTGTTTAAGTGGTATAGTTAGCATTGCTTAATTTCTGCTCATTTAGGATAGTTAGAAATGCATGTTAGTTGATTAGGTTGTTAGAAAATCCGGACTGGATAGTGGATTTAGGTATTGTTTTGTTTACTGCTGCTGTCTGAAATGGCTGATTTTCATTTGCTTTGTTGAATGATGATAATGAGATTCTGTACTACTTTACAAGTTGCTGTTGTTACTAATTGTGGGTCATGCTGCTATTTGGAACTGTTACTGCTTCTTTGATTTGCTCTGTGCTACACTAGCTTGATTGATGCTGCTGCTTTAATGTATGTGTTAACAAATTGTTTGCTCATTGCAACTCTTCGTGCTTGTCATGCATTGATGATCAGTACATTATGGATTATGCCTGCTGCTGTTCAAATGAAGATCACTACTGCTGTATTTTATTTCTTGCTCCAATCTGAACTTAATCACTCGATTCAGGATGCTTAATTGTCTGAATTCCTGTTGAATACTTGTGATTGGTTGTTAAATTCAAAGAAGTGAATGCTTCCCAGTTATAAATTCTTGCTTTTTCTTGTTGGTGGCTAGTTTCAAAACAAACAATTCCTGCTGCTGAATCTTTAATTCAAATTGAACTTCATTCTTGAATTGAGCTATGTGTAATTGTTGAATTTTTTATCACTTGCGATTGACTGCTGAATTCAATGAAGAAATGCTGACTGCATCTATTCTCTTTGAGTAATTTTTGCTGATTTGATGCCATGGTTTCAGCCATTATTTTGTTCATTGTTCACAGAAAGCATGCTACATGTGCTTAATTGGTTATGGAATAATTGCTTATTGCTGTCTTGTTGGCTCATTTGCTTACTCCCTATGAATTTATATATGTTTTTGGTATTTTTAATTATCCATGAATTCATAGGAAATATGAATTGATTGATTGAGTTTGGAAAATAGCCAATTTGCTGCTAAGCTAATCTGAGCTGTTTTATTTTGATTAATGATGCATGAGTCATATGCATATACTTGTTCTTCATGCTAATTGACATATATTGGAATTCATATGAATTGTTTTGCTGCTGCTTGTTTATCCAGGAATGTCCAAATTAGTGCTGGAATGCTGTCAAATTTTTCTAAAATATTTATGCTATTAATTTCCAATTATGAACTGAATTTGGCACATTTTGAATTTATTCCTACTTGATTACTGCCAAATTCAATTTATGAATTGGTCGGCCAACATTTCCACCCTATCTTTGCTTCCCTTTATCTGAACTACTCGTTGATAGCAACAAGGAACTATTTGACGAAATTCTATGTCAAATAGAACCTTGATTGACCAAGTGATTTTGAACCTCTTTTCTGTCTTTAATGTTGTTTCAAGTTAGATCAATACCCTTTTGTTTCTGGCTTACTATCTGTTTGCTCACTTACCTGCTTTTCTTTCTTCTGCTTTATTTAATATTCTGTATCCTGGAATTCCTATTTTCAGGATGTCTGACAGAGGGAAAGGCAAAGCCAAGATCACCTCCAGTAAGAGGAAAAGGTCGCAGCCATCCACTGAGCCGGCGACCTCAGGTTTATCTGAGCGGAAGCTTAATGAGAAGGATAAGGCTGAGCAAGCTACGCCTTCTAACAACCCATATAAGTTTGCCAACCTATATTGTGAGATGAAATTTGAGCACTTTGTTAAGCGGAACCTCATTGTGGAAAAGAGATTAGATGTACCCTCCGATCTGAAGCAATATACTGAGCGTCAGATTACGGAGAGGGGTTGGATATTTTTGGACAGAGAGCAAGTGCGAGTGAATGAGACTTAGGTCTGGGAATTCTATTGCAATTACTACCGAGCGACCCTTGATGCCGTTCATCTCAGAGACAAGCAGATTCTGATTACAGAGGAGGCTATTGAGGACATCCTCCACTTTCAGCCTAAGATCAGTGATAAGGATGCCTTCCATCAGGCTGAGGAGGATATTAAATGCATGACTTTTGATTGGGACGCAGTGCATCGTACAGTTGCCCTTCCTGATGCCCCTTGGGAGCAAGGATCCTCGAAAGAGACTCCGAGAGGCATTAAGTTTGATTATCTGACAAAGGAGGCCAAGTTGTGGCAACAGATTCTATGTACCTATGTCATGCCCAGTACTCATTCTATTGAGGTCTCGGCTAATATGATAGTTCTGATTTAGTGTGTCTTAGAGGGGAAGGAGCTGTACCTTCCACGACTCATCAGGAGATACATGTACTGGGCCAATATCAGAAACCTGCCATTCCCTTGTTTGGTCACACAGCTAGCTCATCGGGCTGAGGTACCCTGGGAGCAGGGCGATGAGGCACCAGCCGCTCATGGTAAGGAGAAAGTTATCCCTTAGGGTGACTGGTTTGGTGACCGCCTAGTAGCCCGGCGCAGAGACCGCGCAGCCATAGCAGCAGCTACTGAGCCGACTACTTCTTTAGCTGCAGCAGGACCATCGGAACCATCTCAACCAACACCTTCATCTGCATCATAGCCGGTCTACCATCTTGTGCAGTGCCTTTTTGAGCGCCTTGATCAAATGGAGCGCCACAATCAGCGACGCTATAAGCAGTCTGAGCGTCGCAACAGGCGATGCTATGCACATCTGAAGTTGGTTCTGACTTCGGGGTGTATTGGCATCCCCTCTGAGCCTGACACACCTTCGGAGCATTCTGAGGAGGAGGAGGATGAGCAGGAGGAGGCCCAGCAGGAGGAGACTCAGCCTGAGTAGCCTACAGAGCCACAGGCACCTGCACAGCCACAGCCGACAGAGCCAGAGGCACACCCTTCAGTGGGCGACGATCCTTCTCACCCATCTTGACTGAGAGCATCGAGGACGATGCTATGATTTAAGTGTGGGGAGGTCGCCGTCTCCGGCGGACTATATTTTGGTGAACCATTTTAGACTTTTGTTCTATTTTGCTTTATTTTGTTTTATTTTTCTTTTAGTACTTGCAGACTTTTATTTTATTATACTTTTGTTTATTTTTACTTTGTTGCATTTTGCACTTTGGGCTTGTATATATCATAAATATTTAGCTTGAATTGCACTTTTAGCTTATTAGTTGTGATTTGAAAAAAATGTGGATTATTGAGCTTAGTTTACCCTTTTGCATGTGAGAATTTGGTTTGATTAAAAATAGGGAGTAAACTAAAAACTTTTAGCTTTTCATAATCACAACATTTCATTTAGGATATATATAATAATAAATGCTGGTCAATTTGTTGAAAATTTCAAGAAATACATTTTTCTTAGAACGGGCATTTAAGATTCACATTGATTTGAGTTAAAACTTTTTGTAACTTGCATGATATATATATATATATATATATAATTGGAATATAGTTTTTGAGCTAAGAACACACAATCCGTGAGTTTTTGAGCTTAATTGCATGGTTACATTATTTAACCATGATTTGTATTCTTGTGTGTTTTCTTCTCGATGATTGTAATCTATGGTTTGTTCCGTTCTATATGTCCATTGTTTAGTGCATTTTAATGCAATTAGGTGATTGAGGCCATTATTTGATTATAGCTCACTTATCCTAAATAGCTTACCCTTTCATTTACCTTTGTTTGCCACATTGAGCCTTTTTAACTCCCCTTTTTATTCTTTTATATTACCACATCACTAGTCTTAAGCAGAAAAATAATTAATTGTCCTATTTAAATCTTTGGTTAGCTTAAGATAGTGACTGTGTGTCAACTAAGTGTGGGGAAATTTGGGAACTTGGTTGATAAGAATGTGTTGTGTTTTTACTGACAAATATTGGATCTTTGGGTGCTTACTCATGTCAAATTAGAAAAGCCTTATGCATTGATATATTATGTTTTCATTCATATAAAAAAAAGAAAAAAAAGAAAAGAAAAAAAAATAAATGAATAAGGGGACAAAATTACCCCAATGTTAAGTTCAATAAAAAGATCAATGCATATGTGATGGAATGAAAATTGAGACATGAGTATGTGAAATATACAAAAGTGAGAATTTGGGTAGCTAAGCTTGACTTTAGAATTGTATAGAGTGTGTATATGTGTTAGGAGAGAACTTAGGTTAATCAAAGATTCATATGATAGCTCACTTGGCCATACGTATATCCTCACCCTTACCTTAGCCCCATTATAACCTTGAAAAGCCCTCATGATATTTGCATTTGTACACTTGATAATTGTTGATTGGTTAGATGAAGAACAAAATTTTAGAAAGCATGATTAGAGGAGATTTGAGAGGTTTAACACGAAACACTTGAGTGATTAGAGTGCATATACAAATCCAGTGAGGGTTTAATTGGTCATTTTCATATGTCCATATTTGATCATTGCTTGTCTTGCAAGTTAGTGAACTCTTTTGATTAACTCAACTCAATTGTGAATGTGCTTTGATATGATTGATTTAGTCTTTGATTGTGCATATATGATTTCTTGGAAATTTGACTCACTTTGACCACATATACGCTTATATATATATAGATAGATAGTAATTAGAATAGCATGATGCATGTAGATAGCTCGCATCTAGATAGGTTGTATTTCATAAGTTCCACCATTCTGCTTTCACTCTTTTAGTTCTCTTGAGCTTAGCATGAGGACCTGCTAATGTTTAAGTGTGGGGAGATTGATAAACCGCTAATTTACGGTTTATTTTGTATTAAATTGAGCGAATTTTCTCCATTATTCTCACACTTATGCATATAAATTACATGTTTTACATTTTCCTTCCTAATTCTGTGATATAGTTGAAAACATGTTTCCTAGGCCTTTAAATTGTCAATTTTAATTACCCTTTATTACCATTCGATGTCGTGATCTGTGTGTTAAATGTTTTCAGGCTGTATAGGGCAGGAATGGCTTAGAGGACGGAAAGGAAGCATGCAAAAGTGGAAGGAATGCAAGAAATCATGTTTTGAGAAGTTGGCAGCGACAGGTACGCGTGGGCCACGCGTACGCGTGACTGGCGCAGAAGACAAGCGACGCGTACACGTGACTGACGCGTACGCGTGACAATGATTTTTGTCAAACGATGCATACGCGTGGATGAAGCGTACGTGTGACAAAGCGTCACGTGCTGATTTTGCAGAAATCGCTGGGGCGATTTCTGGGCTGTTTTTGGCCCAGATCCAAGCCAGAAAACACAGAATAGAGGCTGCAGAGTGGGGGAATCATTAATCCAACAATTTATTCACATAATTTTAGGTTTTAGATGTAGTTTTCTAGAGAGAGAGAGAGGCTCTCTCCTCTCTCTAGGTTTTAGGTTTCTTAGTTTTATTCCTTTTCAATTTCAGATTTCTATCTTGTTTTAATTTAGTTTTTCTTCTACTTTTAATTGTTCTAGTATTCTTGTTTATTTATTTCCCTTATTGATTACTTTATGTTGCCATTTTGATTTATGAATTCTCATGTTAGATTGGATTTCCCTTTTTAATGCAATTTGAGGTATTTTATATTTATTGTCCTTTATTTGTTTGCTATTATTGATGTTTGCAATTGGTTGTTTAGATTTAATATTCCTTGCTAGTTTTTTATGTTTTTATGTTGTGCCTTCCAAGTGTTTGATAAAATTCTTGGGAGGGTTTTACGTTAGATTTTTATATTCTTAGCTTGAATTGATTAATCGGAGACTCTTGAATCATCAAAGTCTCTCGTTGGTTGGTGATTGAAACTAGCTAGTTGGCTTGAACTTCACTAACTCTAGTCTTTGATTAGAACTTTTGAACTCAAGTTGATTTTCTCAGTTGACTTACTTTCAATTGTTAGAGGTTAACTAAGTGATAGCAAAAGGCAATTACCATCACAAGTGACTATGATAATGGGGATAGGAATTCCAATTATCAATCCTTGCTAAGACTTTTCTTAATTATTATTTTATTTCCTTGTTATTTACATTCCTTGTTCCACATTTTAAAAACCCAAAAAGATACAATCCCATAACCAATAGTAACATACTTCCCTGTAATTCCTTGAGAATTGACCCGAGGTTTAATATTTCGGTTATTTTTATTGGGTTTGCTTAAGTGACAAACAAATTAAATTTGATTGAGGTTTAATTGTCGGTTTAGATCTATACTTATAATGCACTTATTTTGTGAAATTCTTTACCGACAATTTTCCCCCATCAAGCCTTCTTCCATGAGGTTTGAAAGTTATGTCAATGAGGATAGTGCACAACCTCCAAGGCACAATGTGAATGAAGAATTGGAAGAAATGGTACAAACAACAAGTCCACCTATTTATGATGACTCCGCACCAACATATGATCCTCTTGAGCTTTATGGATCCTTCATCATTGAATTTGAAATTGATGTTGAGGTAGATTTCACTAAACCTCCTATTTATGACTTGAGTGATAGGGAAGACCTTGAAGAGATTGGTGAAGAAGAATGTGAATTTTAGGAAGCTTGGAAACAGGTAGAGCTTGAAGAACCTTGTCAAGTGGTGGAATTCTCTAGAAGAGGATGGACGGGAGTGGAACATGCTTTATCAAGATTGTTGGAAACTTCTCTACCTCAGTGGCCATCTAGTCCTTCATTTGAATGGGTAAAACTCATCTCCAAAGTTGATGAGTATAAGGCTAAAATGCCATTTTCTCAAAAGCTTTGTCAAGAGGAAAAGGATAAACAGTTTGCCCGCTTTGCAGATTATCTCAGAACTTTAGAGATCAAGATCCCTTTTGCAAAGGCTCTTGAACAGATACCTTCTTATGCTAAGTTCATGAAGGACATTCTGAGTCATAAGAAGGATTGGAGAGAGACACAAACAGTCCTCCTCACTGAAGAGTGCAGTGCAATCATTCAAAATAGCCTACCAGAAAAACTTAAGGATCCTGGAAGCTTTATGATACCATGCACTCTAGGTGATGCTTGTACAAAGACAGCTCTATGTGACATTGGAACAAGTATCAACCTAATACCTGCTTCATTAATAAAGAAGCTTTGCTTGTTTGAGGAAGTCAAACTAACACGCATATGCCTTCAACTTGCTGATGGTTCTATTAAGATACCATCAGGTGTAATTGAAGACATGATTGTCAGGGTTGGACCCTTTGCTTTTCGCACTGACTTTGTGGTGCTAGACATGGAAGGGCACAAGAGTGCATCCCTTATCCTAGGAAGACCCTTCCTAGTTACAAGACAGACCCTCATTTAGGCATGGCAATACCACCCAAACCCGCGGGTACCCACCCCGCCCCTACCCACTCGGGGCGGGTTTTTAGCGGGGCGGGTTCTTGGGAGGGGATGGGCGGGGTCGGGTTTAGGTAATACCCGCCCCGCTATATATATAATATATATAATTTCAATATATATAATATGTATAATATATGTTAAATAATTAGTAAATGATTAATAATATTGTATCATATTTAAATTTTTACTTTAATTTATATTATGTATGTGATGATAGTTATATAAATTTTGAAATTTAATTTTATTTATTGGATTTTAATAATTATAGGGGCAGGTAGGGGCGGGCGCGGGTACCCGCAGGGGCGGGTTAGATTTCAACGTTTTACTACCTGCAGGTAGAAGCGGGATGGGTTCTATGCGGGTTGTTGTACAGCGGGGCGGTGTTGGATAGAGCAAAAACCCGTCCCTACCCGCCCCATTGCCACCCCTACCCTCATTGATATTGAAAAAGGGGAAGTAACCCTGAGAGTCAATGAGGAACAGTTCGTACTAAATGCTGTCAAGGCTATGCAGCATCTAGACACCCCTGAGGAATGCATGAGCATTGACCTCATTAATTTCCTAGTTGAAGAAGTCAACATGGACGAAAGTCTCAAGGAAGAGCTGAATGACATCCTTAATGATGCCCAGCCTGATTCAGAGGAACCTCTGGAAACCTCTGAGGAAAAGGAGAAGCCTCCAAAGCTTGAGCTTAAGCCATTACCTTCCTCCCTGAAATATGCATTTCTGGGAGGTGGAGATACTTATCCTGTGATCATGAGCTCTGTCTTAGAACCACAGGAAGAAGAAACACTAATTCAAGTGCTCAAAACACATAGGACTGCCCTTGGGTGGACTATAAGTGACGTTAAGAGCATTAGCCCAGCCCGATGCATGCATAAAATCCTTCTAGAGGATAATGCCAAACCAGTGGTGCAACCACAAAGGTGATTGAATCCAGCCATGAAGGAAGTACTGCAGAAGGAAGTCACTAAGCTCTGGGAGGTTGAGATCATTTATCCCATTTCTGATAGCCCCTGGGTGAGCCCTGTCCAAGTTGTTCCCAAGAAGGGAGGCATGACAGTGGTTTATAATGAAAAAAATGAGCTGATCTCAAAACGGATAGTTACAGGGTGGCATATGTGCATTGACTATAGAAGACTCAATGACGCCACCAGGAAGGATCATTTTTCTTTACCATTTATTAACCAAATGCTAGAAAGACTAGTAGGGCATGCCTTTTATTGTTTTCTGGATGGATATTCCGGGTACAATCAAATAGCAGTGGATCCACAGGATCAAGAGAAGACAACATTCACATGCCCATCTGGCGTGTTTGCCAACAGGCAAATGGCATTTGGCCTATGCAATGCACCTACTACCTTTCAGAGATGTATGTTATCCATCTTCTCTGATATGGTAGAGAAGTTCCTTGAAGTATTCATGGATGACTTCTCTATTTTTGGAGACTCATTTGACTCCTGCCTTAATCATCTGGCCCTAGTTCTAAAAAGATGCCAAGAGACAAACCTAGTTCTAAACTGGGAGAAATGCTACTTTATGGTAACTGAAGGAATTGTTCTTGGGCATCGGATCTCAAACAACGGGATAGAAGTAGATCAAGCTAAGGTGGAAGTGATTGAATGATTGCCTCCCCCTACTAATGTCAAGGCAATCATGAGTTTCCCAGGACATGCAGGATTCTACAGGAGGTTCATAAAAGATTTTTCAAAAATCACAAAACCCCTGTGTAATCTCTTGGCCACTAATGTTCCATTCATCTTTGACCAAGAATCCCTGCATGCCTTTGAAACTCTGAAAGCCAAGCTTGTCACTGCTCCTATCATCTCTGCACCAAACTGGGACTTACCATTTGAACTAATGTGTGATGCTAGTGATCATGCAATTGGTGCAGTCCTACGGCAGAGACATGACTAGCTTTTGTATGTCATTTACTATGCTAGTCGTGTACTAAATAATGCGTAGAAAAACTACACCACTATAGAAAAGGAGCTACTTGCAGTAGTTTATGCCATTGACAAGTTCAGATCCTACCTAGTAGGATCTAAGGTCATTATCTATACTGACCATGCCACTCTAAAGTATCTTCTCACTAAGCAGGACTCTAAGCCCAGACACATAAGATGGGTGTTACTCCTACAAGAGTTTGATATAGAAATTTGAGACAGGAAAGGCACAGAAAATCAAGTGGCTGACCACTTCTTTAAGATTGAACTAGTAGCAGTGACTTTTTCTTCCTTTACTAACATATTCAAATCCTTTCCAGATGAGCAACTCTATGCTATCCAGACGGTACCTTGGTTTGTAGACATTGTAAACTACAAGGCCATAAGGTTCATTCCCAAAGAGTTTAACAGGTAGCAAGCCTGGAAACTCATGCATGATGCAAAGTATTACTTATAGAATGAACCATATCTCTTTAAGAGATGCTCAAATGGAATAATCCGACGCTGTATGTCTGCAGAAGAGGCACAGAGAATTCTATGGCATTGCCATGGCTCAGACTATGGAGGACACTTTGGAGGCAAGCGGACAGCCACCAAAGTTCTCCAAAGTGGCTTTTACTGGCCTACTCTCTTTAAGAATTCTATAGAGTTCGTCCATAACTGTGATAGTTGCCAAAGTGCTGGCAATCTCCCTCATGGTCATAGCATGCCTCAGCAAGGAATCCTAGAGATTGAGCTGTTTGACATATGGGGCATAGATTTCATGGGACCCTTCCCGCCTTCATACTCAAACATCTACATCCTTGTGGCAGTAGATTATGTGTCTAAATGTGTTGAAGGAATAGCAACACCCACTAATGACACCAGACTAGTAATGAAGTTCCTCCAAAAGAACATCTTCAGTTGATTTGGTGTCCCTAAGACACTAATTAGTGATGGAGGTACTCATTTCTGCATCAGACAGTTGGATTTTGTCTTAAGCCATTACGAAGTTCGCCATAAAGTAGCAACACCGTATCATCCCAAACCAATGGGCAATCTGAAGTCTCAAATAGAGAACTAAAGCGAATCCTAGAGAGGACTGTATGTACCTCTAGAAAGGATTGGGCTAGAAAGCTTGATGATGCTCTGTGGGCATACAGAATAGCTTTCAAAACTCCCGTTGGAACCTCACCATATCAGTTAGTATATGGGAAGTCATGTCATTTACCAGTAGAACTAGAACACAAAGCCTATTGGGCTACTAGATTCCTTAACCTTGATGCAAATGCAGCAGGAGAAAAATGACTTCTCCAACTAAATGAGTTAGACGAATTTCTCTTAGATGCATTTGAAAATGCAATGATCTATAAGGAAAAGGCAAAGAGGTGGCATGATAGAAAGTTATCTTCCAGAGTCTTTGAACCAGGATAGAAGGTCCTGCTCTTCAAATCAATACTCAAACTATTTCCTGGGTAACTCAAATCCCGTTAGACAGGACCGTTTGTGATTACTAGTGTATCACCTTACGAGCACATAGAACTTCAAGGTAAAGGAAAAAGGTTCACTGTCAATGGACAGAGGGTCAAGCATTACCTTGAAGGAGATATAGAGCCAAGAGGCTCAGCACTACTACTATGTTAAGTACAGTGAAGTCCAGCTAAAAACATTAAAGAAGCGCTTGTTGGGAGGCAACCCAATAATTACCCATACATTATTAATTTTTTGGTTGTTTCGGTTTTAATTAGTTTTCTTTTTAATTAGTTTTCCATTATGTTTTAAGTTAATTTTAATGTTAGTGATCATGAACAATGCTTAAACAGAGACAGAATGATGCAGAACAGCAAACAGAATACCCTGGAGTAAGGATTTCTCTGGCGTTAAACGCCGAAAAGTGAAGGCAAATGGGCGTTCAAACGCCCATGGAGGCAACAATCCTGGCGTTAAACATCAGCTAGGGAGCCCTGGCTGGGCATTTAATGCCCAAGAGGGAGGATCAATCTGGCATTAAACGCCAGAATGCCTGCATTCTGGGCATTTAAACTCCAGCAAGGCAGCATGGAGGTAATTTTAAAATTCTCATATTCTCTTTATTCAACTCATCTTTTTTCAAATTCAATTTCAAATATTCTTTGATCTTTAAATCAAATCTTGTTCAAATACTTCTATTTCAATTTAATTTTAAGTTTATCATATTTTCAAAACCTTTCAAATCCTTTTCAAAATTTCATATCTTTTTCAACTTGTTTTCAATTTCTTTCAAAATCTTTTCTTATCTTATTCATATTTTTTATTAAACTTTCAAATCTTTTTCATACTTCTTATCTTATCTTTAAAATCTTTTATATCTTTTTAAAATCTTTTCTTATCTTTCAAGTTTAACAACTTATCTTTTTCTATCTTTTTTAAAAATCTTTATCTTTCTTTAATGATTATTTTCGAAAATCCTTCCCCCTCCCTATATATATGCTTGCCCGTGCCCCTCTCTCTCATTCACCACCTCTCATTCGAATTCTACTCTCCTCTTCTCTTCTAATTCACTTTTCTTCTTCTTTCTTTCTCATCTTTTGCTCGAGGATGAGCAAATCCTCTAAGTTTGCTGTGGAAGGAGTCCTGTTCTCTCATCAAGAATTCAATCCCATGGCTCCAAAAAGTGGCAAAACTGCCTCAAAGAACAAGAAAGAAGACAACTCAACAGTTGTTTTCAAACTTGTTTGATTCCTTACCAAGCAACATGAAGAACATTATCACAAGATAATGAGTAAAAGCCCAGTAATCCCTAAGGTGGGATTTAAATTAATAGAAGAAGAATATCCAGAGATCCATGAGAAAATTCGAAGGAGAGGCTAGGAGATTTTGACTGATCATCAGTTTAAAGTTGGATACAACATGATCCATGAATTCTATGCAAATCTGTGGATGATAGATAAGCAAAAGGAAGATGGAACAGTATTCCATACCTTTCGCACTATGGTCAGGGGGAAGATCATGTACTTTATCTGGATAGGGTGAGAGAGATCTTTAAATTACCCTTGCAAAAGGATGACCCTGAATCATACAATAAAAGGGTGGTAGCCAACCAAAAGCTAGATCAAGTCCTAGAGGACATATGCTTGCCTAGAACTCAATAGATTGAGAATACAAAAGGGCAAACCTCAAGCTAGTTGCTAGAGGATGGCTAGACTTCATTGGGCGTTCTATACTCCCCACAAGTAACCGCTTTTAAGTCAATATTCCAAGAGCTGTGATGATCTACAGGTTGGCAAACAGGGTGTCTACTAATGCCATGCTGGCTTATCCAAATCTCATCTTTTGCCTATGCCAAGAGGCTAAGGTTCTGATCTAGGTGGACAATTTCATTCCAGTGGAAGCCCCAATCACCAAGCAGGTGATGGAGAGTACCAAAATACAAGAGGATCAACCCAAAAGGAAGGCACCTGAGCCTCCCCAAGAGATCCCCCCGATGGAGTATTGGGACTAGCTGAAGGCATCTGTAATACACTTGCAAAGCACTTTAGATTAGCTCAGAGAGGAGCAGAAAGATCAGACTAGCATGATTTACAAACTGATCAAGAAGTAAGAGAAGCAACGACATGAGATGGAGGATTTGAAGTGCCAGAAGCTCTCCCCTGAAGAGCCCAACGTCCCTCAACTTGAAGAGCCCAGCGCCCCTCAAGCTGAAGGTTGTTAAGTTTCAACCCTGTGACTATTCCTGTTCCTGTTTCACATATTTCTATCCTAATTTAGAGTTGCATGATCACTAGTGATGCACGAAAACTTGTCTCTCAACAATTTTCCTTCGGCAAGTATACCGAATTGTCATCAAGTAAAAACTCACAATAGAGTGAGGTCGAATCCCACAGGGATTGATTGATCAAGCAACTTTAATTAGAGGAATGTTCTAGTTGAGCTAAGCAGAAATTGATTTGAGAATTTGCAGGAAATTTAATGGCGGAAAAGTAAATAGCATAAATGTAAATGCTGGAAATAAAGAGTTGAATGTAAATGGCGGAAAGTAAATTGCAGAATCTTAAATGGGGATTGGGGATGATGAACATCAAAGTAATTATCAAGAATTAAAGAGAATGGGTAAGATCAAAAATGGGGAATTCATTGGGCTTAGGAGATGTTGCATTCTCCAGATCAAGTTCATTCTCATCTCTTCTTCAATCAATGCATTCATTGATCTCCTTGGCAATCTTAAGTGATTGAATTCTAATTCCTTGGTAATTCAATCTCTCAAACCTTGATCAATAGCCAATTCCTTGGTCTAATTGCTCATGAGAAGAGATGAAGTATGGTCACTGATTATACCACATGTATTCCCAAATCAAAGTGTTGGTAGGATTATATGTCACTATACCCATCCAAACCCCAATTTGGTCCAACATGAGAAAGCATTTCTAGCGTGATATCTTTATTCCGCTTCCAAGGTTCCGAAGAGATCCAAATATGAATAGCTTTTTTTCCAAGACAACTATCCAATTGGATGAAGATTGAAAGCTTTCTAGTAAAATCAAGAGAAAAGAAAGAAGAAGAATAATGAAAACTATTATTGATCCATCAAATTATAACAGAGCTCCCTAACCCAATGAAAGGGGTTTAGTTGTTCATAGTTCTGGGAATAGAAAGCATAGATGGAAAATATATTCTGGAATTAAAACTAGAAGTTGTAGAGAAAGTAAAATTATACAGAGTGTAGTTTTCCCTATGCCCAAAAAGCTCTCTTCTAATTCAAAACTACCCCTATATATACTACTCTTCTGATCTTCTAGTTGGCTCTTCAAGTCTTGGATATGGGCCTTTGGATCTTGAGTTGAAGCAGTTATCATCTTCAGTGGGCTTAGCTTTACTTGCAGATAAAGTGTGAAGTAGGCATGGACTTTAGCTCAGGACGTTAGTGGCGTTAACATTAAGTGAAGGTGTGGGTTCGAGAACATTAGTGCCATCACCTTTTTCACTAATGTTCCTTACCCAAATATGGTCCACGTTAACTTCAATGTTAGTGGCACCAACGTGACCACTAACGTTGCCTCTTGGTCCTTCGCACACGTTATTGAGGTTTACCTTTTTCAATAATGTTGAGAGTCCCTCCTTTTCTCACGTTAGAGTTCACGTTAGTATAACTAACGTGGCTCTTAACGTGAGCATGCCTTAGCCTTGAGAGCGTTAGTGACACTTACCTTTGTCACTAACGCTCTAAAACGCCCCTTTCCTACGTTAGTGCCTCACGTTAATTACATTAACGTGGCCACTAACGTGGTGTTGATTACCATCTCCAATGTTAGTGACAAAGGTGAGTGTCACTAATGTTGGCTCATCTTCCTCTTCTCCACGTTAGCTTCCACGTTAACTGAGTTAACGTGGCAACTAACGTGGTTCATAGTGGCTTAGTCCAACGTTAGTGACAAAGGTGAGTGTCACTAACGTTGGCCATTCCTTGCTCCTCCACGTTAGAGTCCACGTTAACTGAGTTAACGTGGCTCTTAACGTGGCCAATATGGGCTTAGTCCAACGTTAGTGACAAAGGTGAGTGTCACTAACGTTGGCTTCATCTTCTTCTTCCACGTTAGAGTTCACGTTAACTGAGTTAACGTGACTCTTAACGTGGACAATTGCCACTTTGGAGCGTTAGTGGTATTCACCTTTACCACTAACGCTAGAGCTCCCTCTTCTTCCATGTTAACTACCACATTAATGTATTTAACGTGGCAATTAACGTGGGCTATGATGGCTTCGAGGACGTTATTGGCGATTACTTTTCTCATTAACGTTGCAAGCTAGCTCCCATTCCACGTTAGTGGTCACGTTAGTTAGACTAACATGGCTACTAACGTGGCTCTTCCTTGCTTCCTTTGTCCTGAAATCAAGCAAATAAAGTGCATCAAAGCTCTAGCCCAAGTTATGAGATCATGCGTTATCCCAATTATCATTCAATCCATGCATAATTCTCATGAAATCATGTAAAATTCACAATATTTGCCTAAATCAAGATGTAAGTGAATATCGACTCAAAACTTGCTTATTTACTAAGAAAATGCATGAAACTACCTTAAAACACTAAAGAAAAGGTCAGTGAAACTGGCCAAGATGCTCTGGCATCAACTAGTAGTATCTAAGTCTGTATTTTTTATTTTTATGTCTTTTAATTTTTAGAATTACATAAGCATTAATAGTAATTAATTAGTTTTTACTTTTCTAATTAAATATAAATTATTTCTCTTATCATCATTAAACATGAATAAAATAGTAGATTTTTTTAGAAGAATTAAAGATGCATAAATTTTCGAGTCCTACAATAAAGAATAATCAATTATTTTGAGGTGGTGGCATTGCTTTAGTTTCTGAATGCATGAATAAACAATGCATATTTGAAGTTGGAATTTTAGGATGCTGGCTCTTGAAAGAATGAAGAAAAAGGAAAAGTATTGTTGATGATCTGAAAAATCCAAAATTTGATTCTTGAAGCAAGAAAAAGCAGCAAAGCATGATGCATGCGAAAAAAGTGGCGAAAAAAAGAAAATAGAAAAAAAAGAAAAAGCCATTAGCTCTTTAAACCAAAAGGCAAGAGCAAAAAGCATATAACCCTTTAAACCAAAAGGCAAGGGTAAAAAGATCCAAGGCTTTGAGCATCAGTGGTTAGGAGGGCCTAAAGGAAACAAAATCTTGGGCCTAAGTGGCTCAACCAAGCTGTCCCTAACCATGTGCTTGTGGCATGAAGGTGTCAAGTGAAAAGCTTGAGACTGAGCGGTTAAAGTCATGATCCAAAGCGAAAAGAGTGTGCTTAAGAACTCAGGACACCTCTATTTGGGGATTCTAGCAAAGCTAAATCACAATCCAAAAGGGTTCACCCAGGTAAAGTGTCTATAACATTTATATATCCAGTGGTAATACTAGAAAACAAAGTGCTTAGGGTCACGACCAAGACTCTGAAAGTTGTGTTCAAGAATAAAAAAGAACTGAACTAGGAGAGTCAATAATATCATCTGGATTCTAAGTTCTTAAAGATGCTAACCATCCTGAGTTTCAATGGATAGTGAGATGCTAAAACTATTCAGAAGCAAGAAAGCTACTAAGTCCCGCTCATCTAATTGTAACTAAGCTTCATTGAGACTCTGAGATTTATTGTACCTTAATCTTCTTTTCATCCTATTTTATTTTTAATTGCTTGGGGGCAAGCAACAGTTTAAGTTTGGTATTGTGACGAGTGGATATTTTATACGCTTTTTGGCATAGTTTTCATACAGTTTTTAGTATATTTTATTTAATTTTTATTAAGTTTTTATAGGTTTTAGTGTTAAATTCATATTTTGGGATCCCACTGAGTTTTTGTGCTTTTGTGTAATTTCAGGTATTTTCTGGCTGAAATTGAGAAGCTGGAGCAAAAGTCTGATTCAGAGACAGAGAAAGCATTGCAGATGCTGTCTAGATCTGACCTCCTTGCACTCGGAAGCGCTTTTCTGGAGCTACAAAAGTTTAAATTGAGCGATCTCAAAAGCTATAGAAAGCTAATATCCAGAGCTTTCTAGAAATATACAATAGTCCATACTTTGCGTCAGATTAGAAGGCCCAAAACCGGCGTCGAACGCCAGCCTCCTGCCCCCTTTCTGGCGCTAGCGCCCAAGGAGCAAAAACCAGCCTCCAAACGCCCAAAGAGGACCCCCTAGCCAGCGTTCAATGCCCTAGAGGCCTCCTAGCATATGGATCTCATCAAAGCTCAGCCTAAACACTCACTAAGTGGGCCCCAGGAGTGGATTTTAGCACTAAAAAGACTGTTTTACCCTTACTAGTCATTGTTTAGTATTTAAGGGATTAGATTTATATTATTCGAACACCTTTACAATACCTTCTACCATATTTTCGAATTTACTATTGTATTTTCTTTCAGTATGAGTTTCTAAACCTCGTAGGTTGAGGGGAGGAGCCCTGCTGAGTCCTATGAATTAATAAAAGTATTACTGTTTCTTCTTCGATCCGTGTTTGATTTATTTCTAAGATGCATACTCGTTCTTAAATATGGTGAATAGGATGATTAGTGATAATCAGTTCTGTTCATCATACTAGGACCGCGGGCTTGACAACCACCCGTGTCTACTTGGGTTCATGTGAATACGTGTCTGGAAAGCACGAACCGCTAGCTTGATTATGCATCTCTCAGACGGCTAATCCACGACTTTGTTGGAGACTTCTCGAGACACCGGTTCAGTTGATTTTCGCGGAGATTAGGATCTCTATGGTAGAGGCTAGAACCCAAAGAAGCAGCATTCTCTAATTCGGAAGATTCGACCTTGTCTGTGGCGTTTTGAATAGGATTGCCAGGAGAATGAACTGCTAGAGCTTCACCCTTTGTCAGATTGGATGACCACGGCCAATGGCATTTGATCTGGAGCAGAGGAGATTGACGACCACATCCCATGGCGTTGATCACATACAATCTACCATAGATGAAATCACTCACAAGTAAAGGAGACAGTAATACCAGAGTTAATTCAGAAAGGCTAAGCAACTCCTATCCACAACTATATTCCTATTACTGATTCCATTCACAAAATACCTTATACCCTTCTCTCATATTTCTTTTAATGCAATTAAGCCTCAATCCAACAACTTTGATTTCACCTGACTAAGACCTGCAAGGTAACTATAGCTTGCTTCAAACCACAATTCTCGTGGGATCAACCCTGACTCACTTAGGTATTACTTGGACGACCCAGTGCACTTACTGGTACAGCTGTACAAAGGTTTGGGATTCGTGCACCAGATCTCGGATCACAACATGAAGACCAATATTGGGAGCTCATATCTTGGGAAGAACTTCACTCAAGCTTGGTGAAGTCGGTTGGAAATTTTGACGATCGTTTGAGGGGCAAGCATCCTTGGGAGTTCAAGGATGAGTACAAGCATAAACCACCTTGACAATGAGCCTCCCAATTGTCCAACTTAAGGACTTAAACTAAAAGTGCTATGTGGGAGACACCCCATCATGGTAAACTCTTTCCATTCTCTTGTATATATAATCAACGAATGAATGGAGTTGCCATTATTAGGTAGTTTTCTTCTTTTCATACTTTTGCATATCTTACTTTGATTGATAGGTTGCTTGTTAGATTTATGTTTTGATTAGAATAGTTGTTTTGAATTGCATTTTGCTTGAAGTGCAAGTTTCGTTGTTTTGTCTTTGAAAATTTTTCAAAAACTAAAAGATTTTTGTTAAATTTGAATTTTGGTTTATTTAAAATGTATATAGGTTAGGAGAATGCCCTATTTCTGTTTTATGCATCTTAAAAAAAGGGGGGCGCCACGCGTGAGCATGGCCGACGCGCACGTGTCGTGTGCTATGTTGGGACTCCTAGTACAAAAACCAGAGAGTTTGCGCTGGAGTGGTGCTGTTTTTGTGCGAATAGCATAATTTAGCTCCACGCGTACGCGTGGGTGTCGCATACGTGTCATCTCTCTTTTCTGCATTCCACGCGTACGCGTGGACGACGCCTACACGTTGCTTCCCCCTCTTGCTTTTCGCGCGCAGGCGTCGCCCATGTGCATGCGTCGCCTTCGCGCCCCGTTTCTCCCCTGTTTTTGTTCCTTTCTTCTCCCTTCTTCTTCTTTCTTCTTCTTTCTTCTCTCCTTCCTCTTTCTTTCTACCTCTCTTCTTCTCTCTTATTCCTTTCTTACTTTCTTCTTCTCCCTCTCTTCAAAATTCTATTTCTCATTTTTCTTATTTTTTATTTTCTTTTGTATGTCATTTATTGCATTCTAATTTTATTTTGGTAGCTCTTTCTTCTTTTCTTTTGTAAATATGTTATTTTAACATTGGTGTTGAATTTTCCTATATAACTGTTGAGAATTCCTTGGAACATTTTGGTGCTTCTTGACTTGTTTAATATTGTTGGATGATGAAACTTTTAAATCAATGCTTAATCTCTTTTTACTCTTGTGTTCTTTGTGCATTGATATAACCTCATATTGTCTTTTGTGACTACTCTTTCCTATTTAAACTTGATGCTTCTAAGTGTTCTCTTCATGTCATTTACTTATGCTTTGACTTTACTCTTGCATCAAGTATTAGTTGATATGCCTTAGCTTATATTGTTCTCTCATTTTCATGTTGTATCTACCACGTAGTTGAGAACCCTACTCTTATTTTGCATTAGCCCCCGCCTAATTTGTTTTGATATCTTTGCTCGTAGGCTTATTCTTCTTCCTTTTCTCTCCTTTTAGGCTGGCCACCAAGAGGGGGAAAGAAAAACTTCTAAATGGGGTGACAAACAAGTCTCTCCGCACAACCTTTTGAAGGAGCTCATTAATTGTAGCAACCCATCCACCTTTCCCTTCTTTGCATGTACCGAGGAAAGTACAATCTTTAAGTGTGGGGACGTCGAGGACCGACCTCCGTGGGTAACCACTTCCTTTCTCAACTCCAACTCTTAATCTTCTTTGTTAGTTAGTGTCGCATTGCGTGATAGGTTGCATGTTAGTTAGAATTTGTACATATTTTACCACTTCTTTTTATGTTAGGACTACTTGGTTAGAGTGATGATTTCTTTTCTAAGAAAACTGTTTTAGGACACCCTAGCAATTTGAATTTTTTTTGTTGAACTTGCTTGAAGGAATTAATTTTGGAATATGGTTTCTGAGCTAAGAACACAAGCATGTGAGTTTTGAGCCCAATTGTGTGGTTACATCATATAACCACTTATTTCCATTCTTGTGTGCATTATTCTTTTTCTATGACTGCAATCTTTGATTTGTTTGATTCTTTATGTCCATTATTTTGTGTATGAATGAATTTATATGATTGAGGCCATCATTTCATTTAGTTCACTTACCCAAATAGCCTACCTTTCATCAACCATTGTTAGCCAATTTCGAGCCTATTCAATCCCTTTTATTCTTAATTTTAGCACATCACTACCCCTAAGTGAAAAATAATAAATGTCCCTTAATTTGGACCTTTGATTACCTTAGGCTAGTGAGGGTGTGTATCATTTGGGTATGGAAAACTTGGGAACATTGGTTGAGGTAAAAGTGTATTTTGTATTTTTGTTGAAAATCATGGGATTGGGTACATAAATGTTTTAACCATATGTATTGATACTCTTGTATATATTTTATCTTGAAAAAAATATATAAAAAAATAGAAGAAAAAGAAAAGAAAAATAAAAAGAATGCAGAAAAAAGAAAAATAGAAAAATAAAAAAAAGAAAAATATATAGAAAAAGGAAGCAATAAAAAGGGGACAAAAATGCCCAAAAGTAAAGTAGTAATAACAATGCATATGGAGTGTGAATTAAAGAGAACGCAAGAATGTGTGAAAAGTGAATAAATGGGTAGTTAGGTTGTGTATTAGAATTGTATAGGTTGTTATATGTGTTTGGTGAGAGCTTAGGTTAATCAAAGATGCGAATTTCAAGCTCACTTAGCCATATGCATTCTTATCTTTACCATAGCCCCATTACAACCTATGAATAAGTCCTTATGATAAATGTATGCATGCACCGAATAATTGTTAATTGTTAGATGAAAAATAAATCTTGGAAAGCATGATTAGAGGAGAATTGAGTGAATCAACCCTATACACTTGAGCGACTAGAGCGGATACACTTTCGATGAGGGTTCGATGCTCAATTCCTAGTTCCCGGCTTTCATGAGCTTTCTTTTTGCAAGTTTGTATATACCGAATTTTTTATATTTGAATTGGTGGTGTTTATGAAATGTCATATGACCTTGGCCCTACTTGTTCATATGTGTTCTTGAAGATCGATTTACTTTTAACCAAGTGGGTAGAAGCATCTTGCATTTAGTTGCATGCATGTAAATAGGTTCATATAGTTTATTTGCATTGAATAAATGTTCATACCCCATTTCTAGTCTTTCTTGGTTTAGCATGAGGACATGCTTAGTTTAATTGTGGGGAGGTTGGATAAACCCCAATTTTGTGGTTTATCTTGGGTTGAATTCAGGGAATTTTATCAACTTATCTCACACTTATTCAATGAAATAGTATGGTTTTGTGAATTTTTCTGAATTTGTGCTTAAGAGTAAAAGACATGCTTTTTAGGCCTTTAAATTGATAAATTTAATTCACTTTAATTTCACTCGAAGCTTTGATATATTTGTTAAGTGATTTCAGGATTAGAAGGCAAAGATTGGTTTGAAGGAATGAAGAAAAAGCATGCAAAAATAGAGAATTCAAGAAGAATTAAGGATTTACTGAACTCAAGGCCACGCGCACGCATCACCTACGCGTACGCATGAGAAGGAGATTTGCCAGCGACGCACACGCGTCACCCATGCATACGCCTGAAGAGGAATTTTGCAATGCGACGCGTACGCGTGACCCATGCATACGCGTGACAAGCAGCACGTGACCAACTTAAAGGCAATACGCTGAGGGTGATTTCTGAGATCCAAGAGGCCCAAATCCAACTCATTTTTGATGCTTTTGAACCCAAAGATTGCAAGGGAAATGGGGGGGAGTAGTCATAGTATAGTTTTCATCATGTTTTAGGTTAGAATTCAAGAGAGAGGTGCTCTCTCCTCTCTCTCTAGAATTTAGGGTTCTTATTTCGATTCCTTTTAGATCTATATTTTAATCTTGTTTCCTTTTAGTTTTTCTTTACTTTTATTTGTTCTAGCACTTTAGTTTATCTACTTCTCTTGTTAATTTCTTATTTTGCTCTCTTTCATGTTTTTAAACCCTTGTTGAATATTAATTTTCTTTTAGTGCAATTTTATGTTTCCATATCTTTTTATGTTTATCTTGATTGTCATTGTTGATTTCTTGTTCATGTTAGTTATAGCTTTTATTAATTCTTGCATTTTGTGATGTTTACTTTTATTGCACTCTAGGTGTTTGATGAAATGTTTTCACTAGTTTTAGAGTAATTTTCTTTACTCTTGGCCTAGGCTAAGGGAATTGGATAACCTTGAGTCATTGGGTCTCATTGATTTGGTGATTTGAGAACTCTTAGTGGTCAATTTGATACCTATTAACACTAGCCTACTACTAAGTTAATTAGTAGCTAGGTTGGGACTTATGGGTTGATGTTGATCAAGCCTATTTGACGTACTTCAAGCGTTGAAGTAGACTTTTAACGTACTTCAAGCATAGAAGTAGACTTGATAGGTTAGTCCCTCATAATTGTCAATACATGGTTTGTAGACAAGGATGGTGATCCTAATTCCCATGCCTTAGCCAAGAGTTCTTTTCCTTTCTTTTATTAGTTAATTGTCATTTGTTTTCTTGCTTTTATATTTTCTTGCCAATTGCAAATCAAACCCCCTTGTTTCTTTATAGCCAATAATTGATCACTTCATTACAATTTTTGTCAGATGACCCAAGGTTTAAATACTCGGTTATTTTATTGGGGTTTATACTTGTGACAACCATATTAAAACTTTGATTGAGTATTATTTGTTGGTTGAGAACTATACTAGAAACAGAATTATTTGTGCGAAATTTCTAACCGACGAAAATATTCTTTCATGTACACGTGACCCACACGTACGCGTGACATCCCTGAATTTGAGCGTGATAGGATCATGCGTGGACTGTGCCATCGCACGGTCCAGATAGAGAGTTGTGCGCGTGGTGTGTGGGAACTGTGCTTCTAGCACAATTTCTTCTCACGCGTACACGTGACCGACGCGTACGCGTCACCCCCTATTTTCCCATATGACACATACGCTTGCCAGACGCATATGCATAGCATTCCATTCTCCCAACCCATGCCTACATGTGACCCACGCGTGTGCGTGGGTACCCCTGTCTCATACACTTTTCTTCTCTTCTCCCGTTTTCTTTTTTTCTTTTCTCTTCTCCTCTCTTCTTCCCATCCTTCAACCATCATCCACTACCACCATTCACCATTTACCACCATCTCCATTAGTTATTTAGTTTGAATTTTTGTTTTAGTAGATTAGGTTGTTAGTTTAGGTTATATTTTCATGCTAAGTGTTGGATTATTAATCTTGTTTGGTGTTTACTGATACTGATTATTGACATGTTGCTATTTTAGCATCATTGTTGTGAATATTTATTGTTGGATTTCTTTGTTGAGGTTATAGTTTGTTGCTTGGTATTGAATTTTGCTTCTTTGATACTTTACATACCAGGTACTTGTGAATTGTCTTCCAACCATTCTAATTCTTTTGAATTGCATGATTTGGCCACCATGTGATTTGAATTCTTTACCTTGACTAGACAATTTTTGATGTTGGATTATGTGCATTTATCTTAATGCATTGTATTGCTTGATCATATGCATCCATATGCTATGCTTGTGTCTTAATGACATGTTGACCCTCAATTGTTTAACTATGTGCTCTACACATATTTAAAATTATTCATTTTGGCATAATGCTTCATTTATGAAATTGCATTGTAAGCTCACTTAAAGACATTTTTTGAAATTCTCAAGCTATATGGACCATATTGCTATGTGCTTGATTTTCAACTTATATCTCTCTTTTAATAAGTTGCATAGCACCCATGTGTCCCACTTTATGTCAATTAGGTGATGCAAACAAAATTCAAAGTGTGTCATTGATTGATGTGTAAGTTCATTTTGTTCATTAAGTTTCCTTGTACATCAATCAATGTCCATTCATCATCCATTTCATATTTACTTGATTATTGCTTGAATGCTTTTATGCTTCTTTATTACTTGTTTGTTTATCTTAACCTAGAAGTCCTTGAAAGCATTTCAAACACACTAAAATGAGTGAAGTACATACTTCTTTTGTGTAGTTGTGACATAGCTTATGAATGTTAGTGTGTGTATTCTAAACCGCATGCAACTTAGAACTCACACATTATTTTCCTAAATGTCACACATTGATTCACTCACTTTATTTTAGTGATCATCACCTCATTCTAACAATCTATGCTTCCTTGCTTTTACATTTAATCGTCTTACTATTTTCTATCTTTCAGGATGATTTTCCATATGCAACAAGGAAAGTAGAAGAAAGAACATGCAGCAGCCGGTTGATCCACCAGCTGAAGGTGGCAATCCGTGAAGTTGCCGTATCCCCCTTGCTCATCTCTGAATGCACCGAGGATGTGCAAACTTTTAAGTGTGGGGAGGTCGCCCGACCAATCGGCCATTTTTGGGTGACAAATTTCTAATCCCAATGCTTTCATATTTTATTTTATTACTAGGTCTTTTAGAATTCTTAGTTGTATTTTTCTTAGTTTATTGCATTTCTTTTCATATATATAATAAACTTAGTCAAAATAATAAATTTTCCAACGAATTTATCTATAGGGCACCCCAATTGATCTGAGTAAAAAAATTTTCATTAAAACTTGCATGATGTATATAGTTTGGAATATGGTTTTTGCACCAAAGAACACACAACTGGTGAGTTTTTGAGCTTAATTTTATGGTTACATCATTTAACCATGAATTTGATTCTTGTGTGTTTTCTTCTCTATGATTGCAATCTCTGGTTTGTTCCATTTTATATGTCTATTATTTAGTGTATATCTATGCATTTATGTGATTGAGGCTATCATTTTATTATAGCTTATTTATCCTAAATAGCCTACCTTTTCATTTATCTTTATTTGTCACTTTGAGCCTTTTTAATCCCCTTTTGTCCTTTATATTACCACATCACTAACCTTAAGCAGAAAACAATTAATTGTCCTATTTGAATCTTTGGTTAGTTTAAGATAGTGAGTGTGTGTGTCAACTAAGTGTGGAAAAAATATGAGAACTTTGGTTGATGAAAATGTATTTTGTGCTTATTGAGAATTATTGGGAATTTGGGTGTATACTCATGTAATGGTATGAAAACCATATGCATTGATGTCCTTTGTATAAATTATGTTTTCATATAAAAAAAAAGAAAAGAAAAAGGAAAAAAATAATAGAAAAAGAAAAAGAAATAATAAAAAGGGGACAAAATTACCCCAATGTGAAGCTTAATAAAAATCAATGCATATGTGATGGAATTGAATTTGATACATGAGTGTGTGTGTGTATGCAAAAGGTGAGATTTTGGGTAGCTAAGTTTGATATTAGAATTGTATAGAGTGTGTATGTGTTAGGTGAGAGCTTAGGTTAGTCAAAGATTCAAATTCAAGCTCACTTGGCCATACATATATCCTCACCTTTACCTTAGCCCCCTTACAACCTTGAAAAGCCCTCATGATATTTGCATATGTATATTAAATATTTTTTGATTGGTTAGATGAAGAACAAACTTTAGAAAGCATGATTAGAGGGGAATTGAGTGAATCAACCCTATACACTTGAGCGACTAGAGTGCATATACACATTCGGTGAGGGGTTCGATTGCTCAAATTCTATGTTTCCACCAGTTATTATTTCTTATCTTGCAAGTTTATAATTCTTTTCAATAACTCAATTCAGTTGTGGATTTGATTTAATTCTGATTGCTTTAGCCCTTATGTTTATATATGTATTCTTGGAAATTAAATTATTTTGACTAAGTAGTTGCATTCATGTAGATAGGTTGCATATAGGTAGTTTACATTGGATAACTGTTTATACCCCGTTTCTTGTCTTTCTTGAGTTTAGCATGAGGACATGGTATTGTTTAAGTGTGGGAAGATTGATAAACCAAAATTTTATGGTTTATCTTGTATTGAATTCGGTGGATTTTATCAACTTTTTCCACATTTATTCACTAAAATAGCACAGTTTTGTAAATTCTCCCTAAATTATGCTTAAGAGTAAAAACATACTTTTTAAGCCCTTAATTTGCTAATTTTAATTCTCTTTAATTCCATTCAATGCCTTGATATGTTTGTTGAGTGATTCTAGATTTATAAGGCAAGGATTGGATTGAAGGAATGAAGAAAAAAGCATTCAAAGTGGAGGGTTCATGAAGAAATGAGGATTTAGAAATTTGCCATGCGAGGCATACGCGTAACCCACGCGTATGCGCGATCAAAGTTCGTCAAGCGACGCGTACGCGTGACCCACGTGTACGCATGACAAACAGCACATGACAAACTTAATGTAGCACACTGGGGGCAAATTCTGCAGCTACCGAAGCCCAATCCAACTCATTTTTGAAGCTATTTGAGGCCAAAATCAAGAAGGAAGAAGGGGAGAGCAATTAGGATAGATTAGAAACATATTTTAGGTCATATTCTAAAGAGAGAAGCTCTCTCTTCTCTCTAAAATTACGTTAGATTTCTCTTAGGTTTAGATTTTAATTGTTGCTTTGATTTAGTTTTCCTTTCAATTGCTTGTTCTTACATCTTGGTTCTCTTAGTTTTACTTGCCATTTCCTCTATTTTGTTATTTTTATGTTTATGAGCACTCTTATTAATTTTAATTTCCATTAATACAATTTATGTTTTATGTTTCTTATTGTCTACTTGAGTTGTTATTATTGTTATCTTGCATTTGGTAGTTGTTAGATTTTATATTTCTTGTTAATTTACTATGCTTTCCTTTTATGCCTTCCAAGTGTTTGATAAAATGCTTGGTTGGATTTTAGAGTAGATTTTGGTACTCTTGGCTTGTGATTGAGGACTTAGGTCCCTTGAGATCGTTGATGTCCAGTTTCATTGATGATTTAGGGTTGTTAGTTAGTTCTAAGATCAATTATGTCCACTTGACTTAACCCTCCGATGTTAGAGGACAACTAAGTGGAATTAACTCTTTGTAATCACCATATTGTGTGGTCAATGATCCAAGATAGGATACCTTGATTCTTAATCCTTTCCTTGAGTAGCTTTTAGCCTTTATAGTTCCTTAGTTGTTAGTTTTAATTTCTTGTTCATCAAACCTCAAAATATACCCCATCACCAATAATATGCACACTTCCCTGCAATTCCTTGAGAGATAACCCGAGGTTTAAATGCTCTCGGTTTTTATTAAGTGACAAACAAATTAAACTTTGATTGAGGGTTGTTTGCCGGTTTAGATCTATACTTCGACGAGATTTATTTTGTGAAAATTCTATACTGACGATTTTCATCACGTCAATGACTCGATGCACTTGCCGGTTAGTTTGCGGATATTCAAAATCTCGCATTAAGTTTTTGGCGCCGTTGCTGGGGATTGACTGTGATTGACAACTAACCATTGTCTGATTGCTTAGATTAGGCGTTTTGAGCTTTTGATTTTTATTTATTTTGTTCTTTTATTTTTGAAAGTTTGGTTTAATTTTATCTTAAAACTTTTCCTTAATTTTTGAAATTAAGTTTGGTGTTTTCAAATTTTTAGTCTTATTTGTTTTTGTTCTTAAATTTTGGAATTCTTAGCTTATTTTATTTAATTTTTTTCTTTTAATTTTTGAAATTAAGTTTGGTGTCCCCTTTTGGTGATTTTATTTTCTAATTTTTTTATTAATTTTCTTTTCTTAATTTTTGAAATTAGTGGTTCCTATTTTTCTTTAGTTTTGAATTTTAGTATTAATCATTTAGTTTATTTTATTTTATTTCTTTTACACAAGATACCTCACTAGGAATTCTCTGCACTCGAACGTAGAGATTTCCACATTTCTTTTATTTTCTATTTGTTTATGAGAAGGAACAAGAATAAAAAATCCCTTCTTAATTTCAATCTTGAACCAGAGAGGATCTTGAGGCAACGTTTGCAACAAGCTAGAGTTTACAAAGCCAGTGAGGATCTCAAGGACACTTGAGAAGGAAGCTGAAGAGTTTACCATGGATCCCAATGCTAATATTGAGAATCCGAATGGTAATGAGCAACCTAGAAAGATGCTTGGCTCATACACTGCCCCCACTCCTGTTTTCTAAGGGCATAGTACTGTAGTGCCCCCTATAGGTGCAAACAAATTATAGGTGAAGCCACAGTTGATCACTCTGGTGCAACAAAACTATCAGTTTCATGGACTCCCACAGGAAGACCCAAATTTGTTCATCTCTAATTTCTTGCAGATCTATGATACTGTGAAGACTAATGGAGTGAATTCGGATGTCTATAAGCTCATGCTCTTCCCATTTGCTGTGAGAGATAGAGCGAAGCAGTGGCTTGACACTCAACCCAAGGAAAGCTTGGACACTTGGGACAAGATGGTCAACAAGTTCCTAACCAAGTTCTTCCCTCCTCAGAAGCTAATTAAGCTGAGGACAAATGTTCAGACTTTCAGGCAGAGAAATGGTGAGTCCCTCTATGAAGCTTGGGAGAGGTTCAAGTCAATGATCAAGAAGTGCCCTCCTGACATATTTTCAGACTGGATCGGATTGTAGATCTTTTATGATGGACTCTCAGAGATGGCCAAAATATCTTTGGACAATTCTACGGGTGGCTCTCTGCATATGAAGATGACCCCTGAAGAGGCCGATGAGTTAATTCAGATGGTTGCTAACAATCAATACTTGTAAATCTCTGAGAGTAATCCTGTGAAGAAAGGAGTCATGGAGCTAGATACTTTGGTTGCCATTCTTCCCCAGAACAAGGCCATGTCTCAACAAATCAACATGATTATTCAGCATTTGAGTGGGATGACAGTCTCAACTGTTAATACTCAAGATGCATCTTATGACATGAGTAGTGGTTTCAACCAAAGGGAGACTTACGATTATGCTTAACCCGCTCCTGAACAGGTAAACTATATGGGCAATTCCTCTAGAAATCCCAATAATGATCCTTACTCTAACTCATTTAATCAGGGATGGAGGAATCTCCCAAATTTCGGATGGAGAGAGAAACCTCAGAAGCCTCAGCCAAATTTCAACAACTCTCAAGGCGATTTCAATCAGAATAAATTCAACAACCGTCAGTTCCAGCCCTTTCAGTAGTAACAAGCAACTTCCTAGCCTCAGAGCACTCTTGTCCTAGCTTCTATAGTTGCAGAACTTTCCAAGAACACTCAGAGTTTCATACAGGAGACCAGAACTTCAATTCAGAATTTGGAAGTACAAGTGGGTTAGTTGAGCAACCAAATACCTGAGAGACCTCCAAATACTCTTTCTGGTGACAAAGTGATAAATCCAAAGGAAGAATGCAAGGCCATCATAGTGACTGATGTGTGAGTATCTATCCTATCTTTCCCTAGTGAATTTGTATTTGATTGTTAAGTTTAATCAAGATTTAAATACTTTTTAGCCACTATGAATGCTACATTGAGTTGTGTGCAATTCTATTTATTTCAGGTAGCATTCGGATGGATTTGACAGATTTTTATAGAAAAAGAGGAAGAAAGTGGATGATGTTGTCAGCCCTGACTTTCTTGCACTCTAATGGACATAACTTGAGCTACAGAGGTCCAATTGACGTGGTTTCCAATGATATATAATAATAGTATACACGTTTTCTCCAATCTGTACGGCCATGTTGGCGCCTAACTTAGGATTTTCCAAGTTAGGCACTGGATGAAGCAATTACTCTCCAGGACATGGGTAAGTTCTTCCTCCCAACAGATTTTGTAATTCTTGACATGTGGGAGGATGAAAATGCCTCCATAATCCTAGGAAGGCCATTCCTAGCCACTGAGAGAGCTCTAATTGATGTAGAAGTGGGTGAATTAGTGCTTAGAGTGCATGATGAGCAACTGGTCTTTTATGTCTTCAAAGATATGCATTCAGCAGTTGAAGAGGAGAGGTGCATGCAGATTGAGCTTATTGATCCAACCCTTCAAGAACCCCTGATGATGCACCACAGGATCTGCAGCTCAAACCTCCTTTGGTGACAATCAACAAAATTTTTCCTGACATCAAATCTAAGTTTGGTGTCGAGAATGCATCATCCACCAAGGAGGAGGTTCCCAAAAAGAAGAAAGTACACAGAGGATGGAGAAATAAAAAGATTTCCACTGAAGACTTCTCTCCAAGAATGAAGGTGGTATTTACTACGAGCCCAATCCTGCCTCATAAATAAGATCCTGTTTCTTGAGCATGTAGAGTTGATCCATGAGAGCACAGGAAAGAAGTTCACAGTAAGGGGTGAAGAGCTAATCCCCTATGATCACCCTCCTCCCTAGTGGAGCTGACCGTCAAGCTAGTGACGGTAAAAAAGTGCTTGTCAGGAGGCAACTCGATGTTTCGTATCCTTAATTTTGATTTATGCTTTGGTTTTATTTAGTTTTATATGAGTTTCTACAATTTTTCCTTTTGTTTTATGTGTATTTTGATCATGCAGAGTATTTAGAAAAGAAACAAGTGAAATCAGACAGAATTTCAGACACCCTGGAGGAGTTCGATTCGGACTGGGTGGCACCTAACTTGACTTTCTGAAGTTAGGCGCCATTTGTGCGTACAAATTGAAGTTGCTATTGGGTGGGTGGCGCCTAACTTGGCTCCATGAACTTGGGTGGGTGGGATATATATTAATTATATCCCACCTAATCCCATTAACCCAAACGTGCCCCCCTTCCTTGTACTTTGTCCATATATATCTCTCACCCCTTCCACAATACGACTCCAAAAAAGAAAAAAATTCTAAAAGAAACTAAAAGAAAAAAAATACCTTCCCTTCTTTCCCAGTTCTCCGATTTCTTTTTTTATTTTTTTTTATTTTCTTATATCACTCTTATTATCTCCATTCTATTTCCTTTAGTCTTTTTCTACCTAGTGACTTTTTCACATTATCCCACTCCTTCCCTCTTCCTTCTTCTTTGCTCTGTTCTATTTTACTCGGGGACGAGAAAAGGTTCAAGTTTGGTGTTGTCGCTTCACTTGTGGTTTTTCTATTTTTCTTCATAGCACTAAAAACCATTTAGCCCTCAAGAAAGAGGAAAGGCAAAGTACCGGCCACCGGCTCCTATGACTCACGGAGATTCCGCTCCGAATTGCATGAGAAGCATTTTTTGATGTCACTTACAAGAGGGTTGTGATTCTGGAAGTAAAAATTTGCATTTTAACCAGATGAATATCCGGAAATCTAGTTTCAGATTCAGAGGTGAGGATGACAATTTTGGTGCAAACCGCACACTGAGGAGGTTTAGTCCCTTTTTCACTTCCTATTTCCTTCCGTCTCTATTATGTTATATTCCTGTTCTCTGTTGCTTTGATTGCCTGCATGATCTTCAGTATTTTCAGCTCTTAGGTTTAGTTTCATTCTGTTATTTGCTTTTAGTTTTAAAATGTTGTCTCATGTACCGCTCACTGAGCTTGAATCCAAAAAAAGGAAAAAGAAGTGGTGTATTGCATGAGAAATTGGGTTATGTTTAAGAGTAGTCTTATTTACTTAAATATGGTGGTGTTATCTGTGATTTTGAATGCATGATATGAACAGTGTAATTTGAATTTGAATCAAAGGATGTTGATGCATGAGAAATAGGAATTTAGAGAACTATTATGAATTCTTTAAATTAAACAAAAGCTTAATCCGTGAAGCAAAAGAAATAGCAAAAAGAAAAGCAAGGTCCAAGGCTCTAAGCATCAATGGCTACGAAGGTCAAATATGATTAAAAGCTCAAAGAGTTGTTTTCCTAGCTATATGCTTGTGGTGTGAATGTGTCAAGTAACCCTTGAGACAGAGCACTAAGAGTCGAGATCAAGTGCATTTAACAGAGTATGCTAAAGGCTTTGAGCACCACTGTCTGGGAGTAACTGAAAGAAAAATCAGAATTGAAAGCTAAGAGAGTTCCCTAATTAAGTACTTGAGATGTTTTTGTGTCAAGTAAATCTTGAGACAAAACATTTAAAGTCACGGCTAGGCTCAAGGTGCAAAGCACCAAAGAAAGAAAGAATAAATGAAAATTTGCTGGATTAATCCGAAGTGAAAAGGCCAGAGAGTTCATAATACTATCCGGATTCTAATTCCAAATGACACTGACATTTCTCAGATTCAAAGGATAGTGAGATGCCAAAACTATTCAAAGTTTCAGTGTTATAAACCCCACTTTAAGAAAAGACATGAATTTGCATTTATCTCAGTGATACGTGAGCGTCTATCCTATCTTTTCCTAGTGAATTTGCATTTGAATTGTTAAGTTTAATCAAGATTTCAATTCTTTTTAGCCACTATGAATGCTACTTTGAGTTGTGAGAAATTCTGTTTATTTCAGGTAGCATTCGTATGGATTTAACGGAGTTTTATAGAAGAAGAGGAAGAAAGTGGATGATGTTGTCAGCCCTGACCTCCTTACACTCTAACAGACATAACTTGAGCTACAGAGGTCCAATTAACGCGCTTCTAGTGGCATTGGAAAGCTAACTTCCAGAACTTTCCAACGATATATAATAGTATACACTTATTCTCCAATATGTACGGCCATCTTGGCTCCTAACTTGGTCTTTTCCAAGTTAGGCGCCGGATGAAGCAATTAGCGAGAACAGGACCGGTCAACAAGCCGGCGGAGTAACTGGTTCAATGGTTCAGAAGTTCAACCGGAGTTCAATCGAAATTCAACCGGTTTAATTAAGTATGAAATAAAATTATTAAAAACTTAATATATACTTTTAAATATTTAAATTCAATATTTTTTAAATTGATAAAATTCAAAATTTTATAATTTTATATAAAAAATTATCCATTAAAAATTCAGAAACAATTTTAAAAATCAACATTTATAACTAACAAAAATCAAAATGCATATAATACCACTAACAGTTTTTCTAATTTCATAAAAATAATAATAAAAATATAACAGCAGCATAAACAATGCATTGAAACACTGCACCATAACACCATCAACTTAAAATCAGAAAAATCAATAACCCAGAATTAACAACTTAGAAAAAAATCAATCTTACAATTTCAAGAAAACACTGAACAAGATTAAATAAACAAAGGCCAATCAAAAGATTCAAAACTCAAAACGGGCTAAGAAATCCAATTAACCAACTTGAAACAACAAAAACCTGAGAAGAGAATCTGAAATTCTAATATCTATAAAATTAATTCAAAATCCGATGTCCATACAAGTAACTCAAAATCCATACAATTAACACAAGAGTGAGATCATTCATCTCTCGCGATTGAAGGAATACAACTTGAACTCCTTGCAATGGCTCATTTCTTTAGTCCATTTTATTCTTCTTCAGCATAGCTTTCATGGCTTCAGCTTGGAACAAAACAGGGAAAGCAATAACATACTTGATGAACCTAACACAAGTGTTCATGTAATAGAAAAGAACAAAAGCAATACCATACTTCCAATCAAGTATTCAATAAAAGCCTTCCAATCAAATATTCAACAACACAAGCCCAGAATCCAAAAATAGAAAACTCAGCTTCAAAAGTTAGCAAATCCAAAAATAGAAAAACTATGCATATAAGCATGATTCAGAATCATATAGGCAACAACCAAACTCAAAACTAAAAAATCAAACTCAGCATCCAAACTAAATGCAGGTTCTGAACTCAAATCTGCCCTAAATTATTATTATTATTATTATTATTATTATTATTATTATTATTATTATTATTATTATTATTATTATTATTATTATTTTTGTTGTTGTTGTTATTGTTGTTGTTGCTGTTGTTGTTGTTGTTGTTGCTGTTGTTGTTGTTGTTGAACTTATATAGCAAAATTCAATATACCAAAATTCAAAATTCAGAATTCTAACATTGAATTTACATTAAATTTATTCAAAATTATAGAACCTATAATCCATATAATTAACAAAATAAAAAAAATGAAAAGCAGAACAAGAACACAGAAGAAAAACTGAAAAACTCTGCATCTGAAGCTCTAAACTGAAATTTGCCCTAAATTTCTCACTGAATAAAAAATCAATGGAAAACAAAAACCAAAAACCCATGAACTCAATAACATCAGCAAGTTAGCAACCCAATTCATACCGTTTAGTCACCAAACGTCCAAACCAAATAAACAAAATTCATTGAAAAACAAAGATGTTATGTTAGAGTACTCACCGCGGAAGAGCATAGAAGGCCAGACGACGACCAGATGCCCAACGACGACCAGACAACGCCAATGACCAGGATGACAAGCCGACGACCAGACGACGCAAACTCTAGACGCTTCGAAGTTCAAAGATCAAGAGAACGACGTTGGTGACAACTGCCTCGTCCGCGACAGTGACGCTTTGATCCGGCGTTTGTGGAGGTGACGGTGGTGTTTGTTGGAGCCTTGAAGGTGATTGTCTTTGAAGAGGAAATTAGGGTTGGGACTTGGGACTCTTCGAAGAGGAGAAGGTTGCTCACTCAACAGTATTCAATTTCATTCAGCATTTCACCCCCCCTTTTTTTTAAAGGCGTCAAAATGACGCCGTTTTGTCACTGGGTGGGAAAACTGGCGCTTGCTAAAACCCGAACGATTTGCCCGTTTTGACGGTTAACCACCGGTTCAGCCAATTTTTTCACCGGGTTTTTATAGAACAGTCTTGCAGGAGAACCGGACCGGCCAGATGATCGGTTCCCAGTTAATCCAGTTGAACCGGCCCGTCCGGTCCAATTTTCAGAACCTTGGCAATAACTCTCCAGTCCAGTCCAAAGCACAGCAGTGGCTCCTGCATCCATCAAATATTAGCCTTCGAAGATTTATTATATATTTTGATTAAAACCTTATTTTTTTTGAAAATAGAAAAATATATTATTTAGTTTTAGAAAATATATTTTACATTAATTAGGATTAGATATAAAAGGGAAAAGATTTAGCCTTTCGGGCTCCTTTCTCTTTTACGCACCTCATTCTGCACTTTACAGTTTTTAGAATCATAGTTTTCTCTCTGAGCCATGACCAACTAAACCTCCATTGTTAAGGTTAGGGGCTTTGGTTATTTCTATGGATTGAAATTATTGCTTTTCTATTTTAATTAATGTATTGATTTAGTTTTAAGGATTACTTTTGTACTTAATTTTATGACTATGTGTGGAATGGAAGTATGACCCTTATTCTAGATCCGTTCTTGTGACCCTTAGAAGAGGTGTCTCACCTGAACACAACTTGAAAGTAAATTCCTCCTAAATTGCTAATTACATGAACTAATTGGGATACGTGACATATAATCCTGTTAGCTTTGGGTAATTAGGGTTTTTGTGGCTAATAAACTAGAATTGAACTTAAACCTCTAATTGACATTAAATGACCAAGGAATCGGCGGTTAACTAGGTTAGAGGAGACTAAATTACTAAGGAATTAAGGCTTAGTCAAATATAGTTTGCCATGAATTGAATCTTGCATGATTAAAATAGTTGGTAAGAAGTAGAAATTCGGAAGATAAACAACTCCAAAACCTTAACTGTTTTCTCCTATATTCATCACATCAATTTACTGTTTGCTTTTATTTCTCTGAATTACTATTTTATGCTTTACAACACTAAAACACTCTTTTTTGCTTGTCTAACTAAGTAAATCACTCAATCATTGTTGCTTAGTCTATCAATCCTCGTGGGATCGACCCTCACTCACCTGAGGTATTACTTGTTACGACCCAGTGCACCTGCCGGTTAGTTTGTGGGTTATAAATTTTGCACCAGTGACTGGTGAACCCGTGTTAAAGGAGGAAGCATAGGTTGTTGAAGCTGCAGAAAAGGATGAGGACACCATAGTGCACACTTCACCCAAGGCATTCCAGCCTCAGCCAAAATTATCATACCCTCAGAAGCTCCAAAAGGAGACCAAAGACAGGCAATTCTCGCAGTTCTTGGAAGTCATCAAAAAGTTACAGATCAATATTATTTTTGCAAAGGTACTGGAGCATATGCCTTAATATGTTGAGTTCATGAAGGGTTTACTATCTGAAAAGAAGACCCTAAGGGGAGATGAAATAGTGTTGCTGACTAAGGAATGCAGTGCATTGATTTAGAGTAAATTTCCAAAGAAGATGTCAGACATAGGAAGCTCTCATATTCCATGCACTATGGGAATATCAATTTTGACAAGGCCCTGTGTGATCTTGGTGTAGGCATCAATCTAATGCCCTTATCTGTAATGAAGAAGTTTGGAATCTAAGAGGCGCATCCGACAAGAATAGTACTACAAATGGCAGACAAGTCTCTGAAACTGGCCTATGGAATAGTGAAAAATGTCTTGGTCAAGGCTAGAAAACTTTTTTTCCCTGCAGATTTCGTTATCCTTGACATGGGAGAGGATGCAAATGATTCTCTGATCCTGAGAAGACCATTTCTGGCCACAGGAAGAGCCTTGATCGATGTTGAAAAAGGTGAACTGGTTCTGAGGATGCATGAGGATTACTTGGTATTCAAGGTTTTTAGACCTTTACATCACTCAAATGAAGGAGGTACTTACATGGAGGGTGAACCCACTAACCCAAGCCCTCAAGGACCTGACTGATGCAAAGTGAGGCTCACTGTTTAAGACTCCTTTGGTAGGAACCATTAAAATTCTCTCTGACATCAAACCTAAGTTTGGTGTTCGGTATGCATCATCCACCATAGAGGGAGTTCCTAAGAAGAAGGTGCCTAGAGGTTGGAGGAACAAAAAGATTCTTAGTAAAGATTTTTCACCTGGAATGAAGGTGGTATTTACTAAGAGTCCCATTCTGCCTCATACAGTGAATAGGATCCTATCTCTTGAGTACATTGAGTTAATCCATGATAGCACAGGAAAGAGATTCACAGTAATGGATGAAGAGATAAGCCCCTATGATCACCCCCTCCCTAGTGGAGCTAAGTGTAAAGCTAGTGACGGTAAAGAAGCGCTTGTTGGGAGGCAACCCAACCATAACTATCCTTTATTTTTTCTTTCAATTTGATTTTCATGCATTTTTTATCTTTATTTTTATTTATAATTTTCCTTGAGTTAATTTTAATTGCGATCATGCAAAGTGTTCAAGGACAAGAGGACTTAGGAGGAAGATCAGAACACCCTAGAGAGCGTTCAACTTGAAGTGTTCTGGCGCTAAACGCCAAGTGGGGGCTTACTGCCAGGCAAGGCAACAGGGGTGTCTTGGCGTTTAACGCCCAAGATGGACAAGCAGTAGCTAGCGTTAAACGCCAGGTGGGCGTTTAACGCCCACAAGGGTATAACTTCATGGAACAGCAACCCTCCAAGGACTAGCATTTAGTACCAAGTAACCAATTTCAAAAAAAAAAAAAAAGTGCCAATTCTGGTGCTAAACGCCAAGGCTGGCGTTTAGCACCAGGAACGTTAGTTTCAATTTTTTGAAGAAGAGCCCTACATGACCAACGGTCACTTTCCCTACCCCGTCACTTTTTGACCATTCAAATCCATACCCTCTCTCCCCCCTTCCCCACTATATCATCCACATTCATCCTCCCCAATTCCCAACCCCAACTCCCATCACCCTATCAAATCCCATCAATCCCTTAAATCTCTCTTCCCATACTTACCTACCCCCAATCACCATTAACTCCATTTAATCCCAATTAACCCCAACCATCCCCTCCATGACCAAACCCTACACCCTCCTCTCTATAAATTTCACTTCATTTTTCACTTTTCACCACATTCCATTCTCCATCTTTCTATCCTTCCTACTTTCCCCTTTTCAACCTTCCCTACTTACCTTCCTTTCACCAGCCTCCCATTCTAACCGTACCCACCCCACCTCCTCTCTCCCATTACACTATTTCTCATTTGTACTTTACTTTTACCACCTCCATCTTACACTATTTTCGGTTCTTTCCTTCCTTCATTACTCTTTTTCTTTGCTCGGAGACGAGCAACTCTCTAAGTTTGGTGTTGGGTGCTCCACTTTTCTTCATTTTTATCATCCATATGGCACCAAAAATCGAAAAATCCTCTTCAAAGAAGAGAAAGGAGAAGGCTCCCACCTCCAGTCCCTATGATTTCACCAGGTTCTTTTCCAAGACTCATGAGGATCACTACAATGAAATTGTGAGCAAAAGGAAAGTGATTCCGGAGGTCCATTTTGATTTGCAACTGGGCAAGTACCCGAAAATCTAAGACCAGATTCAGAGGAGGGGTTGGGAAGTTCTGACCAACACCATGACCGACGTGCGCGTGCTTATGGTCAGGAAGTTCTATGCCAATGCTTGGGTGACTTAAAACCATGTAACTAGCGTGAACTGGGACCCGAAGAACTGGCGCACTATGGTCCAAAGGAACATCTTGAAGTTCAGTCTAGAGAAAGTGAGGGAGATACTTCATTTGCCACCATCCAGAGATGACCCTTATTTCTACACTTAGAGGGTCAACACTAATCAGAGACTGGACTAGGTCCTTGCTAATATTTGCCTCCCCGGAGCATAGTAGAGAAAGAATGCCAGATGTCAACCATACCAACTGGGCAGGCATGATCTGAGGCCAGATGCTCGGGAGTAGTTGGAGTTTATTCAGCACTCCATCATTCCTACGAGTAACCGGTCTGAGGTTACGGTGGACCGAGCAGTGATGATTCATTGCATTATGCTTAGTAATGAGGTGGAGGTATATCGTGTGATTCCTCAGGAACTGTACTGGATAGCCAAGAAGGCCTCCACCTTTGCGAGATTGGCCTTCCCTCACCTCATCTTTCGCCTGTGTGCTGAGACCCGAGTCTGCATTGATGGCAATACCACTATTGACATTGATAGACCTATCATTAGGAGGGGTATGGAGCATGCTAGGGAGCTTGGACATGCACTACCTCAGGAGCCAGTTCCTCCTCCTCAGGAGCAGCCGAAGATGCCTCAGGGATTCTACTTTCCTTCTCGCGACTACTGGGACTAGTTGACTACATCTATTGGGGAGCTGACATCATCTATTAATTAGTTGAGGATTCAGCATCAGGATCACTCTGTCTTCCTCCATCAGCTAGTGGAGGAGCAGTTGAGGTAAAGGCGCAACTTGGATGAACTGAGGTGCCAAAAAGGATTCTTAGGATGGGGCAACATCCACCATTACTGAGGTGGTTGAGTTTTTTTTCTTCTGCTTTTCTTGTTTTTTATTTTTAGTATTTTATCTGTTTTCTGTTATTTTATTTGAAAATATTTTGCATGATCATTAGTAGTATTTTATCTGTTTTATTTTTATTTTGAAAAAGATCTCATGTATTGCTTACTAGGCTTGAAAAATAAAAAAGGAAAAAAACGAAGTAGTAAAATGCATGAGACTTAAGTTATATATTATGAGTTATTCTGATTACTTTGATGTGGTGGCATTATCTATAATTCTGAATGTATGAACTGAACAGTGCGCAATTGATCTTGGAGTTAAGAATGTTGGTTCTTAAAGTACAGGAGGTTAGAGAAGTATTATGGATTCTCTAAAGTAAGTGAGAAATTGATCCTTGAAGCAAAATAAACAGCAAAAAGAAAATAAAAATAAAAGGCAAGGTCCAAAACTCTGAGCATCAATGGTTAGGAAGGTCTTAAAAGCTCAAATGAGTTGTTTTCCTAACTATATGCTTGTAGTGTGAATGTGTCAAGTAACCCTTGAGACAAAGCACTAAGAGTCGATATCAAGTATATACCAAAGGCTCTGAGCACCACTGTCTGGGAGAAATAAAAAGAGAAAGTAGAACTCAAAAAGAGTCCCCCAGTTAAGTGCTTGTGGTGTTACTGTATTAAGTTAAGCTTGAAGACAAAACACTTAGAGTCACGGCTAGGCTCAAGGTGCAAAGCACCAAAGAAAAGAAAAAGAAAAAGTTGTGTTCAAGGATTAATCAAAGCTTCAAAAGAAGAAAAGAGTCGATAATATCATTCGAGTTTTAGTTCGGGAGGATATCAATATTTCTGAGCTTCAAAGGACAGTGAGATGCCAAACCTGTTCAGAATCATAGTGTCATCAGTCCTACCCAATGATTGGACATGAGCTTAAATGAACACTCAAGTCTTAGGCATTTTTCTCTTCTAAGCCTTATATTGTTTTTAGCTGCTTGAGGATAAGCAACAGTTCTAAGTTTGGTGTTGTGATGTGTGAGAATGTTATACCCATTTTTGGCTTATTTTCTAGTCAAATTTAGTTAGAATTTAGTGAGTTTAATTATATTTTTGGGTGAAAATCTTCTTTGGATGCTACTTTGAGTTCTTCTGGTATTTTTATTATTCAGGTGAAATTTGGATCACTTTAGCAGAGTTTTGAGCAAAAAGGAGAATATTTGAAGTTACCCCTTTGGGCGCTAAACGCCAGCAATGTTGAGAGATCATGAGTGTTCCTGCCTCTTTGGGCGCTAAACGCCACCACTCAATCCGGATCTAACCTCTTCAAAGGAGCATCTTTAGTGGATTTAGCTCTTAGTTATTATCTTATCTTTTATTTTTGTAATTTTTATTTACAAACAAAATCTTTTAGATTTAGGATTTGTTATATTATTTTAGTTTCAAATCAAATTAGGTTAGATATAAAAGGGAAAAGATTCACCCTTTAGAGGAGATCTTCCTGACGTCAAGATTTTTGCTAGTAAAGAATTTTATAAAAATAGTCGCGCTGTAGATATAGATTCTAAACCAACAGAAATCCCTTCGTGCAAACGTTTTGGTTGTCACAAGTAACAAACCCCTAAATAAATTGATAACCGAAGTATTTTAAACCTCGGGTCGTCTTCTCAAGGAATTGTAGGGCGGTGTTCTTATTATTGGTTATGAGTTTTGTAAATTGGGGGGTTTTAAAAGTAAGGAAGAAGTATGACAGGAAAAATAAATAAATAACTATTAAATAAACTCTTGGCAAGGTATAAGAATTGGAATTCCTATCCTAGTTATCCTTATTAGGTGTGAAGAGAATTGGGTTTTTATCCCACTTGGTCATCCTTTACTGAACGAAGGAAGGTTAAGTGGACTGATTAGCTTGATCCTCAAGTCCTAGTCAACTCCTGTGGAGAGACTAGCCTTAGAGCAATCCAATTTAATAAGGAATCTGCCAATTTCAATCACTGCTGAGTTTGATAACTCAAGTGTTACCAATCACTTGACCGAAGCCAAAAGGGAGAAAAATCTAAATTAAATTAAAAGCATTCATAAACAGAATAAAACAATCATAAACTGAAATACCTCAATAATATTAATTAAGAAAATCCTAATATGAAGGTCTAACATGGAAAAGGTTCATAAGCCAATTTGGCAACATTTGTAGATACGAATAAAAGCATTAAAGTAAAAGTAGAATAGAAACATAAATTAAAGTAAATATTAAACCTGAATATTAAAGTAAAAGTAGAATAGAAACATAAATTAAATTAAATATTAAACATAAATTAAAGTAAATATTAAATTAATTCACATTTTCAAGGAATCATGTATGCATAGCCAAACCCTAGATAATGTTAAAGCACTTTTACAATGGAAATGGGTAAAAATATTTTACAAACTTGCAAGACAATTAACAATTTAAGCAAAGATATATGTTGATGAGCTATTGAACCCTCACTGGATTTTTGTGTTTACTCTCTAGTCACTCAGTGTTTATTGGGTTAATCACTCTATTCTTCTTTTTATCCTTACTTTCTATAACTTTGTGCTTCATCTAACCAATCGACAATTATAGAATACGGACATACAAAAATCATGAGGTCTTTTCCAAGGTTGTAATGGGGCCAAGGTAAGGTAATGGTATATGTATAAGGCTAAGTGAGCTAATAAGGTGAATCCTTGATTAGTCTAAGATCTCACATGACATACATATTTTGTAATTCAAAGCTTCTTAACCTATTTGCCCAACTCTTCTCACTTTGTATTGCAAGCTCATGCATTAACTTTAATTTTGTTCCATATGCATGGATTCTTTTTTTTTGTTTTTTTTTGCAACTGGGGAATTTCTTTGTGTCCCCTTTATTTAAATAATTTTTTTTTCAATGCACCGAGTAACTCAATTGTTTTGTTTTGTTTTACATAAGCATGCTTCCCAAATTTTTATTTTGAAACATCTTTATTCTTTTTAACTTTCTACCTTTGTTTCTATCATCCATGTTCCCATAAAGTTCCCCACACTTAAGCAATACACAATTTCTATCTTAAGCTAACCAGGGATTCAACTTGGGATTCTTATTTTGTTTTTCTGCTTAAGGCTAGTAATGTGGTTATAAAGCAAGAGGGGATTTAAAAGCTCAAGGGGGCTAACAAGGGTGATGTAAAGGTAGGCTGATTTGGGATAAGTGAGCAAATAATTCAAACATTGGCCTCAATCACTTTCTTGGTATGTATCTATATTCTATGATCGGACATATAGATTAAAACAAAGTAAAGAACACCAGAATGAAAAAGAAGGGCAAAACACACAGGAATAAAATTTATGATTTGAATGTAACCATACAATTAAGCTCAAAAGTCACAGGCTGTGTGTTCTCCAGCTCAAAAAATCATATATCAGTTATATATGTCATGCAAGTAGAGATTAAGAGTTCCCATTATTCTCAATGTAAATCTTAGGGTGGCCCTTAAAATCTTAGTGCTCTTCCTTGATTAAATGTTGTTAACTAACTAACATGTAATGCTATATATATATATACATGGTGTGTGGATTGTTTTAATTCTGTTAAAGCCTCTAGCTTACTCCTTTTTATCTTCAATTAAATCAGAACTATTATATGCTAAAAGGGTAAACTATACTAATTAATCCACATATTCTATAACTAATAAGTTAGAATTGCATACTAAACTAAATGTCTAAGATATAAACTAAAGTGCAGAGTGCAGAAATAAAGTAAAATACACCAAAAGAACAATGTATAAGTACTGAAAAATAAAAATAAAAATAAAAATAAAGATAAAAATACAGAAAAATAAACAAAATAAGATAAAAAGAGTCTGTAGTGGTTCACCAAAAAGATACGCCAGGGATGGCGACCTCCCCACACTTAAAATATAGCATCGTCCTCGATGTTCACTCAAGCCTGGTGTGAAGGAGTGTCATCACCGGAAGGATGGGCTGCTGGTGTCTCTGTGGTGGCCGAAAGGTCTGCAGGCTGAATAAATGTAGGAGGATCAGTCTGCTGCAGTGGAGGCTCTGACTGGATAGGAATCTCTGGGTCTGCAGCCTAAATCTGATGTGGCTCCTCATGCTGTGGCGCAGCCTGCTCTGGTCCTGCCTGCTCAGGATCTCTCTGTGCAGGTGTCTCCTCCTCAACTTCGTCCGCCTCCTCCTCAGATGGCCCTGATGGTGTGTCAGGCTCAGAAGGAATGTCGCTGCCAGATCAGATCATCAATTTCAAGTGCTCCTAGCGTCGCTTGTTACGACGCTCAGATCTCTCATGTCGGCACCGGTTGTGGCGCTCCATCTGGTCCAGCTACTGAAATAGGCGGTGCACTAGGTGATAAACGGGCTCTGAGGCAGGTGGAGGTGCAGTGGTGGTGGCTGGGGTAGCAATAGATGAAGAAGGGCCAGCTGAAGGTGTGGCTGTCTCATCAGGGGTAGTGAGGAATGGAGGTCTGTAGCCCAAAGCCTGAAAGTTTCTGCTGTGAGGGATAATCTTCTTGCAGTCTGCAGCAGGTGGCCTCTCATCAACATCCTCCCAAGGCACGTCAGCTCGACGGCTGAGCTGGGTAATCAGATATGGGAAGGGGAGAATGCCTCGGACGTGGACCCTGGCCATGTAGTACCGGATGAATCGTGGCAGGTACAGGTCCTTACCCTCCATCACACACCATATGAGGGTGATCATAGCGGCAGGTAGCTCCGTCTCATGAGTACTCGGCATAACAAAGTTGCTTAGGATCTGGTGCGAGAGCCGAGCCTCATCATTTAAGTATATCCGCTTGATTCCCTTAGGCATGGTGGTGTTCTGACCCATGACCCATGGGACAGTCGGGTCAAGGGCTATCCTTGCCTTGACCGCATCCCAGTCAAACCTCATAAAGCGCATGTCCTCCTCAGCCTTTTGGTAACCATCAAGCTTATCTGATTTAGGCTGAAGCTGTAGAATATCCTCAATGGCCTCTTCAGTGATCAGTATCTGCTTCCCTATGAGGTGCACTGCATCCAGGGAAGTCTTGAAATAATTGCAATAAAACTCTCTTACCCAGGAAGCATTTACCTCAGTCAGGTTTCTCTCCAAGAAGAACCAGCCTCTTTGTTTGATTTGATCAGAGGTGTATTGCTAGAGTTCTTCCGGAATTTTCAAAGTCTGCTCCAGGTACAGGTTTCTGGAGGTGGCAAACACCGGATGCTTCAGCTCGCAGTATCGGTTTGCAAACTTGATGAGATCATTGGCAGGAAGGAGCTGGTCAGCCTTCTCCTGCGGGGTAAAGTGTTTTTCTCGCCAGGAGTCATCATGCATGATGTCTAGGATGGACATAGAGGATTCATCTCTTTTCCGTTTGCCAGTTGTTGCCTTTCCTTTCCCTTTTCTTTGGGTGTCAGACTTCCTGAAAAACAGAAATTTAGGATATAATAAAAATAGGAAAACTAGTAAGAAAATAACAAAATAAGCACATGGTGGCAAAGGGGCAGTAGAATAATTAAATGAGTTGAAGAATTGTGCATTTTGGATTGGTTCAGAAATAAAAAACTGAGATGAGAAATTTCAATCCAAAATGTAATATAAATAGAATTCATGTTAATTAGGAAAAACCATTAACATGCCTTGAGTTAACAAGTAAAAGTAAAGAGTGAGTCAAAAAGCAGAGGGGGTTATTAGAAGGTTTAAAAGTGGTTTTAAATTGAAAAAGAGGTTAGAAAGCAAAAATCAGTGAGTTAGTAAAAAGAAAGTCAAAGTAAGTGGCATGATGATTGGTTTCTAAGTAACAAGAATTTCACAATTTGAAGCAACAGACAACTCATATTCAAGTAAGGAAATCAAGTTGTTGATGATTCATATAGATATATTAATAACGAAAATTTGAAATCAAATCATCAATAATGTGATTTATTAGCCGAAGAAACAAAAGGAATAAGAATGCTGGCCCGTGCATTCAGGAATTGGTTTGGTGAAAGCTAAGGAAAGCAAAATTGAAAATGCCAAAACCAATACATGAATGAAAATCAAAACGATTTACAGAAAATTGGGCAGCATTCCGGCTAAAATTGGATGTTCCCGGAAAATAAACAGCAAGCAGAATAATTCATATAAATTAAAATAAACTGCAAATAGATATAAATAATATGAACATGAAAGAGCAGTTGCAATAGCAGCATGAACAGTAAGAACAACATATGAACAATACTTAGATAACAGGAATAGCAGAGTTACGAAAATTATAAAACAAGTGGCAAGAACAACGCAAGTAATCAGGCCTAAATTCACTAACCACATCCTAGGCTACCTAACCACCTAGAATCCACTACAACATGCATATCTAACTAGCCTAATGATGAACATAAACGGAAAAAAATATGCAATCAACTACGAATTGAAAGAAGAGTAGCGTTTGACGGAACCTAGTAGGCGTAGGAACGAAACTAGGGCAGAGAGATGGTTAGGAGGTGGTGGTGGTCGTGGCTGACATGGCGATGTAGGCGGTTGGCACGGCTGTGGATGGCTGTCCGGTGGTGGGGGTTTCGGGTAGGGGTAATGGGAGGGGTAGGGGTTAAGGGGAAAGGATGGGAAGGGGGTGAGGGTGTTGGTGGTGGGTGAAGGTGCGGCAGTGACGGTGCGGTGGGCTTGGGTGGTGGTGATGGGCGCAGGGGAGGGTTGCAGAGAAGAGAGGGAGACGAAAAGGGTTGGGGGGGCGCGACATGGTAGGGTTTCGCGTCGCTGGGGTGGTTAATGAATTTGAATCCACGCGAACGCGTAGGGCACGCGGTCGCGTGGATAGGGTGGAATGGGGTTTGACGCGATCGCGTAAGTGGCGCGATCGCGTGGAATGGGAGAAGGATGAATGACGCGGTTGCGTGGGGCATGCGACCGCGTCGCTGGAAATTGTGCGAAACGCACAATTCCAGCGTCGTTTTAGTGCAACTCTCTGTCTTCACTGGGGTTTTGTGCAATCCACGCGACGCGGTCGCGTCGCTCATGCTTTTGCATGGGATAGGTGTTGTGCAAGTGACGCGATCGCGTCAGGGACGTGACTGCGTGGGTCGTTTCGTGCGAAACGCACAACAGCCGCACGATTCGAGCCCAACTTTCTGGGCGTTGGATCATTACGCCGATTTCCAGATCACGCGGCCGCGTGAATGACGCGGACGTGCGGAAGGTGGTTTTCGCATCTGACGCGAACGCATGAGCAATGGGGTCGTGTCGCACGCCCCCTTTTTTTTATATGCAATTATGCAGTTATGCAGTATGTAATGCTAATGCAAATGCTTACGAATAACATCCAGGTTCAATGGAAATAAAACAATACAAAAATAAACAAAACGAAATAAAATGGAAACAGGAACGATCATACCATGGTGAGTTGTCTCCCACCTAGCACTTTTAGTTAAAGTCCTTAAGTTGGACATTGGGTGAGCTTCCTATTTTGGGGGCTTGTGTTTAAATTCATCCAGAAATCTCCACCAATGCTTGGAATGCCAACAGCCTCTGGGGTCCCAAACTAGGCATGTGAAGCTTCTTAGTAGCTTTAAACAGATTCTCAGGCTCCCGGGGTGACGAATATCAGAATATTTTCCAGGATCCCAAACTTTGCTTTTAAATCCGCCTTTGGCTCGATCTATGTTCTTCCATCCGGGCGGCTCAGAAATTGTATTCTCACCAAGATGACCAAACGTTTTTCGAGATCCATTCGATTGAACATGATACCAATCTGTGCACTTCAAGTTGAAGCGTGGAACCTTATTGAACATTGTGCACCAGCTCTGAGTATGAGCCATTTCCCTTTTACTCTTAAAGCCGCAAAGTGCTCTAAGCTGGCCATCTGTTTCAAGTAAACCATATTCAAGTGGAAAAGTAAAGATAAAAGCTAAGGATTTTACCCACTTGAAGTTTGTATTGGGCAGTAATGGCCTTGGGATAGGTGTTTCCAGTGGTTCTGCAAGCTCTACTCCCTTGTAGTCTTCAGTAACTTCTTCCACTTCTTTGCAAAATTCTTCAACTACAACCACGTCTTGCTCAAAGTCCTTGATATCTTCCTCATCACTTGAGTCATAATTGGGAGGTTGAGTAAAGTCTACATATGCATCATTTTCGTATTCACTTGAGGAAGATTCTTCTATCTCAAAGAATGCACTTGCAGATGCAAGTTCATTGCTAAGAGGACTCGACTTGTGAGTATCATCATCGAGGAAACTTGTGTCCTGGGTGATTCCATCCAGTTCTTCATAAAATACCTGCTGATGAGCGGATAATTTATACGCTTTTTGGCATTATTTTTAGTATGTTTTTAGTAGGATCTAGTTACTTTTAGGGATGTTCTCATTAGTTTTTATGTTAAATTCACATTTCTGGACTTTACTATGAGTTTGTGTGTTTTTCTGTGATTTCAGGTAATTTCTGGCTGAAATTGAGGGACTTGAGCAAAAATCAGATTCAGAGGTTGAAGAAGGACTGCTGATGCTGTTGGATTTTGACCTCCCTGCACTCAAAGTATATTTTCTGGAGCTACAGAAATCAAAATGGCGCGCTTCCAATTGCTTTGGAAAGTAGACATTCAGGGCTTTCCAGAAATATATAATAGTCCATACTTTGGCCGAGTTTAGATGATGCAAAAGGGCGTTGAACGCCAGTTCTATGCTGCTGTCTGGAGTTAAAGGCCAAAAACAAGTTACAACTTGGCGTTCAACTCCAAAAGAAGCCTCTGCACGTGGAAAGCTAAAGCTCAGCCCAAGCACACACCAAGTGGGCCCCGGAAGTGGATTTATGCATCAATTACTTACTTCTGTAAACCCTAGTAGCTAGTTTAGTATAAATAGGACTTTTTACTATTGTATTAGACATCTTGGGACGTCTAGTTCTTAGATCATGGGGGCTGGCCATTCGGCCATGCCTGAACCTTTCACTTATGTATTTTCAAATGGTAGAGTTTCTATACTCCATAGATTAAGGTGTGGAGCTCTGCTGTTCCTCATGAATTAATGCAAAGTACTACTGTTTTTCTATTCAATTCAACTTATTCCGCTTCTAAGATATTCATTCGTACTTCAATATGAATGTGATGAACGTGACAATCATCATCATTCTCCCACGAACGCGTGCCTGACAACCACTTCTGTTCCACCTTAGACTGAATGAGTATCTCTTGGATCTCTTAGTCAGAATCTTCGTGGTATAAGCTAGATTGATGGCGGCATTCATGAGAGTCCGGAAAGTCTAAACCTTGTCTGTGGTATTCCGAGTAGGACTCTGGGATTGAATGACTGTGACGAACTCAAACTCGCGAGTGCTGGGCATAGTGACAGACGCAAAAGGAGGGTGAATCCTATTCCAGTATGATCGAGAACCTCAGATGATTAGCCGTGCTGTGACAGAGCATTTGGACCATTTTCACAAGGGGATAGAATGCAGCCATTGACCACGGTGATGCCTCCAGATGATTAGCCATGCAGTGACAGCGCATCGGACCATTTTCACAGAGAGGATGAAAAGTAGCCATTGACAATGGTGATGTCCTTACATAAAGCCAGCCATGGAAAGGAGTAGGACTGATTGGATGAAGACAGCAGGAAAGCAGAAGTTCAGAGGGACGAAAGCATCTCTATACGTTTATCTGAAATTCTCACCAATGATATACATAAGTATTTCTATCTTTATTCTCTATTTATTTATTATTATTTTCGAAAACTCCATAACTATTTGATATCCGCCTGACTGAGATCTACAAGATGACCATAGCTTGCTTCATACCAACAATCTCCATGGGATCGACCCTTACTCACGTAAGGTTTATTACTTGGACGACCCAGTGCACTTGCTGGTTAGTTGTATCGAAGTTGTGAATGAAAAACGATTTATTAAGACGTGCGTACAGAGTTTTTGACGCCGTTGCCTGATATCACAATTTCGTGCACTAAGTTTTTGGCGCCGTTGCTGGGGATTGTTCGAGTTTGGACAACTAACGGTTCATCTTGTTCCTCAGATTAGGTAATTTTCTTTTTGTTTTATTTTCAAAAATTTTTCAAAAATCTTTCAAAAATTTCTCATCTGTTTTCGAAAAAAAAATAAATAAAAATTCTTTTCAAAAATTTTTATTATGTTCTTTAGAATTTTTATGAATGAATTCTAGTGTTTCATGAAGCATGTTGAAGCCTGACTGGCTGTAAAGCCATGTCTAATTCTTTTGGATAGGGGCTTCCAACCATCAGCATAGAGTCAAGTTAATTTGATAATTAATGAGCAGTATATCTGAGTTACATTCTAAAGCTTGACTGGCTTTTAAGCCATGTCCAACCCTCAGATTGGAGCTTTAGAATAAGAATGCAAGATTCCTAGAATTCATATTAAAAATTTTGGAATCCTTATTTTTCTTTTTCACAAATAATTTTCGAAAAATACAAAAAAAATCATAAAATCATAAAAATAAAAAATATTTTGTGTTTCTTGTTTGAGTCTTGAGTCAATTTCAAGTTTGGTGTCAACTGTATTTTTTCTAAGAATTCTCTGCATTTTTCGAAAATTCATGCATTCATAGTGTTCTTCATGATCTTCAAGTTGTTCTTGATAAACCTTCTTGATTGATCTTCATATTATATTGTTTTGTGTTGTATGGTATTTTTCATATGCATTCTTGAATTCTTAGTGTCTAAGCATTAAAGATTTCTAAGTTTGGTGTCTTGCATATTTTCTTTGCATCAAAAATTTTTCAAAAATATGTTCTTGATGTTCATCATGATCTTCAAAGTGTTCTTGGTGTTCATCTTGACATTCATAGCATTCTTGCATGCATTCATTGTTTTGATCTAAAAATTTTCATGCATTGCATCATTTTCATGTTTTTCTCTCTCATCATAAAAATTCAAAAAATCAAAAAAATATCTTTCCTTTTTTCCTCTCATAAAATTCGAAAATTTGAGTTGACTTTTTCAAAAAATTTTTAAATCCAGTTGCTTTCTATGAGTCAAATCAAATTTTCAAATTTTATCTTTTTCAAAATCTTTTTCAAAAATCATATCTTTTTCATTTTTCTTAGTTATTTTCGAAAATTTTAAAAATATTTTTCAAAAATCCTTTTCTTATCTTTATCACATAATTTTCGAAAATAACATCATCAATTAATGTTTTGATTCAAAAATTTCAAGCTTGTTACTTGCTTGTTAAGAAAGATTCAAACTTTAAGTTCTAGAATCATATCTTGTGATTTCTTGTGAATCAAGTCATTAATTGTGATTTTAAAAATCAAATCTTTTTCAAAACTAATTTCAATCATATCTTTTCAAAAATATCTTTTTATCTTATCTTTTTCAAAATCATATCTTTTTCAAAAATTTGATTTTAAAATATCTTTTCTAACTTCTTATCTTCTTATCTTTTCAAAATTGATTTTCAAATTTGTTTCAACTAACTAACTAACTTTTGTTTGTTTCTTATCTTTTTCAAAACTACCTAACTAACCCTCTCTCTCTAGTTTTCGAAAATATCTCCCTCTTTTTCAAAAATTCTTTTTAATTAACTAATTGTTTCAAAATTCAATTTTAATTTATTTCTTCTTTTAATTTTCGAAAATCACTAACCATTTTTCAAAAATAATTTTCGAAAATTCTCTTTCTCTCTCATCTCCTTCTATTTATTTATTCATCTACTAACACTTCTCTTTATCTCACATCTCTACTCTCCTCACCCTTGTGTTTCTTTCCTTACATTACATTCTTTTCTTCTACTCACACAGGGACCTCTATACTGTGGTAAAAATGATCCCTATTATTTTTTTTTTCTGTTTCCTCTTTTTCATATGAGCAGGAGCAAGGACAAGAATATTCTTGTTGAAGCAGATCCAGAACCTGAAAGGACTCTGAAGAGGAAAATAAAAGAAGCTAAATTACAACAATCCAGCAAGCACCTTTCAGAAATTTTCGAACAAGAAGAGGAGATGGCAGCTGAAAATAATAATAATGCAAGGAGGATGCTTGGTGACTTTACTGCACCTAATTCCAATTTATATGGAAGAAGCATCTCCATCCCTACCATTGGAGCAAACAACTTTGAGCTGAAACCTTAATTAGTTTCTCTGATGCAGCAGAACTGCAAGTTTCATGGACTTCCATCTGAAGATCCTTTTCAGTTCTTAACTGAATTTTTGCAGATCTGTGATACTGTTAAGACTAATGGAGTAGATCCTGAAGTCTACAGGCTCATGCTTTTCCCTTTTGCTGTAAGAGACAGAGCTAGAGTGTGGTTGGACTCTCAACCCAAAGATAGCTTGAACTCTTGGGAAAGAGCTGGTCAAGGCTTTCTTAGCCAAGTTCTTTCCTCCTCAAAAGCTGAGTAAGCTTAGAGTGGATGTTCAAACCTTCAGACAGAAAGAAGGTGAATTCCTCTGTGAAGCTTGGGAGAGATACAAGCAACTGACCAAAAAGTGTCCTTCTGACATGCTTTCAGAATGGACCATCCTGGATATATTCTATGATGGTCTGTCTGAATTGGCTAAGATGTCATTGGATACTTCTGCAGGTGGATCCATTCACCTAAAGAAAATGCCTGCAGAAGCTCAAGAACTCATTGACATGGTTGCTAATAACCAGTTTATGTACACTTCTGAGAGAAACCCTGTGAGTAATGGGATGCCTCAGAAGAAGGGAGTTCTTGAAATTGATACTCTGAATGCCATATTGGCTCAGAATAAAATATTGACTCAGCAAGTCAATATGATTTCTCAGAGTTTGAATGGAATGCAAGCTGCATCCAACAGTAGTCAAGAGGCATCTTCTGAAGAAGAAGCTTATGATCCTGAGAACCCTGCAATAGCAGAGGTGAATTACATGGGTGAACCATATGGAAACACCTATAATCCCTCATGGAGAAATCACCCAAATCTCTCATGGAAGGATCAACAAAAGCCTCAACAAGGCTTTAATAATGGTGGAAGAAACAAGTTTAGCAATAGCAAGCCTTTTCCATCATCCACTCAGCAACTGACAGAGAACTCTGAACAAAATACTTCTAATTTAGCAAACTTAGTCTCTGATCTATCTAAGGCCACTGTAAGTTTCATGAATGAAACAAGGTCCTCCATTAGAAATTTGGAGGCACAAGTGGGCCAGCTGAGTAAAAGAGTCACTGAAATCCCTCCTAGTAATCTCCCAAGCAATACAGAAGAAAATCCAAAAGGAGAGTGCAAGGCCATTGAAATGACCATCATGGCCGAAACCACAAAGGAAGGGGAGGACGTGAATCCCAAGGAGGAAGACCTCCTGGGACGTCCGGTGATCAACAAGGAGTTTCCCTATGAGGAGCCAAAGGACTCTGAGGCTCATCTGGAGACCATAGAGATTCCATTGAACCTCCTTATGCCATTCATGAGTTCTGATGAGTATTCTTCTTCTGAAGAGAATGAGGATGTCACTGACAAACAAGTTGCCAAGTTCCTTGGTGCAATCATGAAGCTGAATGCCAATTTATTTGGTAATGAGACTTGGGGAGATGAACCTCCCCTGTTCACCAATGAACTAAATGCATTGGATCAACTGAGATTACCTCAGAAGAAATAGGATCCTGGAAAGTTCCTAATACCTTGTACCATAGGCACCATGATCTTTGAAAAGGCTCTGTGTGACCTTGGTTCAGGGATAAACCTCATGCCCCTCTCTATAATAGAGAAACTGGGAATCTTTGGGGTGCAAGCTGCTAAAATCTCATTAGAGATGGCAGAAAATTCAAGAAAATAGGCTTATGGACAAGTAGAGGACGTGTTAGTAAAGGTTGAAGGCCTTTACATCCCTGCTGATTTCATAGTTCTAGATACTGGAAAGGATGAGGATGAATCAATCATCCTTGGAAGACCCTTCCTAGCCACAGCAAGAGCTGTGATTGATGTTAACAGAGGTGAATTAGTCCTTCAATTGAATGAGGACTCCCTTGAGTTTAAAACTCAAGGACATCCTTCTGTAAACATGGAAAAGAGGCACAGTAAGCTTCTCTCAAAACAGAGTCAACCAGAGCCCCCACAGTCAAACTCTAAGTTTGGTGTTGGAAGGCCACAACCAAACTCTAAGTTTGGTGTTGAACTACCATATCCAAACTCTAAGTTTGGTGTTGGAGAGTCTCAACAATGCTCTGAACATCTGTGAGGCTCCATGAGAGCCCACTGTCAAGCTATTGACATTAAAGAAGCGCTTGTTGGGAGGCAACCCAATTTTTATTTATCTAATTTTTATTTTCATTGTTTTTCATGTTTTATTAGGTTCATGATCATGTGGAGTCACAAAATAAATATAAAAATTGAAAACGGAATCAAAAACAGCAGAAGAAAAATCACACCCTGGAGGAGGATCTCACTGGCATTTAAACGCCAGTAAGGAGCATCTGTCTGGCATTCAACGCCAGAACAGAGCATGTTTCTGGCGTTGAACGCCAGAAACAAGTAGCATCCTAGCATTCAGATGCCAGAAATGCACAGTGAAGAAGAGCTGGCACTGAACGCCAGAAACAAGCATCTGGTTGGCGTTCAACGCTAGAAATATGCTGCATCTGGGCGTTGAACGACGAGAACAAGCATCAATTCGGAGTTTAAACGCCAGAATTGCACGCAAAGGCATTTTACATGCCTAATGGGTGCAGGGATGCAAATCCTTGACACCTCAGGATCTGTGGACCCACAGGATCAACTCAGCATCTGTGGACCCCACAGGATCCCCACCTACCACCACTCACTCTCTTCCCTCTTCTCAATGTTCATCCTCTCTTCCCAATAAACACTCTTCCCCAAAACACTTCACCAATCACCTCAATCTCTCTTCCCTATCACCACTCACATCCATCCACTCTTCCCCATAAACCTACCTCATAAACTCCACCTACCTTCAAAATTCAAAATCAATTTCCCACCCAAACCCACCCATATGGCCGAACCTTAACCCCCCTCCCTTCCCTATATAAATCCCTCCATTCTTCTTCATTTTCACACAACACAATCCTCTCTTCCCCTTCTTGGCCGAATACACCTCTCCCTCCTCTCCTCCATATTTTCTTCTTCTTCTTCATCTATTCTTTCTTCTCTTACTCGAGAGCGAGCAATATTCTAAGTTTGGTGTGGTAAAAGCATAAGCTTTTTGTTTTTCCATTACCATTGATGGCACCCAAGACCGGAGAATCCTCTAGAAAAGGGAAAGGGAAGACAAAAGCTTCCACCTCTGAGTCATGGGAGATGGAAAGATTCATCTCCAAAGCTCATCAAGACCACTTCTATGATGTTGTGGCCAAGAAGAAGGTGATCCCCGAGGTCCCTTTCAAACTCAAGAGAAATGAGTATCCGGAGATCCGACATGAGATCCATAGAAGAGGTTGGGAAGTTCTAACAAACCCCATCCAACAAGTCAGAATTCTAATGGTTCAAGAGTTCTATGCTAATGCATGGATCACAAGGAACCATGATCAAAGTAAGAACCCGAACCCAAAGAATTATCTCACCATGGTTCGGAGGAATTACTTAGATTTTAGTCCGGAAAATGTAAGGTTGGCGTTCAACTTGCCAATGATGGAAGAGAACGCACGCCCCTACACAAGGAGAGTCAACTTTGATCAAAGGTTGGATCAAGTCCTCATGGACATATGTGTGGAAGGAGCTCAATGGAAGATTGACTCAAAAGGCGAACCGGTTCAACTGAGAAGACTGGACCTTAAGCCTGTAGCTAGAGGATGGTTGGAGTTCATTCAACGCTCAATCATTTCCACTAGCAACTGGTTTGAAGTTACTATAGACCGGGCCATCATGATCCATAGCATCATGATTGGAGAAGAGGTGGAGGTTCATGAGATTATACCTCAAAAACTCTACAAGGTAGCTGACAAGTCCTTAACTATGGCAAGGTTAGCTTTTCCCCACCTCATTTGCCATCTATGCAACTCAGCTAGGATTGACATAGAAGGAGACATTCCCATTGAGGAAGAGAAGCCCATCACTAAGAAAAGGATGGAGCAAACAAGAGAGCCCATTCATGGATCTCAAGAGACGCATGAAGCTCATCACCATGAGATCCCGGAGATGCCTCAAATGCATTTTCCTCCACAAAACTATTGGGAGCAAATCAACACCTCCCTAGGAGAATTAAGTTCCAACATGGGACAATTAAGGGTGGAACATCAAGAACACTCCATCATCCTTCATGAAATTAGAGAAGATCAAAGAGCAATGAGGGAGGAGCAACAAAGACAAGGAAGAGACATAGAAGAGCTCAAGGACATCATTGGTTCCTCAAGAAGGAAACGCCACCATCACTAAGGTGGATTCATTCCTTATTCTTAAATTCTCTATTTTTCATTTTCTTTATGTTAAGTGCTTACCTATGTTTGTGTCTTATTACATGATCATTAGTATTTAGTAACTTTGTCTTAAAGTTATGAATGTCCTATGAATCCATCACCTCTCTTAAATGAAAATGTTTTAATTCAAAAGAACAAGAAGTACATGAGTTTCGAATTTATCCTTGAACTTAGTTTAATTATATTGATGTGGTGACAATGCTTCTTGTTTTCTGAATGAATGCCTGAACAGTGCATATGTCTTTTGAAGTTGTTGTTTAAGAATGTTAAATATGTTGGCTCTTGAAAGAATGATGACAAGGAGACATGTTATTTGATAATCTGAAAAATCATAAAAATGATTCTTGAAGCAAGAAAAAGCAGCAAAGAACAAAGCTTGCAGAAAAAAATAGCGAAAAAAAATAGAAAGAAAAAGAAAAAGCAAGCAGAAAAAGCCAAAGCTCTTAAAACCAAAAGGCAGGAGCAAAAAGCCAATAACCCTTAAAATCAAAAGGCAAGGGTAAATAAAAAGGATCCCAAGGCTTTGAGCATCAGTGGATAGGAGGGCCTAAAGGAATAAAATCATGGCCTAAGCGGCTAAACCAAGCTGTCCCTAACCATGTGCTTGTGGCGTGAAGGTGTCAAGTGAAAACTTGAGACTGAGCGGTTAAAGTCAAGGTCCAAAGCAAAAAAAGAGTGTGCTTAAGAACCCTGCACACCTCTAATTGGGGACTTTAGCAAAGCTGAGTCACAATCTGAAAAGGTTCACCCAGTTATGTGTCTGTGGCATTTATGTATCCGGTGGTAATACTGGAAAACAAAGTGCTTAGGGCCACGGCCAAGACTCATAAAGTAGCTGTGTTCAAGAATCAACATACTGAACTAGGAGAATCAATAACACTATCTAAACTCTGAGTTCCTATAGATGCCAATCATTCTGAACTTCAATGGATAAAGTGAGATGCCAAAACTATTCAAGAGGCAAAAAGCTACAAGTCCCGCTCATCTGATTGGAGCTATGTTTCATTGATAGTTTAGAATTTATAGTATATTCTCTTCTTTTTATCCTATTTGATTTTCAATTGCTTGGGGACAAACAACAATTTAAGTTTGGTGTTGTGATGAGCGGATAATTTATACACTTTTTGGCATTGTTTTTAGTATGTTTTTAGTAGGATCTAGTTACTTTTAGGGATGTTCTCATTAGTTTTTATGTTAAATTCACATTTCTGGACTTTACTATGAGTTTGTGTGTTTTTCTGTGATTTCAGGTAATTTCTGGCTGAAATTGAAGGACTTGAGCAAAAATCAGATTCAGAGGTTGAAAAAGGACTGCTGATGCTGTTGGATTCTGACCTCCATGCACTCCAAGTGGATTTTCTGGAGCTACAGAAATCAAAATGGCGTGCTTCCAATTGCGTTGGAAAGTAAACATCCAGGGATTTCCAGAAAATTATAATAGTCCATACTTTGGCCGAGTTTAGATGACGCAAAAGGGCGTTGAACGCCAGTTCTACGCTGCTGTCTGGAGTTAAACGCCAGAAACACGTCACGAACCAGAGTCGAACGCCAAAAACACGTTACAACTTGGCGTTCAACTCCAAAAGAAGCCTCTGCACATGGAAAGCTAAAGCTCAGCCCAAGCACACACCAAGTGGGCCCCGGAAGTGGATTTATGCATCAATTACTTACTTCTGTAAACCCTAGTAGCTAGTTTAGTATAAATAGGACTTTTTACTATTGTATTAGACATCTTGGGAGGTCTAGTTCTTAGATCATGGGGCTGGCCATTCGGCCATGCCTGAACCTTTCACTTATATATTTTCAAACGGTAGAGTTTCTACACTCCATAGATTAAGGTGTGGAGCTCTGCTGTTCCTCATGAATTAATGCAAAGTACTACTGTTTTTCTATTCAATTCAACTTATTCCGCTTCTAAGATATTCATTCGTACTTTAATATGAATGTGATGAACGTGACAATCATCATCATTCTCCCACGAACGCGTGCCTGACAACCACTTCCGTTCCACCTTAGATTGAATGAGTATCTCTTGGATCTCTTAGTCAGAATCTTCGTGGTATAAGCTAGATTGATGGCGGCATTCATGAGAGTCCGGAAAGTCTAAACCTTGTCTGTGGTATTCCGAGTAGAACTCTGGGATTGAATGACTGTGACGAACTTCAAACTCGCGAGTGCTGGGCGTAGTGACAGACGCAAAAGGAGGGTGAATCCTATTCCAGTATGATCGAGAACCTCAGATGATTAGCCGTGCTGTGACAGAGCATTTGGACCATTTTCACAAGAGGATAAGATGTAGCCATTAACCACGGTGATGCCTCCAGATGATTAGCCATGCAGTGACAGCGCATCGGACCATTTTCACAGAGAGGATGAAAAGTAGCCAATGACAATGGTGATGTCCTTACATAAAGCCAGCCATGAAAAGGAGTAGGACTGATTGGATGAAGACAGCAGGAAAGCAGAAGTTCAGAGGGATGAAAGCATCTCTATACGTTTATCTGAAATTCTCACCAATGATATACATAAGTATTTCTATCTTTATTCTCTGTTTATTTATTATTATTTTCGAAAACTCCATAACTATTTGATATCCGCCTGACTGAGATCTACAAGATGACCATAGCTTGCTTCATACCAACAATCTCCGTGGGATCGACCCTTACTCACGTAAGGTTTATTAATTGGACGACCCAGTGCACTTGCTGGTTAGTTGTATCGAAGTTGTGAATGAAAAACGATTTATTAAGACGTGCGTATAGAGTTTTTGACGCCGTTGCCTGAGATCACAATTTCGTGCACCACCTGCCTTGGGGGTTGTGCACTATCCTCCTTAGCATCAACTGTAACGTCCTTGACGGAGTTCTCCTCAACTCTGGATTCCCATGGAGGTTCAGCGTCTCCTAAGTCTTCAATCAACTCTTCTTCTTCTTGGATAATTTGGGCTTCCTCCAATTGTTCCAGGACAAAGTCATGCTCCTTACTGCCCACTGGAGCTTCTAGTGTCTCCTTCATGCTACGTTCTTCATTAAATTCTCCACACAAAGTCATGGGAGTTCCGTGAGTGTCTAAACGTCTGGAAGGTAATTGATTTATTGCGTGCTCTAGTTGACGAAGGGTTGCATGGAGTTGATCTACTGATTCTTCGAAGCGAGCCTGTGATTCCTGGGTCGATGAATATGGATATGGTGTATAGGGAAGTGATGGTTCTTGGGAGTAATTGGATTGGAATTGGGGTGGATAAGGATCATGCAGTGGTGAATGGTAAAAAGGAGCTTGTGAGTGTGGTAATTCGAAGCTATGTTGAGAGGATGGTCTATGAGCATAGGGTGGGGCTTATTGGTGCTTATAAGGGGGTCAACCATATCTATCAGCTTGGTATGCATTGTAGAATGGTCTTTGTCCATGATATCTTGGAAGGTGTTGTTGCCTAAAGGGTTGATCAGATCCTCTTGGCTCCATCCATCTTTGATTGCTTAGACCTTGATGCGTAATCCTGTTATAGCTTCCATTCCTTTCAACAAAATTAGAACCAAACTCAAAGCGAGAGGGGTGAGAATTCATAGTAGCAAATAAAAATTAAAAAAAAAGGAAAAACAAAAATAAATAAACAAGTAAAACGAAAAATATTTACAATAACCGATAATAAGGCACACAGTTGCAATTCCCCAGCAACGGCGCCATTTTGACGTCAAGATTTTTGCTAGTAAAGAATTTTATAAAAATAGTCGCGTTATAGATATAGATTCTAAACCAACTGAAATCCCTTCGTGCAAACGTTTTGGTTGTCACAAGTAACAAACCCCTAAATAAATTGATAACCGAAGTATTTTAAACCTCGGGTCGTCTTCTCAAGGAATTGCAGGACGGTGTTCTTATTATTAGTTATGAGTTTTGTAAATTGGGGGTTTTGAAAGTAAGGAAGAAGTATGACAGGAAAAATAAATAAATAACTATTAAATAAACTCTTGGCAAGGTATAAGAATTGGAATTCCTATCCTAGTTATCCTTATCAGGTGTGAAGAGAATTGGGTTTTAATCCTACTTGGTCATCCTTTACTGAATGAAGGAAGGTTAAGTGGACTGATTAGCTTGATCCTCAACTCCTAGTCAACTCCTGTGGAGAGACTAGCTTTAGAGCAATCCAATTTAATCAGGAATCTGCCAATTTCAATCACTGCTGAGTTTGATAACTCAAGTGTTACCAATCACTTGACCGAAGCCAAAAGGGAGAAAAATCTAAATTAAATTAAAAGCATTCATAAACAGAATAAAACAATCATAAACTGAAATACCTCAATAATATTAATTAAGAAAATCCTAATATGAAGGTCTAACATGGAAAAGGTTCATAAGCCAATTTGGTAACATTTGTAGATACGAATAAAAGTATTAAAGTAAAAGTAGAATAGAAACATAAATTAAAGTAAATATTAAACCTGGAATAAAGAAACGAAGAAATCCTAATCCTAAATCCTAAGAGAGAGGAGAGAACCTCTCTCTCTAAAACTACATCTAAACTATGAAAAGTGAATAATTGAAGACATGCTCATTCATGGATGCATTCCCCCACTTTATAACCTCTAATCTGTGCCTTCTGGACTTGGATCTGGGCCAAAAAGGGCTTCAGAAATTGCTGGGAGCGTTTTCTGTAATTTCTGGTGCGTGGCGTCTGTCACGTGGCTGCGTGGATCACGCGGTCGCCTCAATTGGAGTTTTTCCTTGTCACGCGATTGCTTCGGTCACGCGTTCGCGTCATCTGTGCTCTGCTAAAGGCGCGCTTCCGCGTCAGTCACGCGTTTGCGTCGTTACCTCTTCGCGCTGGGCATGCAGCCGCGTCGTCCATGCGTTCGCGTCGCTGCCAGTTTCTTCAAAAACTCCATTTTATGCTTTCCTTCCATTTTTGTATGTTTCCTTTCCATCCTTTAAGTCATTCCTGCCTTAGAAGATCTGAACTACTCAACACACAAATCACGGCATCGAATGGTAATAAAGGGTAATTAAAATAATTTATTTTTAAAGCATAGGAAACATGTTTTTCACATACATCATATAATAAGGAAGGGAAAGTGAAACCATGCAATTAACATGAATAAGTGGGTGAAGGATTGAATAAATCACTTAATTGAGCACAAAATACATCATAAAATATGAGTTTATCACTTCCCACTTCCGCACATTTCACTTTTCGTAACCCTAGTTTTCTCTGTAAGTCATTAGCCACTAAACCTCCTTGGTTAAGGTTGGGAGCTCTGTTTATTTTTATGAACTGAAACTATTGATTTTCTATTTTAATTAATGTATTGATTCATTTTCAAAGATTGCTTTCGTTCTTCAACTTATGAATCTGGGTAAAACGACAGTATAACCCTTATTCTATATGTGTTCTTGTGATTCTCGACAGAGCTATCTCGCTTGAACAACATCTTGAAAGCAAATTCCTTCTAAATTGCTAATTACTTGAACTAATCTGGATACGTGACATATAATCCATTTAGCTTTGGGTAATTAGGGTTTCTGTGGCCATAAACTAGATTTGCTCTTAACCCTCTAATCAAAACTAAGTGACCAAGATATTGGCGGTTGATTTGGGTTAGAGGAGACTAAATCACTAAGACATTAGGGTTTAGTCAATTGTAGTTTACTGTGAAACAAATCTTGCATGATTAAAATAGTTGGTAAGAAGACTTATTTCGGATGAATAAACAACTCTGAAACCTTAACTGTTTTCTCCCATACATTTTACACTACTCTTATTATTTTTATTTTCTATTCCTTAAATTTCTGTTTAATGCTTTTGAACTCTAAAACATCACTTTCTGCTTTGCCTGACTAAGTGAGTCATTCAATCATTGTTTCTCAGTCCATCAATCCTCGTTGGATCGACCTTCACTCACCTGAGGTATTACTTGGTACGAGTCGGTGCACTTGCCGGTTAGTTTGTGGGTATTCAAAATCTTGCATCACTTCCCTCCACTAACAACAAACAGATTCCCCTTTATCCCTTCCTCGACCCAATTATTCAACACATTCCCACCACATTCCTTTCCCCTCTGTCCGTGACCCCTCTCTTCCCCACCCTTTCCTTTTAAAATTCTTTATTTATTTTAATTTTCCAAGATCCTTATACCAACCACCTCCGCTGATACTCCTTTATCCTTATCCATTCTTATTCTTCCCTTTGCTCTATTTTATTTTGCTTGGGGACGAGAAATTGTTCAAGTTTGGTGTTGTTGCTTCGCTTGTTTTCTTCTTCTGATTTTAATGGCACCAAAGAGCACTGAGACTTCAAGGAAAAGAAAGGGCAAGTAACCAACCACTGGCTCCTATGATTCAAAGTGGTTCCGATCCAAACTACATGAGGAGAATTTTTATGAGTTTACCTCCAAAAGAACCGTGATTCCAGAGGTAAAATTTGCACTGCAACCGGACAAGTATCTCAAAATACAGTTCTAAATTGAGAGGCAGGGTTGGCAGTTTCTGTGCAACCCACATACTGTGGTTGGGCAGTTGATGGTTCAAGAATTTTATGGCAACCAAACCTTTGGATCACCTATAAGGATGTCCAAGGCGTGTGGTACGCAAGAATGTGATTGCACACTTTTATTCACAACTCCGCGTAACTAACCAGCAAGTGCACTGGGTCGTCCAAGTAATACCTTACGTGAGTAAGGGTCGATCCCACGGAGATTGTCGGCTTGAAGCAAACTATGGTCACCTTGTAAATCTTAGTTAGGTAGATTCAAATGGTTATGGTATTTTGATAATTAAAAGATAAATAAAACATAAAATAAGATAGAGATACTTATGTAATTCATTGGTGGGAATTTCAGATAAGTGTTTGGAAATGCTTTGTTGCTTTCGAACCTCTGCTTTCCTATTGCCTCCTTCCAACCATGTGTGCTCCCTTCCATGGCAAGTTGTATGATCCTCTCAGTGAAAATGGTCCAACTACAGTTTCTGCACGGCTAATCAACTGTCGAATTTCTCATCTCAGAAGAAAAATACCATGTACAGCTATCGCAGGGTGGTGCACGAAATTGTGATGTCAATGTTCACATTACTCTCTTACAATTTCGCACAACTAACCAGCAAGTGCACTGGGTCGTCCAAGTAATACCTTACGTGAGTAAGGGTCGATCCCACGGAGATTGTTGGCTTGAAGCAAGCTATGGTTATCTCGTAACTCTTAGTCAGGATATAATATCAATAATAATTCTTAATTTGAATTGTGAAAAGTAAGAAGGGCAGAACACAAATTATACTTGTATGCAATGATGGAGAATATGTTGGAGTTTTGGAGATGCTTTGTCTTCTGAAATTCTGCTTTCCTCTATTTCTGATTCACGCACGCACGTCCTCCTATGGCAAGCTGTGTGTTAGTGGATCACCGTTGTCAATGGCTACCATCCATCCTTCCAGTGAAAAGGGTCCAGGTGCGCTGTCACCGCATGGCTAATCATCTGCAGGTTCTCGATCGTACCGGAATAGGATTTACTATCCTTTTGCGTCTGTCACTACGCCCAGCACTCGCGAGTTTTAAGCTTGTCACAGTCATTCAATCCCTGAATCCTACTCGGAATACCACAGACAAGGTTTAGACTTTCCGGATTCTCTTGAATGCTGCCATCAATCTAGCTTATACCACGAAGATTCTGATTAAGAGATCCAAGAGATATTCATTCATTCTACGGTGAACGGAAGTGGTTGTCAGGCACGCATTCGTGGGGGAATGATGATGATTGTCACGTTCATCACATTCATGTTGAAGTGCGAATGGATATCTTAGATAGGAACACACATGTTTGAATAGAAAACAGAAATACTTGCATTAATTCATCAGGACACAGCAGAGCTCCTCACCCCAACAATGGAGTTTAGAGACTCATGCCGTCAGAGATTACAAAGTTCAGATCTAAAATGTCATGAGATACAAAATAAATCTCTAAAAGTTGTTTAAATACTAAACTAGTAACCTAGGTTTACAGAAAATGAGTAAACTATGATAGATAGTGCAGAAATCCACTTCTGGGGCCCACTTGGTGTGTGTTGGGGTTGAGACTTAAGCTTCCCACATGCCTGGGCTGTTTTGGGCGTTCAACGCCAGGTTGTAACCTGTTTCTGGCGTTGAACTCCAACTTGTAACTTGTTTCTGGCGCTGGACGCCAGACTGCAACATGGAACTGGCGTTGAACGCCAGTTTACGTTGTCTATCCTTGAGCAAAGTATAGACTATTACATATTGCTGGAAAGCCCTGGATGTCTACTTTCCAAAGCAATTGGAAGCGCGCCATTTGGACTCCTGTAGCTCCAGAAATTCCATTCCGAGTGCAGAGAGGTCAGAATCCAACAGCATCAGCAGTCCTTTTTTAGCCTGAATCAGATTTTTGCTCAGCTCCCTCAATTTCAGCCAGAAAATACCTGAAATTACAGAAAAACACACAAACTCATAGTAAAGTCCAAAAATATGAATTTTTCCTAGAAACTAATGAAAATAAACTAAAAACTAACTAAAACATACTAAAAACTATATGAAATTAACCCCAAAAAGCGTATAAAATATCCGCTCATCACAGGGCTAATCATCTGTCGGTTCCCACTAGCGCCGGAATAAGATCCATGGATCCTTTTGTACACTGTCACTTTTGCCCAGCATTCGCAGGTTTGAAGTTCTTTACAGTCATCCCTTCCCGGATCCTACTCAGAATACCACAGACAAGGTTTAGACTTTCCGGATCCCAGGAATGCTACCTCTGTTCTAGCCTATACCATGAAGATACTAATCTCACGGACTCGGTCCGTGTATTAGATATCCATGAGAATATACTCCGGCTGTCGTCCAATGACTACGTTGAACATCATGTAGACCGCTTGTGGTTGTCAAGCACGCGGATCTTGGCTAACCGAGTACTGAAGATAGTGGGTGATTGTCACGGGTCACCCCTTCAGTCTAACATAACTGAATTAAGAACAAGAATATATCTTGGAGAAGAAGTAGGCATGAATTGAAAGAAAAACCATAGTACTTGCATTAATTCATGAAGAACAGCAGAGCTCCTGACCTTAATCTATGAGGTGTAGAAACTCCACCGTTGAAAATACATAAGTGAAAAAGGGGTAGGCGTGGCCGAATGGCCAGCCTTCCATGGAGGTCTCAAAGTGCCAAAGTTACATAATATGATCCTAAGATCAAAAGTGATCAAAAGATATAAAATAAATCTCTAAAAGTAGTTTTTATACTAAACTAGTTACTAGGGTTTACAGAAAATGAGTAACTAAGTGCAGATAGTGCAGAAATCCACTTTTGGGGCCCACTTGGTGTGTCCTTAGGCTGAGCATTGAAGCTTTTTTGTGCTTAGGCTGTCCTTGGAGTTAAACGCCAGCTGGAGTGCCATTTTGGGCATTAAATGCCGGTTTTAGTGCCAGTTCTGGCGTTTTACGCCAGAATTCCTTGGGCTGACTTTAAACACCAGTTTAGGCCATCAAATCTCAGGCAAAGTATGAACTATTATATATTGCTAGAAAGACCAGGATGTCTACTTTCCAACGCAATTGAGAGCGCGCCAATTGGGCTTCTGTAGCTCTAGAAAATCCATTTTGGGTGAAGCAGGGTCAGAATCCAATAGCATCTGCAGTCCTTTCTTAGCCTCTGAATCAGATTTTTGCTTAGGTCCCTCAATTTCAGCCAGAAAATACTTGAAATCACAGAAAAACACAAAAACTCATAGTAAAGCCCAGAAATGTGATTTTTGAATAAAAACTAATAAAAATATAATAAAAAGTAATTAAAACATACTAAAAACTATATAAAAACAGTGCCAAAAAGGGTATAAATTATCCGCTCATCACAACACCAAACTTAAATTGTTGCTTGTCCCCAAGTAACTAAAAACAAAATAGGATAAAAAGAAGAGAGTATAAAATAAATTCCGAAAACATCTATGAAGATCAGTTTTAATTAGATGAGTGGGGCTAGTAACTTTTTGCTTCTGAACAGTTTTGGCATCTCACTTTATCCTTTGAAGTTCAGAATGATTGGCATCTATAGGAACTCAGAATTCAGATAGTGTTATTGATTCTCCTAGTTCAGTATGTTGATTCTTGAACACAGGTACTTTATGAGTCTTGGCCGTGACCCTAAGCATTTTGTTTTCCAGTATTACCACCGGATACATAAATGCCACAGACACATAACTGGGTGAACATTTTCAGATTGTGACTCAGCTTTGCTAGAGTCCCCAATTAGAGGTGTCCAGAGCTCTTAAGCACACTCTTTTTGCTTTGGACCATGACTTTAACCGCTCAGTCTCAAGCTTTTCACTTGACACCTTCACGCCACAAGCACATGGATAGGGACAGCTTGGTTTAGCCGCTTAGGCCAGGGTTTTATTCCTGTGGGCCCTCCTATCCATTAATGCTCAAAGCCTTGGGTCCTTTTTATTACCCTTGCCTTTTGGTTTAAAGGGTTATTAGCTTTTTCTGCTTGCTTTTTCTTTTTCTTTCTTTTTTTTCTCTTTTTTTTCGCCATTTTTTTCGCATGTCTATTTTTTTTTATTCACTGCTTTTTCTTGCTTCAAGAATCAATTTTATGATTTCTCTATTGTTGTCATTTTCCTCCCATTCTCCTCCTTCCCATACCAACTCAGAATGCTTGCTCATCTTCAAGCAACTATTAGAACCGTGGCTATGGGCTAAGATGGATTATGAATGTCTTACACAATGAAATGTTAGTAACACATGTGTTTTAAACAAGCAAAATTAAAGATATCAAGGCACAAGAGACAGAGACATTTTGATTACATACTTAAGAAGGTGAGCATAATACTTTGCATAAAGAATAAGTGGCACACCAAACTTAGTGTGACACTTTCACTTGGAATTTATGCAAGTATCTTGTAAGGATTAGAACCAAATTTTGTTGCATAGCAACACCAAACTTAGAATGCAACCACATGTCAATTTATTTGAAATAGAACTTAAACGAAAGAAACTGTTATATGTTAAATACAATCACCAAGCCAAGAATCTATCATGAATAAAGCTCTCTTGGTAGTGTATTAACAAACACAGTAATTAAAAGAAAGCATTTAAAATAAGGGAATGACTAAAAACAAAGAGAAAACTAAAATTGTCTCACTAAAAGAAAGATAACAATGCAAAGAACATTATGATTATGCAAACAAGTGGTGTTGCTGAATGATTTGCATAGAAAAATAAGTGGCACACCAAACTTAGAATTTTGGTGTGTCACTTTCATTTTTTTTATTTGATGCAATCATCCAAAAAGATTGAAAACAATTTGTTGCAAGGCAACACCAAACTTAGAATGTAACCATATGCCAATTTATTGAATTTAAACAAAGCAGAGAAGACATGTTACCTATGGTTGGGTTACCTCCCAACAAGTGCTCTTTTAGTGTCATTAGCTTGACATGTTGTTCTTCACTTTCTTCCTCTTCTTCCAGTTTGTTAAGAGGAATGACCTCAAAGGAGGGAAAGATTCAGCTAGTGTCCCTTGTCTTGGCCTTTCCTCAGCAAGCTTCCTTTTGCAAATGGCTTGATTGATCTTGCTTGCTGGATTAGGGACAGAATTGGTGTTCTTGCTAGTTGCCTTCACTTCTTTGGATTCAAGACTTGGTTGCTGTGTGATTATTGGAGTTTTGTATTCATCCAGAGCCTTTTGAATTGGTGGTTCCATGAGCTTTTCCTCTCTGTACTTCTTTGCTTCACTTGAGTTTGGAATTCTTTGGTTGTCTTTCTCACTTTCTTGCTCCTCCACTCCTTTCTTTGCACCCAACATTTGACTTAATAGCCTTTTCATTGACGAGGTTTGTTGATCTTCCCAATATTTCTTCATCTCTTCTTTATATTTTTCAATCACAGATTCAATTGTTGAGAGTTTTTGGGTCAGGGACGTTTGTGAGAGTTGTGAGTCTTCATGTTCCCTTGTCATCTCAAGTGCAGTTTCATTTTCAACCACCTCATTCTTCATTGGAAGTTCACTTGATGCAGTAGCCTCCTCATCTTGCTCTTCCACTTTCTCCTTTGCACTTAACATTTGGTTTACCATCACTTCTATATTTTTGAATGAATTCTCTTGCTCGTTCCAGGATATCTGTGCCTCTCTCTCATATTTTTCAAACATGGTCTCAAGCTTTGAAAGGCTTTGGTTCATGGAAGTTTGTGTGGGTGGTGAGTTTTGATAAGGGCTTTCTGTTGAAGCATGGTCAAGTGATGGTATCTTTGGATGAATATCATATGGAGCATTAGAATTCCCTTCCCATCCACCATTAGAATCATGACTAGCATCATTTTGTGGTGGAAGAAAATATCCCATATGGTTTTCTTGCTCATCTTGTGTTTTTGAAGCAAATCTCCATGGATTGGAGTGCTTAGAATTTGTATTTTCTTGGTGATATTCCCAGCCACCATTAGAGATTGGTGATGGTGGATAATATCCCATGAAATTTATTTGATCATAAGATAAGTTGAACTCCATTTGAATTTTGGAAAAAAAAAACACCAAGGAAAATTGAAATTACTCATATCGGAGATGAGAATTTCTTAGTGAGGCAAAAACTCAAGCACCTTGGTTTCAATCTAAAACAGAAAACAAAAATAAAGAAAATGCTTGATCTAGACTTCTCACCCACTTAATCATTGTTGATCTAAATCAATCCCCGGCAACGGCGCCAAAAACTTGATGGGAAAATTTGGAAAAATGGATTTCCAAACACCCAAAACTCACCGGCAAGTGTACCGGGTCGTATCAAGTAGTAAAACTCACTTAGAGTGAGGTCGATCCCACAGGGATTGATGGATCAAGCAACTTTAGTGGGTGATTAGTTTAGTCAAGCTAACATTGAGTGAATTGTGTGAAATGTAGCCAACAAAAAGTAAATTGCAATGAATCTTAAAGATGCAGAAAGTAAAATTGCAAGTAACTTAAAGAACAAGAAAGTAAAATAGCTGAAACTTAAATTGCAAGAAAAGTAAATTGCATGAAAAGTAAAGGGGCTGGGGTGTTGGAAATTAAAGAGAGCAATAGATCACGCAATTGGAAATTTCAATTGCAGGAAGAATAAATTGGGAACAATGTAAGCAGAGAAGCAAAATTGCAGTGAATAAGAACTTAGAGCAATTGCAGGAAATGTAAACTGGAAGCAATGCAACAGAAAGTAAAAATGCTTGAAAGATTAAAAACAAAAAATGACTGATGCTAAATTGTAGCAATTAAAAGGATGTTAAAGATCTCAGGGGTGGAGGAGACTAGAAAATAAGTCTAGATCTCAAGTCCTTCCTTGATCCAACAAGAGAAAAGTTGCAGAGAATTAAAAGAAAGATTGCAGAAGAAGTAAAGAGAAGTTGCAGATAGAGAATGAAAACAGAATTCCTTCCAATCTCAATCCAAAATTTCAAAACAGAAAAGAAGACTAAGAGAGAAAGCAAAATGAAAACTAAAGAGTGCAAAACTCCCTATTGGAGCTGGCCTTCTAATGCTCTAACAGAGCTCGCCTCCTAACAAAGATGAAAATAATGCCTTATATAGGCTTTACAAAATGAAAATGAAAAATGAAATTGAAATTCAAAACAAATTACAATTAAATGAAATTCCTATTTTAACTATCTCTTGTGCCTTTGAGTGATGATAATGGGCTTTGCTTGCTTTGGATTTGGGTTGAAGATGGCCTCTGTTGATTGTTCTTGGTCTTGAGAAGAAACCCATTTGTGAATCGGGCCATGAACCATTAAAGCTTGAGTCAAAGTTTGAGGCAAACTTTGACTTAAGCTTTTTTTAGCAGCTGGCCCTTTGTGCTGCCATCCACGTTTGGCTCAAAGTTTGAGGTCAAACTTGAGCTCAAACGTGGCTCCTCCCTTGCATCTCTCTTGGCCAACGTTTGGCCCAACGTTTGAGGCAAACGTTGGCGCAAACGTGGCTCAATTAAACCTTCAATCAAGGACTCTTCTTCATGCTAAAATGGCGCCAACGTTTGACCTCAAGTTTGAGGCAAACGTTGGCGCAAGCTTTTTGGCCTCCTGGGTGAAATTTTTCAAGCCAACGTTTGACCTCAAGTTTGAGGCAAACGTTGGCGCAAGCTTTTTGCTTCCCTGGGTAAAATTTTTCAAGCCAACGTTTGACCTTAAGTTTGAGGCAAACATTGGCGCAAGCTTTTTGCTTCCCTGGGTGATGTTTTTGCAAACCAACGTTTGACCATGTTCATTCATTTATTCATTGGCAATTAAAAATCATGCATGCATTAATTAATTAATTAATAAAGCCAAGTGCATTAACGTTGAAAGGGCTTGATATGTTCTTTAGCCAATTGGCTTTAGTATTGCATGCTTTTATTGGCTTTATTAATTAAAGCCAATGTATTAATGTAGCATTCATTCTTTAATTATCAAATGCTTTATACATGCATTAATTTTTATTAGCAATGCTAATTAATGAACTTGAACGTTCATTCATGTAATGCCATTATTTATTGGCTTGAATGCATGCATAAGGCATATATATCATGCCATGGCTTCATGATAATGGACCACGCTTTTAAAAGCGTGGCCTAAGATTCCAAAGCATGCCTCAATTCCAAAATGTGCCCAAAATGCCTCATTTTTTTTAAGCTTATTTTGTGCTCTTTTGCTTCTTTTTCTTCTTATTTCCTACAAAATTTATAAAATCAAAAGATCAAGGAAATATACCATTTAAGCACAAAAGAATGCAATAATTAAGCACTAATTATAAATTTCTTGTATAAAAAAGCATAGAAAAACATGACATGGTGACATGTCATCAACACACCTACGAATTATTCCGTCTACACATCTCTTAAAGAGATAGGGTTCATCCCACAAGTAGTACTTTGCATCAGTAATTAATTTTTTCTTTTGTTGCCTGCTGTACTCCTTGGGAATGAACCTTGCACCTTTGTAGTTTGCAATGTCTGCAAACCATGGTAATTCCTGAATGGCGAACAAATGCTCATCCGGAAAGGTTTCAGAGATCTCAATAGAGGGGGAGGACGCCCCTTCCACTGGTTCTATCCGGGACAGATGGTCAGCCACTTGGTTTTCTGTCCCTTTTCTGTCTCTTATTTCTATATCAAACTCTTGCAGAAGTAACACCCATCTTATGAGTCTGGGTTTTGAATCCTGCTTTGTGAGTAGATATTTAAGAGCAGCATGATCTGTGTACACAATCACTTTTGATCCTACTAAGTATGATCTAAACTTGTCAATGGCATAAACCACTGCAAGCAATTCTTTTTCTGTGGTTGTGTAATTTTTCTGGGCATCATTCAAAACACGGCTAGCATAATAAATGACATGCAGAAGCTTGTCATGCCTCTGCCCCAGTACTGCACCAATGGCATGATCACTGGCATCACACATTAATTCGAATGGCAATGTCCAGTCTGGTGCAGAGATAACTGGTGCTGTGACCAGCTTAGCTTTCAGAGTTTCAAACGCCTGCAGACACTCTGTGTCAAACACAAATGGCGTGTCAGCAGCTAGCAGGTTGTTTAGAGGTTTTGCAATTTTTGAAAAATCCTTTATAAACCTCCTATAGAATTTTGCATGCCCCAGAAAGCTTCTGATTGCCTTAACATTGGCAGGTGGTGGTAATTTTTCAATTACCTCTATTTTAGCTTGATCCACCTCTATTCCCTTGTTTGAAATTTTATGCCCAAGGACAATCCCTTCAGTCACCATAAAGTGACATTTTTCCCAGTTTAAAACCAGGTTGGTCTCTTGGCATCTTTTCAAAACCAGTGTCAGGTGATCAAGACAGGAGCTGAATGAGTCTCCATATACTGAGAAGTCATCCATGAAGACTTCCAAAAATTTTTCCACCATATCAGAGAAAATAGAGAGCATGCATCTCTGAAAGGTTGCAGGCGCATTACACAGCCCAAAAGGCATCCTTCTGTAAGCAAATACTCCAGATGGACATGTGAATGCTGTTTTCTCTTGATCTTGGGGATCTACTACAATTTGGTTGTAGCCTGAATAGCCATCCAAAAAGCAGTAATAATTATGACTTGCTAGTCTTTCTAGCATCTAGTCTATGAATGGTAAAGGAAAATGATCCTTTCTGGTGGCTGTATTGAGCCTTCTGTAATCAATACACATGCGCCACCCTGTAACTGTTCTTGTAGGAACCAGTTCATTTTTTTCATTATGAACCACTGTCATGCCTCCCTTTTTTGGGACAACTTGAACAGGACTCACCCAGGGGCTATCTGAAATAGGATAAATAATCCCAGCCTCTAGTAATTTAGTGACCTCTTTCTGCACCACTTTCTTCATGGTTGGATTTAGCCGCCTCTGTGGTTGAACCACTGGCTTAGCATTGTCCTCCAATAAGATCTTGTGCATGCATCTAGCTGGGCTTATGCCCTTAAGGTCACTTATGGACCACCAAAGAGCTGTCTTGTGTGTCCTTAGCACTTGAATTAGTGCTTCCTCTTCCTGTGGATTTAAGGCAGAGCTTATGATTACTGAAAAAGTATCACCCTCTCCCAAAAATGCATATTTCAGGGATGGTAGTAATGGTTTGAGCTCGTGTTTAGGAGGTTTTTCCTCTTCATGAGGAAATTTCAGAGATTCTTTCAATTCCTCTGAATCCTTTAGATCAGGTGGAACATATTTAAAGATGTTTTCCAGCTCTGATTTGAGACTCTCAGCCATGTTGATCTCTTCTACCAAAGAGTCAATAAGATCAACTTTCATGCAGTCTTTTGGTGTGTCTGGGTGCTGCATGGCATTGACAGCATTCAACTTAAACTCATCTTCATTGACTCTCAGGGTGACTTCCCCCTTTTGGACATCAATGAGGGTTCGTCCAGTTGCTAGGAAAGGTCTTCCTAGAATGAGAGTAGCACTCTTGTGCTCCTCCATCTCCAGCACTCCAAAGTCAGTGGGAAAGGCGAATGGCCCAACCCTGACAATCATGTCCTCAATCACGCCTGATGGGTATTTAATGGAGCCATCAGCAAGTTGGAGACATATCCGGGTTGGTTTAACTTCTTCAGTTAAACCAAGCTTTCTGATAGTGGATGCAGGTATTAGGTTGATGCTTGCCCCAAGATCGCATAAAGCTTTCCTGGTGCAATTTCCCTCTAATGTGCATGGTATTAGAAAGCTTCCGGGATCTTTAAGCTTTTCAGGAAAGCTTTTCAGAATGACTGCACTGCATTCTTCAGTGAGGAAAACTCTTTCAGTTTCTCTCCAATCCTTCTTATGACTCAAAATCTCTTTCATGAACTTAGCATAAGAAGGTATTTGCTCAAGTGCTTCTGCAAACGGAATCTTAATTTCAAGAGTCCTGAGATAATCTGCAAAGCGAGCAAATTGCTTATCCTGCTCCTCTTGGCGGAGTTTTTGAGGATAAGGTATCTTGGCTTTATATTCCTCAACCTTGGTTGCTGTAGGTTTATTTCCTACAGAAGTGGTTGAAGAAGCCTTTTTAGAGGGGTTGTCATCAGTACTTGTGTGTGTCTGATCCCTCACTGGCATTTGAATGCCAGGGTTGGAAGCTGGAGTGACGTTAGATGCCAACTCCTCAGTTGTTCCTGGCGTCTGAACGCCAGAACTGTGCTTCCTTTAGGCATTCAACGCCAGTTCCTTGCTTGTTTCTGGCGTTGAACGCCAGTCCTGAGCATGGTCTGGGTGTTCAACGCCAGCCTTCCGCCCAATTTCTGGCGTTTTAATGCCAAAATTATTTTTTCCTGGGTTCTTACTGTCCTCAGATGGATTTTGGGTGGTTTGCTCATTTCTTGGCTTCCTGCTGCCTTGAGGTAGGGTATTTAATGTTTTCCCACTTCTTAATTGAACTGCTTGGCATTCTTCTGTCATTTGGTTTGACAGCTGCTGTTTTGTTTGCTTCAATTGTTCTTCCATATTTATATTAGCCATCCTTGTCTCTTGTAGTCTATCTATGAATTCGGCTAACTGTTGTGTTAGAAAGTCCAATTGCTGATTGAATTCAGCAGCTTGTTCTACAGGACTGAGTTCAGCAGTTACTTTTTTAACCTCTTCTTTCATGGAAGGGTCACTGCTTAGGTACAGATACTGATTTCTGGCAACTGTATCAATGAGCTCTTGAGCTTCTTCAATTGTCTTTCTCATGTGGATAGATCCACCAGCTGAGTAATCTAGAGAGATCTGAGCTCTTTCTGTAAGCCCATAATAGAAGATGTCTAACTGAACCCACTCTGAAAATATTTTAGTGGGGCATTTTCGTAGCATCTCTCTGTATCTCTCCCAGGCATCATAAAGAGATTCATTATCTCCTTGTTTAAAGCCTTGGATGTCCAGCCTTAGCTATGTCATCCGTTTTGGAGGAAAGTATTGATTTAGGAATTTTTCTGTCAGCTGTTTCCATGTCCTTATGCTAGCCTTAGGTTGGTTATTTAACCACCTCTTGGCTTGGTCTTTTACAGCAAATAGAAATAGTAATAATCTGTAGACATCCTGATCTACTTTCTTATCATGTACTGTGTCAGCAATTTGTAAAAATTGTGCCAGAAACTCTGTAGGTTCTTCCTGTGGAAGACCGGAATACTGGCAGCTTTGCTGCACCATGATAATGAGCTGAGGATTCAACTCAAAGCTACTGACTCCAATGGAGGGTATGCAGATACTACTCCCATATGAAGCAGTAGAGGGGTTAGCATATGACCCCAGAGTCCTTCTGGACTGTTCATTTCCACTTAGATCCATGATGGAGAAAGGGAGATGATGTAATAATAAAAAAAATTATTTTTATTTATTTATTTATTTATTTATTTCGAAAATAAAATAAATTAAAATAAAATAAATAAAAATGGGTGAAGATTTTCGAAAAAAAAATGAGGAAAGAAAAAGTGGTTAGGAAGTTTTAAAAAGGATATGATGATTTTTGAAAAAGGTTTTAAATTTTGAAATAAAAATCTGAATTTCAAAGGTAAATTTTGAAAATTTGCTTTAAAATAGAGAGAAAAGATATTTTTAAATTTAAAGAGGAGAGAGAAAAATAATGAGATAGCACAAGATTTAAAATTTTTAGATCTAATGCTCCTTGTTTTCGAAAATTTTGGAGGGAAAACACCAAGGAACACTAAACTTAAAAATTTTAAGATCAAGACACAAGGAAAACTCAAGCACACTTTGAAGATTCACAAGAACACAAGAACATGAAAAAAGAACACCAAACTTAAAATTTTTAGAAAACCAAAATAAGATTTTTCGAAAACCAATGAAAAATCAACAAGAAAACACCAAACTTAAAGTTTGGCACAAGATTTAATGTAAAAATTATTTTTGAAAAAGAATTTTAAAAAGAAGATACCCAATTTACCAAGAACACAGACCAACGCTCTAGCCAAATGGGCAGTAAATGTAACACTTGTTTTGAAAAATATTTTTAATAACTAAGAAAAAGTATTATTTTTAATTTTATTTTATTTATTTATTTTTTTTTTGAAAATAATATAAAAGACTCTGACCCAAAAGACAAAATTTTCCTAATCTAAGCAACAGGATTCACCGTCAGTTGTTCAAACTCAAACAATCCCCGACAACGGCGCCAAAAACTTGGTGCACGAAATTGTGATGTCAATGTTCATATTACTCTCTTACAATTTCGCACAACTAACCAGCAAGTGCACTGGGTCGTCCAAGTAATACCTTATATGAGTAAGGGTCGATCCCACGGAGATTGTTGGCTTGAAGCAAGCTATGGTTATCTCGTAACTCTTAGTCAGGATATAATATCAATAATAATTCTTAATTTGAATTGTGAAAAGTAAGAAGGGCAGAACACAAATTATACTTGTATGCAATGATGGAGAATATGTTGGAGTTTTGGAGATGCTTTGTCTTCTGAAATTCTGCTTTCCTCTATTTCTGATTCACGCACGCACGTCCTCCTATGGCAAGCTGTGTGTTGGTGGATCACCGTTGTCAATGGCTACCATCCATCCTTCCAGTGAAAAGGGTCCAGGTGCGCTGTCACCGCACGGCTAATCATCTGCAGGTTCTCGATCGTACCGGAATAGGATTTACTATCCTTTTGCGTCTGTCATTACGCCCAGCACTCGCGAGTTTTAAGCTTGTCACAGTCATTCAATCCCTGAATCCTACTCGGAATACCACAGACAAGGTTTAGACTTTCCGGATTCTCTTGAATGCTGCCATCAATCTAGCTTATACCACGAAGATTCTGATTAAGAGATCCAAGAGATATTCATTCATTCTACGGTGAACGGAAGTGGTTGTCAGGCACGCGTTCGTGGGGGAATGATGATGATTGTCACGTTCATCACATTCATGTTGAAGTGCGAATGGATATCTTAGATAGGAACACACATGTTTGAATAGAAAACAGAAATACTTGCATTAATTCATCAGGACACAGCAGAGCTCCTCACCCCCAACAATGGAGTTTAGAGACTCATGCCGTCAGAGATTACAAAGTTCAGATCTAAAATGTCATGAGATACAAAATAAATCTCTAAAAGTTGTTTAAATACTAAACTAGTAACCTAGGTTTACAGAAAATGAGTAAACAATGATAGATAGTGCAGAAATCCACTTCTGGGGCCCACTTGGTGTGTGTTGGGGCTGAGACTTAAGCTTCACACGTGCCTGGGCTGTTTTCGGCATTCAACGCCAGGTTGTAACCTGTTTCTGGCGTTGAACTCCAACTTGTAACTTGTTTCTAGCGCTGGACGCCAGACTGCAACATGGAACTGGCGTTGAACGCCAGTTTACGTCGTCTATCCTTGAGCAAAGTATGGACTATTATATATTGCTGGAAAGCCCTGGATGTCTACTTTCCAACGCAATTAGAAGCGCGCCATTTGAACTCCTGTAGCTCCAGAAATTCCATCCCGAGTGTAGAGAGGTCAGAATCCAACAGCATCAGCAGTTCTTTTTCAGCCTGAATCAGATTTTTGCTCAGCTCCCTTAATTTCAGCTAGAAAATACCTAAAATTACAGAAAAACACACAAACTCATAGTAAAGTCCAGAAATATGAATTTTTCCTAGAAACTAATGAAAATAAACTAAAAACTAACTAAAACATACTAAAAACTATATAAAATTAACCCCAAAATGCGTATAAAATATTCGCTCATCACAGGGCTAATCATCTGTCGGTTCTTACTAGGGCCTGAATAAGATCCATGGATCCTTTTGTACACTGTCACTTGCACCCAGCATTCGCAGGTTTGAAGCTCTTTACAGTCATCCCTTCCCGGATCCTACTCAGAATACCACAGACAAGGTTTAGACTTTCCGGATCCCAGGAATGCTGCCTCTGTTCTAGCCTATACCACGAAGATAGATATCCATGAGAATATACTCCGGCTGTCGTCCAATGACTACGTTGAACATCATGTAGACCGCTTGTGGTTGTCAGGCACGCGGATCTTGGCTAAGCGAGTACTGAAGATAGTGGGTGATTGTCACGGGTCACCCCTTCAGTCTAACTTAACTGAATTAAGAACAAGAATATATCTTGGAGAAGAAGTAGGCGTGAATTGAAAGAAAAACCATAGTACTTGCATTAATTCGTGAAGAACAGCAGAGCTCCTCACCTTAATCTATGAGGTGTAGAAACTCCACCGTTGAAAATACATAAGTGAAAAAGGGGTAGGCGTGGCCAAATGGCCAGCCTTCCATGGAGGTCTCAAAGTGCCAAAGTTACATAATATGATCCTAAGATCAAAAGTGATCAAAAGATATAAAATAAATCTCTAAAAGTAGTTTTTATACTAAACTAGTTACTAGGGTTTACAGAAAATGAGTAACTAAGTGCAGATAGTTCAGAAATCCACTTCCGGGGCCCACTTGGTGTGTCCTTGGGCTGAGCATTGAAGCTTTTTTGTGCTTAGGCTGTCCTTGGAGTTAAACGCCAGCTGGAGTGCCATTTTGGGCGTTAAATGCCGGTTTAGTGCCAGTTCTGGCGTTTTACGCCAGAATTCCTTCGGCTGACTTTAAACGCCAGTTTGGGCCATCAAATCTCAGGCAAAGTATGAACTATTATATATTTCTGGAAAGACCAGGATGTCTACTTTGCAATGCAATTGGGAGCGCGCCAATTGGGCTTCTGTAGCTCCAGAAAATCCATTTCGGCTGAAGTAGGGTCAGAATCCAATAGCATCTGCAGTCCTTTCTCAGCCTCTGAATCAGATTTTTGCTCAGGTCCCTCAATTTCAGCTAGAAAATACCTGAAATCACAGAAAAGCACACAAACTCATAGTAAAGCCCAGAAATGTGATTTTTGAATAAAAACTAATAAAAATATAATAAAAAGTAATTAAAACATACTAAAAACTATATAAAAACAGTGCCAAAAAAGGTATAAATTATCTGCTCATCACAACACGAAACTTAAATTGTTGCTTGTCCCCAAGTAACTAAAAACAAAATAGGATAAAAAGAAGAGAGTATACAATAAATTCCGAAAACATCTATGAAGATCAGTTTTAATTAGATGAGTGGGGCTAGTAGCTTTTTGCTTCTGAACAGTTTTGGCATCTCACTTTATCCTTTGAAGTTCAGAATGATTGGCATCTATAGGAACTCAGAATTCAGATAGTGTTATTGATTCTCCTAGTTCAGTATGTTGATTCTTGAACACAGGTACTTTATGAGTATTGGCCGTGACCCTAAGCATTTTTGTTTTCCAGTATTACCATCGGATACATAAATGCCACAGACACATAACTGGGTGAACATTTTCAGATTGTGACTCAGCTTTTCTAGAGTCCCCAATTAGAGGTGTCCAGAGCTCTTAAGCACACTCTTTTTGCTTTGGACCATGACTTTAACCGCTCAGTCTCAAGCTTTTCACTTGACACCTTCACGCCACAAGCACATGGATAGGGACAGCTTGGTTTAGCCGCTTAGGCCAGGATTTTATTCCTGTGGGCCTTCCTATCCATTAATGCTCAAAGCCTTAGGTCCTTTTTATTACCCTTGCCTTTTGGTTTAAAGGGTTATTAGCTTTTTCTGCTTGCTTTTTCTTTTTCTTTCTTTTTTTTCTCTTTTTTTTCGCCATTTTTTTTCGCATGTCTATTTTTTTCTATTCACTGCTTTTTCTTGCTTCAAGAATCAATTTTATGATTTTTCAGATCCTCAATAACATTTCTCTTTTTCATTATTCTTTCAAGAGCCAACAATTTTAACATTCATAAACAACAATATCAAAAATATGCACTGTTCAAGCATTCATTCAGAAAAACAAAAAGTATTACCACCACATCAAAATAATTAAACTATTTTAAAATTCGAAATTCATGTACTTCTTGTTATTTTTCAAGTAAAAACATTTTTTATTTAAGAAAGGTGAAGGATTCATGGGACATTCATAACTTTAAAGCATAGGCACTAGACACTAATGATCATGTAATGAAGTCACAAACATAGATAAACATAAAGCATAGGAAACGAAAAACAGAAAAATAAGAACAAGGAAGTTAAAAAACGGGTCCACCTTAGTAATGGCGGCTTGTTCTTCCTCTTGAAGATCTTATGGAGTGCTTGAGCTCCTCTATGTCTCTTCCTTGCCTTTGTTGCTCCTCTCTCATGGCCTTTTGGTCCTCTCTAATTTCATGGAGGATAATGGAGTGCTCTTGGTGCTCCATTCTTAGTTGCTCCATGTTGGAATCAGATCCCCTAAGGAAGTGTTGAGTTGCTCCCAATAGTTGTGTGGAGGGAAATGCATCCCTTGAGGCATCTCAGGGATTTCTTGATGAAGAATTTCCTCATGCTCTTGTTGAGGTCCATGAGTGGGATCTCTTGTTTGCTCCATCCTTTTCTTAGTAATGGGCTTGTCTCTTTCAATGAGGATGTCTTCCTCTATGAGAACTCCAACTGAATTACATAGGTGATAGATGAGATGAGGGAAGGCCAACCTTGCCAAAGTGGAGGGTTTGTCCGCCACCTTGTATAGTTCTAGAGATATGATCTCATGAACTTCCACTTCCTCTCCAATCATGATACTATGGATCATGATAGCCCGGTCTATAGTAACTTCAGACCGGTTGCTAGTAGGAATGATAGAGCGTTGGATGAACTCCAACTATCCCTTAGCCACGGGTTTGAGGTCAGGCCTTCTCAATTGAACCGGCTTGCCTCTTGAGTCTCTCTTCCATTGAGCTCCTTCCACACAGATGTCCATGAAGACTTGGTCCAGCTTTTGATCAAAGTTGACTCTTCTAGTGAAAGGATGAGGATCTCCTCTCATGATTGGCAAGTTGAACGCCAACCTTATAGTTTCCGGACTGAAATCCAAGTATTTCCCCCGAACCATTGTGAGCCAATTCTTTAGGTTTGGGTTCACACTTTGATCATAGTTCTTGGTGATCCATGCATTCGCATAGAACTCTTGAACCATTAAGATCCCGACTTGTTGGAATGGGTTGGTGAGAGATTCCCAACCTCTTCTTCGAATCTCACGTCGGATCTCCGGATATTCACTCTTTTTGAGCATGAAGGGGACCTCGGGGATCACCTTTTTCTTGTCCACAACTTCGTAGAAGTGGTCTTGATGGACCTTTAAGATGAATCTCTCCATCTCCCATGACTCGGAGGTGGAAGCAATTGCCTTCTCTTTCCTCTTTCTAGAGGTTTCTCCGGCCTTAGGTGCTAGTGCGGAATTTATAACCACAAACTAACCGGCAAGTGCACCGGGTCGTACCAATTAATACCTTACATGAGTAAGGATCGATCCCACGAGGATTGATGGATCAAGCAACAATGATTGATTGATTGGCATAGTTAGACAAACAGAAAAGAGTGTTTAAATATTCAAAGAGCATTAAACAATCGTGCAGAAATTAAAATAGTAAAGTAAATGGGTTGGGAATAAAATATGGAGAAAATAGTTAAGGTTTCAGAGTTATCTATTTTTTCGGATTAACTTTTCTTACTAACTATTTTAATTATGTAGGATTTAATTTATGGCAAACTATGTGTGACTAGACCCTAATTCCTTAGACCTTTCTAGTCTCCTCTAAAATTCATTAACTGCCAATTCCTTGGTCAATTAATTCCAATTAGGAGCTGCATGATCAAATTCTAGTTTATATGCCACAAAAACTCTAATTACCCAAAAATAAAAGGATTATATGTCACGTATCCTGTTAAATCCAGAAAATTAAAATTTAGGAGAATATGTTTTCAAGCTGTTGTTCAAGTAAAGAGCTTTTCCAAGTTATACAAGAACTCAAATAGAAAGAGGGTCATACTTCCGTTCCACCCAAATTCATAAGATAAAGAGCGAAAACAATTCTTAAATTATAAATCCATACATGAATTAAAATAGAAAAAAACAATAAAATCAATCCATACAAATAGACAGAGCTCCTAACCTTAACAATGGAGGATTAGTTGCTCATGGTTCAGAGAAGAAAAGTGTGGAATATGGAATGTAAATTTGTATAGAACTGGATGTCTGGAACCTCTCAAAAGAGAGGTTTCTTCTCCCTTTTATATCTAATCCTAATAAATTTAAAATCTAATTTCTAAAATTAAAATAATATCTTTTCCTAGAATTCAAATTTGAATTTAAATCAAAATTAATATAAATAATCAAGTCTTCAATGGATGGATGGGGACCACCTGTTTCGTCCATTCTGCAACTTCTAATCTGTATTTTCTAAGCTGGAAACTGGGTCAAAATAGCCCAGAAATCGCCCCCAGCGTTTTTGTGCGTTTTCTGCATGTGGCGCATGCCACGCATACACGTCGGTCACACGTACGCGTCGATGGTCTTCTTCGCGTGTCGCGTACGCGTCGCTGAGTAAATCTTCAAATCACGCGTACGTGTCACTCACGCGCACGCGTCGCCATGGAAAGCTCCAAATCTCGCGTACACGTCAGTCACGCGTACACATCGCTCCTCGCTGCCATCTCCTTTGATTCTTGTGCTACAGAAACTCCATCAAATCCAGCTGAATGCTACCTAAAATAAAAAAAATTGCAAAAGACTCAAAGTAGCATCCATAGTGGCTAAAATATAATTAATTCTTTATTAAACTCAACAATTTAGATGCAAATTTACTAGGAAAAGATAGGAAAGATGCTCATGCATCACAACACCAAACTTGAATTGTTGCTTATCCTCAAGCAACCAAAACTAAAATAGGCTTAGGATGTGAATTTGCATGAGAATGAGAGTTCGATTAAGCTTATGTCTCTTCTTATAGTGGGATTTACAACTGCAATCCTGAATAGTTTTGGCATCTCACTCTCCTTTGAATCAGAAGGATGTCACTGTCATTCGGAATTAGAATTCGGATAATATTATGAACTCTCTAATCTTTTTGTAACTCAATTTAATCCTTGAACACAGCAATTTTTTTCTGGTGCTTTGCACCTTGTGCCTAGCCGTGACTTTAAATGTTTTGTCTCAAGCTTTACTTGACACAGAAACACCACAAGCACTTAATTGGGGAACTCTCTTTACGTTCTAAATATTATTATTTTTATTATTATTTTATAATTTTTTTTAGTTACTTTAGACAGTGGTGCTCAAAGCATTTGGCGTACTTTGCAATTGATCTCGACTCTAAATGATTTGTCTCAAGGATTACCTGACACAAGAACACCACAAGCATGTGACTAGGGAAACAACTTTTTGAGCTTTTAATCATGTCTGACCTCCCTAGTCATTGATGCTCAGAGCCTTGGACCTTGCTCTTATTTTTCTTTTGTTGTTTCTTTTGCTTCAAGGATTAAACTTTCATTAATTTCAGAGAAATCATAATAATTCTCTAAATTCCTGTTCCTTATATATCAACATTCTTTGATTCAAATTTAAATATGCTCTGTTCATGTCATGCATTCAGAACTATAGAAAATACCACCAGATTTAAGTAAATAAGACTATTCTTCAATATAAACTCACTTTCTCATGCAATACATCACTTCTGTATTTTTCTTTTTTGATTTGCATTCAAGCTCAGTGAGTAATACATGAGACATCTTTTCAGAATTAAAGTAATTAAGAGAAAACTAAACTAGACCTAGGATTCTAACTAATAAAGGATCATGCAACAAACAAAGCAAAATAGCAGAAAATCGGAACATAATATAGTGAAAGCGGGAAGGAATATAGAATGAAAGGAACTCAACCACCTTAATTATCCTAGCGGTCGTTTTATTCTTCAGGTTGTGCTCCTCCGTGAAGATGATTTGCCTCCCTTTGGTGCCATAAGAATAGACAGAAAACCTATAAGCGAAGCGTCAACACCAAACTTAAAGGTTTGCTTGTCCTCAAGCAAAGAAGAACTGAAAATAGAAAAAGACAAATATTATGAGGAAACAAAAATAAAAGGATAAAATAACAAGAGAGAATTAGGATTGGGAGAGAGAGAAAGAAAATTAAAACTGGGCGGCGAACTAGTGTAGTTGTGCGGCAAAGGCGACGCGTACGCATACAGCACGCGTCCGCGTGGGTCGCGGATTTCCTTAATGACGCGTGCGCGTCAAGCACGCTTTCGCGTGCCCTTGATTTTGCGCGATTCACGTGAATCCAGTCACGCGCACAGGCAACTCTCTGTTCGCGTGGCTTGGGAACCAACATTTTCATACGACGCGTGCGCGTCATGCACGCGCATGCGTGGATGGACATTTTTGCAAATGACGTGCACGCGTCAGGGACGTGTACGCGTGACCAAATTTGTGCTTCTAGCACACTTCCAGCCCCAAGCCTGCACAACTCTCTGCCCAAACACATATTGACACCGATTTGCGAGGTCACGTGTACGCATCGATGACGCGTACGCGTGGGGTGCCAAAATACGAATGACGCGCACGCGTGGGGTACTGATGAGCGGATAATTTATATGCTTTTTGGCATTTATTTTTAGTATGTTTTTAGTAGGATCTAGTTACTTTTAGGGATGTTTTTATTAGTTTTTATGTTAAATTCACATTTCTGGACTTTACTATGAGTTTGTGTGTTTTTCTGTGGTTTCAGGTATTTTCTGGCTGAAATTGAGGGACTTGAGCAAAAATCAGATTCAGAGGTAGAAGAAGGACTGCTGATGCTGTTGGATTCTAACCTCTCTGCACTCAAAGTGGATTTTCTGGAGCTACAGAACTCAAAATGGTGCGCTTCTAATTGCGTTGGAAAGTAGACATCCAGGGCTTTCCATCAATATATAATAGTCCATACTTTGGCCGAGCTTAGATGATGCAAAAGGGCGTTGAACACCAGTTCTACGCTGCAGTCTGGAGTTAAACGCCAGAAACACGTCACGAACCAGAGTTGAATGCCATAAACACGTTACAAACTGGCGTTCAACTCCAGAAAGAGCCTCTGCACGTGTAACATTCAAGCTCAGCCCAAGCACACACCAAGTGGGCCCCGGAAGTGGATTTATGCATCAATTACTTACTTCTGTAAACCCTAGTAACTAGTTTAGTATAAATAGGACTTTTTACTATTGTATTTTCATCTTCGGATCATCTTGGGACGCCTGGTTCTTAGATCATGGGGGCTGGCCATTCGGCCATGCCTGAACCTTTCACTTATGTATTTTCAAACGGTAGAGTTTCTACACTCCATAGATTAAGGTGTGGAGCTCTGCTGTTCCTCATGAATTAATGCAAAGTACTACTGTTTTTCTATTCAATTCAACTTATTCCGCTTCTAAGAAATTCATTCGCACTTCAATATGAATGTGATGAACGTGACAATCATCATCATTCCCCCACTAACGCGTGCCTGATAACCACTTCCGTTCGACCTTAGATTGAATGAGTATCTCTTGGATCTCTTAGTCAGAATCTTCGTGGTATAAGCTAGATTGATAGCGGCATTCATGAGAGTCCGGAAAGTCTAAACCTTGTCTGTGGTATTTCGAGTAGGAATTTTGGATTGAATGACTGTGACGAACTTCAAACTCGCGAGTGCTGGGCGTAGTGACAGACGCAAAAGGAGGGTGAATCCTATTCCAGTATGATCGAGAACCTCAGATGATTAGCCGTGCTGTGACAGAGCATTTGGACCATTTTCACAAGAGGATGGGATGCAGCCATTGACCACGGTGATGCCTCCAGATGATTAGCAATGCAGTGACAGCGCATCGGACCATTTTCACAGAGAGGATGAAAAGTAGCCATTAACAATGGTGATGTCCTTACATAAAGCCAGCCATGGAAAGGAGTAAGACTGATTAGATGAAGACAGTAGGAAAGCATAAGTTTAGAGGGACGAAAGCATCTCTATACGTTTATCTGAAATTCTCACCAATGATACACATAAGTATTTCTATCTTTATTCTCTGTTTATTTATTCTTATTTTCGAGAACTCCATAACCATTTGATATCCGCCTGACTGAGATCTACAAGATAACCATAGCTTGCTTCATACCAACAATCTCCGTGGGATCGACCCTTACTCACGTAAGGTTTATTACTTGGACGACCCAGTGCACTTACTGGTTAGTTGTATCGAAGTTGTGAATGAAAAACGATTTATTAAGACGTGCGTACAGAGTTTTTGGCGCCGTTGCCGGGGATTGTTCGAGTTTGGACAACTGACGGTTCATCTTGTTGCTCAGATTAGGTAATTTTCTTTTTTGTTTTATTTTCAAAAAATTTTTTCAAAAAAAATCTTTCAAAAATTTCTCATCTATTTTCGAAAATTATTCTAAAGTTTTTTAAGAATGAATTCTAGTGTTTCATAAAGCATGTTGAAGCCTGACTGGCTGTAAAGCCATGTCTAAATTCATTTAGACTGGGGCTTCCAACCCAACATTATCAAGAGCAAGCTAGTTGTTGCTAATCCACCTGCTGCTGTTCCAGATCCACCTGATTTACATGCTAAAGCTTGACTGGCTATTAAGCCATGTCTAACCCTCAGATTGGAGCTTTAGACTAAGAGTGCAAGATTCCTGGAATTCATATTAAAAATTTTGGAATCCTAATTTTTCTTTTTCACATTAATTTTCGAAAAATCCAAAAAAATTATAAAATCATAAAAATAAAAAATATTTTGTGTTTCTTGTTTGAGTCTTAAGTCAATTGTAAGTTTGGTGTCAATTGCATCTCCATTTGCACTTTTCAAAAAAATGCATTCATGCATTGCATTCATCATGATCTTCAAGTTGTTCTTGATAAACCTTCTTGATTGATCTTCATATTTTATTGTTTTGTGTCTTTTCTTGTTTTTCATGTGCATTTTTGCATTCATAGCGTCTGAACATGAAAGATCTCTAAGTTTGGTGTCTTGCATGTTTTCTTTGCATTGAAAATTTTTCAAAAATAAGTTCTTGATGTTCATCTTGACATTCATAGTGTTCTTGGTGTTCATCTTGACATTCATAGTGTTCTTGCATGCATCGCATGTTTAGATCCAAAATTTTCATGCATTGCATCATCTTTTATGTTTTTCTCTCTCATCATTAAAAATTCAAAAATCAAAAAAATATCTTTCCCTTTTTCACTCATAAATTTTGAAAATTTGGATTGACTTTTTCAAAAATTTTTAAAATCTAGTTGTTTTTTTGAGTCAAATCAAATTTTCAATTTAAAAAATCTTATCTTTTTCAAATCTTTTTCAAAAATCATATCTTTTCCATTTTTTTTTCGAAAATTTCAAAAATCTTTTTCAAAATATTTTCAAAATCTTTTTCTTAATTTTATCTCCTAATTTTCGAAAATATCATCAACAATTAATGTTTTGATTCAAAAATGTCAAGTTTGTTACTTACTTGTTAAGAAAGATTCAAACTTTAAGTTCTAGAATCATATCTTGTGATTTCTTGTGAATCAAGTCATTAATTGTGATTTTAAAAAATCAAATCCTTTTCAAAACTAATTTCAATCATATCTTTTCAAAAATATCTTTTTATCTTATCTTTTTCAAAATCATATCTTTTTAAAACATATCTTTTTCAAAAATTTGATTTTAAAAATATCTTTTCTAACTTCTTATCTTCTTATCTTTTCAAAAATTGATTTTCAAATTTGTTTCAACTAACTAACTAACTTTTTGTTTGTTTCTAATCTTTTTCAAAACTACCTAACTAACTATCCCTCTCTAATTTTCGAAAATACTTCCCTCTTTTTCAAAAATTCTTTTTAATTAACTAATTGTTTCAAATTTTAATTTTAATATTTCTTCTTTTAATTTTCAAAAATCACTAACCATTTTTCAAAAATAATTTTCGAAAATCCTTCTCTCTCATCTCCTTCTATTTATTTATTCATCTACTAACACTTCTCTCCCATCCAAAAATTCGAACACTACCTCCCTCTCTGTGTTCGAGTTTTTCTTCTTCCCTTCTTTACATTACATTCTTTTCTTCTTCTACTCATACAGGGGAACCTCTATACCTGGGCAAAAAGGATCTCTATTATTTTTCTGTTCCCTCTTTTTCATATGAGCAGGAGCAAGGACAAGAATATTCTTGTTGAAGCAGATCTAGAACCTGAAAGGACTCTGAAGAGGAAACTAAGAGAAGCTAAATTACAACAATCCAGCAAGCACTTTTCAGAAATTTTCGAACAAGAAGAGGAGATGGCAGCCAAAAATAACAATAATAAAGCAAGGAGGATGCTTGCTGACTTTACTGCACCTAATTCCAATTTACATGGAAGAAGCATCTCCATCCCTACCATTGGAGCAAACAACTTTGAGCTGAAACCTCAATTAGTTTCTCTGATGCAGCAGAACTGCAACTTTCATGGACTTCCATCTGAAGATCCTTTACAGTTCTTAACTGAATTTTTGCATATCTGTGATACTGTTAAGACTAATGGAGTAGATCCTGAAGTCTACAGGCTCATGCTTTTCCCTTTTGCTGTAAGAGACAGAGCTAGAGTGTGGTTGGACTCTCAGCCCAAAGATAGCCTGAACTCTTGGAATAAGCTGGTCACGGCTTTCTTAGCCAAGTTCTTTCCTCCTCAAAAGTTGAGCAAGCTTAGAGTGGATGTTCAAACCTTCAGACAGAAAGAAGGTGAATCCCTCTATGAAGCTTGGGAGAGATACAAGCAACTAACCAAAAAGTGTCCTTCTGACATGCTTTCAGAATGGACCATCCTGGATATATTCTATGATGGTCTGTCTGAATTAGCTAAAATGTCATTGGATACTTCTGCAGGTGGATCCATTCACCTAAAAAAAACGCCTGTAGAAGCTCAGGAACTCATTGACATGGTTGCTAATAACCAGTTCATGTACACTTCTGAGAGGAATCCTGTGAGTAATGGGATGCCTCAGAAGAAGGGAGTTCTTGAAATTGATACTCTGAATGCCATATTGGCTCAGAATAAAATATTGACTCAGCAAGTCAATATGATTTCTCAGAGTCTGAATGGAATGCAAGCTGCATCCAACAGTACTCAAGAAGCATCTTCTAAAGAAGAAGCTTATGATCCTGAGAATCCTGCAATAGTAGAGGTGAATTACATGGGTGAACCATATGGAAACACCTATAATCGCTCATGGAGAAATCACCCAAATCTCTCATGGAAGGATCAACAAAAGCCTCAACAAGGCTTTAATAATGGTGGAAGAAACAGGTTTAGCAATAGCAAGCCTTTTCCATCATCCACTCAGCAACAGACAGAGAACTCTGAACAAAATACCTCTAATTTAGCAAACTTAGTCTCTAATCTATCTAAGGCCACTGTGAGTTTCATGAATGAAACAAGGTCCTCCATTAGAAATTTGGAAGCACAAGTGGGCCAGCTGAGTAAGAAGATCACTGAAACCCCTCCTAGTACTCTCCCAAGCAATATAGAAGAAAATCCAAAAGGAGAGTGCAAGGCCATTGATATAACCATCATGGCCGAATCCAATGAGGAAGGGGAGGAAATGAATCCCAAGAAGGAAGACCTCCTGGGACGTCCAGTGATCAACAAGGAGTTTCCCTCTGAGGAACCAAAGGAATCTGAGACTCAACTAGAGACCATAGAGATTCCATTAAACCTCTTTATGCCATTCATGAGCTCTGATGAGTATTCCTCTTCTGAAGAGAATGAGGATGTTACTGAGGAGCAAGTTACCAAGTACCTTGGTGCAATCATGAAGCTGAATGCCAAATTATTTGGTATTGAGACTTGGGAAGATGAACCTCCCTTGTTCACCAATGAACTGAGTGATCTGGATCAACTGACATTGCCTCAGAAGAAACAGGATCCTGGAAAGTTCCTAATACCCTGTACCATAGGCACCATGACCTTTGAGAAGGCTCTATGTGACCTTGGGTCAGGAATAAACCTCATGCCACTCTCTGTAATGGAGAAACTGGGAATCTTTGAGGTGCAAGCTGCTAAAATCTCATTAGAGATGGCAGACAATTCCAGAAAATAGGCTTATGGACAAGTAGAGGACGTGTTAGTAAAGGTTGAAAGCCTTTACATCCCTGCTGATTTCATAGTCCTAGATACTGGGAAGGATGAGGATGAATCCATCATCTGAGGATGAATCCATCATCCTTTGAAGACCCTTCCTAGCCACAACAAGAGCTGTGATTGATGTTAACAGAGGTGAACTAGTTCTTCAATTGAATGAGGACTCCCTTAAGTTTAAAACTTAAGGACATCCTTCTGTAAACATGGAAAAGAGGCACAGTAAGCTTCTCTCAAAACAGAGTCAACCAGAGCCCCCACAGTCAAACTCTAAGTTTGGTGTTGGGAGGCCACAACCAAACTCTAAGTTTGGTGTTGAACTCCCATATCCAAACTCTAAGTTGGTGTTGGGGAGTCTCAACAATTCTCTGAACATCTGTGAGGCTTCATGAGAGCCCACTATCAAGCTATTGACATTAAAGAAGCGCTTGTTGGGAGGCAACCCAATTTTTATTTCTCTAATTTTATTTTATTATTATTTCATGTTTTATTAAGTTCATGATCATGTGGAGTCACAAAATAAATCAAAAAATTAAAAACAGAATAAAAAACAGCAGAAGAAAAATCACACCCTAGAGGAGGATCTTACTGGCGTTTAAACGCCAGTAAGGAGCATCTGGCTGGCGTTCAACGCCAGAACAGAGCATGGATCTGGCGTTGAACGCCAGAAACAAGCAGCATCCTGGCGTCCAGACGCAAGAAATGCGCAGTGAAGAAGAGCTGGCGCTGAACGCCAGAAACAAGCATTTGGCTGGCGTTCAACGCCAGAAATATGCTGCATCTGGGCGTTGAACGCCCAGAACAAGCATCAATTCGGCGTTTAAATGCCAGAATTGCATGCAAAGGCATTTTACATGCCTAATTGGTGCAAGGATGCAATTCCTTGACACCTCAGGATTTGTGGACCCCACAAGATCATCTCAGCATCTGTGAACCCCACAGGATCCCCACCTACCACCACTCACTCTCTTCCCTCTTCTCAATGTTCATCCTCTCTTCCCAATAAACACTCTTCCCCAAAACTCTTCACCAATCATCTCAATCTCTCTTCCCTATCACCACTTCACCACTCACATCCATCCACTCTTCCCCATAAACCTACCTCATAAACCTCACCTACCTTCAAAATTCAAAATCAATTTCCCACCCAAAACCCACCCTTATGGCCGAACCTTACCCCCCCTCCCTTCCCTATATAAAGCCCTCCATTCTTCTTCATTTTCACACAAAACAACCCTCTCTTCCCCTTCTTGGCCGAAACACATCTCTCTCTCCCTCTCCTCTATTTTTTCTTCTTCTTCATCTATTCTTTCTTCTCTTGCTTGAGGGCGAGCAATATTCTAAGTTTGGTGTGGTAAAAGCATAAGCTTTTTGTTCTTCCATTAACATTGATGGCACCTAAGACCGGAGAATCCTCTAGAAAAGGGAAAGGGAAGACAAAAGCTTCCACCTCCGAGTCATGGGAGATGGAAAGATTCATCTCCAAAGCTCATCAAGACCACTTCTATGATGTTGTGGCCAAGGAGAAGGTGATCCCCGAGGTCCCTTTCAAACTCAAGAGAAATGAGTATCCGGAGATCCGACACGAGATCCATAGAAGAGGTTGGGAAGTTCTAACAAACCCCATCCAACAAGTCGGAATTCTAATGGTTCAAGAGTTCTATGCTAATGCATGGATCACTAGGAACTATGATCAAAGTAAGAACCCGAACCCAAAGAATTATCTCACTATGGTTCGGGGGAATTACTTAGATTTTAGTCCGGAAAATGTAAGGTTGGCGTTCAACTTGCCAATGATGGAAGAGAACGCACGGCCCTACACAAGGAGAGTCAACTTTGATCAAAGGTTGGACCAAGTCCTCATGGACATATATGTGGAAGGAGCTCAATGGAAGATTGACTCAAAAGGCAAACCGGTTCAACTGAGAAGATTGGACCTTAAGCCTGTAGCTAGAAGATGGTTGGAGTTCATTCAACGCTCAATCATTCCCACTAGCAACCGGTCTGAAGTTACTATAGACCGGGCCATCATGATCCATAGCATCATGATTGGAGAAGAGGTGGAGGTTCATGAGATTATACATCAAGAACTCTACAAGGTAGCTGACAAGTCCTCCACTATGGCAAGGTTAGCTTTTCCCCACCTCATTTGCCATCTATGCAACTCAGCTGGGATTGACATAGAAGGAGACATTCCCATTAAGGAAGAGAAGCCCATTACTAAGAAAAGGATGGAGCAAACAAGAGAGTCTATTCATGGATCTCAAGAGACGCATGAAGCTCATCACCATGAGATCCCGGAGATGCCTCAAATGCATTTTCCTCCACAAAACTATTGGGAGCAAATCAACACCTCCCTAGGAGAATTAAGTTCCAACATGGGACAATTAAGGGTGGAACATCAAGAGCACTCCATCATCCTTCATGAAATTAGAGAAGATCAAAGAGCAATGAGGGAGGAGCAACAAAGACAAGGAAGAGACATAGAAGAACTCAAGGACATCATTGGTTCCTCAAGAAGGAAACGCCACCATCACTAAGGTGGACTCATTCCTTGTTCTTAAATTCTCTGTTTTTCGTTTTCTTTATGTTAAGTGCTTATCCATGTTTGTGTCCTATTACATGATCATTAGTATTTAGTAACTTTGTCTTAAAGTTATGAATGTCCTATGAATCCATCACCTCTCTTAAATGAAAAATGTTTTAATTACAAAAGAACAAGAAGTACATGAGTTTCGAATTTATCCTTGAACTTAGTTTAATTATATTGATGTGGTGACAAAACTTTTTGTTTTCTGAATGAATGCTTGAACAGTGCATATGTCATTTGAAGTTGTTGTTTATGAATGTTAAATATGTTGGCTCTTGAAAGAATGATGACAAGGAGACATGTTATTTGATAATCTGAAAAATCATAAAAATGATTCTTGAAGCAAGAAAAAGCAGTGAATACAAAAGCTTGCAGAAAAAAAATGGCGAAAAAAAAAGAAAAAGCAAGCAGAAAAAGCCAAAAGCTGTTAAAACTAAAAGGCAAGAGCAAAAAGCCAATAACCCTTAAAACCAAAAGGCAAGGGTAAATAAAAAGGATCCCAAGGCTTTGAGCATCAGTGGATAGGAGGGCCTACAGGAATAAAATCCTGGCCTAAGCGGCTAAACCAAGCTGTTCCTAACCATGTGCTTGTGGCGTGAAGGTGTCAAGTGAAAACTTGAGACTGAGCGGTTAAAGTCAAGGTCCAAAGCAAAAGAAGAGTGTGCTTAAGAACCCTGGACACCTCTAATTGGGGACTTTAGCAAAGCTGAGTCACAATTTGAAAAGGTTCACCCAATTATGTGTCTGTGGCATTTATGTATCCAGTGGTAATACAGGAAAACAAAGTGCTTAGGGCCACGTCCAAGACTCATAAAGTAGCTGTGTTCAAGAATCAACATATTGAACTAGGAGAATCAATAACACTATCCGAACTCTGAGGTCCTATAGATGCCAATCATTCTGGACCTCAATGGATAAAGTGAGATGCCAAAACTATTCAAGAGGCAAAAAGCTACAAGTCCCGCTCATCTGATTGGAGCTATGTTTCATTGATAGTTTGGAATTTATAGTATATTCTCTTCTTTTTATCCTAGTTGATTTACAGTTGCTTGGGGACAAGCAAAAATTTAAGTTTGGTGTTGTGATGAGCGGATAATTTATACGCTTTTTGGCATTGTTTTTAGTATGTTTTTAGTAGGATCTAGTTACTTTTAGGGATGTTTTTATTAGTTTTTATGTTAAATTCACATTTCTGGACTTTACTATGAGTTTTTGTATTTTTTTGTGATTTCAGGTATTTTCTGACTGAAATTGAGGGACTTGAGCAAAAATCAGATTCAGAGGTAGAAGAAGGACTGCTGATGCTGTTGGATTCTGACCTCCCTACACTCAAAGTAGATTTTCTGGAGCTACAGAACTCAAACTGGCGCGCTTTCAATAGCGTTGGAAAGTAGACATCCAGGGCTTTCCAGCAATATATAATAGTCCATAGTTTGGCCGAGTTTAGACGACGCAAAAGGGCGTTGAACTCCAGTTCTATGCTGCAGTCTGGAGTTAAACACCAGAAACACGTCACGAACCAGAGTTGAATGCCAGAAACACGTTACAAACTGGCGTTCAACTCCAGAAAGATCCTCTGCACGTGCAACATTCAAGCTCAGCCCAAGCACACACCAAGTGGGCCCCGGAAGTGGATTTATGCATCAATTACTTACTTCTGTAAACCCTAGTAACTAGTTTAGTATAAATAGGACTTTTTACTATTGTATTTTCATCTTCGGATCATCTTGGGACATCTGGTTCTTAGATCATGGGGGCTGGCCATTCGGCCATGCCTGAACCTTTCACTTATGTATTTTCAAACGGTAGAGTTTCTACACTCCATAGATTAAGGTGTGGAGCTCTGCTGTTCCTCATGAATTAATGCAAAGTACTACTGTTTTTCTATTCAATTCAACTTATTCCGCTTCTAAGATATTCATTCGCACTTCAATATGAATGTGATGAGCATGACAATCATTATCATTCCCCCACTAACGCGTGCCTGACAACCACTTCCGTTCCACCTTAGATTGAATGAGTATCTCTTGGATCTCTTAATCAGAATCTTCGTGGTATAAGCTAGATTGATGGCGGCATTCATGAGAGTCCGGAAAGTCTAAACCTTTTCTGTGCTATTCCGAGTAGGACTCTGGGATTGAATGACTGTGACGAACTTCAAACTCGCGAGTGCTGGGCGTAGTGACAGACGCAAAAGGAGGGTGAATCCTATTCCAGTATGATCGAGAACCTCAGATGATTAGCCGTGCTGTGACAGAGCATTTGGACCATTTTCACAAGAGGATGGGATGCAGCCATTGACCACGGTGATGCCTCCAGATGATTAGCCATGCAGTGACAGCGCATCGGACCATTTTCACAGAGAGGATGAAAAGTAGCCATTGACAATGGTGATGTCCTTACATAAAGCCAGCCATGGAAAGGGGTAAGTCTGATTGGATGAAGACAGCAAGAAAGCAGAAGTTCAGAGGGACGAAAGCATCTCTATACGTTTATCTGAAATTTTCACCAATGATACATATAAGTATTTCTATCTTTATTCTCTGTTTATTTATTCTTATTTTCGAAAACTCTATAACCATTTGATATCTGCCTGACTGAGATCTACAAGATGACCATAGCTTGCTTCATACCAACAATCTCCGTGGGATCGACCCTTACTCACGTAAGGTTTATTACTTGGATGACCCAGTGCACTTGCTGGTTAGTTGTATCGACGTTGTGAATGAAAAACGATTTATTAAGACGTGCGTACAGAGTTTTTGGCGCCGTTGCCTGAGATCACAATTTCGTGCACCAGGTACGCGTACGCGTGGTCTTGTTTGTGCGAAAGGCATCATTCCTGCGCCATTCCCGCGTAACTCTCTGTTCATTTTTATTTTTCACGCACACCCATCTGACGCGTACGCGTCAGCGACGCTTGCGCGTCGGGTGCTCTCTCTTTTTTTTTTTGTATAGCCTGAGGTGTTCAGTTCCTGTGATAAAATAGCTGCATGATCAGTAAAACAGTAAAAAGTCAATAAAACTTAAATAAGTAAGAAAACTACTACTACGAAAAATAACTAAGGATACGAGATAATCAGGTTGCCTCCCGACAATCGCTTCTTTATCGTCACTAGCTTGACGGTCAGCTCCTCTAAGGAGGAGAATCATAGGGGCTCAGCTCTTCACCCCTTACTTTGAACTTCTTTCCTGTGTCTCCATAAATTAGCTCAATATGCTCCAGAGAGAGGATTCTGTTTACTATATAAATCCATACTGGATTCTTAGTCAACACCACCTTCATTCCTGGGGAGAAACCTTCAGTGGAGATCTTTTTATTTCTCCATCCCCTGGGTATTTTCTTCTTTTTGGGAACCTCCTCCCTGGTGGATGATGCATTCCCAACACCAAACTTAGGTTTGATGTCAGGAGGAATTGTATTGATTGTTACTAAGGGAGGTTTTAGCTGCATTTTCTGCTGTGCATCATCAGGGGGTTCTTGAAGGGTTGGATCAATAAGCTCAGTCTGCATGCACCTCTCTTCTTCACCTGTTGAATGTATATCTTTGAAGTCATGAAAGACTAGTTGCTCATTATGTACTCTAAGCACTAATTCACCCACTTCTACATCAATCAGAGCTCTTCCGGTGGTTAGGAATGGTCTTCCTAGAATTATAGAGGCATTCTCATCCTCCCCTATGTCAAGAATCACAAAATCTGCTGGGAGGAAGACCTTACCCACATTGACCAAGATATTCTCCACTAATCCGTATGCAGGCTTCATAGATTTGTCTGTCATCTATAATGCTATGTTTGTGGGTTGTGCTTCTTGGATTTGTAGCTTCTTCATCACAGATAAGGGCATTAGATTTATGCTTGCCCCCAGATCACATAGCGCTTTTTCAAAGGTTGTGCTCCCAATGGTGCATGGAATTTAAAAGTTTCCTGGATCTGGCATCTTCTTTGGTAAGTGATTCTGAATGATGGCACTGCATTCTTTAGTCAGGACCACTGTCTCATTTCCCTTTAAAGGCTTCTTCTTTGACAACAGCTCTTTCATGAACTTGACATAGAGAGGCATTTGTTCCAAAACCTCAGCAAAAGGAATATTGATTTGCAACTTTCTGAAGATTTCCAAGAACTTTGAAAACTGCTTGTCCTTGGTCTCCTTTTGAAGTCTCTGAGGATATGGCATTTTAGGCTTGTACTCAGGGGCCTTTGGAAATGTAGGATAAGTGTCAAGAGAGTCAGGGAACGGGTTGTCTGCACATTTTTGAGGGGCATGCTCTACTTCTTCCTTCTTCTCCTCTGGAGCTTCTTTTTCAACTGGCTCCTCATTAACTTTTGCTTTCATACTTGCCACTTGTCCATTTATCAAGGTGATAGCCTTGCATTCCTCTCTTAGATTTGGAATTGTGTTACCAGGAAGGCTATTAGTGATCCTCTGATCGATTTCATTAACTCTTGTGGCTATTTGACCCATCTGAATCTCCAAATTCTTGATTGATGCTCTGGTTTCCTGCACAAAACTCTTCATCATTTCCTAATTAGAATCTTCTTAGGATTTAGAATTTGCCTGTGGAGGTGGTTGTTGTTGATGATATTGAAATTGGCAGTTATTGTAATTATTCTGTTGGAAGCCGCCCTGAGAATTATTATTGAAGTTCTAAGGTCTCTGAGGTTGGTTTCTCCACCCAAAATTTGGGTGATTTCTCCACCCTTGATTGTAGGTCTGAGAATAGGGATCATTATTAGGATTTCTAGGACTACTCCCTATGTAATTGACCTGTTCAGAAGAGGATTAAGCATAATCATAATTATTATTTTGCACAAAGTTACCTGCCATGTCATAGGAGTTCTCTTGCGGTGGATTTTGGGTGTTGATATCTGAGACTTGCATGTCACCCATCTGTTGAGTAAGTAGATTTATTTGCTGAGACATATGCTTGTTCTGAGCAAGAAGAGCATTAACAGCTTCCACTTTCAACACGCCTCTCTTTTGAGAGGTCTCAGAGTTCACAGGATTCCTGTTAGATGAGTATAAATATTGGTTGCTAGCCACCAATTCAATAAGCTCAATAGTCTCCTCTAGTGTCTTCTTCTTGTGCAGTGAACCACCTGCAGAGGTATCTAGGCTCATCTTGGACATCTCACCTAAACCTTTATAAAAGATATCTAGTTAGGTCCATTTGGAGAACATGTCTAGAGGGCATTGCCTAGTCAGTAGCTTGTACCTCTCCCAAGCTTCATAAAGAGTTTCACCTTCCTTCTACCTGAAGGTCTGAACTTCCAACCTAAGCTTAGTCAGCTTCTTTGGTGGTAAAAATTTTGTGAGAAATTCAGTAACAACCTTTTCCCATGTATTCAGACGCTCCTTTGGTTGGGAATATAACCATAGCTTTGCTTTATCCCTCAGAGCAAACGGGAAAAGCATGAGTCTGTACACCTCTGGGTTCACTCCATTTGTCTTCACAGTATCACATATCTGCAGAAAATCAGATATAAATTGATTTGGGTCTTCGTAAGGAAGACCATGATACTGGCAGTTTTATTGCACCAGGGTGACCAATTGTGGCTTCAACTCAAAGTTGTTTGCAGCTATAGGAGGTACCACAATGCTTTTTCCATACAGATCCGTAATAGCGGCAAAGTAAGATCCAAGCACTCTCCTTTGTTGCTCATCCCCATTCGGATTTTTCACATTGGCATTAACAGCATTGTTATTATCTATAGTGGACTCTGCAGTCTTGTAAAGTCTTGCTTGTTGTAAACATTGCCTGAAAGTTCTTTCAGGTTCAGGGTCAAAGTCTAAGAGATGTTCTTTGTCTCTGTTCCTGTGCATAAACAAACAGAAAACAAGAAAAGACGGGAATCTCTACGTCAAAGTGCAGAGAATTTCCTGTGAGGTACTTGTGTAAAATAATAAAATAATAATACTAAATAAAATAAATAAATAAACTTCGAAAATTATAGGTAGAATTAAGACAGAAAAAAAAATCGAAATTAACAAGAGAAATAAACAGGAAAAATTAAAATAAAAATAAATAGGGGACACCAAACTTAAATTCAGAAATTAAGAAAAAAATAATATAAGATACAAATTTTTTTAAAAAAAAAATTAAAGACAAAAATAAAATAAAACTAAAAGAATATAAAAAGTAAAAAAATAACAAAAAAGAAACAAAGAAAAACGAAGAAAAAAATGAAAATAAAATAAAAAAAATTGACAAAATTTAAATAAAAAAAATTTAAAAGGAAGTACAAAAAAAATAAAGAAAAGGGGGACAGGGAGAACAAGGAAACAAAACGAAAAGCACGGGGAAAAGAAAAAAAATAAAGGAAAAAAATGAAAATAAAAATTAATAATACTAAATTAAAACTAATTAAAAGAAAAATTATCTAATCTAAGAAATCAAACAACGAGTAGTTGTCAATCACAATCAATCTCCGGCAACGGTGCCAAAAACTTAGTGCGAAATTTATAACCACAAACTAACCGGCAAGTGCACTGGGTCGTACCAAATAATACCTTACGTGAGTAAGGGTCGATCCCCCGAGGATTGATGGATCAAGCAATATTGATTGATTGATTGGCGTAGTAAGACAAACAGAAAAGAGTGTTTGAATATTCAAAGAGCATTAAACAATCGTGCAGAAATTAAAATAGTAAAGTAAATGGGTTGGGAATAAAATATGGAAAAAATAGTGAAGGTTTCAGAGTTATCTATTTTTCCAGATTAACTTTTCTTACTAACTATTTTAATTATGTAGGATTTAATTTATGGCAAACTATGTGTGACTAGACCCTAATTCCTTAGACCTTTCTAGTCTCCTCTAAATTCATTAACTGCCAATTCCTTGGTCAATTAATTCCAATTAGGAGCTGCATGATCAAATTCCAGTTTATATGCCACAAAAACTCTAATTACCCAAAAATAAAAGGATTATATGTCACGTATCCCGTTAAATCCAGATAATTAAACTTTAGGAGAATATGTTTTCAAGCTGTTGTTCAAGTAAAGAGCTTTTCCAAGTTATACAAGAACTCAAATAGAAAGAGGGTCATACTTCCGTTCCACCCAAATTCAAAAGATAAAGAGCGAAAACAATTCTTAAATTATAAATTCAACATGAATTAAAATAGAAAAATAAAATAAAATAAATCCATACAAATAGATAGAGCTCCTAACCTTAACAATGGAGGATTAGTTGCTCATGGTTCAGAGAAGAAAACTGTGGAATATGGAATGTAAATTTGTATAGAATTGGATGACCGGAACCTCTCAAAAGATAGGTTTCTTCTCCCTTTTATATCAAATCCAAATAAATTTAAAATATAATTTCTAAAATTAAAATAATATCTTTTCCTAGAATTCAAATTTGAATTCAAATCAAAATTAATATAAATAATCAAGTCTTCAATGGATGGATGGGGACCACTTGTTTTGTCCATTCTGCAACTTCTAATCTATATTTTCTGGGCTGGAAACTGGGTCAAAACAACCCAGAAATCGCCCCCAACGTTTTTTTGCGTTTTCTGCATGTGGCGCATGTCACGCGTACGCGTCGGTCACGCGTACGCGTCGATGGTCTTCTTCACGTGTCACGCATATGCGTCGCTGAGCAAATCTTCAAATCACGCGTACGCGTCAGTCACGCACACGCGTCGCCATGGAAAGCTCCAAATCATGCGTACGCGTCAGTCATGCGTACGCGTTGCTCCTTGCTACCATCTCCTTTGATTCTTGTACTATAGAAACTCCATCAAGTCCAGTCGAATGCTTCCTAAAGTAAACGAAATTGCAAAAGACTCAAAGTAGCATCCATAGTGGCTAAAATATAATTAATTCTTTATTAAACTCAACAATTTAGATGCAAATTTACTAGGAAATGATAGGAAAGATGCTCACGCATCAGGTGCTATTAATGGTTATGGAAAATTAAAAAGCAAAGCTTTTTCCCACACCAAACTTAAAATGTTTGCTCGTCCTCGAGCAAAAGAAGAAAGAAAGGAGGAGAAGAAGAAGAAATGGAGGAGATGGAGATGTGTGGTGGGTTCGGCCAAGGGGGGTATGAGTGTGTATGATGTGTGAAATGGATGGTGGTGAAGAGGGGTATTTATAGGGTAAGAGAGAGAGAGGGTTCAGTTATGAAGGGTGGGTTTGGGAGGGAAATAGTTTGAATTTGAAATGTGGGGATGGATGTGAGTGGTGAAGAGAGTATGGAGAAGAGTGTAGGATGTGATAGGTGAATGGTGTTTAGGGAAGAGGTATTGATTGGATTGGTCAAGGGTGTTTGGGGAAGAGTGTTATGGGAAGGTGTGAAGAGGGGAGAGAGAGAGGTGGGGTAGGTGGGGATCCTGTGGTGTCCACAGATCCTGAGGTGTCAATGAATTTGGGTCCCTGCACCATTCTGGCGTTTAAATGCCCTCTGTGTGCCAAATCTAGCATTAAACGCCAGCTTTGCTATCTTCTCTGGCATTAAACGCCAGTCTGCTGCCCCTTTCTGGCGTTTAACGCCAGCCAGACACCCTTTTCTGGCGTTAAACGCTAGTCTGTCTGCCATTTCTAGCGTTTAACGCCCAGAATGCTGCCAGGCTGGCCATTAAACGCCCATTCTACTATCCTTACTGGCGTTTAAATGGTAGTAAGCCTGTCCTCCAGGGTGTGCTATTTTTCATGCTGTTTTTTATTCCTCTTTAATTCTGTAGTTGTTTTTGTGACTTTAAATGATCATCAACCTAAAGAAAACATAAAATAACAATGGAAAATAAATAAATATAATTAAATAAAATTGGGTTGCCTCCCAACAAGCGCTTCTTTAATGTCAATAGCTTGACAGTGAGCTCTTAGAGAGCCTCACAGAGATTCAGAGCTTAATAGTGGCCTCCCAACACCAAACTTAGAAGTTGAGTGTGGGGGCTCTGTTTGACTTTGTAGTGAGAGAAGCTTTTCATGCTTCCTCTCCATGGTTACAGAAGATGATCCTTGAGCCTTAAACACAAGGTAGTCATCATTCAATTGAAGGACTAACTCTCCTCTGTCCACATCAATCACAGCTTTTGCTGTGGCTAGGAAGGGTCTTCCAAGGATAATGGATTCATCCTCTTCCTTCCCAGTGTCTAGGATTATGAAGTCAGCAGGGATGTAAAGGTCTTCAACTTTCACTAAAACATCCTCTACAAGTCCATAAGCCTATTTCCTTGATTTGTCTGCCAATTCTAGTGAGAATTTTATAGCTTGTACCTCAAAGATCCATAGTTTCTCCATTATAGAGAGTGGCATGAGGTTTATACCTGACCCCAGGTCACACAAAGCCTTCTCAAAGGTCATGGTGCCTATGGTACAAAGAATTAAGAACTTTCCAGGATCCTGTTTCTTCTGAGGTAATTTCAGTTGAACCAGATCATTCAGTTCATTAATGAGCAATGGAGGTTCATCCTCCCAAGTCTCATTACCAAATAGCTTGTCATTCAGTTTCATGATTGCTCCTAGATACAGAGCAACTTGCTCTTTAATAATGTCTTCATCCTCTTCAGAGGAGGAATACTCATCAGAGCTCATGAATGGCAACAGTAAATCCAATGGAATCTCTATGGTCTCTGTATGAGCCTCAGATTCCTTTGGTTCCTTATGAGCGAACTCCTTAGTGGCCAGTGGACGTGCATTGAGGTCTTCCTCACTGGAAATTACTGCATTTCCTTCCTCTCCAGGTTCGGCCATGGTGGACATATTGATGGCCTTGCACTCTCTTTTTGGATTCTCTTCTGTATTGCTTGGGAGAGTACTTGGAGGGAGTTCAGTAACTCTTTTACTCAGTTGACCCACTTGTCCCTCCAAATTTCTAATGGAGGACCTTGTTTCAGTCATGAAACTGTGAGTGGTCTTACTTAGATCAGAGATTATGGTTTCTAAGTCAGAGAGGCTCTGCTTAGAATTCTCTATCTGTTGCTGAGAAGATGATGGGAAAGGTTTGCTATTGCCAAACCAAGTTCTCCCACCATTATTATTATTATTGAAGCCTTAATTTGGCTTCTGCTGGTCCTTCCATGAGAAATTAGGGTGATTCCTCCATGAAGAGTTGTAAGTGTTTCCATAGGATTCTCCCATGTAATTCACTTCTTCCATTCCAGGATTCTCAGGGTCACAAGCTTCTCTTTCAAAGGAGGCTTCCTTAGCACTGCCGGATGCAGCTTGCAATTCAGTCAGACTCTGAGAAATCATATTGACTTGCTGAGTCAATATTTTATTCTGAGCCAATATGGCATTCAGAGTATCAACCTCAAGAACTCCTTTCTTCTGAGTCATCCCATTATTCACAGGATTTCTTTCAGAAGTGTACATGAACTGGTTATTTGCAACCATGTCAATGAGTTCCTGGGCTTCTGCAGGCGTCTTCTTCAGATGAAGAGATCCACCAGCAGAGTGGTCCAATGACATCTTGGATAATTCAGATAGACCATCATATAATATACATAAGATGCTCCATTCTGAAAACATGTCAGAAGGACACCTTCTGATCAATTGCTTGTATCTTTCCCAAGCTTCATAGAAGGATTCACCTTCCTTCTGTCTGAAGGTTTGGACTTCCACTCTAAGCTTGCTCAACTTTTGAGGTGGAAAGAACTTGGCCAAGAAAGCATTGACTAGCTTTTCCCAAGAGTTCAGGCTTTCTTTAGGTTGTGAGTCCAACCATGTCCTAGCTCTGTCTCTTACAGCAAAAGGGAAAAGCATAAGTTTATAGACCTCAGGATTAACCCCATTGGTCTTAACAGTGTCACAGATTTGCAAGAATTCATCTAAGAACTGATGAGGATCTTCCAAAGGAAGTCCATGAAACTTGCAATTCTGCTGCATTAGAGAAACTAATTGAGGCTTAAGCTCAAAGTTGTTTGCTCCAATTGCAGGAATTGAGATGCTTCTTCCATAGAAGTCAGAAGAGCGTGCAACAAAGTCACCAAGCATCTTCCTTACATCTCCACCATTGTTATTGGGCTCGGCCATGTCTTATTCTTTTTCGAAAAGTTCTGTAAGGTTTTTTCCAGAGAGTTGTCCTTTAGCTTCCCTTAGCTTTCTCTTCAGAGTCCTTTCAGGTTCAGGATCAGCTTCAACAAGAATGTCTTTATCCTTGTTCCTGCTCATATGAAAAAGATGAGAACAGAAAAGAATATGAATCCTCTATGTCACAGTATAGATATTCCTTTATGTGAGTAGAAGAGAAGAATGAGGTAGAGAGAAAATCAGAAAAATTCGAACACAGAGAGAGGGAGGGGGTTCGAATTTTTAAGAGGAAGAGAAGTGTTAGTAATTAAATAAAATAAATAGAAAGAGAACAGAGGGAGAGAATTCGAAAAATTAATTAGAAGAAAAGAAAAATACTTTTGTTTTTATTTTAATTTTAAGTTGGAATTCAAATTTATTAAAAGAGATAGAATTAAAATTTAAAATAATTAGTTAATTAAAAAGATTTTTGAAAAAGAGGTTAATTAATTTCAAAAATTAGAGAGAGAAAAGTAGTTAGATGATTTTGAAAAAGATAAGAAATAGTAAAACTAAAAGTCAAGTAGTTAATTGAAAAAGATTTGAAAATCAATTTTGAAAAGATAAGAAGTTAGAAAAGATTTTGAAATTGATTTTGAAAAAGATATGATTGAAATTTATTTTGAAAAAGATATGATTGAAAAAGATATGATTGAAATTTATTTTGAAAAAGATATGATTGAAATTTATTTTGAAAAAGATTTGAAAAGGAAATTAAAAAGATTTGATTTTTGAAATTAAAGTTGGTTGACTTGACTAACAAGAAACTAAAAGATATGATTCTAGAATTCAAAGATTGAACCTTTCTTGATAGGCAAGTAACAACTTGAAATATTTTTGAATCAAACATTAAATGTTAGTAAGATTTTGAAAATCATGAAATAAAATTAAGAAAAAGATTTTGAAAATCAATTTTCAAAATTTTCAAAATTATTAAGAAGAAAAATGAAAAAGATTTTGAAAAATTTTAAGAAGGAATTCGAAAATAATAAAAGGAAGTTGAAAAAGATTTGATTTTTGAAAAAGATTTGAAAAGATAGAATTTTTAAATTGAAATTTATGAGTAAAATAACGAAAGATATTTTTTTTATTTTTGAATTCTAATGATGAGAGAGAAAAACACCAAATTGAAACAAAACATAAAAATTATGAATCAAAACAACTAATGCATGCAAGAACACTTTGAATGTCAAGATGAACACCAAGAACACTTTGAAGATCAAGAACTTATTGTTGAAAATTTTTAAGAAAAGAAAAACATGCAAGAAACCAAATTTAGAAATTTTTAATGTTTAGACACTATGAATTCGAAAATGCATATGAAAAACAAGAAAAGACATAAAACAATAAAATTTAAAGATCAAATAAAGCAAATCATCAAGACATCTTGAAGATCATAAAGAACACAATGCATGCAATTTTCAAAAATTAAAGAAAAATTTAAAAACATGCAATTGACACCAAACTTAAAATTTTACACTAGACTCAAACAAGAAAGATAAAAAAAATTTGGTTTTTATGATTTTATTAAATTTTTTTGTATTTTTTTTCGAAAATTATGTTGAAAAAGAAAATAAAGAAATTCAAAATTTTTAATAAGAATTCCACGATTCATGCCATGTTAGTCTAAAGCTCCAATCCAAAAGAATTAGACATGGCCAATGGCTAGCCACGCTTCGGCATAGAATTATAAACGAGAATCCAAAGGTGTATGTAATGTTATTATAAAGCTTCAGTCCAACAGAGTTAGACATGGCCAGATGGCCAGCCAAGCTTTAACATAATAATTACATACAACAATCCAATGAATATGATAAGTTAAAGCTCCGGTCCAAAAGATTTAGACATGGCTTAATAGCCAGTCAAGCTTTAACATATCATCATGAAGCTCGAAGGTGGAATTCATTCTTAAAAATTTTGATGAATTTTTCGAAAATTAAATATATTTTTTTTGAATGATTTTTTGAAAATAAAAAAAATAAAAAGCTTAAACATAAAATAAAATTACCCAATCTAAGCAACAAGATGAACCGTCAGTTGTCCAAACTTGAACAATCCCCGGCAACGGTGCCAAAAACTTGGTATGCGAGAACGTGATCGCACACTTTTATTCACAACTCCGCGTAACTAACCAGCAAGTGTACTGGGTCGTCCAAGTAATACCTTACGTGAGTAAGGGTCGATCCCACGGAGAATGTCGGCTTGAAGCAAGCTATGGTCACCTTGTAAATCTTAGTCAGGCGGATTCAAAAGGTTATGGGATTTTGATAATTAAAAGATAAATAAAACATAAAATAAGATAGAGATACTTATGTAATTCATTGGTGGAAATTTCAGATAAGCGTTTGGAGATGCTTTGTTGCTTCTGAACCTCTGCTTTCCTATTGCCTCCTTCCAACCATGCGTGCTCCCTTCCATGGCAAGCTGTATGATCCTCTCAGTGAAAATGGTCCAACTACGGTTTCTGCAGGGCTAATCAACTGTCGGATTTCTCGTCTCAAAAATACCATGTACAGCTACCGCAGGGCTAATCATCTGTCAATTCCCACTAGCGCCAGAATAAGATCCATTGATCCTTTTGCACACTGTCACTTGCGCCCAGCATTCGCAGGTTTGAAGCTCTTTACAGTCATCCCTTCCTGGATCCTACTCGGAATACCATAAACAAGGTTTAGACTTTCCGGATCCCAGGAATGCTGCCTCTGTTCTAGCCTATACCACGAAGATACTAATCTCACGGACTCGGTCCGTGTATTAGATATCCAAGAGAATATACTCCGGCTGTCGTCCATTGACTACATTGAACATCATGTAGACCGCTTGTGGTTTTCAGGCACGCGGATCTTGGTTAAGCGAGTACTGAAGATAGTGGGTGATTGTCACGGGTCACCCCTTCAGTCTAACTTAATTGAATTAAGAACAAGAGTATATCTTGGAGAAGAAGTAGGCATGAATTGAAAGAAAAACCATAGTACTTGCATTAATTCATGAAGAACAGCAGAGCTCCTCACCTTAATCTATGAGGTGTAGAAACTCTACCGTTGAAAATACATAAGTGAAAAAGGGGTAGGCATGGCCGAATGGCCAGCCTCCCATGGAGGTCTCAAAGTGCGAAAGTTACATAATATGATCCTAAGATCAAAAGTGATCAAAAGATATAAAATAAATCTCTAAAAGTAGTTTTTATGCTAAACTAGTTACTAGGGTTTACAGAAAATGAGTAACTAAGTGCAGATAGTGCAGAAATCCACTTCCGAGGCCTAATTGGTGTGTGCTTGGGCTGAGCATTGAAGCTTTTTCGTGCTTAGGCTGTCCTTGGAGTTAAACACCAGCTGGGGTACCATTTTGGGCGTTAAACGCCGGTTTTAGTGCCAGTTCTGGCGTTTTACGCCAGAATTTCTTGGGCTCACTTTAAACGCCAGTTTGGGCCATCAAATCTCAGGAAAAGTATAGACTATTATATATTCTGGAAAGCTCAGGATGTCTACTTTCTAACGCAATTAAGAGCGCGCCAATTGGGCTTCTGTAGCTCCAGCAAATCCATTTTGAGTGAAGCAGGGTCAGAATAGAACAGCATCTGCAGTATTTTCTCAGCCTTTGAATTAGATTTTTGCTCAGGTCCCTCAATTTCAATCAAAAAATACCTGAAATCACAGAAAAATACACAAACTCATAGTAAAACCCAGAAATGTGATTTTTGAATAAAAAATAATAAAAATATAATAAAAAGTAATTAAAACATTCTAAAAACTATATAAAAACAACGCCAAAAAGGGTATAAATTATCCACTCATCAGGGTGAATGAGAAGAACCATCAGACTTTTCTCAAAGGGAGAGTCTTGGATTTCAATCCAAGGTGCAACCGACAAACCCTCCAGTTGCTACTTGAGGAACACATTTTGGATAGCTACAGTGAGAATGTGAACCAAAGACAAGAGTTGGACCGAGTGCTTGCTGAGATTTGCCTCCCAAGAGCCCAGTAGAGGTTAGGTTCAGATGGTAGACCGAACAAACTGAAGAGCAGCGAGCTCATTCTTCTGGCTAGGGGATGGTTAGACTTGATATGGAGGTCTATCAATCGGTCAGAATGTACTGTGGACCGAGCCATACTGATCACTGTATCATGGGCAGAGAGTATGTGAATACGCAAACCATAATTGCCCATCAGATATATAGCATTGCGTCCAACCCCTCTGCACATGCCAGATTGGAATTTCCGCACCTCATTTACCGTCTCTGTGATGCCTCTAAGATGAAAGTGGAGAATGATTTTTCCTATCTCGGTTAAGAGACCAATCACTGAAAAGACCATGGAATATGTGAGGGAGTACCAGAGGGTCCAGAGAAGAGAGCAGGCCGAGGGGGAGGCTCAGTAGGAGTACTGGCAGCAGCTTACTTCCTCTCTTGAGCTGATGAGGATTACATAGGATAGTCACGACGTCCTTCTCTATCAGATTGTGGCGGAGCAAGAGACTCAGCGCCATGAGCTTTTTCAGCTGAGGCAGGATTTTGGGCAACTGAGAGGACTGTACAGACCACAGCCTGAGGAGAGAGACACCCACCGTGATGACTGAGGTGGTTCAGTCCCTTTTTCACTTCTATTTTCTTCCGTTTTTATTATGTTATATTCCTGTTTTCTATTACTTTTCCTTATTTGTTGCATGATCTCTAGTATTTTTAGTTCTCAGGTTTTTAGTTTAATTCAGCTATTTGTTTTTAATTTTAAAAGATGTCTCATGTACTGCTCACTGAGCTTGAATTTAAAAAGAAAAAGAAAAGAAGTTATGTATTGCATGAGAAATTGAGTTATGTTTAAAAGTAGTCTTATATGCTTAAATGTAGTGGTATTTATCTGACTTTGAATACATGATATGAACAGTACATATTTGAATTTGGATCAAACAAGGTTGATGTATGAGGAATAGGAATTTAGAGAACTATTATGAATTCTCTGAATTAAACAAGAAATTAATCCTTGAAGCAAAAGAAACAGCAAAAATAAAAAGAAAATAAATAAGAAGCAAGGCCCAAGGCTCTGAGCATCAATGGCTAGGAAGGTTAAAAATGATCAAAAGCTCAAAGAGTTATTTTTCTAGCTATATGCTTGTGGTGTGACTGTGTCAAGGAACTCTGGAGACAGAGCACTTAGAGTCAAAGCCAAGTGCAAAAAAAGAGTATGCCAAAGGCTTTGAGCACTACTGACTGAGAAAATTCAAAAGAAAAATCAAAACTCAAAGAGTTCCCTAGTTAAGTGCTTGTGGTGTTTCTATGTTAAGTAAAGTTTGAGACAAAGGCTCAAGGTGCAAAGCACCAAATAAAAGAAAAGAAAATGTTGTGTTCAAGGATTAATCCAAAGTTAAAAGGTAAGAGAATTCATAATATTATCCGGATTCTAAGTCTGAATGAAATTAACATTCCTGAGATTCAAAGGATAGTGAGATGCTGAAACTATTCTTGGTCATATTGTTGTTAACCCCACTCAGAAAAGAGACAGGAGCTTAATTGAAGAACTCAACTCTCATGCAAATTCACATCTCAGGTTTATATTGTTTTCAGTTGCTTAAGAATAAGCATTCAAGTTTAGTGTTATGATGCGTGAGCATCTTTCTTATATTTTCTTAGTGAATTTGCATTTGAATTTGTTGAATTAAATTAAGATTTAGGTGTTTTAAGCCACCATGAATGCTACTTTGAGTTGTTTTGCAATTTGATTGATTTCAAGTAGCATTGGGCAAATTTGGCGGAGTTCAAAACCAAGAAAAGAAGCCAGGTCCATGCAGAAGGTAGCGCCAAACTTCACCCTTTCAAGTTTGGCGCCATGATCACAAGAAACTCCACAATTCAGTTCGGCCATAGTGGCGCCAAACTTGATCCAGCTCAAGTTTGGCAGCAAGATCACTATAAACTCACAATTGGATTCGGCCATAGTGGCGCCAAACACCGCATCACTGGCGTTTGGTACTGTGAACGTGGGAATGCGTGCAGAGTCAACAAACACATGGCACCAAACTTCACCCAGCCCAAGTTTGGCGCCAGTGCACTGAATGAGAAAAGGGTCCCATGTGATTTACACCAAATCTCCCTTATTTAATTTGATTTCTTACTTCTTTTGAATGAAGAAAAGATATATTTTTGGTTTTAAAAATTATATTTTACATTAATTAGGATTAGAGATAAAAATAAAAGATATCTTGGCCTTGGGCTTCTTCTTCTCCTCTTCCGCACTTTACACTTTGCTCTGCTAGGATTTTTCCGCACAATGAGCAACTAAACCTTCATTGTTAAGGTTAGGAGCTCTGTTTATTTAGATGGATTAATAACTATTGTTTTTAACTTCTGATTTATGCATTGCTTTACATTCAAAAATCAATTTCGTTCCTCATCCTATGGATTAGAGTTTATTGGAAAATAACTCTTTTCTAACTTGAATTCTTGCTGACTCTTGGAAAAGTTACCTTACCTGAATAACAGCTTGAAACTAAATTCTCATAACTCTCTAATTATCTTAATTTAATGTGATACATGACATATAATCATATCATCTTTGGATCTTTAGGGTTTTGTGTGGCTTACAAATTAGGATTTGAACTTAAACCCTCTAATTAGATTAAGTGACCAAGGAATTAGCGGTTAATTGAGTTAGAAGATGATTAAATTACTAAGAAATTGGAGTCTAATCACTTAAAGTTTGTTGTGGATTGAATCTTTGGACAATCAAGGTAGTTAATAAGAATTGTTAATCCAAAAATCTGAACATCTCCAAAGTCTTAACTGTTTTCTCACACTTTCTTCATAAACCATTCATTACTTGCTTTCTTAATTTTCTAAATTACTGTTTAATGCAATTTGAACCCAAACACTCTTATTTGCTTGTCTGACTAGCCAAATTACTCAACTATTATTGCTTGATCCATTAATCCTCGTGGGATTGATCCTCCTCCACCTGAGGTATTACTTGGTATGACCCGGTGCACCAGTAAGGCTGCAGAGACACCAACAAAATCAGAATAATAGAGCAAAATAGTGGAACAAATTCAAGAAAGGAAGAAGCAGTTACTAGTGGATATGGCCCAGTTTCGGTGACGTTATTGATGAGTATCCCCTTTGGCGGCGACAGCTAGGGTTCCAGTGGCGATGGCTCCACCACCGGCACCGAGATGCCGTGGTGGCAGTGCGGAATAGTGGCAACAGCGCATGGATGTGATGAGGACGACGCTTTCTTCCTCCTCTCTGTCGATATCTCTCTCTCTTCTGCTCCTCGGTGACGACAGAAGCGGCGATTATAAACCTAAGCAGTGGTGGTGGCGGTTTGGCGGCGTGAAAGCATGGCAACGAGTCCTCCCTCTCTTCTTGAGCTCTCCCGTTCATCTCTCACTCTCCCTCAGCTGGACTATTCGACAATGACGGTGATGGAGGTTCATGACGGTGATATGGGTTCATGACGGCGACGCCTCTCTTTCTTCGACGCGGCTGGACAGCGACAAGACGGCACAAGGAGCAGTGGCGAGGTAGCAGCCCCTTCACTTCCTCCTCTATGCTCTCGGATCCCTCTCTCTATTTCCCCTTCCCCCTTTTCTCCTTTCTTCTCCCTCTTTGTTCTTCCCTTTCTCTTTTCCTTTCTTTCATTTCTCAATATGTGTGTGTGTGTGTGTTTTGTTTAATTTTGAAAAGAGGGTGGCGGTGGAGTAAAGAGGTTAAGGTTAGGGTTTTGTTTGTAATTTAGGGTTAGGGTTTGCTTTTGGGGCAAAATGTGAAGTTATGAATTTTTCTGGTAAATTAGAATTTGGGTAATTTTAATTAAATTAAGGTATAGAGTATTTAATTTAAAATCTAATTTAATCCCTTAAAGATTACTTTAAAAATATTATTTAATTATCAATTTGCTTATTAGCTTTCAATAAAGTATTCTAATTTGAAATTAGAGATAATATAATTAATTTTCTGTATTTATAAAAATTAAAGTATTAAATTCCAAAATCTTAATTACTTAAACTAAATCATATAAAATGCTTATTCTTTTACAACTACTAAGCTTTATAATTTAAATATAAAAAATTATTCAATAATTATAAAATTAAATAAAATTTTTAGTTTAATTATCGAAACTTGGTTTAGTTACTTTTAATAGAATAATTTCTGAAAATAAAGTCTATAATAGATAAATAAATTAAAATTAGCTGATAATAAGATTTTTTCAAAAATTCTAGGTCTTACATTCTACCCATCTTAAGAAAATTTTCTTCCTCAAAAATTAAAATAATACATAAGATATTTCGTAGTTTTTAATATTTTACTTTTGAATACTTTAGAAAAGCAAGAAGTCTGGGCATATATACAAATTTTCAAATACCGGATAAGCCATAAGATTTAGATATAAGGGAAGAGTGTAGTGTAAAGTAGAAGTTACATGATAGGATCAAAACAAAGAGGTTACATGGTGTCAACATCAAGGACTTTAACATAGCTCACCATCACAACTCCCAATTGTACTTTATCGAACGATTCATCCAAAAGTTCTCAACTTTATAAATCTTTTTGCAAATCCACAACCGGTCACAAGTCTAAAACATCATGTGGCATCGCACACTTACCAGCTTCACCTTCCGCACTTACCAACCGTGTCCTATGAACTAATGTATCGCTTGCTATATCTAAAGGTCGCATGTGACACTAAAACAAATCTCGAGTTTACTTAGAAGGATATAAGATTTTAGAAAGGAATAACAAGCAACAAGGATAGTACTTGTAATGATTTGAAAGAATGAATGAAGTTAGTGGTAAATAGGGATGTACAAGCAATGAAGATTGCCAGAAAGAAATCAATTCACAACAACAAGGATAACTCTTGAATCAGAAAAATTCGATAGAATCAATAAGAAGAAAAATAGTGCATTAGTTTGAAACAGATTTAAGCTGAGTCAAAGAAGTATGAGATTTTATAGAAGAGGAATGATTAAAGCTAGTAGTGACACATCGCAGCGGAATAATTTCAGATTACCACAAGGGTTTCATAGCTCGTGAAGGAATATGACATCAACAATCGTGTTGCAAGAGTGTTAGCATAGTCGGAAGCATAAGCAGATCAAGATATGCGTAAGGTACAGATTGTGAAACAAGGAAATTTAAATTAGAATGCATAGCCAATACCGCCTAATAAAAAGGAGCACTTAACATTTTTAAAGGTCTAATGATCAGTGTTGCATCAAAATAATTTCAATATCATGTCAAAAGGTACAAGATTCATGAAGAGAAATATAAGGACAAGGATAGACACTCCTAAAGTTTCAAGTAGTAGTTTACAAATAAGAGGCGGACGTATTGAGAGTTTAAAGAACTTCGATGAAGACAATGAGAAGAAAAATATGCATTTGTTAGAATTGAATTCAAGCTGAATCAAAATACAAGGTTCACAAAAAGAGAGTGACTAATAAAGTCAAGGATGTCATTTACAAAAGTCAAGAGAATGTTTAGGAACGCGATCGAATGAAATGTCCACAAAGAGTAGATAAACTTAAGAGAGAGATCATCTTATCTTGTAAAAAGAGAAGATATGAAATGAACATTTAAGGAATTTACAAAAATCTAGATGTTTGTGTTACCTCAAAACATATTCAGGTTGAAACAAGTTACGTGAGGTTTGTAAAATGAAGGTTACTTAGAACAGAAACAAAATTCTCCTTCAAGAATCTCAGAGTATGCTTAGGTATAACCAAACAAAGGTATGCATAAAATTATAATAAGTTCAAAAGGAAAATCAAGTGTAAAGTTTGAAAGATAGAATTTAATTGGGCTAAGGACCAAAAGTAATTTCTCAAAAATCTTAAAAAGTACTTAAGTATTTAGTCAATTAGAAGTATGTAGTGAAATTGCGGTAAAGTTGAAAGGAATTCAAATTTTGTTCAAGAAGGAGAAATTGAAGTAAGGTCTCAAGTTACATAAGCTTTCAAAAATTCATATGAATATGGGAATGCTAAGTTCAAAACATCTTCAAATTTAAAGAATGGCTACAGATATAATGAAGCAAGAGAAGATTGACTTGAAATTTCTTCAAAGAGAATTCAAAACTTCTTTAAAAAGGTTTAAAACCAAAATTTCGAGTGTATTCTTGAAATCGAAACCTCATAAGGATTAAAGGATATTCAAGAAGATTGAGATATGCAAGGAAAGAAATCCACTCACATTTCGAGAAAGGAACTTAAATCAAGGAGTTCGAACATAATTCACAAGATATGACAAATCGAACAAGTTCTCAGCTGATCCAAAGAAATACAAAACTCATAAAGAAGGACAACGCAATCAATAGCAATTTCTTAAAGATTTCAAAGACCTTTTTAATGCATCAAACAATTTTAAGATTACAACAAAGAGTACATGAATCAAGAAGAGCTTAAACAGACAAAAATAGATACCCCAAGGAATTTAAGTAAATATAAGCAGTTAGGATTAAACAAGAATGCATTTTAACAAGAGATAGGATTGGAAAATAATCAAACTACTTTTCAAGAAATAAATTCCAAATAAGGACTTCAAGGCACACCATGAAAGAACAAGTTACAAGTTCTCAGTAGAATTTCAAGACACATAATAGAGTAACCTCGAGAATTAACTCCTAACGTCCCAAAACCGTGCGATATGCGTTACCTGTTACTTCTATTTTGCCAATGATAACCCGTTAACCTTCTCGTACACATAAACCAATAACATTAAGTTGGCCAGACTTAACATCAGTAGTTATGCAATGGTAAGCTAACAGCATTAATCAAAAGACAGTCATGTGCATAAAACTCTAATTCTTGTTATCTGGACAAGACCTACAACATGACAGACACTCAGAGTATGTAATGAAGCATAGCCAGTTAATTCCTAAGGCTCTAATTGGGATGAACTGCTCTGATACCATAATATAACTCCCTTGCTTTTAACATCTCATGATCATACTAAAAGTTCAGGCATTACTTACCTCTAATCCCTTAATTTCATATTATAATTATTTAATATTGAGCCTTTATGAATATAAACCAAATCCTTAGTTACGAAATCAAAAACTCTTTACTTTAATTCTCTTAATCTGTCATTATATCCAAAAAATAATAAATACATTTATTCAAAACTTCTCTAATACAAGTCCTGCCCCTCTAAAATCTCAAAAATGACAATTAACGAGGGGTAAAGTCTCAACTAAACAAACAAACTGAAAATACAACATATATATAAAGCTTGTAGATTGGTCGCGGCTTCATGCCAAAGCTTCCCGAACCTGTCACCGAAAAGAAAATCTGTAAAAGGATGAGAACAACATCCTTGCAGGTTCTCAGTAGGGAAGAGAATACCATCAAAGCAAAGAAATACTTGCAAATAGAATTAATTTCATTATAAAAATAGTTTATCCTTGAAATAACATTTTGGAAAAGCTTTATGGAAAAACTTATTTTGCAAAGTCGTAAAAAAACTCCTTTAGTTTACAAATTAGTAAGGTGAATAGTTTAAAGAAATGAAAAGGACCAAAGACGTGCCTAAGGGCTTCCTACCCAACTTTACATCGCTCACTCTTATCCAACATATACATAAATTAGAGTAATAAGGCAACACCTAGTTTATCCTGCCTCAACCTCTGTCACCACATATCAGAAACCTCCCTCATCACACCTTCACCAAAGAGGTTCTCTCAGATAAACATACACATACAAGACAAACAAAGAAATCACAGGTAGGATTTAGGTACAACAAGTAAAACAAATAGCAAATAAATATGCCTAAGCAATTAGACAAACCAAAACAAATGCACACTCAATCAAGACATATAAATACATATGATGCATGCCTGTCCTATGGCTGATAAGTCTCATCTATCGGTTATATAGCCAACCAGACATGTCCTGGTAGCTAACCATTGGACAGTCCCTCTGTGCACACATCCACAAGGTTAAAAATAATATCCATGGAGTTAAACTCCAAGTTTAAATATAATATTCCATGGAGTCAAACTTCAAGCTCAATAATATTCCATGGAGTCAAATTCCAAGCTCAATAATATTCCATGGAGTCAAACTCCAAGCTCAATAATATAATATTCCATATATATACGCATGCCCATGGGGGAACCCGGGGAGTTAAAGTGCCCAATCATATCTTGCGACAGAGGGTCAACAGAGTATCGAGTCTCAACTTGAAGCAAGTGGTGGCAAGCCACTACATCTACCCAGGGAAATCTGTGTCTCAGATAATTCAAATACATAAGCCATATGATATTTCAATCATAATTCATCAATATCAACATCATTCTCAATCATGTCTCATTCATCACAAATCGTGTCATCAATAACATAACCATCATCATCAACCACATTCCTCATTCCAACATTACTATAATCAACCAAAATCATCATCATACGTCAACCATACTTAATCTTATCCTATCTCTCTCAATCTCGAAATCATTATCATCCCTCAATCAAAATAAATTGTCACACTATTCATAACCCAGTTTCAAACATAATCCTTTAAACAACTTACCAAACCTACCTCTAAATAATCACCGTACAATTTTCATCATATTCCTTAAAATAACTATCTTCCTCTCAACTCTTATGTTTAATTTCATTAAAACCTTAAACTCGCCTTCCTATTCACAAATACTTAATTTATTGTTTTAAATTCTTTGCCTAGTTAATCAAATCTCTTCTCGTTATTCGAAATCAAATGAGTTTAAAACCACGAGTTGACAAAATCACAAGAATTCGATTTTCTTTAATAATCTTTAGATGCATTCAAAACATATTTATTTTGTTAAAGTTACTCAAATCAAAATCATTTTCAAAATCACAACCAAAACTTCTTCAAATTCTTAGAAAAATTACGGCAGCAACTCTCCTAAAAACTGGAGTTTACCACCCTTCACGGGTTCCCTGTATTCAACCTCAACCCAACAAAATCAACATATCAAATTAACATTTCCAAATATGTCATTCAAAACCAATCATTATCATTTTCAATCTAAAATCCAAAATCAACGTTTTCAATCAATTTTATTGAAAACTCAGAAAACAACTAATCACCAACAAACATAACTTTTCAATCACAACAGAAAATCATATACATCACAGACATTTATCCATTTTTATTAATTCACTAAACTCATCCAGTATTCAAGTCTAAATTATTTTTAATTTTAAAACAATCCCCTACCTCAGTTAGCCGAGTTTGCATACATTAATCGTGATAACTTTTTTTCTTTCAATTCATGGCAGCAACGGCAACCGGAACAGCCGTAGCAGCATTAGCCACACCGATAGCTCCCTGCAACAACAACATCAAACACAGCTTCACAAGTACCGCGGTTCAACCTTGAGACGTTAACACCTTAAAGTCCTTAACAAGCATATAGCAAAACAATAATGATAAGAGTTTTAGATCAGAATGTCACCGCAGCTATAGAAAAATAGAACCATGGAACGGCAAAGAACAGAAATCAAGAACCAGGACATCCGTCCTAGTGGTAGTAGCACCACTCCGATCGGTAAGGCAGCACAGACACCAACAAAATTAGAAGAGCGGAGTAAAATAGAAATGGAATAGATTCAAGAAAGGAAGAAGCAGTTATTGGTGGATGATGAGTGAAAATTAGATTTCTACACAAACTCACTGGCAAATGTACCGGTTTGCATCAAGTAGTAATAACTCACAAGAGTGAGGTCGATCCCACAGGGATTGATGGATCAAGCAACTTTAGTGGGTGATCAGTTTGGTCAAGCGAACAGTATTGAATGGAGTGAAAATTGAAGCAATCAGAATGTAAATGACAAGAAATTTAAAGTGCAGAAGGTAAATTGGACAGAAACTTAAAGAACAAGAAATGTAAATTGCGGAAGATCTAACTTGCAGGAAGTAAATTGACAGAATCTTAAAGAACAAGAAATGTAGATTGCAGCAAATGTAAAGGGGGCTGGGTGCTGGAAAATTAAATGAAAGAAGTAAATTAGAACTCAGAACAATTGCAAAAAATTAAATTCCAGGAAGAGTAAATCAGATTGAATCATGAACATAAACAGAAAGGAAAAATTTTAGAAAAGGAAATTGGAGTAGAGGATTGTAGAAATTGAAATTTGCATAAACTGAATTCAATGTAACTCAAATGTAGAAAGTGCAAAAAATAAAAGTGTATCAAAAAGAGCTTTCTAATCCTACTCCTACTGCTATTGCTCTCTAGCAGAGCCAGCCTCCTTTTTGAAATGATTCTGAAGCCTTTATATAGGCTTTACAAAGTGAAAATGAAATTGAAATTGAAAACAAATTACAATTCAAATGAAATTCCTAATCTAACTGTCTCTTGTGTCTTTGAGTCATGTCTAATGGGCTTTGCTTGGTTTGGCCTTGAAGAAGTGGATCAGAGTGGCAATTGTTTGAAGTGGGTTAGGGTGCATTTGGTGCTCCCAGTGGAGCGCTCCGTGCATAAAGTGAACGTCCCGTTCATTTTGCCAAGCGTGCCTTTGATGCGCATGTTGCCCCCCTAAAGTTCACTTAGTGAACGTCACGTTCACTCCTTGAGCACAACCCTTATTGAATGTGCGCCTTTCTTCCTTGGTCAGCGCTCCCTTGTTGAGCAGTACGTTCATTATATAAACGTTGCCTAGCACTCCCTTGGTTGAGCGCTTCCCCTAGTGCTCCCTTGGTTGAGCGCTACGTTCAAACCTTGAATGCCCTTAGTGCGTAGGATGGCAAATCCTTCGCTACAACACTAGAAATCATGAAAACGTTCACAAAGTGAACGCCACGTTCACTTCCAAAGTGAACGCTAGTCCAAAAGCGTTGCTGAGTGTAGTTTTCGGGCCTTAAAGATGCCTATCACTTGTGCTTCAATTTCATGCCAAATATAGATTGTTGTATATTGTTGGAAATCTATGAATGTCAGCTTTCCAACGCAACTAGAAGCGCATCAATTGGACATTTGTAGCTCAAGTTATAATCCTTTGAAGAAGGCATGGTCGTGTTGTTTTGAAGGCCAAAGTTAGCGCTAGCTTCTGAAGCCCAAAATTAATGTTCACTGATGAGCGGATAATTTATACCCTTTTTGGCATTGTTTTTACATAGTTTTTAGTATGTTTTTATTATATTTTTATTAATTTTTATTCAAAAATCACATTTCTGGACTTTGCTATGAGTTTGTGTGTTTTTCTGTGATTTCAGATACTTTCTGGCTGAAATTGAGGGACCTGAGCAAAAATCTGATTCAGAGGCTGAGAAAAGACTGCAGACGCTGTTGGATTCTGACCCTGCTTCACTCAAAATGGATTTTTTGGAGCTACAGAAGCTCAATTGGCACGCTCTTAATTTCGTTGGAAAGTAGACATCCTGGGCTTTCCATAAATATATAATAGTCTATACTTTTCCCGAAATTTGATGGCTCAAACTGGCGTTCAAAGTCAGCCTAATGAATTCTGGCGTAAAACCCCAGAACTGGCACTAAAACCGGCGTTTAACGCCCCAAATGGTACCCCAGCTAGCGTTTAACTCCAAGGACAGCCTAAGCATGAAAAAGCTTTAATGCTCAGCCTAAGCACACACCAAGTGGGTCCCAGAAGTGGATTTCTGCACTATCTGCACTTAGTTACTCATTTTCTGTAAACCCTAGAAACTAGTTTAGTATAAAAACTACTTTTAGAGATTTATTTTATATCTTTTGATCACTTTTGATCATAGGATCATATTATGTAACTTTGGAACTTTGAGACCTCCATGGGAGGCCGGCCATTCAGCCATGCCTACCCCTTTTTCACTTATGTATTTTCAACGGTGGAGTTTCTACACCTCATAGATTAAGGTGAGGAGCTCTGCTGTTCTTCATGAATTAATGCAAGTACTATGGTTTTTCTTTCAATTCACACCTACTTCTTCTCCAATATATAATCTTGTTCTTAATTCAGTTAAGTCAGACTGAAGGGGTGACCCGTGACAATCACCCACTATCTTCAGTACTTGCTTAGCCAAGATCCGCGTGCCTGACAACCACAAGCGGTCTACATGATGTTCAAGGTAGTCATTGGACGACAGCTGGAGTATATTCTCTTGGATATCTAATACACAGACCGAGTCCGTGAGATTAGTATCTTCGTGGTATAGGCTAGAACAGAGGCAGCATTCCTGGGATCCGAAAAGTCTAAACCTTGTTTGTGATATTCCGAGTAGGATCCGGGAAGGGGTGACTGTAAAGAGCTTTAAACTTGCGAATGCTGGGCGCAAGTGACAGTGTGCAAAAGGATCAATGGATCTTATTCCGGTGCTAGTGGGAACCAACAGATGATTAGCCCTGCGGTAGCTGTACATGATATTTTTCATCCGAGACGAGAAATCCGACAGTTGATTAGCCGTGCAAAAACCATAGTTGGACCATTTTCACTGAGCGGATCATACAGCTTGCCATGGAAGGGAGCACGCATGGTTGGAAGGAGGCAATAGAAAAGTAGAGGTTCGGAAGCAACAAAGCATCTCCAAACACTTATCTGAAATTCCCACCAATGAATTACATAAGTATCTCTATCTTATTTTATGTTTTATTTATCTTTTAATTATAAAAATCCCATAACCATTTGAATCCGCCTGACTAAGATTTACAAGGTGACCATAGCTTGCTTCAAGCCGACAATCTCTGTGGGATCGATCCTTACTCACGTAAGGTATTACTTGGACGACCCAGTGCACTTGCTGGTTAGTTACGCGGAGTTGTGAATAAAAGTGTGCGATCACGTTCTTGCGTACCAAGTTTTTGGCGCCGTTGCCGGGGATTGTTCGATTTTGGACAATTGACGGTTCATCTTGTTGCTTAGATTAGATAATTTTATTTTATGTTTAAGATTTTTATTTTTTTTTATTTTCGAAAAATCATTCAAAAAAAATATATTTAATTTTCGAAAAATTCATCAAAATTTTTAAGAATGAATTCCACCCTCGAGCTTCATGATGATATGTTAAAGCTTGGCTGGCTATTAAGCCATGTCTAAATCTTTTGGACCGGAGCTTTAAGTTATCATATTCGTTGGATTGTTGTATGTAATTGTTATGTTAAAGCTTGGCTGGCCATCTGGCCATGTCTAACTCTGTTGGACCGAAGCTTTAGAATAACATTACATACACCTTTGGATTCTCGTTTATAATTCTATGCTGAAGCTTGGCTGGCCATTGGCCCTGTCTAATTCTTTTGGACTGGAGCTTTAGATCAACATGGTATGAATCCTGGAATTCTTATTAAAAATTTTGAATTTCTCTATTTTGCTTTTTCAACATAATTTTCGAAAAAAATACAAAAAAATTAATAAAATCATAAAAACCAAAAAAATTTTTTATGTTTCTTGTTTAAGTCTAGTGTAAAATTTTAAGTTTGGTGTCAATTTCATGTTTTTAAATTTTTCTTTAATTTTCGAAAATAGCATGCTTTGTGTTCTTCATGATCTTCAAGTTGTTCTTGATGATTTTCTTTATTTGATCTTTAAATTTTCTTGTTTTATGTCTTTTCTTGTTTTTCATATGCATTTTCGAATTCATAGTGTCTAAACATTAAAAATTTCTAAGTTTGGTGTCTTGCATATTTTTCTTTTCTTAAAAATTTTCAACAATAAGTTCTTGATGTTCATCTTGATCTTCAAAGTGTTCTTGGTGTTCATCTTGACATTCAAAGTGTTCTTGCATGCATTAGTTGTTTTGATTCATAATTTTTATGTTTTGTTTCAATTTGGTGTTTTTCTCTCTCATCATTAGAATTCAAAGATCAAAAAAATATCTTTCCTTATTTTACTCATAAATTTCAATTTAAAAATTCCATATTTTCAAATCTTTTTCAAAAATCAAATCTTTTTCAACTTCCTTTTATTATTTTCAAAATTCTTTCTTAAAATTTTTCAAAATCTTTTTCATTTTTCTTCTTAATAATTTCAAAAATTTTAAAAATTGATTTTCAAAATCTTTTTCTTAATTTTATTTCATGATTTTCGAAATCTTACTAACATTTAATGTTTGATTAAAAAATATTTCAAGTTCTTACTTGCCTATCAAGAAAGGTTCAATCTTTAAATTCTAGAATCATATCTTTTAGCTTCTTGTTAGTCAAGTCAATCAACTTTAATTTCAAAAATCAAATCTTTTTAATTTTCTTTTCAAATCTTTTTCAAAATAAATTTCAATCATATCTTTTTCAAAATTAAATTCAAAATCTTTTCTAACTTCTTATCTTTTCAAAATTGATTTTCAAATCTTTTTCAATTAACTACTTGATTTTTTGTTTTACTATTTCTTATCTTTTTCAAAATCATCTAACTACTTTTCTATCTCTAATTTTTGAAAATAATTAACCTCTTTTTCAAAATTTTTTTTAATTAACTAATTCTTTTAAATTTTAATTTTATTTTATTCCTTCCAATAATTTCGAATTCTAACCTTAAATTAAAATAAAAACAAAAATATTTCTCTTTTCTTATAATTAAAATTCGAATTCTCTCCCTCTATTCTCTTTCTATTTATTTTATTTAATTACTAACACTTCTCTTTCTCTTAAAAATTCGAACCCCCTCCCTCTCTTTGTGTCCAAATTTTTCTGATTTTCTCTCTACCTCATTCTTCTCTTCTTCTACTCACATAAAGGAATCTCTATACTGTGACATAGAGGATTCCTATTCTTTTCTGTGACATAGAGGAATCTCTATACTGTGACATAGAGGAATCTCTATACTGTGACATAGAGGATTCCTATTCTTTTCTGTTCTCTTCTTTTTCATATGAGCAGAAACAAGGATAAAGACATTCTTGTTGAAGCAGATCCTGAACCTGAAAGGACTCTGAAGAGGAAGCTAAGGGAAGCTAAAGCACAACTCTCTGGAGAAAACCTTACAGAAATTTTTGAAAAATAAGAAGACATGGCCGAACCCAACAACAATGGTGGAAATGCAAGGAAGATGCTTGGCGACTTTGTTGCACCCTCTTCTGACTTCTATGAAGGAAGCATCTCAATTCCTGCAATTAGAGCAAACAACTTTGAGCTTAAGCCTCAATTATTAATTGCAAGTTTCATGGACTTCCTTTGGAAGATCCTCATCAGTTCTTAGCTGAGTTCTTGCAAATCTGTGACATTGTTAAGAATAATGGGGTTAATCCCGAGGTCTACAGACTTATGCTTTTCCCTTTTACTATAAGAGACAGAGCTAGGACATGGTTGGACTCACAACCTAAAGAAAGTCTGAACTCTTAGGAAAAGTTGGTCAATGCTTTCTTGGCCAAGTTCTTTCCACCTCAAAAGTTGAGCAAGCTTAGAGTGGAAGTCCAAACCTTCAAACAGAAGGAAGGTTAATCCCTCTATGAAGCTTGGGAAAGATACAAGCAATTGATCAGAAGGTGTCCTTCTGACATGTTTTCAGAATGGAGCATCTTATGTATTTTCTACGATGGTCTATCTGAATTGTCCAAGATGTCATTGGACCACTCTGCTGGTGGATCTCTTCATCTGAAGAAGACGCCTGCAGAGGCCCAGGAACTCATTGACATGGTTGCAAATAACCAGTTCATGTACACTTCTGAAAGAAATCCTGTGAATAATGGGATGACTCAGAAGAAAGGAGTTCTTGAGGTTGACACTCTTAATGCCATATTGGCTCAGAATAAAATATTGACATAGCAAGTCAATATGACTTCTCAGAATCTGATTGGATTGCAAGCTGCAGCCGGCAGTGCTAAAGAAGCCTCCTTTGAAGGAGAAGCTTATGACCCTGAGAATCTTGGAATGGAAGAAGTGAATTCCATGGGAGAATCCTATGGAAACACTTACAATCTTTCATGGAGGAATCATCCTAATTTCTCATGGAAGGATCAGCAGAAGCCGAATCAAGGCTTCAATAACAATGGTCGGAGACCACGGTTTGGCAATAGCAAACCTTTTCCATCATCTTCTCAATAACAGACAGAGAATTCTAAGCAAAGCCTCTCTGACTTAGCAACCATAATCTCTGATCTAAGTAAGACCGCTCACAGTTTCAATACTGAAACAAGGTGCTCCATTAGAAATTTGGAGGCACAAGTGAGTCAGCTGAGTAAAAGAGTTACTGAACTCCCGCCAAGTACTCTCCCAAGTAATACAGAAGAGAATCCAAAGAGAGAGTGCAAGGCCATCAATATGACCACCAAGGCCAAACCTGGAGAGGAGGGAAAGACAGTGATTTCCACTGAGAAAAACCTCCATGGACGTCCACTGTCCACTATGGAGTTCCCTCATGAGAAACTAAAGGAATCTGAGGCTCATACAGAGACTATAGAGATTCCATTGTACTTACTGTTGCCATTCATGAGCTCTGATGAGTATTCTTCCTCTGAAGAGGATGAAGACATTATTGAAGAGCAAGTTGCTCTGTATCTAGGAGCAATCATGAAACTAAATGCCAAGCTATTTGGTAATGAGACTTGGGAGGATGAACCTCTATTGCTCATTAATGAACTGAAAGCTCTGATTCAACTGAAGTTACCTCAGAAGAAACAGGATCTTGGAAAGTTCTTAATACCTTGTACCATAGGCACCATGACCATTGAGAAGGCTCTGTGTGACCTGGGGTCAGGAATAAACCTCATGCCACTCTCTGTAATAGAGAAACTAGGGATCTTTGAGGTACAAGCTGCAAAATTCTCACTAGAATTGGCAGACAAATCAAGGAAATAAGCTTATGGACTTGTAAAGGATGTCTTAGTGAAGGTTGAAGGCCTGTACATCCCTACTGACTTCATAATCCTAGACACTAGGAAAGATGAGGATGAATCCATTATCCTTGGAAGACCATTCCTAGCCACAGCAAAAGCTGTGATTGATGTGGACAGAGGAGAGTTAGTCCTTCAATTGAATGATGACTACCTTGTGTTTAAGGCTCAAGGATCTTCTTCTGTAACCATGGAGAGGAAGCATGAAAAGCTTATCTCAAAACAGAGTCAAACAGAGCCCCCACACTCAACTTCTAAGTTTAGTGTTGGGAGGCCACCATTAAGCTCTAAATCTCTGTGAGGCTCTCTAAGAGCTCGCTGTCAAGCTACTGACATTAAAGAAGCGCTTGTTGGGAGGCAACCCAATGTTATTTAATTATATTTATTTATTTTCCATTGTTATTTTATGTTTTCTTTAGGTTGATGATCATGTGAAGTCACAAAAACAACTACAGAATTAAAGCGGAATCAAAAACAGCATGAAAAATAGCACACCCTGGAGGACAGGCTTACTAGCGTTTAAACGCCAGTAAGGATAGCAAAATGGGCGTTTAACGCCCAGCCTGGCAGCATTCTGGGCGTTTAACACCAGAAAAGGGTGTCTGGCATCTAGCTGGCGTTAAACGCCAGAAATGGCAGAGAGACTAGTGTTTAACGCCAGAAAAAGGTGTCTGGCTGGCGTTAAACGCCAGAAAGGGGCAGCAGACTGGCGTTTAATGCCAGAGAAGGTAGCAGAGCTGGTATTTAACACCAGATTTGGCACAGATGGTGTTTAAACGCCAGAATGGTGTAGGAACCCAATTTCCTTGACACCTCAGGATCTGTAGAACCCACAGGATCCCCACCTACCCCACCTCTCTTTCTCCCCTCTTCACACCTTTCGATAACACTCTTTCCCAAACACCCTTGACCAATTCAATCAATACCTCTTCCCAAAACACCATTCACCTATCAAATCCTACCTTCTTCTCCATACTCTCTCTTCACCACTCACATCCATCCATCATAAAACCCCACCTACCTCACCTTTCAAATTCAAACCATTTTCCTCCCAAACCCACCCCTTCATAACCGAATTCACTCTCTCTTACCCTATAAATACCCCTCCTTACCACCTTCAATTTCACACCTCAAACACACTTCTCCCCCCTTGGCCGAACCCACCACATACCTCCATCTCCTCCTTCTTTCTTTCTTCTTTTGCTCGAGGATGAGCAAACATTATAAGTTTGGTGTGGGAAAAAGCTCTGCTTTTTAATTTTCCATAACCACTAATGGCACCTAAGGCCAGAGAAACCTCTAGAAAGAGGAAAGGGAAGGCAATTGCTTCCACCTCCGAGTCATGGGAGATGGAGAGATTCATCTCAAAGGTCCATCAAGACCACTTCTGTGAAGTTGTGGCCAAGAAAAAGGTGATCCCCGAGGTCCCCTTCATGCTCAAAAAGGGTGAATATCCAGAGATCCGACGTGAGATTCGAAGAAGAGGTTGGGAAACTCTCACCAACCCCATCCAACAAGTCGGGATCTTAATGGTTCAAGAGTTCTATGCGAATGCATGGATCACCAAGAACCATGATCAAAGTGTGAACCCGAACCCAAAGAATTGGCTCACAATGGTTCGGAGGAAATACTTGGGTTTTAGTCCAAAAACTGTAAGGTTGACGTTCAACATGCCAATCATGAGAGGAGATCCTCATCCTTTCACTAGAAGAGTCAACTTTGATCAAAGTTTGGACCAAGTCCTCATGGACATCTGTGTAGAAGGAGCTCAATGAAAGAGAGACTCAAAAGGCAAGCCGGTTCAATAGAGAAGGCCTGACCTCAAACCCGTGGCTAGGGGATGGTTGGAGTTCATCTAATGCTCTATCATTCCTACTAGCAACCAGTCTGAAGTTACTATAGACCAGGCTATCATGATCCATAGTTTCATAATTGGAGAGGAAGTGGAAGGTCATGAGATCATATCTCTAGAACTATACAAGGTGGCGGACAAACCCTTCACTTTTGCAAGGTTGGCCTTCCCTCATCTCATCTATCACCTATACAATTCAGTTGGAGTTGTCATAGAGGAAGACATCCTCATTGAAGGAGACAAGCCCATCACTAAGAAAAGGATGGAGCAAACAAGAGAGCCCACTCATGGACCTCAATAAGAGCATGAGGAAATTTCTCATCAAGAAATCCCTGAGATGCCTCAAGGGATGCATTTCCCTCCACACAACTATTGGGAGCAACTCAATACTTCCTTAAGAGATTTGAGTTCCAACATGGAGCAACTAAGAATGGAGCACCAAGAGCACTCCATTATCCTCCATGAAATTAGAGAGGACCAAAAGGCCATGAGAGAGGAGCAACAAAGGCAAGGAAGAGACATAGAGGAGCTCAAGCACTCCATAAGATCTTCAAGAGGAAGAACAAGCCACCATCACTAAGGTGGACCCGTTCTTTAACTTTCTTGTTCTTATTTTTCTGTTTTTCGTTTCTTATGCTTTATGTTTATCTATGTTTGTGTCTTCATTACATGATAATTAGTGTCTAGTGCCTATGCTTTAAAGTTATGAATGTCCTATGAATCCTTCACCTTTCTTAAATAAAAAATGTTTTTACTTGAAAAAGAACAAGAAGTACATGAATTTCGAATTTTAAAATAGTTTAATTATTTTGATGTGGTGGCAATACTTTTTGTTTTTCTGAATGAATGCTTGAACAGTGCATATTTTTGATATTGTTGTTTATGAATGTTAAAATTGTTGGCTCTTGAAAGAATAATGAAAAAGAGAAATGTTATTGAGGATCTGAAAAATCATAAAATTGATTCTTGAAGCAAGAAAAAGCAGTGAATAGAAAAAAATGGCAAAAAAAAAAGAAAAAAAAGAAAAAAAAAGAAAAAGCAAGCAGAAAAAGCCAAAAACCCTTTAAATTAAAAGGCAAGGGTAATAAAAAGGATCCAAGGCTTTGAGCATTAATGGATAGGAGGGCCTACAGAAATAAAATCCTGGCCTAAGCGGCTAAACCAAGCTGTCCCTAACCATGTGTTTGTGGCGTGAAGGTGTCAAGTGAAAAGCTTGAGACTGAGCAGTTAAAGACGTGGTCCAAAGCAAAAAGAGTGTGCTTAAGAGCTCTGGACACCTCTAATTGGGGACTCTAGCAAAGCTGAGTCACAATCTGAAAAGGTTCACCCAGTTATGTGTCTGTGGCATTTATGTATCCGGTGGTAATACTGGAAAACAAAATGCTTAGGGTCACAGCCAAGACTCATAAAGTAACTGAGTTCAAGAATCAACATACTGAACTAGGAGAATCAATAACACTATCTGAATTCTGAGTTCCTATAGATGCCAATCATTCTGAAGTTCACTTTGAAGTTCAGAATGATTGGCATCTATAGGAACTTAGAATTTAGATAGTGTTATTGATTCTCCTAGTTCAGTATGTTGATTTTTGAACACAGCTACTTTATGAGTCTTGGCCGTGGCCCAAAGCACTCTGTTTTCCAGTATTACCACCGGATACATACATGCCACATACACATAACTGGGTGAACCTTTTCAGATTGTGACTCAGCTTTGCTAGAGTCCCCAATTACAGGTGTCCAGGGTTTTTAAGCACACTCTTTTTGCTTTGGATCATGACTTTAACCGCTCAGTCTCAAGCTTTTCACTTGACACCTTCACGCCACAAGCACATGGTTAGGGACAGCTTGGTTTAGCCGCTTAGGCCATGATTTTATTCCTTTAGGCCCTCCTATCCACTGATGCTCAAAGTCTTGGATCCTTTTTATTACCCTTGCCTTTTGGTTTTAAGGGCTATTGGCTTTTTCTACTTGCTTTTGCTTTTTTTTTCTTTTTCTTTCTCTTTTTTTTTGCCACATTTTTTTCTTTTATTTATTTTTTTTTCTGCAAGCTTTTGTATTCACTGCCTTTTCTTGCTTCAAGAATCATTTTTATGATTTTTCAGATCATCAAATAACATTTCTCCTTTTTCATCATTCTTCAAGAGCCAACATATTTAACATTCATGAACAACAAATTCAAAAGACGTATACATTGTTCAAGCATTCATTCAGAAAACAAAAAGTATTGTCACCACATCAAAATAATTAAACTGCTTTCAACGATAAATTCAAAATTCATGTACTTCTTGTTCTTTTGTAATTAAAACATTTTTCATTTAAGAGAGGTGATGGATTCATAGGACACTCATAGCTTTAAGACATAGTTACTAGACACTAATGATCATATAGTAAAGACATAAACATAACTAAAACATAAAGTATAGTAAACAAAAAACATGAAAATAAGAACAAGGAGATTAAGGAACGGGTCCACCTTAGTGAGGGTGGCGTCTTCCTCTTCTTAAAGAACCAATGGTGCTCTTGAGCTCCTCTATGTCTATTCCTTGTCTTTGTTGCTCCTCCCTCATAGCTCTTTGATCTTCTCTAATCTCATTGAGAATGATGGAGTGGTCTTGGTGTTCCACCCTTAATTGGTTCATGTTATGACTCAATCCTTCTAGAGAAGTGTTGAGTTGTTCCCAATAGTTACTTGGAGGAAAATACATCCCTTGAGGCATGATAAACCCATATTTCATGAGTTCTTTTGTGCTTAATTAGAGTGATTTATTCAACTCTTCACCTACTTATTCACATTAATTGCATGGTTTTACTTTCCCTTCCTTATTATGTCATATTGTGAAAAACATGTTTCCTAAGCTTTAAAAAATTAATTATTTTAATAACCTTTATTTCCATTCGATGTCGTGATTAGTGTGTTGAGTAGCTTCAGGTTTCCTAAGGCTGAATGACTTAAAGGATGAAAAAGGAAACATACAAAAATGGAAGGAGAAGACAAAACGGAGCATTAAGGAAACTGGTATCCACGCGATCGCATGGACGACGCGATCGCGTGCCAGAAGCAAAGAAGCAGCGACGCGGCCGCATGACTGACGCGACCGTGCGCCTTGAGTAGAACACCCACGACGCGGACGCGTGACTGACGCGACTGCATGGAAAGGAAAAGCTCCAGATGACGCGACCGCGTGACCCACGCAGACGCGTGACAGAGGCCACGTATCAGAATTTACAGAATACGCCCCCAGCGATTTCTGAAGCCCTTTTTGGCCCAGATCCAAGCACAGAAAACATAGATTAGAGGTTATAAAGTGGAGGAATGCATCCATTCAGGGGGAGCTCGCATAATTTTAGTTTTCAATGATTTAGATTTAGTTGAGAGGGAGATCTTCTCCTCTCTCTCTTTTAGGATTTAGGATTTCTTCTTGTTTTAAGAGTGACTCTCAATCCAGGTTTTATATTTCTTTGTTTTAAACTTCCCTTTTACTCTATTTATTTATTTCAGTATCTGAGTTGGCTATTTACCTTTATAATTGGATCTATGAATTCTTTCATGTTACAGACAGTTATTTGAATTAACGATATTTGAGGTATTTTCAGTTTATGATTGTTCTCTTTGATTTAAGTTATCATTGCTTCCCATCTAAGGATGTTTTTATTATTTTAGCAATTTTACTTTTTTCCCCTTTTGGTCCTGGTTAAGAATTCAGTAACTCAACAGTTATTAAACTCAACGTAATTGATAATCGTTATCTTGCTAATTGAGCTGAACTTAAATAATCCCAACCTTTTCTTAGGAAATAATTAGGATTCAAAAGTCAATTTAATTAGTCCCTTGACTTTCCTTTGCCCTGGTAAAGGTTGACCAAGTGGAGTTTAGATTCAACTTTCATTATAGTTGAGAGAGATAACTAAGTTGGACCTCTAATTTCCCTTATCTTGCCAAAAGTTGTTTTACAGTTATTATTTATTTTTAATTGCCATTTAATTCACTCGTCATTTAAATTACTTGCTTCTCACCTTCTAAACCCCGATTACAACCTTTATAACCAATAATAAGAACATACTTTCTCACAGTTCCTTGAGAAGACGACCCGAGGTTTGAATACTCGGTTAACAATTTTTAAGGGGTTTGTTACTTGTGACACCCAAAACGTTTGTATGAAAGGACTTTTGAAGGTTTAGAAACTATACTTGCAATGAGGATTTATCCGCAAATTTCTAGACCACGCAAAAGTTCTCTCATCAAAATGGCGCCGTTGCCGGGGAACTGCTAACGTGTGCCTTATTATTGGTTATTGTAAATATTTTTCTTTTGCTTGTTTATTTATTTTTGTTTTTCCTTTTTATCTTTATTTGCTACTATGAACTCTCACCCCTCTCGCTTTGAGTTTGGTTCTAATATTGTTAAAAGAAATAGAAGTTATAGCAGGAATGTGCATCAAGGTCAGACCAATCAAGGATGGATGGAACCAAGAGGATCTAATCAACCCTTTTGGCAGCAACACCCTCCGAGATATCCTGGACAAAGACCATTTTACCGTGCATACCCAGCTGAAAGACATGGTGGACAACCTTGTAACTACCAACAAGCCCCACCCCGTGCATATGAACCATCCTTTCAACATAACCTCGAACCACCACACTCACAAGCTTCTCTTCACCATTCGCCATCATATGATCCTTCTTTACCCCAATACCAATCCAATCGTTCCCAATCATCACCACTTTCCTTTGTATCATGTCCAAGTCCGGCAAACCGCGAAGCAGAGGATCGCCTAAAAGAAACAGTAATTAAATTTCAAACAACCATTCAACAACTGGAGTAAGCACTAATTCAATGGGCCACTAGGCGCTCAAATATACAAGGATCAACCACAGCTCCATGTGGACAGCCCGATGAAGAGCGTAGCATGAAAGAAATACTAGAGACTCCAGTGGACAAGACAGAGAATGAATTCGTACTAGAACAAGTGGAAGAAGCTGTCATTGTTCAAGAAGAAGAGTTGGTTGAAGATTTAGGAGACGCTGAACTTCCTTGGGAATCCAGAATTGAAAAAAACTCCGTCCAAGATGCTACAGTTGATGCTAAGGAGGATACCGTACAATCTCCAAGGCAAGTCGTTTACGAAGAATCAGACGGAATAATACAAGAAGCAAATTTCCTTAATGATGATAGTCACAAGTCTAGTTTTCCTAGTGATGAACTTGCGTCCGCAAGTGAATTCTCTGAGATCGAAGAATTTTCTCCAAGTGAATATGAAGATGATGCGGAGGTAGATTTCTCTCAACCTCCAATTTATGACTCGAGTGATGAGGAAGACATAGAAGACTTTGACCAGGATACAGATACAATTGAAGATCTTTGCAAGGAAGTGGAAGAATTCACAGAAGAGCACAAGGAAACGAAACTTGCAGAACCACCAAAAACACCTATCCCAAGGCCATTAACACCTAATATAAGCTTCAAGTGGGTACAATCCTTAACTTATAATTTTACTTATTCACTTGAATATGGTTTGCTTGAAACAGATGGCCAACTTAGAGCTCTCTGCGGCTTTAAGAGTAAAAGGGAATTGGCTCGTACTCAGAACTGGTGCACCAGGTTCAATAAGGTTCCACGCTTCACCTCGAAGTACACGAATTGGTATCATGCTCAATTGCATGGATCACGGAGAACGTTTGGTCACCACGGTGAGATTCTACTTTTTAACCCGCCCGAATGGAAACTTACAAATCAAAACAGAGGCGGATCTAAAAACACAGCATGGGATCATGGATTATATTCTAACATTCGTCATCCCGGGAGGCTGAATATCTATTTGAAGCTGCTCAAAAGCTTTACCTGCCTAGTTTGGGACCACGGAGGCTATTGGCATTCCCAGCACTGGTGGAAATTTTGGGACGAATTTAAACATAAGCCACCATAACAGGATACTCTTCCAATGTCCAACTTAAGGACTTTAACTAAAAGTGCTAGGTGGGAGACAACCCACCATGGTATGGTCGCTTCTTTCTCAATCTATTTCCTGTTTATTATTTTCAATTTACCCTCTTTTTTCTTATTTTAACATTAACCTGGAATCATGCATAGCATTCATGTTAATCACTGCATCCTGCATTTTTCAGTTAAAAAAAAAAAGGGTTGCACGACGCGACCGCATGATCCATGCGATTGCGTCATATCGCGAAAAACACCACCCATGCGACCGCGTGACCCACGCGGCCGCGTGATATATATATCGGCGTAAAGATCCAACGAACAGAAAGTTGGGCTGGAATCGTGCGGCTCTTGTGCGTTTTGCACAAATTGGCCCACGCGATCGCATGCCCCATGCGATCGCGTCATTACCCAATACCAATCCCACGCGACCGCGTGAGCGACGCGATCGCGTCGCATGGATTGCATATCACCCCAAAAGGAGACAGAGAGTTGCGCTGAAACGGCGCTGGAGTCATGCGTTTAGCACGAATTCCAGCGACGCGATCGCGCGACCCACGCGATCGCGTCACCGCTCTTTTCCCCCCTCTCATGCGATCGCGCGCCCCACGCGATTGCGTCTCTCCCATTTTCACCCCAACCACGCAACCGCATGCCCCACGCGGCCGCGTGGATTCGAAAATATAACCCCCCAGCCACGCGAACCCTATCAGTCGCGCAGCCCCCCCTTCACCCCCAACCCTCTTCTCCTTCTCTGTTCTTCTTCCCCTAGCCACCGCCGGCCAGCCACCACGCCACCACCCCAACGCTGCCACCGCCCAGAAGCCGCCGCCGTACCATCCCCTCCCCTTCTCTCTTCTTCCTTCTTCCTCTCTCCTCCCCTTTCCACCACAGCCACCTCCGCGAGCACCGCCCAGCCACCGCCGGCCATCCAGCCGCGCCCCCCTCTCCGCCACCCACCCCCATCAGCCAGCAACAACCACCGCCCTCCCTTCCCCTATCCTCTTCCTCTCTCACTAACCCTAATACCTCCCTCCGCCACTGCCCCCTCAGCCGCCACCGCGATGCCGTGCACCACCACCGCGCCGAACGCCGCCGCAGCCACCTTCTTCCCTGTTCCACCCCTTCCGCTTACCAAGTTCCGCAACACGCAACCCTTTTTATCCGTTCATCACTTTTCTGTATTTTTTTTATTCCGTTTATGTTCATGATTAGGATAGCTAGACTTGCATGTTGTAGTGGATTTTTAGGTTGTTAGGTAGCTTAGGCTGTGGTTAGTGGATCTAGGTCTGTTTACTTGCACTGTTCTTACTTCTGTTTTATCCTATGTGCAAATCTATTGCTGCTATAATCATTATTCATATGCTGCTTTCTTGTATGTTGCTGCTGTTTCCATTGAGTTTTTATGTTTATTTTATATTTATGTACATGCAGCTTGATTTTTTTAATTCATATGAACTGATATGATTGCTGTTTATTTTCCGGGACAATCCAATTTTAGCCGGAATGCTGCCCAAATTTTTTTGAAAATTGTTTTCATTCTTGTTTTGGTTTGGCAACTCTGTTTTACTCTGCTTCCCCCAAACCATTTCATGAATGCTAGGGCCACTTTCTTATCCTCTTTGATTTCCTGGTTCATAACCTGCATTTGTGATTCACTGATTCCAATTTCTTATTTCTTTATATCTATTTGAATCAGCATCACCCTGTTTTCTTTATTCGATTATGAGTACTTCTATTCTTACCTGTGAATCCTTGTTATATGAAATTTTTTTCTATGCCACTTACTTTCCTAACTCACTAATTTTAATTTACTAATTTCTTTTTACTATACTAACCTTCTTGATCTCTTTTCTGATCACTTTCACTTCCTCTAACTTTCTCACTATGGCATATTGATTTTTTTTTCTTTCCATTTAACATTAATTCAATCACATTTCAATTACTCATTTTTCTTATTCTATTTCTCCCTTACCGCTTTGAGTTTCCTTTGTTTAAATTGCCTATTTGCTTTCCTATTTTATCCATTTCCTGGTTTTCTGTTTTTCAGGATGTCTGCCTCACAAAGGAAAGGCAAAGGCAAGGCTACTGGCAAGCGCAAGAGAGGAGATTCCTCCCAGTCCATCATTGCTCTAATGCACGATTCCTCATGGCGGGAGAAGAACTTCACACAGTAGGAAAAAGCTGACCAGCTGCTCCCTTCGACTGATCCTATAAAATTTGCAAACCGGTACTGTGAGCTGAAGTACCCAACTTTTGCAAACTCCAGAAATCTATACCTGGAACGTACCTTGAAGATTCCAGAAGCCCTCCAGCAATACACCACTGAGTAAATCAAGCAAAGGGGCTGGTTCTTTCTGGAGAGACCACTGACAGAGGTCAATGCATCTTGGGTCTGGAAATTCTATTGCAACTACTACCTTACTACCCTAGATGCAATGAACCTGAGGGGAAAGCAAATTCTGGTCACTGAGGAGGCCATAGAGACCATTCTCCAACTTCCAGCCAAGTCCGATCAGCCAGATGGTTATGCACAGGCTGAGGAGGACATGGGCCAGATGCGGTTTGATTGGGATGCTGTGAAGGCACGGATAGCTCTCGACCCTGCTGTTCCTTGAGAGATGGGTCAGGACACCACCATGCCTAGAGGGATCAAGAGAGTGTACTTGAATGATGAGGCTCGGCTATGGCATCAGATCTTGAGCAACTATGTGATGCCAAGTACTCATGAGATTGAGATCCCGGCTGCCATGATCACCCTCCTCTGGTGTGTGCTGGAGGGTAAGGACCTGTACTTGCCTCGTTTTATCCGGCATTATATGGCCAGGGTCCACATCCGAGGCACCCTCCCCTTTCCTTATCTGGTTACACGGCTAGGCTGTCAGGCTGATGTGCCTTGGGAGGATGCCGATGAGCGACCACCAGCAGCGGACTGCAGGAAGATCATCCCTCACAGCAGGAACTTCCTTACTTTGGGCTACAGACCACCACCTGTCACTGCTACTGATGAGACAGCCCCTCCGTCTGCTGGACCCTCTTCATCCACAGCTGCCCCAGCTGCCCCTGCTGCCACCACTGCACCTCCACCCACCTCTGAGCCGGTTTATCGCCTCTTGCACCGTCTATTCCGCCAGCTTGATCAGATGGAGCACCGTAACAGGTGCCGGTATGAGAGATTGGAGCGCCGCAGCAGGCGACGCTATTCCTATCTGAAGCTGATGATCAGACAGGGCGCCGACATCCCCTCCGAGCCCGACACACCATCAGAGCCATCAGAGGAGGAGGAGGATGAGCACGAGGAGGAGCCTCATTCCCAGGCGGAGACTCATCAGCAGGCAGGCACAGAGCACGCTACACCACAGCAGGAGGCCCCACATCAGCTTGAGGCTGCAGATCCGGAGATCCCGATCCAGTCAGTCCCCCCTCTACAGCAGCCAGACTCTCAGCCCACCACCGCCACAGAGACCCCAGCTACCATCCCTACCAGTGATGACACTCCTTCACACCCGGCTTGATTGAGCATCGGGGACGATGCTTCATTTTAAGTGTGGGGAGGTTGCCATCTCTGGCGTTTATTTTGGTGAACTACTACATACTTTTTCTTTTATTTTGGATATTTTTCTGTATTTTTCTCTTTTTCTTTTATTGTTATTTTCTGAGTACTTATACATTGCTACTTGTGTATTTTACTCTATTTTCTGCATTTTGCATTTTTTGTTCATATTTTAGTTATTTAGTTCATTTTAGTTATTTAGTTTAGTTTGCAATTCTAACTTATTAGTGGATCAATTAGTATAGTTTACCTTTTTACATAAGATAGCTTAATTATAGCTTAGTTTAAATTGACAAATATAAAAAAGAGTAAGCTAGGAACTTGAACATAATAGATTTAGATCCATAAAACCTTGTATATATAGCATTACATGATGTAGTTAAACTGACAACATTTCATCAAGCAGAAACATTAAAACTTCAAAGGCTACCCTAAATTACTTTTTAAGAGAATAATGAGAATTTTTAACTAAACCTGCATGACATACATAAGTGATAAATGACTTTTCAGCTAGAGAACACATAGCCTGTGAGTTTTGAGCTTAACTGTATGGTTACATTCAAACCATAATTTTTATTCCTGTGTGTTCCAACCTTCTTTCTTATTCTGGTGTTCTTTACTTTGTTTTAGTCTATATGTCCGATTATAGAATATAGGTACATCTCAAAATAATGATTGAGGCCATCATTTGATTTTAGCTCACTTACCCCAAATTAGCCTACCTTTTACATCACCTTTGTTAGCCCCCTTTGAGCTTTTTAAAAAAAAAACCCCTTATTCTATTTTAGCCAAATTACTAGCCTTAAGCAAAAAAACAAAAGAAAATCCCAAGTGAATCCTTGGTTAGCTTAAGATAGAAAATTATAAATAGAGCAAAATGTGGGAAACTTATTGGGTACATAGTTGATAAAGACAAAAGGTAGAAAAATTAAAAAGAATAAAGCAACTCAAAATTTTGGGAAGCAGGCTCATGAAAATTCAAATTAATTAAAATTACCATGTGTATTCAAAAAAAAAAGAGAAGTTAGTTTTCAAGCATGTAAATAAGGGGATACAAAAAGAACTCCCCAATGCAAAATAAAAAGCAATGCACATGGGATAAAAACAAGAATTGAAACATGAGCATGTGACATCAAAAGCAAGAAAATAGGGAGAATAGGTAAAGAAGCATTCTTTTACTAAGTATGTATGTTAGGTGAAATCTTAGTCTAATTAAGGATTCACTTATTAGCTCATTTAGCCTTATACATATATCCTTACCCTTTGCCTTGACCCCATTACAACCTTAATTAAAGACCTCATGAGTTTTGGTATGACTATGTTCTATAATTGTTGATTGGTTAGACGAAAAACAAGGTTATAGAAAGGAAGAATAAAAAGAAGAATAGAGTGATTAACCCAATAAACACTGAGTGATTAGAGAGAAAACACAAAATCCAGTGAGGGTTCGAAAGCACATTAACATTTATCTCTGATTGTCTTGTAAGTTTTTTTTTCTCTCATCTCATTTGCAAAAAAAAATGCTTTATTATTTGAGGGTTAGCTATATATGTATATATATCTCCTTGAGAATGTGAAAATAATTTGACTACATGTAGGCTTTATATATGAGTGGATGAATTAGAATTGCATGACTCATTAGGTAGATGCATTTAGCATAGGTTGCATTTCATAACATTCCATCACTTTAACCTTAATTATTTACCTTGGATTTAGCATGAGGACATGCTAGTGTTTAAGTGTGGGGAGGTTGATAAACCCATATTTCATGAGTTCTTTTGTGCTTAATTAGAGTGATTTATTCAACTCTTCACCTACTTATTCACATTAATTGCATGGTTTTACTTTCCCTTCCTTATTATGTCATATTGTGAAAAACATGTTTCCTAATCTTTAAAAAATTAATTATTTTAATTACCTTTATTTCCATTCGATGCCGTGATTAGTGTGTTGAGTAGCTTTAGGTTTCCTAAGGCTGAATGACTTAAAGGATGAAAAAGGAAACATACAAAAATGAAAGGAGAAGGCAAAACGGAGCTTTAAGAAAACTAGTATCCACGCGATCGCATGGACGACGCGATCGCGTGCCAGAAGCAAAGAAGCAGCGACGCAGCCGCATGATTGACGCGACCGCGTGCCTTGAGTAGAACACCCACGACGCAGACGCGTGACTGACGCGACCGCGTGGAAAGGAAAAGCTCCAGATGACGCGACCGCGTGACCCACGCGGACGCGTGATAGAGGCCACGTATCAGAATTTACAGAATACGCCCCCAGCAATTTCTGAAGCCCTTTTTGGCCCAGATCCAAGCACAGAAAGCATAGATTAGAGGTTATAAAGTGGAGGAATGCATCCATTCAAGGGGAGCTCGCATAATTTTAGTTTTCAATGATTTAGATTTAGTTGAGAGGGAGATCTTCTCCTCTCTCTCTCTTTTAGGATTTAGGATTTCTTCTTGTTTTAAGAGTGACTCTCAATCCAGGTTTTATATTTCTTTGTTTTAAACTTCCCTTTTACTCTATTTATTTATTTCAGTATCTGAGTTGGCTATTTACCTTTATAATTGGATCTATGAATTCTTTCATGTTACAAACAGTTATTTGAATTAATGATATTTGAGGTATTTTCAGTTTATGATTGTTCTCTTTGATTTAAGTTATCATTGCTTCCCATCTAAGGACGTTTTTATTATTTCAGCAATTTTACTTTTTTCCCCTTTTGGTCCTGGTTAAGAATTCAGTAACTCAACAGTTATTAAACTCAACGTAATTGATAATCGTTATCTTGCTAATTGAGCTGAACTTAAATAATCCCAACCTTTTCTTAGGAAATAATTAGGATTCAAAAGTCAATTTAATTAGTCCCTTGACTTTCCTTTGCCCTGGTAAAGGTTGACCAAGTGGAGTTTATATTCAACTTTCATTATAGTTGAGAGAGATAACTAAGTTGGACCTCTAATTTCCCTTATCTTGCCAAAAGTTGTTTTACAGTTATTATTTATTTTTAATTGCCATTTAATTCACTCGTCATTTAAATTACTTGCTTCTCACCTTCTAAACCCCGATTACAACCTTTATAACCAATAATAAGAACATACTTCCTCGCAGTTCCTTGAGAAGACGACCCGAGGTTTGAATACTCGGTTAACAATTTTTAAGGGGTTTGTTACTTGTGACACCCAAAACGTTTGTATGAAAGGACTTTTGAAGGTTTAGAAACTATACTTGCAATGAGGATTTATCCGCAAATTTCTAGACCACGCAAAAGTTCTCTCATCAAGGCATCTCAGGGATTTCTTGATGATGAGCTTCCTCATGCGTCTCTTGAACTCCATGAATAGGCTCTCTTGTTTGCTCCATCTTCTTCTTAGTGATGGGCTTGTCCTCATCAATGAGGATATCTCCCTCTATGTCAATCCCAGCTAAATTACAGATGTGGCAAATAAGGTGAGGAAAGGCTAACCTTGCCAAAGTGGAAGGCTTGTCAGCCACCTTGTAGAGTTCTTGAGGTATAATCTCATGAACTTCAACTTCCTCCCCAATCATGATACTATGGATCATGATGGCCCGGTCTACAGTAACTTCAGATCGGTTGCTAGTGGGAATGATTGAGCGTTGAATGAACTCCAACCATCCTCTAGTTACAGGCTTAAGGTCCAGTCTTCTTAGTTGAACCGGTTTGCCTTTTGAGTTAATCTTCCATTGAGCTCCTTCCACACATATGTCCATGAGGACTTGGTCCAACCTTTGATCAAAGTTGACCCTTCTAGTGTAGGGGCGTGCATTTTCTTCCATCATTGGCAAGTTGAATGCCAACCTTACACTTTCCGGACTGAAATCTAAGTATTTCCCCCGAACCAAGGTAAGCCAATTCTTCGGATTCGGGTTCATACTTTGATCATGGTTCCTAGTGATCCATGCGTTTGCATATAACTCTTGAACCATTAGGATCCCAACTTGTTGAATGGGGTTGGTGAGGACTTCCCAACCTCTTCTTTGGATCTCAAGTCGGATCTCCGGATACTCATTCTTCTTGAGCTTGAAAGGAACCTCAGGGATCACTTTCTTCTTGGCCACAACTTCATAGAAGTGGTCTTGATGGACTTTTGAGATGAATCTCTCCATCTTTCATGACTCAGAAGTGGAAGCAATTGCCTTCCCTTTCCTCTTTCTTGAGGTTTCTCTGGTCTTAGGTGCCATCAATGGTTATGGAAAAATAAAAAAATCTATGCTTTTACCACACCAAACTTAGAATGTTTGCTCGTCCTCGAGCAAAAAAAGAGAGAAAAAATGAGAAGAAGAAGAAGAATGGAGGAAAGGGAGAGAGGTGTGTATTCGTCCAAGGGTAAAAAGAAAGGGTTGTGTTGTGTGAAAATGAAGAAGGAATGAGGGGTTTATATAGTGGGGGGAGAGGGGTTAGGGTTCGGCCATTTAGGGTGGGTTTGGGTAGGAATGTGATTTTGAATTTTGAAGGTAGGCGGGGTTTATAGGAAAGTGTGGATGGATGTGAATGGTGAAGAGGTGATGGAGAAGAGAGATTGAGGTGATTGGTGAATGGGTGTTTGGAAAAGAGGGTTATTGGATTATGTGAGGAAGAAGAGAGAAGGTGAGTTGAGGTAGGTGGGGATCCTGTGGGGTCCACAGATCCTGAGGTGATCCTGTGGGGTCCACAGATCTTGAAGTGTCAAGGATTTCACATCCCTGCACCTTTTAGGTGTGTAAAACGCCCTATGTATGCAATCCTGGTGTTTAACGCCAGACTGTTGCCCATTTCTGGCGTTAAACGACACTTTCATGCTTGTTTCTGGTGTTAAACGCCACTTCTATGCTTGTTTCTGGCATTTAACGCCAGCTTTCCTCAAGGTGCAATCTTGGTGTTTAAACGCCAGACTGATGCTTGTTTCTGGCATTTAATGCCAGTTTCATGCTCTGTTCTGGCGTTAAACGCCAGCCAGATGCTCCTTACTGGCGTTTAAATGCCAGTAATCCTTCCTCCAGGGTGTGCTGTTTTTAATGCTGTTTTTAATTTTTTTGTAGTTTTTGTGACTCCACATGATCATCAACCTAATAAAACACGAAAGAAACATGATAATAAAAATAAAATAGATATAATTAAATACATTGGGTTGCCTCCTAACAAGTGCTTCTTTAATGTCAATAGCTTGACAGTGAGCTCTCATGGAGCCTCACAGATGTTCAGAGCATTGTTGAGACCTCCTAACACCAAACTTAGAGTTTGGATATGGGAGTTCAACACCAAACTTAGAGTTTGGTTGTGGCCTCCCAACACCAAACTTAGAGTTTGACTGTGGGGGCTTTGGTTGACTCTGCAGTGAGAGAAGCTTTTTATGCTTCCTCTCCATGGTTACAGAAGGAGATCCTTGAGTTTTAAACACAAGGTTGTCTTCATTCAGTTGAAGGACCAATTCTCCTTTGTTCACATCAATCACAGCTTTTGCTGTGGCTAGGAAGGGTCTTCCAAGGATGATGGATTCATCCTCATCCTTCCCAGTGTCTAGGATTATGAAATCAGCAGGGATGTAAAGGCCTTCAACTTTTACTAACACGTCCTCTACTTGTCCATAAGCCTCTTTCCTTGAGTTATCTGCCATCTCTAATGAGATTCTAGCAACTTGCACCTCAAAGATCCCAAGTTTCTCCATTACAGAGAGTGGCATTAAGTTTATGCCTGACCCCAGGTCACACAGAGCATTCTCAAAGGTCATGGTGCCTATGTTACAGGGTATTAAGAATTTACCAGGATCCTGCTTCTTTTGAGGTAATTTCTGCCTATCCAATGCATTCAGTTCATTGGTGAGCAAGGGAGGTTCATCTTCCCAAGTCTCATTACCAAATAATTTGGCATTTAACTTCATGATTGCACCAAGGTACTTAGCAACTTGCTCTTCAGTAACGTCTTCATTCTCTTCGGAAGAAGAATACTCATCAAAGCTCATGAAGGGCAAGAGTAGGTTCATTGGAATCTCTATGGTCTCTAGATAAGGGAAACTCCTTATTGTTCACTGAACGTCCCAGGAGGTCTTCCTCACTGGGATTCACGTCCTTCTCCTCCCTTGTAGGTTCGACCACACCAAGCAAGGTAATGGCCTTGCACTCTCTTTTTGGATTCTCTTCTGTATTGCTTGGGAGAGTACTAGGAGGAGTTTCAGTGACTCTTTTACTCAGCTGGCCCACTTGTGCCTCCAAATTTCTAATGGAGGACCTTATTTCATTTATGAAACTTAAAGTGGCCTTGGATAGATCAGAGACTATATTTGCTAAGCTAGAGGGACTCTGCTCAGAATTCTCTGTCTATTGCTGAGTGGATGATGGAAAAGGCTTGCTATTGTTAAACCTGTTTCTTCCACCATTATTAAAGCCTTGTTGAGGCTTTTGTTGATCCTTCCATAAGAAATTTGGATGATTTCTCCATGAGGGATTATAGGTGTTTCCATAAGGTTCACCCATGTAATTCACCTCTGCTATTGCAGGGTTCTCAGGATCATAAGCTTCTTCTTCAGAAGATGCCTCTTGAGTACTGTTGGATGCAGCTTGCATTCCATTCAGACTCTGAGAAATCATATTGACTTGCTGAGTCAATATTTTGTTCTAAGCCAATATGGCATTCAGAGCATCAATTTCAAGAACTCCCTTCCTCTGAGGCGTCCCATTACTTACAGGATTCCTCTCAGAAGTGTACATGAACTGGTTATTAGCAACCATGTCAATGAGTTCTTGAGCTTCTGCAGGCGTTTTCTTTAGGTGAATGGATCGACCTGCAGAATGGTCCAGTGACATCTTTGATAACTCAGACATACCATCATAGAATATATCCAGGATGGTCCATTCTGAAAGCATGTCAGAAGGACACTTTTTGGTCAGTTGCTTGTATCTCTCCCAAGCTTCATAGAGGGATTCACCTTCTTTTTGTCTGAAGGTTTGAACATCCACTCTAAGCTTACTAAGCTTTTGAGGAGGAAAGAACTTGGCTAAGAAAGTCGTGACCAGCTTATCCCAAGAGTTTAGGCTATCCTTAGGTTGAGAGTCCAACCATATTCTAGCTCTGTCTCTTACAGCAAACGGGAAAAGCATAAGCCTATAGACCTCGGGATCAACCCCATTAGTCTTAATAGTATCACAGATCTACAAGAATTCAATTAAGAACTGAAAAGTATCTTCTGATGGAAGTCCATGAAACTTGCAGACTGTTGCATCAGAGAAACTAATTGAGGTTTAAGCTCAAAATTGTTTGCTCCAATGGCAGGGATTGAGATGCTTCTTCCATGTAAATTGGAATTTGGTGCAGTAAAGTCACCAAGCATCTTCCTTGCATTGTTATTATTTTCGGCCATGTCTCCTTCTTTTTCGAAAATTTCTGTCAGATTTTCTCCAGAGAGTTGTGCTTTTGCTTCCCTTAGCTTCCTCTTCAGAGTCCTTTTAGGTTTAGGATTGGCTTCAACAAGAATGTTCTTATCCTTGTTCCTGCTCATATGAAAAAGAAGAGAACACAAAAGAAAATATGGAATCCTCTATGTCACAGTATAGAGATTCCTTATGTGAGTATAAGAAAAGAAGAATAGAAGAAGGAGAAGAGAAAAACTCGAACACAAAGAGGAAGATGGGGTTCGAATTTTGGGTGGAAGAGAAGTGTTAGTAGATGAATAAATAAATGGAAGGAGATGAAGAAGAGAAGAATTCGAAAATTAAGTAAAATAAAAATTAAAATTAAAATTTGAAAATTAAAAATTGAAATTAAATTAGATTAAAATTTAAAACAATTAGTTAATTAAAATTGAATTTTGAAAAGAGGGAAGGGATTTTCGAAAATTAGAGAGAGAAAATTAGTTAGGTAGTTTTGAAAAAGATAAGAATTAAACAAAATGATCAGATTAATTGAAAAAGATTTTAAAATCAATTTTGAAAAGATAAGAAGTTAGAAAAGATTTTGAAATTGATTTTGAAAAAGATGTGATTGAAGCTTATTTTGAAAAAGATTTGAAAAAGAAATTTAAAAGATTTGATTTTGAAAATTAAAGCTGATTACTTGACTAACAAGAAACAAAAAGATATGATTTTAAAATTTAAAGATTGAACCTTTCTTACTAAGCAAGTAACAAACTTAATATTTTTGAATCAATCACATTAATTGTTAGTAAGAGTTTCGAAAATATGAAATAGAAATAAGAAAAAGATTTTGAAAATTACTTTTGAAATTTTCGAAATTGTGAAAGAAAAAATGAAAAAGATTTAATTTTTGAAAAAAAGTTTGAAAAAGATAGAATTTTTAAATTGAAAATTTGATTTGACTCATAAGAAACAACTAGATTTTAAAAATTTTTTAAAAAGTCAACTCAAATTTTCAAAAATTATGAGATAAAAAAAGAAAAGATATTTTTTTATTTTTGAATTTTTAATGATGAGAGAGAAAAACATAAAAATGACACATAACATAAAAATTATGAACACTATGAATGTCAAGATGAACACCAAGAACACTTTGAAGATCAAGATGAACATCAAGACTTATTTTTTTGAAAATTTTTAAGAAAAGAAAAACATACAAGACACCAAACTTAGAAATTTTCAAACTTTAGACATTAACAAATTAAAAATGCATATGAAAAATAAGAGAAGACACAAAACAAGAAAATATGAAGATCAAACAAGAAGACTGGCCAAGAACAACTTGAAGATCATGAAGAACACATGCATGAATTTTCGAAAATTCTTGAGAAAAATAGAAATATGCAAGACACCAAACTTGACACTAGACTCAAACAAGAAACATCAAATTATTTTTTATTTTATGATTTTATAATTTTTTTTTCTGGATTTTCGAGAATTAATTTGTGAAAAACGAAAAAGAAGAAAATTTTTGTTTTGTATTTTTCGAAAATAAGAAATAAAAACTTAAAAATAAAATAAAATAAACTTACCTAATCTAAGCAACAAGATGAACCGTCAGTTGTCCAAACTCGAACAATCCCCGGCAACGGCGCCAAAAACTTGGTGCACGAAATCGTGATCGTTCATTCCTTGGTAACGGCGCTGTAAACTCAATATGCACATTTATAATCTTAATTCTTTGTCACAACTTCGCACAACTAACCAGCAAGTGCACTGGGTCGTCCAAGTAATAAACCTTACGTGAGTAAGGGTCGATCCCACGGAGATTGTCGGTATGAAGCAAGCTATGGTCATCTTGTAAATCTCAGTCAGGCGGATTCAAATGTTTATGGTGAATTGATAATTAAAATAGAAATAAAATATAAAATAGGATAGAGATACTTATGTAATTCATTGGTGAGAATTTTAGATAAGCGTATGGAGATGCTTTGTCCCTTCCGTCTCTCTGCTTTCCTACTGTCATCCAATCCTTCTTACTCCTTTCCTTGGCAAGCTGTATGTTGGGCATCACCGTTGTCAATGGCTACATCCCGTCCTCTCAGTGAAAATGGTCCAAATGCTCTGTCACAGCACGGCTAATCATCTGTAGGTTCTCGATCATACTGGAATAGGATTTACTATCCTTTTGCGTCTGTCACTACGCCCAGCACTCGCGAGTTTGAAGCTCGTCACAGCCATCCCTTCCCAGATCCTACTCAGAATACCACAAACAAGGTTTAGACTTTTCGGATCTCAAGAATGGCCGTCCATGGGTTCTAACTTATACCACGAAGACTCTGATCTCACGATCAGGAGGCTAAGAGATACACATTCAAGCCTTGTTTGCATGTAGAACGGAAGTGGTTGTCAGGCACGCGTTCATGGGTGAGAATGGTGATGAGCGTCACATAATCATCACATTCATCATGTTCTTTGGTGCGAATGAATATCTTAGAATAGGAATAAGCTTGAATTGAATAGAAACTAGTAGTAATTGCATTAAAACTCGAGGAACAGCAGAGCTCCACACCTTAATCTATGGTGTGTAGAAACTCTACCGTTGAAAATACATAAGAACAAGGTCTAGGCATGGCCGAGAGGCCAGCCTCCCAAAGAGGGTTCAATCATAAAAGCATGATCAAAAGATTCCTAACATGATAGTAAAAAGTTCTATTTATACTAAACTAGTTACTAGGGTTACAAAAATGAGTAAATGATGCAGAAATCTACTTCCGGGGCCCACTTGGTGTGTGCTTGGGCTGAGCATTGAAGCCTTCACGTGTAGAGGTCTTCCTTGGAGTTGAACACCAGTTTGTAACGTGTTTCTGGCGTTTAACTCTGTTTTGCAACCTGTTTCTGGCGTTTGACTCCAGAATTGGGCAGAGAGCTGGCGTTCAACGCCAGTTTGTGTCGTCTAAACTCGGGCAAAGCATGGACTATTATATATTGCTAGAAAGCCCAGGATGTCTACTTTCCAACGCAATTAAGAGCGCGCCATTTGAAGTTCTGTAGCTCCAGAAAATCCACTTTGAGTGCAGGGAGGTCAGAATCCAACAGCATCAGTAGTCCTTTGTCAACCTCTGAATCTGATTTTTGCTCAAGTCCCTCAATTTCAGCCAGAAAATACCTGAAATCACAGAAAAACACACAAACTCATAGTAAAGTCCAGAAATGTGATTTTTAATTAAAAACTAATAAAAATATAATAAAAACTAACTAAAATATACTAAAAACTATGTAAAAATAGTGCCCAAAAGGGTATAAATTATCAACTCATCAGTGGGATTTTATGATGGATGGATGTGTGTAGTGAAGAGAGAGTATGAAGAAGAGGGTAGGATTTGATAGGTGAATGGTGTTTTGGGAAGAGGTATTGATTGGATTGGTCAAGGATGTTTGGGAAAGAGTGTTATGGAAAGGTGTGAAGAGGGGAGAAAGAGAGGTGGGGTAGGTGGGGATCCTGTGGAGTCCACAGATCCTGAGGTGTCAAGAAAATTGTGTCCCTGCACCATTCTGGCATTTAAATGCCCTCTGTATGCCAAATCTGGCGTTAAACGCCAGTCTGCTGCCCCTTTCTGGGGTTTAATGCCAGCCAGACACCCTTTTCTAGCGTTAAACGCCAGTCTGTCTGCCATTTCTCACGTTTAACGCCAGCCAGATGCCAAACACCCTTTTCTGGCTTTAAACGCCCAGAATGCTTCCCATTCTGGCATTTAACGCCCAGAATGCTGCCAGGCTGGGCGTTAAACGCCCATTTTGCTATCCTTACTGGCGTAAGCCTGTCCTCCAGGGTGTGCTATTTTTCATGTTGTTTTTTATTCCACTTTAATTCTGTAGTTATTTTTATGACTTCACATGATCATCAACCTAAAGAAAACATAAAATAACAATGAAAAATAAATAAATATAATTAAATAACATTGGGTTGCCTCCCAACAAGCGCTTCTTTAATGTCAATAGCTTGACAGTGAGCTCTTAGAGAGCCTCACAGAGATTCAGAGCTTAATGGTGGCCTCCCAATACCAAACTTAGAAGTTGAGTGTGGGGGCTCTATTTGACTCTGTTTTGAGATAAGCTTTTCATGCTTCCTCTCCATGGGTACAAAAGAAGATCCTTGAGCCTTAAACACAAGGTAGTCATCATTCAATTGAAGGACTAACTCTCCTCTGTCCACATCAATCACAGCTTTTGCTGTGGCTAGGAAGGGTCTTCCAAGGATAATGGATTCATCCTCATCCTTCCCAGTGTCTAGGATTATGAAGTCAGCAGGGATGTACAGGCCTTCAACCTTCACTAAGACATCCTCTACAAGTCCATAAGCTTGTTTCCTTGATTTGTCTGCCAATTCTAGTGAGAATTTTGCAGCTTGTACCTCAAAGATCTCTAGTTTCTCCATTACAGAGAGTGGCATGAGGTTTATTCCTGACCCCAGGTCACACAGAGCCTTCTCAAAGGTCATGGTGCCTATGGTACAAGGTATTAAGAACTTTCCAGGATCTTATTTCTTCTGAGGTAACTTCAGTTGAATCAGATCATTCAGTTCATTAATGAGCAATGGAGGTTCATCCTCCCAAGTCTCATTACCAAATAGCTTGGCATTTAGTTTCATGATTGCTCCTAGATACAGAGCAACTTGCTCTTCAATAATGTATTCATCCTCTTCAGAGGAAGAATACTCATCAGAGCTCATGAATGGCAACAGTAAGTCCAATGAAATCTCTATGGTCTCTGTATGAGCCTCAGATTCCTTTAGTTTCTCATGAGGGAACTCCATAGTAGCCAGTGGACGTCCATGGAGGTTTTTCTCAGTGGAAATCACTGCCTTTCCCTCCTCTCCAGGTTCGGCCTTAGTGGTCATATTGATGGCCTTGCATTCTCTCTTTGGATTCTCTTCTGTATTACTTGGGAGAGTACTTGGAGGAAGTTCAGTAATTCTTTTACTCAGCTGACCCACTTGTGCCTCTAAATTTCTAATAGAGGACCTTGTTTCAGTCATGAAACTGTGAATGGTCTTACTTAGATCAGAGATTATGGTTGCTAAGTCAGAGAGGCTCTGCTTAGAATTCTCTGTCTGTTGCTGAGAAGATGATGGAAAAGGTTCGCTATTGCCAAACCGTGGTCTCCCACCATTGTTATTGAAGCCTTGATTCGGCTTCTGCTGATCCTTCCATGAGAAATTAGGATGATTCCTCCATGAAGGATTGTAAGTGTTTCCATAGGATTCTCCCATGGAATTCACTTCTTCCATTCCAGGATTCTCAGGGTCATAAGCTTCTCCTTCAGAGGAGGCTTCTTTAGCACTGCCGGATGCAGCTTGTAATCCAGTCAGATTCTGAAAAATCATATTGACTTGCTGTGTCAATATTTTATTCTAAGCCAATATGGCATTCAGAGTGTCAACCTCAAGAACTCCTTTCTTTTGAGTCATCCCATTATTCACAGGATTTCTTTCAGAAGTGTACATGAACTGGTTATTTGCAACCATGTCAATGAGTTCCTTGGCCTCTGCAGGCGTCTTCTTCAGATGAAGAGATCCACCAGCAGAGTGGTCCAATGATATCTTGGACAATTCAGATAGACCATCATAGAATATACATAAGATGCTCCATTCTGAAAACATGTCAGAAGGACACCTTCTGATCAATTGCTTGTATCTTTCCCAAGCTTCATAGAGGGATTCACCTTCCTTATGTTTGAAGGTTTGGACTTCCACTCTAAGCTTGCTCAACTTTTGAGGTGGAAAGAACTTGGCCAAGAAAGCATTGACCAACTTTTTCCAAGAGTTCAGACTTTCTTTAGGTTGTGAGTCCAACCATGTCCTAGCTCTGTCTCTTACAGCAAAAGGGAAAAGCATAAGTCTGTAGACCTCGGGATTAACCTCATTGGTCTTAACAGTGTCACAGATTTGCAAGAATTCAGCTAAGAACTGATGAGGATCTTCCAAAGGAAGTCCATGAAACTTGCAATTATATTGCATTAGAGAAACTAATTGAGGCTTAAGCTCAAAGTTGTTTGCTCCAATTGCAGGAATTGAGATGCTTCTTCCATAGAAGTCAAAAGAGGGTGCAACAAAGTCGCCAAGCATCTTACTTGCATCTCCACCATTGTTGTTGGGTTCGGCCATGTCTTCTTCTTTTTCGAAAATTTCTATAAGGTTTTCTCCAGAGAGTTGTGCTTTAGCTTCCCTTAGCTTCCTCTTCAGAGTCCTTTCAGGTTCAGGATCAGCTTCAACAACAATGTCTTTATCCTTGTTCCTGCTCATATGAAAAAGAAGAGAACAGAAAAGAATAGGAATCCTCTATGTCACAGTATAGAGATTCCTTTATATGAGTAGAAGAAGAGAAGAATGAGGTAGAGAGAAAATCAGAAAAATTCGAACACAGAGAGAGGGAGGGGATTCGAATTTTTAAAAGAAAGAGAAGTGTTAGTAATTAGAGATAGAAAAGTAGTTAGATGATTTTGGAAAAGATAAGAAATAGTAAAACAAAAAGTCAAATAGTTAATTGAAAAAGATTTGAAAATCAATTTTGAATTTGATTTTGAAAAAGATATGATTGAAATTTATTTTGAAAAAGATTTGAAAAGGAAATTAAAAATATTTTATTTTTGAAATTAAAGTTGATTGACTTGACTAACAAGAAACTAAAAGATATGATTCTAGAATTTAAAGATTGAACCTTTCTTGATAGGCAAGTAACAAGTTGAAATATTTTTGAATCAAACATTAAATGTTGGTAAGATTTCGAAAATCATGAAATAAAATTAAGAAAAAGATTTTGAAAATCAATTTTTAAAATTTTCGAAATTATTAAGAAGAAAAATAAAAAAGATTTTGAAAAATTTTAAGAAAGAATTCGAAAATAATAAAAGGAAGTTGAAAAATATTTGATTTTTGAAAAAGATTTGAAAAGATAGAATTTTTTAATTGAAATTTATGAGTAAAATAAGGAAAGATATTTTTTTTATTTTTGAATTCTAATGATGAGAGAGAAAAATACCAAATTGAAACAAAACATAAATATTATGAATCAAAACAACTAATGCATACAAGAACACTTTGAATGTCAAGATGAACACCAAGAACACTTTGAAGATCAAGATGAACATCAAGAACTTACTTTTGAAAATTTTTAAGAAAAGAAAAACATGCAAGAGACCAAACTTAGAAATTTTTAATGTTTAGACACTGAATTCGAAAATGCAAATGAAAAACAAGAAAAGACATAAAACAAGAAAATTTAAAGATCAAATAAAGAAAATAATCAAGATCAACTTGAAGATCATGAAGAACACAATGCATGCAATTTTCGAAAATTAAAGAAAAATTTAAAAACATGCAATTGACACCAAACTTAAAATTTTACACTAGACTCAAACAAGAAACATAAAAAAAATTTTTGGTTTTTATGATTTTATTAATTTTTTTTTTGTATCTTTTCGAAAATTATTTTGAAAAAGAAAATAAAGAAATTCAAAATTTTTAATAAGAATTCCAGGATTCATGCCATGTTATTCTAAAGCTCCAGTCCAAAAGAATTAGACATGGCCAATCGCCAGCCAAGCTTCAGCATAGAATTATAAACGAGAATCCAAAGGTGTATGTAATGTTATTCTAAAGCTTCGGTCCAACAGAGTTAGACATGGCCAGATGGCCAGCCAAGCTTTAACATAACAATTACATACAACAATCCAATGAATATGATAAGTTAAAGCTCCGGTCCAAAAGATTTAGACATGGCTTAATAGCCAGCCAAGCTTTAACATATCATCATGAAGCTCGAAAGTGGAATTCATTCTTAAAAATTTTGATGAATTTTTCGAAAATTAAATATAATTTTTTTTGAATGATTTTTCAGAAAAAAAATAAAAAGCTTAAACATAAAATAAAATTACCTAATCTAAGCAACAAGATGAACCGTCAGTTGTCCAAACTCGAACAATCCCCGGCAACGGCGCTAAAAACTTGGTACGCGAGAACGTGATCGCACACTTTTATTCACAACTCCGCGTAACTAACCAGCAAGTGCACTGGGTCGTCTAAGTAATACCTTACATGAGTAAGGGTCGATCCCACGGAGATTGTCAGCTTGAAGCAAGCTATGGTCACCTTGTAAATCTTAGTCAGTCGGATTCAAATGGTTATGGGATTTTGATAATTAAAAGATAAATAAAACATAAAATAAGATAGAGATACTTATGTAATTCATTTGTGGAAATTTCAGATAAGGGTTTGTAGATGCTTTGTTGCTTCTGAACCTCTGCTTTCCTATTTCCTTCTTCCAACCATGCGTGCTCCCTTCCATGGCAAGCTGTATGATCCTCTCAGTGAAAATGGTTCAACTACGGTTTCTACACGGCTAATCAACTGTCGGATTTCTCGTCTCGGATGAAAAATACCAGGCACAGCTACCGCAGGGCTAATCATCTGTCGGTTCCCACTAGCATCGGAATAGGATCCATTGATCCTTTTGCACACTGCCACTTGCTCCCAATATTCGCAGGTTTGAAGCTCTTTACAGTCATCCCTTCCGGGATCCTACTCAGAATACCACAGACAAGGTTTAGACTTTTCGGATCCCAGAAATGCTGCCTCTGTTCTAGCCTATACCACGAAGATACTAATCTCACGGACTCGGTCCGTGTATTAGATATCCAAGAGAATATACTCTAGCTGTCGTCCAATGACTACGTTGAACATCATGTAGACCGCTTGTGGTTGTCAGGCACGCGGATCTTGGCTAAGCGATTACTGAAGATAGTGGGTGATTGTCACGGGTCACCCCTTCAGTCTGACTTAACTGAATAAAGAACAAGAGTATATCTTGGAGAAGAAGTAGGTGTGAATTGAAAGAAAAACCATAGTACTTGCATTAATTCATGAAGAACAGCAGAGCTCCTCACCTTAATATATGAGGTGTAAAAACTCCACCGTTGAAAATACATAAGTGAAAAAAGGGTAGGCATGGCCGAATAGCCAGCCTCCCATGGAGGTCTCAAAGTGCCAAAGTTACATAATATGATCCTAAGGTCAAAAGTGATCGAAAAAGATATAAAATAAATCTCTAAAAGTAGTTTTTATACTAAACTAGTTACTAGGGTTTACAGAAAATGAGTAACTAAGTGCAGATAGTGCAGAAATCCACTTCCAGGGCCCACTTGGTATGTGCTTGGGCTGAGCATTGAAGCTTTTTCGCACTTAAGCTATCCTTGGAGTTAAGCGCCAGCTGGGGTGCCATTTTGGGCGTTAAACGCCGGTTTTAGTGCCAGTTCTGGCGTTTTACGCTAGAATTCCTTGGGCTGACTTTGAACGCCAGTTTGGGCCATCAAATATCGGACAAAGTATAAACTATTATATATTGCTAGAAAGCCCAGGATGTCTACTTTCTAACGCAATTGAGAGCGCACCAATTGGGCTTCTGTAGCTCCAGAAAATCCATTTCAAGTGAAGTAGGGTCAGAATCCAACAACATCTGCAGTCCTTTCTCAGCCTCTGAATCAGATTTTTGCTCAGGTCCCTCAATTTCAGCCAGGAAGTACCTGAAATCATAGAAAAACACACAAACTCATAGTAAAGTCTAGAAATGTAATTTCTGAATAAAAACTAATAAAAATATAATAAAAACTAATTAAAACATACTAAAAACTATGTAAAAACAGTGCCAAAAAGGGTATAAATTATCTACTCATCATTCACCCCCATACAATTATATATCGTTGAAAAGCTTTGGATGTATACTTTCCAATGCATTTGAGAGTGCATCATTTAAAGCTCTACAACTCAAGTTATTCCCCTTGGAAGGTGAAGAGGTTAGCTGGCCTTACTATAGGTTGATACTATGTTCATCTTTGCACTTTCGGGGTAGGTTTTCTCCCTCAGATTTAGTGTCCACCATACAGTGCCATATATGCTTGGAAAGCTCCAGATTCCTACTTTCCAATGCCACTAAAATTACCTCATTTGGAGTTTTGTAGCTCGAGTTATTCTTGTTGGAGTGTGAAGAGGTCAGGGTTGCAAATCCTCTTTGCTCCTTCTTGAGTCTGTTTCCAACTCTTTTGCCACCTTGAGAGTATGATTCTTCTATTAGTGCTTTTATTGCTTTTTTTCTTCACCTTTTCACCTATCATCAACCAAACAAATACATCAAAGCCTTGGCATAATCATCAAATCTTGCATCATTCATGTTATCAACTAAATCTTGCAAGAAATCTAATGAAAATGCATAAAATTACCAATGTTTGATTGAATCAAGACAAGCATGAAATTCTCACTCAAACACTTATTTATTGCCTAAAAATGCATGAAAACCAAGTAAAAATTAATGAAAAAGGCTTGTGAAACTAGCCTAAGATGACTTGTCATCAGTGGATCTAGCCCGATTTTGGCGACGGCGTTGACAATGATCCCCTTCGGCGGTGACAGCTAGGGTTCCAGTGGCGATGGCTCCTCCAACGGCGGTGAGACGCAGCAGTGGCGGTGAAGAACAGCGGCAACAGCGCATGGCTGTGGTGAGGATGAAGATTTCTTCCTATTCTCCATCGATATATCTCTCTCTTCTGCTCCTCGGCGATAACAGAAGTGGCGGCTACAAACCCAAGCAATGGTGGTGGCGGTTTGGCAGTGTGAAGGCATGGCGGCGACTCCTACCTCTCTTCGCGAGCTCTCTCGTTCATCTCTCACTCTCCCTCAGCTGGCCCATTCGACGATGACGGCGATGCGGGTTCACGATGGCGACGCCTCTCTTTCTTCGACAGGCTGGACAATGACACGAGGGCACGGTGAGCGGCGGCGAGGCAGCAGCCCCTCCACTTCCTCTTCTACTCTCTCAGATCCCTCTCTCTATTTCCCCTTCCCCCTTTTTCTCCTTTCTTCTCCCTCTCTGTTCTTCCCTTTCTCTTTTCCTTTCTTTCATTTTTCAGTACATGTGTGTGTGTTTTGTTTAATTTTGGAAAGAGGGTGGCAGTGGGGTAAAGAGGTTAGGGTTAGGGTTTTGTTTGTAATTTAGGGTTAGGGTTTGCTTTTGGAGTAAAATGTGAAATTAAGAATTTTTTGGGTAAATTAGAATTTGGGTAATTTTAATTAAATTGAGGTATAGAGTATTTAATTTAAGATCTAATTTAATCCCTTAAAAATTACTTTAAAAATATTATTTAATTATCAATTTGCTAATTGGCTTTCAATAAAGTATTCTAATTTGAAATTAGTGATAATATAAAAATTTTCTTTGTTTATAAAAATTAAAGTATTAAATTCGAAAACCTCAATTACTTAAACTAAATCATATAAAGTTCTTATTCTTTTACAACTATTAAACTTTACAATTTAAATATAGAAAATTATTCAATAATTATAATATTAAACAAAATTTTTAGTTTAATTATCAAAACTTTGTTTAATTACTTTTAATAAAATAATTTCTAAAAATAAAGTCTTTAATAGATAAATAAATTGAAATTAGCTCATAATAAGATTTTTCTAAAAATTCTAGGTCTTACAAGTAGCCTAAATTTTCACGTAACATTATATATTAGCTACCAAAAACCAAAATCATACCTTGAACGATTTTTTCCAAAGTCACAAAATACCACAAAATCTCCTCTTCACAAGCCTCAAGACCTCCAAACCAACTCAACCAGCTTCAATCACCATAAGTTTGTTCCAATATCACCAATTTGACTTCAATCCACATGCAATTCAATCAAATTTCATACAATATCACTAAAATCAACACAGAGGCTCACTACTTCAATAATTTACAAGAGTTTAGTGGTTCTTATCTTACCCATGGATGATTAGGGTGATACCCTAAATCATCAAAATTACATAGCTCCTCAATATCCAACACTCAAAATTACGAAAATATAAGAGGGGAAGAATTGGGTGAGAAATTCAAATTTCTTACCCACTTTATTTGGATAAATTTGAAGAGAATTTCAAGACGGTCGTATGGCCACAAATGGTGCGACGATCGGAGCTCCATATTGAAAGTTACAAGGGATTGAATATTGGATTGAAATGGGAGTTAGGGTTTAGTGCAATGCTTCTCTTCCTCAGTGTGTTTTGCTGAATGAGAAGGGAGGAAGGGCTGAGTTCTTCATTTATATGTTTGGCCTTGGACTCAATACGGGTTTGGTTTGGCCCATTGACCCAATTTTGGGTCAAAATCTTTAAAATTAGTATTCTAATTCGTGTTTTAAATATTTTTACCTCTTCAAATTATAAATTTAATTTTCTAATTTCTTAAATTCATAATTAATTTATTAGTTAATTATTCGTTAATTTACCAAATTTTACACATGGCACAACTTGATACATGGTTAAATAGTATTGTGATACGTAGCACAATCATTTACATCAGCATGTCACATACTACCATAGTTCTAAAAACCGAACAGGACCGGCAGATTCAACTGGAAACCGGTCACCAAGCTGGTCCGGTTAGGCCTAGAAATCACCTGGCAAAAAATCAGTTACCACCAGTGAATCGGCAGAACAGTTCGGTTTTTTGGAGGGTTTTCGGTTCGAAAATAAACCCTCCAAAACGGCATCGTTTTGTCCCTTTTAAAAAAAAAGAAAAACGGCAAAACTGAAGGAGTGAACCCTAAATCAAACGTAACCCATCTGTTCTTCTTATTCACAATGACACAAACTCATCTCCTCTCCTCTCTTCTTTAAGAACCATAGAAGCCACCGATGCCCCAAATCGCGTAGCCACCGTAGCCCGCCGCCACCGCATTCCGCAGCCACCGCAATGACGGGTTTGACCACCGCAGCCCCCACCGCGTCGTTGTCATTGACGAGCGTGCCTTCTCTCTGTTCGCCAGTGTCGCGTCCTCTGCCGTTGCCGTTGTTTGCCTTCCACCTTGCCGCCGATAAGTAATATTTTGTTTGCAGTCTCACACTTCACAACCATCTCCTCGGCGTCTGCTTGCTGGTTTAGGGTTTAACAATTAACTTCTGATAATACTTATTATTTGTTTCAAATTGATTTGCTAATTAGCTGGATTTTCTAAGGTTATTGTTTACTGATTTAAGTTTTACTATGGAGTTTGTGGAGTTTGCTGAGTTATTTTTGTTCATAATTTTTTGAAATTTTATTCTTGAGTTGCTATTTTTTTCTGTTGTGTTCTGAGTTGGGGTAAGTTGCTGTTTTTCTTTGTTTGTTGTGTTCTGACTTCTGAGTTAGAGTTAGTGGTGGTATGATTGCTAAGTTTGGATTAATTGTTCTTTTTTTTGGATTCTCTGATTTTTCTATTTTTGAATTATAAGAAGTTATTTTTGAAGATTTTCTTGTTTTTCACTTTTGTTTCTGATTGATGAGGATTGCTGATTGAGAGTTGATTGGTATCTTGCAAAACCAGCTCAACCGAAGAATTAAAGGCAATCTTGCTAAGCCGTGTCCCCGTTAAGGTGTCAAGATTTGCCATTAGCGGCGCACCGGTATAGTTGATAGGTTTTGAAGGCCTATCAGAAAAATCAGTTCTAAAAACGCACTTGAGATTTTAATAGTGAACTTGAAGAAATGCAGTTTGTGGCATCACAAATGAGACATTGTTCAATAAAACAACTAGTCTTGTTCCATTGACACACGTAGGGCAAGGATTTATGCCTAAACCAATAGTGTAGACGAGGTTTCTATCAACTTTGAGAGGAACAAGAGCAGAGTATTGATCAAAGTTTAGGCTTCTGAGTTTCTTGTTAAGACTCTGTACAAAAGTTGAGTTATTTCTAGCAGGAAGTTGAAGTTGAGGAAAAGAAGAGATTAGTGTTTAAGATGCCTTTGTATTGGAATATAGCTGTGGTGATTTTGTTATCAACGGAGATTGGAGCATCTATGAAGACCCTTTGCGGCCATGAAGTACCTGCTTGGAATAATATTGGCATGGACTAAAACGTTTGTGGTTTGTCCTAGTCCAATTAGTATGGAACTTGTGGTGAATGATTTTGTTAAATTTTGATGGATGATAGTTGATGATTTTGTTAAATTGATGATTGATGATGTTTTTTAAAATATTTGAAATTATATATTTAATTTTTAATAATTTTATTTAATATTTAATTAAACTGATTGAATTCCGGTTGAACTCCGATCGAACCACTGAACTAGTGAACCAGTTATTTTACTGGTTTATTGACCGATCGACTCGTTATCATACTATTACACGTGGCCAAATAATCTATGTTATCAAGTCATGTTAGCATATTATTAATAGAAAATGGATCAAAAACTAACCTGATTTACTTTTGTCAACTTTAAAAATATAATTAGTGTGTAATTAAAATTTTAAAAATAATTTTAGTATACGACATTAATTTTAAATAACACTTTGAGACTTAACTCGATTTATTATAATATTGATCCCTATTAAGGGCGTTAATGATGTCTCACGCAAACGATAATTGTATAAAGAAAAGTCTAGGGGGCCAGCAATTTTGTTAAATTCTGGCCAGTATATAACTAGCAAAAAAAAATGAGCCATTGGATGAAAGTTCACACCAATCTCACACCATTAAAATCATTATTGATGGCTATTTGATGGCTACAAATCACAAAAGTTGTTGACCCCTAACATTCCTCGTTATATAATTTGTTCATCGCGAAAACAAAATATTATTGATGCCATTGATGTTTCTTGTGAATCGTACACCTTCACATTCTTTCGTAGAATTGTCACAGCGTGGTTTCATTTCCCGAAAAAATTAGCCGACAATACTTCCAAATTATTAATTATCGTTGCCTACTTGCTTCTATACATATTCAAATAAATTATTTTGGTTACTTAATCATTGGTACTTATTAATAAGTGGGAAATATTATATTGTGTGGTTTGATGCCCAATTATGATATTTAGTGGAAGATCTCATTTTTCATTGTATTCTTTTTATATTTATTTTTGATCCTATTTATAGAATTAAAGGTGAGAGATTACACTTTATTCTCTCCAGTAACAAAAAAAAATGGAAAGGATCCATTTCCTATATTATATAGTCAATAATACCATATCTTGTGCTCACATAAAACTAAACCTTATATGTGGCTTTACACATAGACATCATTCGGTCAAAAGCTAAAATAATTCTTTCCATCACAATTGCTTTGTACCATACATTTTCTTTTTAACGGTATGTGACTAAATAGATTACAATATATCTTTTATGTTTAAAATTATTTATTAAAATCACATGATTGACTTGTTAACATAGCAACAAGCTATAGATACCCTTTCTAGGGTGTAGCATTTTATTCCCTATATAAAGGTTTCTTTCAAAGCCATTTCAAAACCAAGTTGTGTTTACTAATCTCCCTCATTCACTACAAGAAAAATACCTATTCAACCATACTTTTTTAAGTTACATTTAAAAAGCATAGTCTATTCATCTTCGTGTTGCCTTTTTATAAGAGAAAAGGATACACAATTGTGGCGTCATTTAAAAAGTGTAGCCTTAAGTATTATAGAAATCACTTATAAAGCGTAGCCGTAGGTTGATATCTATAGGTTCACTTTTCGTATCAAAGAGGACACTTTTAGAGGGTAGCCTATTTGTTAAGTTTTGGGTGCGTTTTAAAAGCGATGCCTAATGTATCTAGAGCCAAAAACTTGACACTTGGTGATTTTTTTTCCTCTTAATTTTTTCCCTTTAGCACGCACACTCAGCTCACGTTTTTTCCCTCTTAACTTAGTGAAATTTTGACTTATTCCCTCCAAAGCTCGTCATCACCGTTTCAGAGAAGAAAACCCTCCAAAGCACGAAGAAAACCCTTTCAGAGAAGATCGAAAACCCTTACCATCGCGAAGATACTCAGCCAAATCGCGAATGAAACGTAACACTCATCACCCTTGTTAACTTTTCCCTTCTTCTTCGTGCCACTCATCACCCCAAATCAGAGAAAGGGTCCGCCGTCACCACACCACTCACGGCGTCACCACTCACCTCCAGGAAGACTCTGCACTCACTCATCTTCACTACTCACCATGCCGTCACTCATCTTCACCGCACCGTCGCTTCTCTTTGCTGTGCGCTCACATTAGGAAGACACTGCGCTCAACCGAAAGCCTCTCTTCAATTGCTTACCGTCGTCGAGAAGGTATGCATCCACCTTCATTTGGTTTCTGAAATTTGAGAATGTAGGGTTCCGATTTTAGGGTTTCAATTTGGGGGTTTGGTACGATAATCTGTGAACTCATGAATTGATTTTGTGATTTTGTGTTGCGGCGTAGGAGAACTCATTCTTCTAGGTTCACTCATCACAAGCCCTAGGTTCGTTCGCCTATTGTCTTTTCTTGTGATTTTGTGTATCAAGCAGCGGAGGAGATAACTCAAATCAAAACTTCAAGCAGTGACGAGACTGTTGGTATGCTTCTACCCCCACTCTTCGTTTGTAACTAATTCATTTCCACTCACTGCGATAGAGAACTGAGATGGTAGTGACGATGAACCGAGACAATGGTGTGTATGAATTTTCTAGTTTTGCGGTTTTTTTGAGGGTTTGTTGTTCTGATTTTCAGAGTTCTACAATCTTTTGTAATTTTTGTTTCTTACTATGTTAAGATTTTTCTTTTTTATTTTGCATTTGTTTTATGATTTTGCACTTACAGACTATGTTTGTTCAAGCTTAGCAGTAAGTCCTATATAATCTTCCTTTCATGTGTTTATATTGCTTTGAGAATGTTGGCACAAAGAATGTAAAATGGTTGTCATATCGATATTGTATTTGTACTGATATACCCATTTCTCGGGTATTCCTAGAATAGTAAATTTTTTTTATTTTTAGTGAAAAAAGTTATTTAACCTCTAGCTCACATGCACTTTACACCCAAAACTTTTGAATTTGCAATGCGCAACTTTGAGGTTGTCAAGTGGTGTAGAAAAGGCCCTATGTTAACTTTTTTCTCTTTTTCAAATTTCCTTTCTAATAAAGGGTGGTGTTGTCAATAAAACACTCCACGTGAAGCGGTAATTTCGTATGAAATGGTAACACAGAAAACTTGCAATTGTCAAGTGAATATTTTGAAAGTAAGAGTGTAGTGTGCATAAGAGCCAAAGTTAATTGAATGGTATCCTAAGAAACTATAAGCATTTTACATTACTTTTTAGACGTAACTACTATAAGTATTGTTAATTGAATGCTCTTTGCATATCTTCCAGTTGTCAAAGATGTTGGTAGAAATGACTGGTACGCGAAATTGTGATCTCTGGTAATGGCTCCAAAAACTTGGAGCTCTAATCTTAATTTGTAATTTGTCACAACTCCATGTAGCTGACCAGCAAGTGCACTGGGTCGTCCAAGTAATACCTTACGTGAGTAAGGGTCGATCCCACGGAGATTGTTGGTATGAAGCAAGCTATGGTTATCTTGTAAATCTCAGTTAGGCGGATAATAATTGGTAATGAGTTTTTGAATAATAATATTAAATAAACAGAAAATAAGGATAAAAATACTTATGTAAATCATTGGTGAGAATTTCAGATAAGTGTATGGAGATGCTTTGTCCCTGTTGGATCTCTGCTTTCCTACTGCCTTCCTTCAATCCTTCTTACTCCTTTCCATGGAAAGCTGTATGTAGGGCATCACCGTTGTCAATGGCTACATCCCATCCTCTAAGTGAAAATGGTCCAAATGCTCTGTCACAACACGGCTAATCATCTGTCGGTTCTCGATCATACTGGAATAGGATTTACTATCCTTTTGCGTCTGTCACTACGCCCAATACTCGCGAGTTTGAAGCTCGTCACAGTCAATCAATCCCTGAATCCTACTCGGGATACCACAGACAAGGTTTAGACTTTCCAGATTCTCATGAATGCCACCATCAATTCTAGCTTATACCACGAAGATTCTGATTAAGGAATCCAAGAGATATGCGCCCGGTCTAAGGTAGAACAGAAGTGGTTGTCAGTCACGCGTTCATAGGTGAGAATGATAATGAGTGTCACGGATCATCACATTCATCATGTTGAAGTGCAACGAATATCTTAGAACAGAAATAAACCGAATTGAATAGAAAATAGTAGTAATTGCACTAATACTCGAGGAACAGCAGAGCTCCACACCCTTAATCTATGGTGTGTAGAAACTCCACCGTTGAAAATACATAAGTGATGAAGGTTCAGGCATGGCCGAGAGGCCAGCCCCCAAAACGTGATCAATAGTCTCCTAAGATGAACAATATATTAAAACTGAGACCAAAGATGTCTAATACAATAGTAAAATATCCTATTTATACTAGACTAGCTACTAGGGTTTACAGAAGTAAGTAATTGATGCATAAATCCACTTTCGGGGCCCACTTTGGTGTGTGCTTGGGCTGAGCTTGAACTTTACACATGCAGAGGCTTCTTTTGGAGTTGAACGCCAAGTTGTAACGTGTTTTTGGCGTTCAACTCTGGTTCGTGACGTGTTTCTGGCATTTGACTCCAGAATGCAGCGTAGAACTGGTGTTGAGCGCCAGTTTGCGTCGTCTAATCTCGAATAAAGTATGGACTATTATATATTGCTGGAAAGCTCTGGATGTCTACTTTCCAACGCCGTTAAGAGCGCTTCATTTGGAGTTCTGTAGCTCTAGAAAATCCATTTCGAGTATAGGGAGGTCAGAGTCCAACAGCATCAGCAGTCCTTTGTCAGTCTTTCATCAGAGTTTTGCTCAGGTCCTTCGATTTCAGCCAGAAATTACCTGAAATCACAGAAAAACACACAAACTCATAGTAAAGTCTAGAAATGTGAATTTAGAATAAAAACTAATAAAAACATCCCTAAAAGTAACTAGATCCTACTAAAAACATACTAAAAATAATGCCAAAAAGCGTATAATTATCCGCTCATCACAACACCAAACTCAAATTGTTGCTTGTCCCCAAGCAACTGAAAATCAAATAGGATAAAAAGAAGAGAACATACTATAAATTCCAAACTATCAGTGAATATTAATTCTAATTAGATGAGTGGGACTTGTAGCTTTTTGCCTCTGAACAGTTTTGGCATCTCACTTTATCCTTTGAAGTTTAGAATGATTGGCATCTATAGGAACTTAGAATTTCAGATAGTGTTATTGATTCTCTTAGTTAAGTATGTTGATTCTTGAACACAGTTACTTTTGAGTCTTGGCCGTGGCCCAAAGCACTCTGTTTTCGAGTATTACCACCTGATACATACATGCCACAGACACATAACTGGTGAACCTTTTCATATTGTGACTCAGCTTTGCTAGAGTCCCCAATTAGAGGTGTCCAGGGTTCTTAAGCACACTCTTTTTGCTTTGGATCACGACTTTAACCGCTCAGTCTCAAGCTTTTCACTTGACACCTACACGCCACAAGCACATGGTTAGGGACAGCTTGGTTTAGCCGCTTAGGCCAGGATTTTATTCCTTTAGGCCCTCCTATCCATTGATGCTCAAAGCCTTTGATCTTTTTTACCCTTGCCTTTTGATTTTAAGGGCTATTGGCTTTTTCTGCTTGCTTTTTCTTTTTCTTTCTCTTTTTTTTCGCCATTTTTCTTTTTTTTTTTCCGCAAGCTTTTGCTTTTTCACTGCTTTTTCTTGCTTCAAGAATCAAATTTATGATTTTTCAGATTGTCAATAACATTTCTCTTTGTTCATCATTCTTTCAAGAGCCAACAATTTTAACATTCATAATCAACAAGATAAAAAATATGCACTGTTCAAGCATTCATTCAGAAAACAAAAAGTATTGTCACCACATCAATATAATTAAACTAAATTCAAGGATAAATTCGAAAGTCATGTACTTCTTGTTCTTTTGAAATAAAACATTTTTCATTTAAGAGAGGTGAAGGATTCATGGAATTATTCATAGCCTTAAGACATAGTTACTAAATACTAATGATCATGTAATGAAGACACAAACATAGATAAACATTTAACAGAAAAAACGAAAAACAGAAAATTAAGAACAAGGAAGTTAAGGAATGAGTCCACCTTAGTGATGGTGGCGTTTTCTTCTTGAAGAACCAATGCTGTCCTTGAGTTCTTCTATGTCTCTTCCTTGTTTTTGTTGCTCCTCCCTCATTGCTCTTTGATCTTCTCTAATTTCATGGAGAATGATGGAGTGCTCTTGATGTTCCACCCTTAATTGATTCATGTTGTGACTCAAATCTTCAAGAGAAGTGTTGAGTTGTTTCCAATAGTTGTTGGGAGGAAAGTGCATCCCTTGAGGTATCTCAGGGATTTTTTGATGATGAGCTTTCTCATGCGTTTCTTGAACTCCATGAATAGGCTCTCTTGTTTGCTCCATCTTTTTCTTAGTGATGGGTTTCTCCTCCTCAATGGGGATGTCTCCTTCTATGAAAGCTCCAGCTGAGTAACATAGATGGTAAATAAGATAAGGAAAAGCTAGCCTTGCCAAGGTAGAGGGCTTTTCGACTATTTTGTAGAATTTAAAGGAGATAACTTCATGAACTTCTACTTCCTCTCCAATCATGATGCTATGAATCATGATGGCCTGGTCTACAATAACTTCAGACCGGTTGCTAGTGGGGATGATGGAGCGTTGGATGAACTCCAACCATCCTCTAGCTACAGGCTTGAGGTCCAGTCTTCTGAATTGAACCGGTTTACCTTTGGAGTCTACTTTCCATTGAGCTCCTTCCACACATATGTCCATAAGGACTTGGTCCAACCTTTGATTAAAGTTGACCCTTCTAGTGTAGGGGCGTGCATCTCCTTGCATCATGGGCAAGTTGAACGCCAACCTCACATTCTCCGGACTAAAGTCTAAGTATTTCCCCCGAACCATTGTAAGATAATTCTTTGGGTTTGGGTTCTTACTTTGATCATGGTTCCTAGTGATCCATGCATTAGCATAGAACTCTTGAACCATTAGGATTCCGACTTGTTGAATGGGGTTGGTTAGAACTTTCCAACCTCTTCTTTGGATTTCGTGTCGGATCTCCGGATACTCATTTTTCTTGAGTTTGAAAGGGACCTCGGGGATCACCTTCTTCTTGGCCACAACATCATAGAAGTGGTCTTGATGGGCTTTGGAGATGAATCTTTCCATCTCCCATGACTCGGAGGTGGAAGCTTTTGTCTTCCCTTTCCCTTTTCTAGAGGTTTCTCCGGTCTTAGGTGCCATCATTGGTAATGGAAAAACAAAAAAAGCTATGCTTTTACCATACCAAACTTAGAATATTGCTCACCCTCGAGCAAGAGAAGAAAGAATAGATGAAGAAGAAGAAGATATGGAGGAGAGGGAGAGAGGGTTGTGTTTCGGCCAAGGAGGAGAAGAGAGGGGTGTGTTGTGTGAAAATGAAGAAGAATGGAGGGGTTTATATAGTGGAGGGAGAGGGGTTAAGGTTCGGCCATTTTAGGTGGGTTTGGGTAGGAAAGAGATTTTGAATTTTGAAGGTAGGAGGGGTTTATGGGGAAGAGTGTTTATGGGAAAGATGGGATGAATGTTAAGAAGAGGGGAGAATATGAGTGGAGGTAGGTGGGGATCCTGTGGGGTCCACAGATCCTGAGGTGTCAAGACTTTACATCCCTGCACCAATTAGGCGTGTAAAATGCCTTTGCATGCAATTTTGGCGTTTAAACGCCGAAGTGATGCTTATTCTGGGTGTTCAACGCCCATATGCAGCATGTTTCTGGCGTTGAACGCCAGTTCCATGCTTGTTTCTGGCGTTCAGCACCAGCTCTTCTCAGGGTGTCTTTCTGGCATTTGAACGCCTGGATGTTGCTTATTTCTGGCATTCAACACCAGATCCATGCTCTGTTCTGGCATTGAACGCCAGCCAGATGCTCCTTACTGGCGTTTAAACGCCAGTAAGTCCTTCCTCCAGGGTGTGATTTTTCTTCTGCTATTTTTGATTTTTGTATTTTTTTCGTGACTCCACATGATCATGAACCTAATAAAACATAAAAGAACAATAACAATAAAAATAAAAATAAAATTAGATAAATAAAAATTGGGTTGCCTCCCAACAAGCGCTTCTTTAATGTTAATAGCTTGACAGTGGGCTCTCACGGAGCTACACAGGTGATCAGGTCAATGTTGTAGACTCCCAAAACCAAACTTAGAGTTTGGATATGGGGATTCAACACCAAACTTAGAGTTTGGCTGAGGCCTCCCAACACCAAACTTAGAGTTTGATTGTGGGGGCTTTGTTTGACTTTGTACTGAGAGAAGCTTTTCATGCTTTCTCTCCATTGTTACAGAAGGATAGCCTTGGGCCTTAAACACAAGGTAGTCCCCATTCAATTGAAGGACTAATTTTCCTCTGTTAACATCTATCACAGCTCCTGCTGTGGCTAGGAAAGGTCTTCCAAGGATGATGCATTCATCCTCCTCCTTCCTAGTGTCTAAGATTATGAAATCAGCAGGGATGTAAAGGCCTTCAACCTTTACTAACACGTCCTTCACTAATCCATAAGCTTGTCTTACAGAATTGTCTACCAATTGTAATGAGAATGTGGCAGGCTGTACCTCAATGATCCTCAGCTTCTCCATTACAGAGAGTGGCATAAGGTTTATACTTGACCCTAGGTCACACAGAGCTTTCTCAAAGGTCATGGTGCCTATGGTACAGGGTATTAATAATTTGCCAGGATCTTGTCTCTTTTGAGGTAAAGTTTGCTGAACCCATGTATCTAGTTCACTAATGAGCAAGGGAGGTTCACCTTCCCAAGTCTCATTACCAAACAGCTTGGCATTCAGCTTCATGATGGCTCCTAGATATTGAGCAACTTACTCTCCAGTTACATCTTCATCCTCTTCAAAGGAAGAATAGTCTTCAGAGCTCATGAGTGGCAGAAGGAGGTTTAGTGGAATCTCTATGGTCTCTATATGAGGCTCAGATTCCTTTGGGTCCTTAATAGGGAACTCCTTCTTGCTTGAGAGACGTCCCATGAGGTCATCCTCATTGGGATTCACGTCCTCCCCTTCCTCTCTATGTTCGGCCATATTGATTATATCAATGGCCTTGCACTCTCTTTTTGGATTCTCTTCAGTATTGCTTGGGAGAGTACTAGGAGGGGTTTCAGTGATTCTCTTACTCAGCTGGCCCACTTGTGCCTCCAAATTTCTTATGGAGGACCTTGTTTCACTCATGAAACTTAAACTGGCCTTGGACAGATCAGAGACTAAGTTTGCTAAATTAGAGGTATTTTGTTCATAATTCTCTGTCTGTTGCTGAGAAGATGATGGAAAAGGCTTGCTATTGTTGAGCCTGTTTCTTCCACCATTATTAAAGCCTTGTTGAGGCTTTTGTTGATCCTTTCATGAAAAATTTGGATGATTTCTCCATGATGAATTATAGGTGTTTCCATAAGGTTCACCCATGTAATTTACCTCTGCTATTGCAGGGTTATCAGGATCATAAGCTTCTTCTTCAGAAAATGCCTCTTTAGTACTGTTGGATGCATTTTGCCATCCATTCAGACTTTGGGAAATCATGTTGAGTTGCTGAGTCAACACTTTGTTTTGAGCCAATATGGCATTCAGAGCATCAATTTCAAGAACTCCCGTCTTCTGAGGTGTCCCATTATTCACGGCATTCCTCTCAGAAGTGTACATGAACTGGTTATTTGCAACCATGTCAATAAGTTCTTGAGCTTCTGCAGGCATTTTCTTTAGGTGAATGGATCCACCTACAGAATGGTCCAGTGACATCTTGGAGAACTCAGACAGACCATAATAGAATATATCCAGAATGGTCCATTCTGAAAGCATGTCAGGAGGACACCTTTTGGTCATCTGCTTATATCTTTCCCAAGCTTCATAGAGGGATTCACCATCTTTTTGCTTGAAGGTCTGAACATCCACTCTAAGCTTGCTCAGCTTTTGAGGAGGAAAGAACTTAGCCAAGAAGGCTGTGACCAGCTTATCCCAGGAGTCCAGGCTATCTTTAGGTTGTGAGTCCAACCATGTTCTAGCTCTGTCTCTTACAGCAAAAGGGAAAAGCATGAGCTTGTAGACTTCAGGATCTACTCCATTAGTCTTAACAGTCTCACAAATCTGCAAGAACTCAGTTAAAAACTGATAGGGATCTTCTGATGGAAGTCCATGGAATTTGCAGTTCTGTTGCATTAGAGCAACTAATTGAGGTTTCAGCTCAAAATTGTTTGCTCCAATGGTAGGGATTGAGATGCTTCTTCCATCAAACTTGGAAGTAGGTGTAGTATAATCACCAAGCATCCTCCTTGTATTATTGTTGTTAGGTTCGGCTGCCTTCTCCTTTTCTTGTTCGAAAATTTCAGTAAGGTTGTCTCTGGATTGTTGTAATTTTAGCTTCTCTTAGTTTCCTCTTCAGAGTCCTTTTAGGTTCTGGATCAGCTTCAACAAGAATGCCTTTTTCCTTTTTCCTGCTCATATGAAAGAGAAGAGAACAAGAAAAGAAGAGGAATCCTCTATGTCTCAGTAGAGAGGTTCCTTATTGTTAGTAGAAGAAGAAAGGGAATAAGAGTGAAGAAGAATGGATAATCCAAACACAAGGGTGAGGATAGGAGCAGTGATTTGGGATGAAGAGAAGTGTTAGTAAGTGAATAAATAAATAGAATAATATGAGAGAGAGGAGTTTTCGAAAATAAATTTTGAAAAGGAGTTAGTGATTTTCGAAAATTAAGAAAAGAAATAAAATAAAATTAAAATTTGAAACAATTAATTAATTAAAAAGAATTTTGAAAAAGATGGAGGTATTTTCGAAAATTAGAGAGGGAAGAGTAGTTAGGTGGTTTTGAAAAAGATAAGAAATAAACAAAAAGTCAAATAGTTAGTTGAAAAAGATTTGACAATCAATTGTGAAAAGATAAGAAAATAAGAAGTTAGAAAAAATATTTTAAATTCAAATTTTTGAAAAAGATAAAATTTTGAAAAAAATATGATATAAAAGATATGATAAAAAGATATGATTAAAAAGACTTAATTTTTAAAATTTAAAATTAATTACTTGACTAACAAGAAACTAAAAGATATGATTCTAGAATTCAAAGATTGAACCTTTCTTAACAAGAAAGTAACAAATTTCAAATTTTTGAATCAATCATATTACTTGTTAGCATAATTTTCAAAAATAAAGATAAAATTAAGAAAAAAATTTTGAAAAATACTTTTAAATTTTCGAAAAATAGTAAAAAAAATAAAAAAGAATTGATTTTTGAAAAAGTTTTGAAAAGATAAGATTTTTAAAATTGAAATTTTGACTTGACTAACAAGAAATAACTAAATTTAAAAATTTTTTGACTTAGTCAACCCAAAATTTCAAAAATTATGAGAGAAAAAAGGAAAAGATATTTTTTTTTATTTTTGAATTTTTAATGATGAGAGAGAAAAACATAAAAATGATCCAAAACATGAAAATTTTGGATCAAAACCAATGATGCATGCAAGACCACTATGAATGTCAAGATGAACACCAAGAACACTTTGAAGATCATGATGAACATCAAGAACATATTTTTAAAAAAAATTTTATGCAAAGAAAACATGCAAGACACCAAACTTAGAAATCTTTAATGCTTAAACACCATGAATGCAAAAATGCACATGAAAAACAACAAAAGATATAAAACAAGAAAACATCAAGATCAAACAAGAAGACTTACTAAGAACAACTTGAAGATCATGAAGAACACTATGAATGCATGAATTTTTGAAAAATACATAAATTTTTAGAAAAATGCAATTGACACCAAACTAAAAAATTGACTCAAGACTCAAACAAGAAACACCAAATATTTTTTATTTTTATGATTTTATTATTTTTTTGGATTTTTGTATGTTTTTTTCGAAAACATATAGGAAAAAGGAATAATGAATTCAAAGTCCTCAATCAAGATTCCAGGAATCATACCAGGTTAGTCTAAAGCTTGATGGCCAGCCAAGCTTCAGCATACCATTTTGAAACTTTAGAATTCATTCTTAAAAATTTAGAATGATTTTCGAAAACAAAAGGAATAAATTTTGAAAGATTTTTGAAAATTTTTTTAGAATAAAATTAGAAATAAAATGCTTAAACATAAAATAAAATTACCTAATCTGAGCAACAAGATGAACCGTCAGTTGTCCAAATTCGAACAATCCCCGGCAACGGTACCAAAAACTTGGTACGCGAAATTGTGATCTCTGGTAATGGCTCCAAAAACTTGGTGCTCTAATCTTAATTTGTAGTTTGTCACAACTCCGTGTAGCTGACCAGCAAGGGCACTGGGTCGTCCAAGTAATACCTTACGTGAGTAAGGGTCGATCCCACGGAGATTGTTGGTATAAAGCAAGCTATGGTCATCTTGTAAATCTCAGTTAGGCAGATAATAATTGGTAATGAGTTTTCGAATAATAATAGTAAATAAACAGAAAATAAGAATAAAAATACTTATGTAAATCATTGGTGAGAATTTCAGATAAGTGTATGGAGATGCTTTGTCCCTGTTGGATCTCTGCTTTCCTACTGCCTTCCTTCAATCCTTCTTACTCCTTTCCATGGCAAGCTGTATGTAGGGCATCACCGTTGTCAATGGCTACAACCCATCCTCTCAGTGAAAATGGTCCAAATGCTCTGTCACAGCACGGCTAATCATCTGTCGGTTCTCGATCATACCGGAATAGGATTTACTATCCTTTTGCGTCTGTCACTACGCACATTACTCGCGAGTTTGAAGCTCGTCACAGTCATTCAATCCCGGAATCTTACTCGGAATACCATAGACAAGGTTTAGACTTTCCGGATTCTCATGAATGCCGCCATCAATTCTAGCTTATACCACGAAGATTCTGATTAAGGAATCCAAGAGATACGCGCCCGGTCTAATGTAGAACGGAAGTGGTTGTCAGTCACGCGTTCATAGGTGAGAATGATAATGAGTGTCACGGATCATCACATTCATCATGTTGAAGTGCAATGAATATCTTAGAACAGAAATAAACCGAATTGAATAGAAAATAGTAGTAATTGCATTAATACTCGAGGAACAGCAGAGCTCCACACCCTTAATCTATGGTGTGTAGAAACTCCACCGTTGAAAATACATAAGTGATGAAGGTTCAGGCATGGCCGAGAGGCCAGCCCCCAAAACGTGATCAATAGTCTCCTAAGATGAACAATAGATTAAAACTGAGACCAAAGATGTCTAATACAATAGTAAAATATCCTATTTATACTAGACTAGCTACTAGGGTTTACAGAAGTAAGTAATTGATGTGTAAATCCACTTCCGGGGCCCACTTTGGTGTGTGCTTGGGCTGACCTTGAACTTTACACGTGCAGAGGCTTCTTTTGGAGTTGAACGCCAAGTTGTAACGTGTTTTTGGCGTTCAACTCTTGTTCGTAATGTGTTTCTGGCGTTTGACTCCAGAATGCAGCGTAGAACTGGCATTGAGCGCCAGTTTTCGTCGTCTAATCTCAAATAAAGTATGGACTATTATATATTGCTGGAAAGCTCTGGATGTCTACTTTCCAACGCCATTAAGAGCGCGCCATTTGGAGTTCTGTAGCTCCAGAAAATCCATTTCGAGTGCAGGGAGGTCAGAATTCAACAGCATCAGCAGTCCTTTGTCAGCCTTTCATCAGAGTTTTGCTCAGGTCCTTCGATTTCAGCCAGAAATTACCTGAAATCACAGAAAAACACATAAACTCATAGTAAAGTCCAGAAATATGAATTTAGCATAAAAACTAATAAAAATATCCCTAAAAGTAACTAGATCCTACTAAAAACATACTAAAAACAATGCCAAAAAGCATATAAATTATCCGCTCATCAATGACCTTGCTACTTTAATTGATAGTTCACAGGTAAAGTAGATGTTTTGACTCTCAGAAACAATGTTTCAATTCCATATTTCTGTTTTGAACCCACTCTCCCAAATGTTCATTAAGAACATATATGATGTCCTCTCATGCATAAACCCTTTGAGCTTGAAAGTTGAAATGTGAACAAGCCCATTTAACTATTTATAGTTCACGATATTAGCTTTTGTTAGTTCTGCCAGGAGAGTTTAGCCTTCTGCTTCTCTAGTTATCCTTGTATACAGCATATAAATCAATGTCCCACTTTATATGATTTTTTTATCATCTCAACGACTAAAACTTAATTAAGTTTAAGTTTTTATTCCTAAGTTTTTTGTATTAAAGGTTTGTAATATATATTGTTTTCATTATCAAAGGAAGCGGCTAAGAAGTCCTTGGAAAAAGCTGCAGAGCGTGTGAGATGCCTTGATGAAGATATGGCAAAGGCTAGTTAAGTTGTTTATTTGTTCTCAGATTGATGATATTGTATTTTATATACTATTGTGTGCAGTAATTACATTAAAATATGATATCATGCAAATTATACACTATAAGAAGCCAATTAACGTGATGCCAATTATAAAAATTTAGGTTCTTTCTCGCTCAATAGATTTGCAAGGAACCTATTTGGTCTTTAATGTTTTGTTACCATTTTCTACATCTATATCAGTACTAGAGTGAATCAGCATTTATGTACATAGTTGAGGAGTGTTCGGCATGCTAGATGAAAGGGGTAGAAGGGTCCTTACAAACATATGTTAGCTAGGGAGTATGGGGGAGGAATATATCTAGTTGGCAATTCCTATAACTTCTCTAACAACTTCTAGACTATTCTAGATTATTTACTCAATTCACTCTATTATGTCCCCTGAAACTGGGTTCTCGATAGCTTTAAAACTTTGTTACATGTAGCTTTTCTCGCAAACTCCAGAATTTAGCTTTAGAGACAGCCTTGGTCAGCACATCTATTGGCTGGTCAGTTGAGGGAATGTGAGCAACCAATAATTTTCCTTCCATAACTATTTCTTTTTCAAAGAAGAGATTCAACTCGTTGTTTTTTGCTCGATTATGTAAAATGGGATTATGAGCTAGCATTATGGCACTGAGTTTGTCATAGTACACCACTGGTCTTGTACAGTTTCATTTTGGTATGAATATTATTAGATCTGACATTGATGTTATTGTTGCTTTTCATACTTCGTAATAATCTTCCCTTTTTATGGAACAGTGGATAATAAAATTCTTCTAATTTAAATAATTTTATTTCCTTATAAAACATCTTTTACTAAAAGTAGCATTAATTCTGTGTAGCTTGATTGGTTTCATGGTTTGCACTTTTGTGTATCTTCAGGAGTGATATTATTACTGTATTACGATCAGAACGTGATAAAATGGAACTCGAGCCAAAGTTTTCTAAAGAGAGACTTGATAGTTTTATGAAAGAGTTTGAACACGAGGTAATTGATGGAAATAATGTCAAATGCTTTATGTATGTGTTCTACTAATTCATGGATTCTGGGTTGATATTTTAGAAAGCTGAAGCAAATAGAATTTTAGCAAGGAATGTAGAATTTTCTCAACTTATTGCTGACTACCAACGAAAATTATGTGAAAGTTCTGAGTCATTGAATGCTGCTGAGGAGCTTTCAAGGAGACTTACGATGGAGGTTAAGATTGTATCAAATTACAATGTTGAGCTTTTTAAGAGTTTACTTTTTGTAACATTTTGATTTAGTACCTATTTATTAACTCACTGCCTCCCCTTATTTGTCAGTTATCTGTTTTGAAGCTTGAAAATAAAGTATTATCAAATGCAGAAAAGCGAGCATCTGATGAGGTTCATAGTTTATCTGAAAGGGTGTAGCGCCTGCAGGTACTGCTCATTTCTTATTTGTGTTTCTTTGATATGGCCTAGGAACTAATGAGTCCGTAATGAGGTTGGGGTGAGATTGTGGGGTTATGGTAAGGATAAGGGGATGAAAGCATTTTTGTAGATTGAACCCTTTTGATCTTCTGTGTTTTTTCCAGTTCTAACTGACTAAACAAGTAAAAGACTACTTGCTATATTATGCACATTCAAGATGATGTTTATCTTAGCTTGCTATATTATGTTTATTCAGGATGATGCTTATCTTATGCTTCTGTTGCAGGCTAGAATCTAATTTTATATACTATATCTAATTTTTAGTAGTAGATGTAGAATCTAATTTTTAGTAGTAGATGTATATATATAAGGAACTTAGTAACTGAGGGTTTGGTGCGTCTCAAGTTTTGCTCACCTTCAAGGTGTTTGATACAATGTTAGTGTCAGAGTCAGCTTTCTTTCTAGTAGCTTTTTATTTGTTTTATTTTATTGTGTGAATTTATTTTTGGAATTTCCACTATTGGATCCTTGTTTTTGTTTTTGAATGTTGGCTAATCTGTTTTGTTATAGTAAGAAATATGCATGCTGAGATAGAGATAGGAAGCCTGCGCATTTCGTTAATAATGTTGCTGGTTTGATTTATAAGCTTATTGATTATGTGCTCCTTCGGGTGATTTTGCACTTGAGCTGTTTGATGAAATGCGAAATAGGCTTATACATGTAAAATCCAAAAAATTTTTTATAATTTTTGTATACTAAAATCTTAATATAACAAAAATTCTATTTAATTTTTATAATTATGAATGTCATTATGAATATTTTTCTAACTGCTTTTCTATATAATTATGCAAGGTAACAATGAAGATTAAGCAATGAAGATTAAGCTGATTATTATTGTGGTTTATTGGCTAAGATAGAGTACTGTTTAGAATCTTTACATGTATGGTTGACTAATGACTTTTATTAGAAGATACTTATGTATGTAGGATATGTTTTTTTTTTTTGTAGAGTATTAGTAGTGAATTCTAAGTGATACTATAGTTATTTTGATATGGTTATGCTTACTTTAGTATAAGATGTATGAATTTTTACAATTAACTTCATTCTAGTATTTTTGGATCATTATTATAAATATATTTTGGTTAGAGATAATTTTTATTATTTAAAAAAATTATTTAATATAATTATGTATTTATTTTTATTTTATAATATTCAACGCATTTAAATAAAAATGCAGAATTATTATACATGTAATTATATTATTAACTATTATGTTGTATTAATAATTATTAAATAATTATATATATATATATATATATATATATATGTGTATATATATATAGATATATATATAGAAAAATAAAACGAGACCTAAATCTCTTGTTCAGCCTCACTAGATAGTATAAGCCAGCCATCTGCAAGTACAGAACGTACTTCATGTCCAGGCGCATGCCCTGCTGCCGTCGCATGCTCGAGATACATCAGTGGGGCTGCATAAAGAATGTATCAAATTGTGTCTCGCCATCGGAACATATTGACACAACATCATTCACTAATGCATATCGTATAGCAGAACATACAACTTGTACTCTACCAAATCATGTTATGCGTTAGCATGGTTAATAACTTCATATACACATCAAACTGGGCCTAATGAGAAAATATTTTTAAAACATTTTCTTAAAAAGAGTGTACTTAATTACGATAAAAAAATTATCCTACGAGGACTACTCAAGTAAGCAAAAAAACATTTTTTTCTGGATAACTTTTTCTTCTTATTTGTGCTCACCCATAAACCACTAATATAACCACTTAACAACAATATATAATGACTACCATTATAACATACAAAAGGTCAAAATATAAAAAGTAACACATTAAATCCTACTTTAAAAGGAAAAAAACACACTAACCTGTTCATTGATGACACCAGCTATATGTGCGACCCCATCCAAACCATAAAGTCGATCCGGGTCATCCCCTATCAGCTGAATATTCTGTTGAACACTTAGTTGGAGTCGTTTTCTTTGAGATTTGGTGGGGTATGGGGTTTGAAATAGTGGTTCGAATGAGTTTGACTCGAACTCTATTTATAGGGCAAGCCTTTATAATTCAAATTGGGTTGTTTCGAATTACTAGGAGCAGCCAAACAAGGTGTAATTCGTACCATATTAATTCGAATTACTAGGGGCTTCAATTCGGTGTGCTAGTTCAAAACAAGCTGATTTGAACTAGTATGCATCTTATTTGTGTGTAATTCAAATCAGGTTGATTCGAATTACCTTAGGAGCTCATGCATGCATAATTTGAATTATATTGATTCGAATTACTAAGGGTTTCTATTGCTTTGTTTAATTCGAATTGATTTAATTTGAATTACTATTGATTTGTTGAATTCGAATTTGGTTATTTCAAATTACATAGGATATTGCTTTTGGGAGATTCCCGTTACATTTTTTGTTTTAGTTGAATTGTGTAATTTTTCTCCCCTTGGTTTAGTTACGTAATTTGCCCTCACTATGGAGATGATAGGCTTGTAAATATGATTAAGTCGTTCGAAAAGGAAATTAACGACCCACAATTGGATCAACGGTACGAGTTAGGACACATAGACAGTCAAGATTGCTCCACGTCTGACATCATTGACCTCAACAATTGGGTTGATGATATGGAATTATTAGTCTCTTCTTCTTTACCAGATGAGATGAATTAATTCTTGGTACCTGTTCATACCCTGGGTCGAGCTGTACGACCCGGGCTGCTTGAAGATAAAGCGACCGACCTGTTCAAGTCTAGAATCCCCGATCTCTTCTCAAAGAGGTCGGCCAAATCGACAATAGAGGCCCAAATCAGGCCCAAGTAAAGGAACGCGACCCATATCCAAAGGCAGCCCAAGCCTAGAAGGATAAGGGCGGTTCCCTTAAAGATAAAAGATGACTTCACTCAAAGATAATATAAGATAACTATCTTATCCCTAGAAAGATCACTCTACAAACATTATAAATACACTGGAGCACCCAGGTATAACTCATACTCTGATTCTACTAAAAACCTGCTTAATACCCTTGCTAACTTAAGCATCGGAGTCCCTTGCAGGTACCACCACCCTCTGGTGACGAAGGATCAGCACCACCACCCAGTCCAACAAATCGGACACAACAGCTCCGACCAGTACAGAAGATCTCGTCTGAGATCGACCTACAGTTTCAGGTAACCCTCGGAACATTGGCGCCGTTGCCGGGGACCTGGAAGTCAGCCCATCATCATGGCGGACAACCTTGACAATGACCACAATTCTGATTTGGAGACAGAACGCCACATAAGAACGCGGACGTCACACCAGACGATACTTCTCAGCCTAACAAAGACAAGAATTCGCCAAACACAGGAGTCATGGAGGTACTCCAAGATTGCTTCAAACAACTCGAAAAAGAGGCTGAATATCAAAGGGAGGCCGAGAGAGACCTACGAAGGGAAACTAGGCGACACCGAGAATTAGAGGACAAGCTCCTAAAGCTTGAAGCCGACCTCAAAGCTAAAACTATCCGATCCATTCATGAAGATAGCCCCCGCAAGGATTAAGACCCATTCACCAAAGAGATCATGAAGGCCAAAATCCCAAAGGACTTCAAACCCCCTGACATGACTCCGTACGATGGCACATCAGATCCCAGCCATCATCTCAGTAATTTCAGAAGTAGAATGTATCTCACCGATGCCTCAGATGCAATTCGATGCAAAGCCTTCCCGACTACCTTGACAAAGGCAGCAATTAAATGGTTCGACAATCTGCCCCCTAGGTCCATCTCAAGCTTTGACGACTTAGCCAAGAAGTTTCTAGCCAGGTTCTCCATCCAGAAGGACAAAGCTAAACACGCCCCAAGCCTATTAGAGATCAAGCAGGAAGATCAGGAAAGTCTTCGTAGCTACATGGAAAGCTTTAACAAAGCATGTCTGGACATACAAAGTCTGCCAACAGAAACAGCCATTATGGGTCTCATCACTGGCTTACGAGAGGGACCTTTTAGTCACTCCATATTGAAAAAACATCTCACATCTCTGCATGAAGTGTAAGAACGAGTAGAGAAATATATCAACATAGAGGAAAACTCCCGACTAGGAGAGACCTCAAAGTCTGGATTCTCCTACTCCTCCCGAGATAAGGATAAAGAGTCCAAGAAAAAGGAAGATCAACATGGAAAAAAGATCAAGAAATACCATAATTACACCCCTCTTCGGGTGTCTCTTGTAGATGTCTATCGAGAAGTATGCCACACTGAAAAGATACCCCCACCTCGCCCACTCAAAAGCAAGAAAGGAGGAGGAAATTGGACAGAATACTGTGAATACCATCGAATCTATGGACATCCCACCAACGAGTGCTTCGATTTGAAGAATGTCATAGAAAAATTAGTGAAAGAGGGGAGACTAGATCGGTACTTAGCCAGCAAAACAGATGAGCCAACAAAAAGAAGAAGGGACGAAGAGGTCGGACGAACTGAATGACTACCTCGTACCCTGGAGAGACATATCCACATGATACATGGAGGATTTGCAGGAGGAGAAATCTCCAAATCATCTCGCAAAAGACATCTGAAAGAAGTATATCATGTCGAGGAAGGAGAAGGAGCACCCGACCTCCCCACTATCACCTTCACCAAAGAGGACGCAGCTGGCGTCATCTCGGGACATGACGATACCATGGTCATCACTATCATATTAGCCAACGCTAATCTCCACCGCACACTGGTGGACCAGAGAAGCTCGGCTGACATACTGTTCAAAATCGCCTTCGACAAACTCGGCCTAGAGGAAAAAGAACTCAGAGCATATCCGAACAGCCTCTTCGGGCTGGGAGACACTCCAATCCAACTGCTTGGATACATCTCACTATACACAACCTTTGGAAAGGGAAACCGGTCAAGGACACTCAACATAGACTACATCGTGGTCGACGTAAGTACAGCCTATAATGCCTTGATAGGTCGGACAACGTTGAATCAGCTCGGCACAGTAGTCTCGACTCCACATCTATGCATGAAGTTCCCAACCACAGAAGGGATCGCTACGGTAAGAGCAGACTAGAAGACAGCGCACTGCTGTTACAACAAAAGTCTGAACCTCAGAGGCAAAGGAGAAGAAATCCACACCATTGAACTCGGAAGAGTTTGAGGGCAGGAAGAACTTCGTCCACAACCTGAAGGCGAGACAGAAAAAGTCCAAATCGGAGATACTCCAGATAAAACAACCAATATTGGCACAATCCTAAAAGGAGATGTAAAGGAGTCCCTCATACAATCTTAAGAGACAATGTCGACCTCTTTGCATGGAAGGTCGCAGACATGCCGGGCATAGACCCCATGTTAATGTGCCACAAGTTGGCAATTTACCCAGAATCTCGGCTAGTACAGCAGAAACGTAGAAAGCTCGGACCAGAACGATCCCAAGCTATGGAAGAACAAGTACAAGCTCTACTAGAGACAGGATTCATAAGAGAAGTCAAGTACCCACTATGGCTAGCCAACGTCGTCTTGGTGAAAAAATCAAATGGGAAGTGGCGGATGTGCACTGATTGCACCGATCTCAACAAAGCTTGCCCAAAAGATCCTTATCCACTCCCAAGTATCGACGCTCTGGTGGATGCCTCCTCCAGATACAAATACCTCTCATTTATGGACGCCTATTCGGGATACAATCAAATCCCGATGTACCCGCCTGATCAAGAAAAAACATCATTCTTAACCCCAAAAGCAAACTACTGCTACATCGTCATGCCATTCGGACTCAAAAACGTAGGAGCCACTTATCAAAGATTAATGAATAAAGTCTTCACTGACCATGTCGGGAAAATCATGGAGGTTTACGTGGATGACATGTTAGTAAAGACACAAAGCGAGGAATCATTACTGTCCGACCTCACCCAAGTGTTCGATACCATGAGAAGGCATGGCATGCGACTTAACCCTACAAAATGCAGCTTCACAGTAGAAGCTGGCAAATTCTTGGGTTTTATGCTCACACAAAGAGGAATCGAGGCAAATCCAGATAAATGCCGGGCTATACTCAACATGAAGAGTCCGACCTGTGTCAAATAGGTACAACAACTAAATGGAAGATTGGCAGCCTTGTCCAGATTTCTAGCCGGATCGGCGATAAGATCTCTCCCCGCCACTCTAAGGAAGGGAATGAGGTTTGGATGGACAACGGAGTGCGAACAGGCTTTCCAGGATTTCAAAAGGTTCTTGGGACAACCACCTATTCTAACTCGGCCATGGGAAGGAGAACCACTTGTATTGTACCTCGTAGTAGGACATCGGACAATAGCCTCAGCACTGGTCAGAGAGGATGAAAGTGCACAACAGCCTATATACTTCATCAGCAAAGCACTACAAGGGTCCGAACTGAACTACCAGAAAATAGAAAAATTCGCCTATGCTCTCATCCTAACGTCTCGACGACTTCGCCCATATTTCCAAGCCCACATCATCAAGGTTCGAACCAACCAGCCCATAAAAGGCATTTTACAAAAAACAGATTTAGCAGAAAGAATCTTACAGTGGGCAGTCGAGTTATCCGAATTTGACCTTCAATATGAAGCTCTGACAGCCATCAAATCACAGTATCTGGCCAACTTCATTGCAGAGTTTACTGACACACCAGAAATCCCTATAGAATGGAATCTCTACGTAGATGGCTCCTCGAATAAAACTGAGAGTGGCGCAGGAGTGATAATGGAAAGCAACCAGGGAACCCAAATCGAACTTTCCCTCAAATTCGGGTTCCCTGCTTCAAACAACCAAGCCGAATATGAGACATTACTTGCTGGTTTGAAGCTGGCTAAGGAGGTCGGAGCCCAAAAACTTATCATTTTCAGTGACTCACAAGTAGTCACCTCACAAATAGCAAGGAGCTACCAAGCCAAAGATCCCACCATGAAAAAGTATTTGGACAAAACCAGAGAACAGCTCAGACAACTCGGGGAATATGAGGTCTGCCATATACCTCGAGAACAGAATGCTCGAGCTGATGCACTCTCAAAACTTGCCAGCACCAAACCAGGAGGCAACAATAGAAGCCTCATTCAGGAGATACTACAGAACCCGTCAATCAGGGAAGAAGAAAAAGTCCTAGCCAAAACAGGTCTGAATCAAGGATGGATGACTCCTATAAACAACTACCTCAAAACAGAAACACTCCCCACAGATAAGAAGGAGGCGAAGAGGTTAAAACAGGAGGCACAATACTACATCATCATAAATAATACTCTATACAAAAGAGGGATTTCAACACCCCTGTTAAAATGTGTGTCGACTTCCAACACAAAGGAAGTATTAGAAGAAATACACAGTGGCATCTGTGGCAACCATCTCGGAGCACAAGCTCTCACCAAAAAAGTACTTCGAACAGGATTCTATTGGCCGACTTTACAAAAAGAAGCAACAGAATTCGTAAAGACATGTCCACCATGTCAGAAACATGCCAATTTTCACATCGCCCTACCAGAGGAGCTCATCAGCGTAACCTCACCCTACCCATTTGCAAAATGGGGACTCGACCTCCTTGGGCCCCTTCCCCCAAGGAACAGGACAGGTCAAGTTCCTCATCGTAGGGGTAGACTACTTTACAAAGTGGATTGAGGCAGAACCCCAAGCCAACGCCACTTTTCAAAGAAGTCGAAAATTTCTATATAGAAACATTGTCACAAGGTTTGGGGTTCCATACTCCATTACCACAGACAATGGCACTCAATTTACAGACGCATGCTTTAGAAAATTGGTGGCCAACTTGAAAATAAATCACCAATTCACGTCCGTAGAACACCCCCAGGCTAACGGAAAGGCAGAAGCCGCCAATAAAGTTATATTAGCCGGACTAAAATGGAGATTACAGGATGCAAAGGGAGCCTGGACTGAAGAGCTCCCACAAGTCCTATGGGCATATCGGACAACTCCACACTCCACGACAAGAGATTCACCCTTCCGACTAGCCTATGGAATGGACGCAATGATCCCAGTAGAACTCGAAGAAGGGTCCCCCAGAATGATCTTCTACAATGAAGAGGCCAATTCCCAACTTCAAAAAGAAGAGCTTGACTTAATTTCAGAAATACGGGAAAGAGCCCAGATCAGGGAAGAGGCGCTAAAATGCCGAATGGCCTCAAGATACAATCAAAAAGTAGTACAACAAAGTTTTGTCGAGAACGACCTCATCCTAATCCAAAATGATATCGGAACAAGTCGACCTGGAGAGGGAAAACTCGCGGCAAACTGGAAGGGACCCTACCGAGTCATAGAAGTACTCGGAAAGGGCTACTACAGGCTGTCCGAACTTGAAGGGCGAGAACTGGCAAGGTCATGGCACGCCTGCAACCTAAGAAGGTATTATAGTTAGAGGTAATAAATATCTTAGGATAAGGTGCACTCTTTTTCCTAAAAAGGTTTTTTAATGAGGCGTCAAGCCAAGATCTACAAACTGCCTGACTTAGAAGGGTAAAACACCCACATGTATATATTTGCATATTTTCTATTTTGAATAAAGTTTTTCCAGATTTTCTACAAATCCTCTTTATCAAGACGCATTAATCTGAAATGCAAAATTTATCATCCGATTACAAAGCTACAGATCGACAAAAGTGAAAACCAAATTCACTGCTCGATCACGATGAAGTCGACAAAGATGAAAATCGAAAAGTCGGCCAAGCAAAGGATCAAAATCGGCAAGATGAAAAGCGACAAAACAGAATATTGCAAGAAGTTATCAAAAGTGATCCATAGGAAAGGACCTGACGAGGTCTTAATAAAAATGAGTTGCTAAAAATAACTTAAAGACGGACCGACACAAAGAAGTCGGACCAGTCAAACAGAAAAAGTTATAAAAAGTAAATCCATAGGAAAGAGGCCTGGCCAGCCCTGAAAATGGATTACTAAAAAAACTTAGAAAGGACCGACATGATGAAGTCGGCCTAAAAAGCTACAAAGTTATAAAAATTCATCCATCAAAAGAGACCTAACAAGGTCCAAATAAGATGGATTACTAAAAATAACTTAGAAAGGACCGACATGATGAAGTCGGCCTAAAAAGCTACAAAGTTATAAAAAGTCATCCATCAAAAGAGACCTAACAAGGTCCAAATAAGATGGATTACTAAAAATAACTTAGAAAGGACCGACATGATGAAGTCAGCCTAAAAAGCTACAAAGTTATAAAAAGTCATCCATCAAAAGAGACCTAACAAGGTCCAAATAAGATGGATTACTAAAAATAACTCGAAGGACTCAGCAAAAAGATTCAACGCGACAGGAGGCGTGCGCTAAAAAGGACACAACTCGACCTACAGAAAGCCACAACCCCACCAAACCCGCAAGTATTCTATGGGAGTACTGAGAAAGAATAAGTCGAATAGAACTAGCCTCAGAAACCTTGTTCGACTAATGCAGAAAGTAAAAGCCATCGAAAGAGGTCGGACAACAAGAGTCCAACATTCTAAGGATTCCTGAAAAATGCTAAACAACGATGCAGATAAGCATATCGCGAAGGAACAAAGCTACTATGATAAAAGGCTCAAGAGAACACCCAAGAGTTGACCTCAAAGAGCTCAAGAAGCTACTTTGTTTTTCTACATAGAGTTACTATAGAAAAGCAACCAAAATACCCAAGTCAAGATCACAAGTTACAAAAATAAAGAGTTCAAAAGCACACAGACCGGGCTATACACAATACATCAAAGAAAAATTATAAAGGATCCAAAGACTCCCCAGTAGCAGTATCTCGAGGTGAAGGAGGACAAGTTTGAAGGGGTATCGCATCTACCGTCCCATCATCCCGGTTCAAGATCTGGACATCAGGGTCAAACTCGAGCTGGCCAACCTCAGCTGCTGGAGTCGAGGAAGGCAAGGCAACAGAGGCTTTGGCAGATGGCATAGGAGGAGGGTCTACATCTGCATCATCATCATCCGAGCCATCAGGGACAATCTTACCATCTACTACGATGTTGTCCAGACAGAATAAGGTGAGGTTGAGCTCGGGTGCAAGAACCCGAACCTGAGCCTTCAAATTCTCGTAAGCAGCATTCACGCTACCTACAAGATGACCCTGGAGCTCAGCATAGTTGGCTTGGGCAGATTTCAAACTCTCCCTAAGCTCCATCATCTCACCAAAGGCTAAGACATAGCTCTCCTTATGCTTATGCGCCATCTCCTCGGCCAAGTTCGCAGAAGCCGCCGCAGCGGTAGCCCGAGTCTTCTCACCCTCCAACTCTTTTTCCAACTTTGCCACCTTCACCTTGAGATCCTCTTTTAACCCATTGATTCTGTCAAACTCTGATTTGGCCTCCTCCATAAAAGCCTTTGTTGCATGAATGGGAAAGGGAGACAAAGAAGGGAGACATCGTCAGTAGGAACAACACCATAACGAGCAATTTGCTGATCAACAAACCCAACGACATCAAAGTCAGGAGCGTCCAAGTTGAAAGGCTCAACAGTCCTCTGTCTTTTTGGAGGAAGGCCAGTAGTAGGAGAAGAAGTAGCAGCAGAAGTCTGGGGAGGATCAATCAAATGGACCTGAGGAGTTGGAATCATCCTCCTCGGCCCAGCAGAGCTCAAGATCGGCTTCTTGGGAGGAACTTGAGAAGATCCCTCCCCTGCAGCTTTAGCCGAGATGTTCTGGCCAGCGGTAGCCTTCCTCGCCTTCTTAAAGGCTTTCATGGAATCATTGGTCTTTGCCATCTCTGAAAAAAAAATAACCAAAAAAAAAAAGTTACAAACTAGAAGCAAAAGCAAGTAAAACAGAGCAAAAGAAGTCGGTCACTACCCAGCTCAGCTCGGACAAGAGAGGGGTCCCCCAAAAATCTCTTTGTATCGAGATGGGGAGGTTCCCCCCAAATATCTTCCAACACAGTTACAAAGGCCTGCTCAACCTCATCAAGCATCTCCCACGAGTATCGAGACACCACAACATTCTTTTGCCAACACAAGGGGAAGGTAGGTTCACCATTCGACTGTAAGAAAAATGGTCGAGCTCCCTCAACAGCTCGGACCTTAAAAAAGTAGTTCTTAAAATCCCTAAAAGACTCATCATACATAGAAAACACTTTGTGCCCTTGGGCAGACCTGAAAGAAACCCAAGAAGCTTTCTTTTTGGTAGTCCCAGGCTTGGTCAAAACAAAGAGATATATAAAGAGAGTTTGAGAAGGTGTGACATCCAACTCTTGGCAAAGTAACTAAAAGATCTTGATAAAGCCCCAGGAGTTCGGATGGAGCTGGGATGGAGCTACATTACACGACCACAACAAGTCGGTCTCAAAGGAGGTAAAAAGAAAAGTAATGTTTAGCTGGCTAAAAAAATAGTCATAGGCATAGAAGAAGGGACGTTCCCCCTGGGTCAGAGTAGGAAAGCAAACCCTTTTATCAGAGTCAGGTGCTACCAATTCATAGTTTTTCTCCTGATCCCTACTACTACAGATTCGGTGATGTTTTCTAAGATCCGCGCAGAACTCAGAATTAACTAGGGAAACACACATCAGGACGAGGGAGTCCAGCCAGTCGGACATACCCTCAGGGACCTTGGAAGATGTCTTGACAATATTTTTGCGAGAAGACATGGTCAACTAGTCCTACAGCAAAGAAAAAGATAAAGGGATTACTAAATAAACAACTTGGACAAATCAAAAAACATCTCGGACAAATATGGATACAACCCGGGCTAAAGCATACAAAACAACAAAAGGAGGCCCCAGGACTCACACCAAGGTCCAGGGGCATTCTTTGGAGGCAGTAACAGAGTAAGGTTTCAGGAAAAATCTACGACCTACATCCCTCAAAACAAGGAAGCAACCCTCCTTCGATAGCAACATTCCACAAAAACACAAAATAATCTATCAAAGTCATTACCTTTTACAGCCTATCAGAAAAATCAAACATCAAAACATGCAAAGGGACAATCATCAAAGGCGCAACCTTTTCTCAGAATCAAACAGTTCATTATTTCAAAGGAAGAAATCAAGAAGATACATTTAGAAACAGTAAGCAGCATTCAAAACCCTAAAAACGCATAAAATACCAGCAAATAAGGAAAGGTTCTACAAAATTAAAGAAACCCTAAAACAGCACACAGAGCAGTAGAAAATCAGACGCAGCAAGCAAAGAAAGATTCAAACTTTCCAGCTTTTCCCAAACAAAAATCAAAAGGATTACAAATATCCAAGCATAAAAATGAAGAGAAAAAAGAAAGAGAGAAGACCAACCTGCAAAAGGGAAGGAATGATCAAGAGATTGAAAAGAAGCAAACACCAACGATCGCCTCTTCAAAAGCAGAAGATAAAACGCAAGAAAAGTTGCGGTGAAGCAAGAAGAGGAGAAACAAAGAAGAGAAACTCTTTGAAAAATTTTGAAAAGAAGTAAAGAAGTGGGAAGCAAAGGAAACGGCGAAAGGGAAGGTTAATGGGCATTTAAAACCTTCGCATGTTCCCAAGGAAGTACAAAAACGCGCGCTACAAGGAAAAACGTTCCGCATTTAAAGCTGCTTAAATGATGTTCTACAAACAGACCCAACAAAAGAATGCTCGAGTTCGGCTTCCCCAAAAGAGATCGAAGTTCCAAAAACTCGACCTCAAAAGAAAGACCGAGCTCGAGCAGGGGCACTGTTCATACCCTGGGTCGAGCTGTACAACCCGGGCTGCTTGAAGACAAAGCGATTGACCTATTCAAGTCTGGAATCCCCGATCTCTTCTCAAAGAGTTCGGCCAAATCGACAATAAAGGCCCAAATCAGACCCAAGTAAAGGAACGCGACCCATATCCAAAGGCAGCCCAAGCCTAGAAGGATAAGGGCGGTTCCCTTAAAGATAAAAGATGACTTCACTCAAAGATAAGATAAGATAACTATCTTATCCCCAGAAAGATCACTCTACAAACATTATAAATACACTGGAGCACCTAGGTATAACTCATACTCTTATTCTACTAAAAACCTGCCTAATACCCTTGCTAACTTAAGCATCGGAGTCCCTTGCAGGTACCCTCTGGTGACGAAGGATCAGCACCACCACCCAATCCAACAAATCGGACACAACAGCTCTGACCAGTATAGAAGATCTCGTCCGAGATCGACCTACAGTTTCAAGTAACCCTCGGAACAGTACCCTTCTGGAGATGAGATGATAGAGCATGTAGCAATGGAATAATATGAGATCCACGATGATTTTCACTTGCATTATAGTTTTTTGTTGGAACAATAGGACCAATAGTATATGTATGTGAAACTTTTTGAAACATTTTTTTTACTGAAAACTCATCTGCATTGATTTTTATCTGAAGTTGATATATAATTGAATACTATATTATAATAATTTAGTTAAATTTATCAAATTATCTAATAATTTTTAAATATCAAATTTGTAACAGCCTAACTATCAAATGTCACGCTTCCGGTTGCGCCACTCTGATAGTTCGGGTATTACGACGACTTTTAAAATATTTAATAGTAAAATATGAGCCTATTTAAATCTTAAACCGGATTTTCAAACATACAACCATACCTTTCAATACAATTTACAATACTTACAAATAATATATATATATATATATATATATATATATATATATATATATATATATATATATATATATATATATACATCATACCAATATATAAACTTCACATATCAAAACTCCTATCCCTCTTGCAAAAGTTATAATATTAATGGCGAGGGAAGAATAATAATAACTAAACTAAAACATCTTCTATCGCATAAGCTAAACCGAACTACTCTTCATAAGCTTCTTCGTCCATTTCCTGAAAAGAGAAGTCTGTAGGGGGGTGAGAACCTAACACATGGTCTCACCATAGATTTCCAGAATTTGTTATAAGAAGATGTATAGTAGGTAAATTGTTTTTCAAACTCAATGATTAAGTATCCAGAAATTCCAAACTCAGTCTTTCCTATAAAAGAAAATTAAAAGTTTCCTAACAGTATGAATGATCAATCACAGCCTTCAACTCAGCGACTCAAACAATTCCACAACCAAATCATCATCTCACCATCAATATCCAAACTCGAAGGTACCACTACAGAAACAAACACAGGCAAAACATATAAGGAAAACACAGGTATAGATTATAGTTACAGCAAATAGCTCAGATAGCAGTTAATAACAGTTAAGCATTTAGGCAGACCCAAACAAATTCAAACTCAAGCAAAGCATACAAGTGCATATAATAAATGCCTATCCTATGGCTGATGATATCATCTATCAGTTACGTAGCCATCCCGACATGTTCTCATGCTCAAAAATATACCATGGGGAAAATCCCCAAGCTGACATGGGGAAGAGAACGCCCCCAAGCTCAAATATATCTATGGGACGAATCCCAAGCTGACATGGGGAGATGAGACAACACCCCAAGCTGACATGGGAAAAACAATACCCCAAGTTGACATGGGAAAAACAACACCCCAAGCTCAATAGTAACTATGGGAAAAATCCCGGCTGACATGGGGGCAATGCCCCAAACTCAATATATTCAATAATTTCTCATAATTATCATTTCTATTTCCGATACTAATTCATATCTCACTTTCTCATTCATCCTCATTGTCATTCAATTATTCAAAAATCATACTCAAAAATCAATCTTCACTCTCATACTCATTCTCATCATACCACTCGTTACTTTCTTTAAGAATTCAGATTCAAAATATAATTTATTCTTTTCTAAATAAACCAAGCACCAAACGTAAACTTTTTCTTTATAATTCTCAAAAATCAAATTATAAAATTCTTGAAAATCTGAATCTTTCTAAATAACCATTTTTAAACAGAGTCTCTAATTTTTATAAAAATTTGGGCAGCATCTCCTCTAAAATTCGGACTATGCCACCCTCGCGGGTCCCATCAAAACCACAATTTCCAACCCAGTCTCAACTAGTTTCAGATATCAAATCCTCTCCAAAATCAAACCCAATTCCAAAATTTAAACATCTTCCAGTGATTCAAGAAAAATCAATTCAATAACGACCAACTTAACAAACCAAAACAGCAAATCAAAATATCTAGCTTCCTCAATAATTCAATAAACCAATCAAATAAATGATCACAGCCATCCAAATAGTTCAATTCAATTCATAAAACTCATGTAATTATAAAAATATATTTTTCATACTATTATAGACTTATAACAACTCTTAAAAGTAAAATGAATTTTAAGAAAACGCCCCTACCTCGACATGTTCAAACCACAATCCAAATGACTCAAGAAATTTGTTTCCTCTCGACCCGAAGTCAACGACAGCTTTAATTCATAGCCCGCACACTTTCGCCACAGCATAAACATCTTCAAGTCCCAACATGCAACCCCGTTATTAACTCCTAAAACATCAATATCGTGGAAACCTCAAAACACATAATAGAAAACCAAAGGCAAGGATTCCGAGATGGAGACACTAACTGGAATAAAAGAACGACGCGCCAGCCACCCCAAACTTAACCGGCAGCAGCTCTGACAACGACCAGGAGCTTCAGTGGCTCAGCAACAACTTTAATTTTTGACATGCAAACCCATAAAATTAACCTTACAACATCTATACATCAGAGTCCTTAACCACAGATAGCTAGAATGCTTATAGAAAGAGCTTCAAGGAATGGGCAAGTCACTATAAAAAGAAGAATGATAGAAGTGGAGCGGCGGCTCCAATGGTGACCTCCGGCAGCGGCGACAGAGATAGCTTCACGGATAGTGACGTGGTTTGGGGACGGGTCAGCTGGGTGGACCGGCGGCAACAGATCTGATGCGCATCTCCTCTCTCCGTGGTTGAGCTCCCTCGCGGTTCTGTTTCCTCCCTTGCGCGTCCTTCACTCGTGACGAAACAGTGGCGGTGACGACATGGAGCACGGCACGGCGGTGGTTACAGAATTGACCCCTCTTCTCTCGCGCGTCTCTTCTTCGCGATGGCGCAGCTGGCAGCGGCAAGGACAAAAGGCGGGACGGGGTTGATGGGCTCAGCAACGATGACCAGGAGTGGTAGCTCCCTGGATGATGACGGCGGTAAGGTTGACGGCGGCGAGCTTCTCCTCCCCTGGCGCTCCCTTCCTCTCTCTCGGATTCCCCTCTCCTCTCATCCCTTTCTTCTTCTTCCCCGGCCCCCCTTCCCCGATCCCCTTTCTTTTCTTTTTCTTCTTTCTTCCTTTCAGCTGCTAGGTTAGGTTTGTTAGGTTAGATTTGTGTTTAGTGTATGTGTTGTGTGTGGGTCTGACCGAGTGAGTGAGTGTAATTAGGGTTTTGGGTAGTGTGGGTTAGTTTAGGTATTTTTATTAAAATTTTAGGTATAGTAGTGTAATTTTATAAAATAAATAAAAAGATAAAATAATAATTAAAAATCAAATTAAATATAAAATATCCATCTTTAAAATACCTTCCAATTACAAATTTGTAAATTAGTTTCAATTAAATGCTAATTAAATAAAAATTGGAGATAAGTAAATTAATTCTCCTTTATTTATAAAATAAGGTTAAAAATCTAAATATTTAAAAGTAAGACATATAGAATATTCACTATTTATTTATTTACTTTTTTTTATAAAAACTCTAAATAATAAATAAGAATTTACTCAACTTATGTATAAAATCTCTAAAAATATAATCTTAAATAAATATAATAGACCATAAATATTTAATTAATAACTTTTCCAAATTAGGGATCTTACAAAATTCACATAAAAATCGCTACATTTGAATTTTCATCATTTTTTAAATATTTAATATGTTTTATTTGAATATAAACAATATTTAATAATTCTCTTAATTTCTATAGTTTGATCAAATTTTTAATTTGAACTTTACATTTTAAATATTTGTAATTAAGTCTGTATATTAAATAAAAATTTATAATTAAATCTTTACTACTAATTATAATTTTAAAAAATATAATGATCTAAAAATATTTATTTTTAAAATATTACATAATTCATTCTATATCAAACATAAAAATAAATATTTTAAAAATTATACTTTTTAACAAGACATAGTTAAAAAGGATATAATAATTGGACATACTTATCCAATAATTTAGGAATTCAATTACAAATTTTTAAACTATAAAATTTTAATTAAAAATTTGATAAAACTATAAGGACTAAAAAACTTAGTAATTAAGCTTATAAACAAAATATATTAAATAATTTTAATTATAATATGATATTTTATGAACATCACTTATAATATATATGTGAATTTTCAATCTATCAGTATGTAAATTATGTGAGAAAAAAGGTCTATAAAAATTATACATGACCATATAGATAAGATAGTTTTATACGAAGAGAAACAAGTGTAGTTTGCCCTTGTTTGAGGATTGGAGTAGATATTTGAACAATTTTTCATGTGTCTAAACACAAATAATATTAGATCCCACAATTTCCATCAAGGCTTCTTTCTTCTTCGTTTGTATCTTCATATTTTCGTCTCTCTTGTCTTAACAAAAAACGAGATTTTATTTTATAATTAGTTGTCTTATTGGAGCAAGGGGGAAGCTAGGTCATTTATATACAACTCTCAAATGTACATTTAATAAGAATATGCTTTCTAAAGAGTTAGTTTAAGTATATGTGAGATAATATAATCATTATCATTTGAGCGGATTTATGCAACTTTTATATAGTATTAAAGTTTATGTATCTATCTGATTTAAAATAATTAGTCATTTAATTTTTAGGTCTCTAATCTTAGATGTGAAGGAATATATTATTAGTCTTATGTGTATTGGTGAAGAATATAACCTTTACAATACTTATAAGTGTATATGAATTAATGATCATTTTTAAACTAATTTTTAGATTGAATTAGACCCATCATCACTCGTTTATAATATATAAGTTTTCTCTAAAACCACATATATAGCCTAATTGATGATAGTACATAGCACAATCCTGTTATATACATAGAAAACTGAAACGAATAATAAGTAGCCTGATTATATATTTTATTCTTTTGAAGACGATATCAATCAGCATCATATTTCCGGTTACAAACATTTGACTGATTATATTTTAGTGGAGAGAGAGAGAGAGAGTTATCACCTTTTGAGATAAAGAATATAATATAGTACTGCAAAAATATTATTTATATACTAAAAATAGTTATTAAAATTAATTATTATGTATTATTATATATAAATATATATTATTTAATTTATTTTAATGTATATTTTATATTTAAATAAAATAATGACTGATTTTGATAATTAATTTTAATGTGTACAAAATATGATTGATAATATTAATACAAATTCAAGTTTTTTTTAAACAATTCTAAGAATTTAAAAAAATATATGACAACTATTGAATAAAACAAAGCAATATAACTTATTTATACCATATATTATTTCTAGTCTATCCTATTTAAGTTTTGGCAAATAAATTCTTTTGCTTTTATATTATTTCTATTACATAAATTTTTAGTAGAATAATTTAGAGTGCAAGGAAACGGAAATCCCTCCCCCCCCCCCGCCCGCCCGCCCGCCCGCGCCAAAAAAAAAACCCCTTCCCTTTCAAAGAAAAAGAAAAACTTTCATCACTGGATATATAGAGAATTTTGGATTATTTCGAATATTATCATTTGGATTCAAATATGCATTGGAGCCAAAATACATTGTTGGAAGGTTGGTTCATATTAAGAAGCATATCACATGGCAATCGTGTTATTTATTTTCTTGTTTTTTTTTTGTGGGTATATATTTATTTAACTAAGTATATAATTATATTAGTTGTTTTAAATTTCATTTATGTATGATGATTTTAATATGGTTTTAATTTAAATAATAAAAATAATAACGCAAAATTATTCAAATAAGTACGTCTTAATAAAAATAAAATCAAATGTTATTATATATTTTACTTGAATTTTTGGAGTTTAATAACAACTAAACGTCAAAAATAAATAATAGAGAAAGGATAAATTGGGTTGGAGTCAATGGAGGGAAAAAAAAAAGGAAAGAGAAAAATCACTATAAAATCTACAATGTGAACTTTAACTGAATTGAATGAAATGAAAAGGGGTTATTTCATAAAAAAAAATATTAGTATGAGAGTTATATATATTAAATATTATATATATCAAAATATAAAAGAATAAAATTTACAAATATAAATTTTAAGTAATGGGATAAATTTTAACTTTCTAATTTTTTTTCCAAAAAACTAATCAATACATACGTGTTGGATAAACTTACCTATCCTTCATTCTAGGTATCCTAACACACACAATTTTCTTTTAAACAACCTAAATTTACTCTAAATTATATTAGCTTTTTTTTAATATACTTTTATCTTATTCATCAAGTCAAGTATGATTACTCTTATTTTGTTACCAAAATTATTTTAGGAAGCTACATTAAAATCTAGAGTTTAAATTCTTGATAAACTTCAAACTTTGGGTATTTTTTTTTTTATCCTACAACTAAAGTAATTTTTCAGGAAGTATGTTGACCTTTGACAATATTAAATTTGGAAGAGAGATACAGTTAATAGATTATTCTAAAATAATAAACTCAATACTCAAAGGCAGAGCTTTGTTTATGGCAACGGGAGGCATGACCTCCTCCCCAAAAGTTTTTATATAAACATTAGTAGTTTTTTTGCATAGAGTATTATTTGTCCAATTAGTTGAATTTTTTAATTATTTAACTCAATAACTTGAATACTTATGTTCGAATCCATACTTTCAAATTTTGACTAACTAAAAACATCCCACAAAAGCTTTTGCCTCCATAAATATCTTTTCTTGTCTCCTTTTCTAACCTTCAGTTACTATCACTAAAGTTTTATTTTTCTTTTATTCTTTTTACTTAATTTAATATTATTTTATTTTTGATGAATTATGAATTCTTTGATTGAAATTTTTTAAACAGAGACATTCAAATATTCATTTATTTTGGTTATTTATATTGATAAAAAATATTAAAAAATTATGTTTTTATTTCAATTATTGAAAATATCAAATTACTTAAGATTTAAAGAGTATTATTTTTAAGTATTTTATAATTTTTATTTGTGATGAATATCAGTGGTTAAGAAAAAAGGGGTTGAATCTTGGCCTATTTTTATTTTGCTTTTTAACTGGGATATTATTATGACACTTTGAGTAGAAAATCAAGAGATACTTTGATTTTGTCTCTTGATGTGGTAGGAGGTAAAATAGAGTTACGAGTAAGGTGTGTTACAGTGAAGTATAGCTGGATAGAAGAATCAAGAGATACTTTTGTTTCCTCTCTTAAAGTGCAGAACCAGAAACAGAGAAGAGAAAAAGAAGTGACACGGCCATATATCTTGGATCGGCTACTCAATGCAATGTAGCCTACACCCAGTCTCCATCACAATAATGACAGAATTTCACTATCTTTCAACAGAATTACAATCATCAATTCTCCCTAGGATTCTAATTAATCCTGTATGGGACAAATCCAGTTTCTAACTCAAATCAGACTTGACTAAAAAATCACCCTAGTTTTCAACAACAAAATGCTAACCCAACTTATAAGGAAATCCCCTCAAGATCATGATAATAAAATAGAAAAACTTACAAAGAATTTCTGAAATAAACATAGGTTTTTCTCCAACTCTAACTCTCTTGCCTTTTTCCACTCAATGACTTTTTCATAAAATCCTCACTATATTGCCTTTTTCCATTAAAAACAAAGAAATACTAGATTGAGAAAATAAGACATTCAATGAGAACCATGGAGGAGAAGAATGGATAGCTTAGTGAGCTATGGAAACCAAACTTTGTGCTTTCTCTCCATATTTCAATCTTTGACCCTTCACCCCTTTAATAGAGGAGTGAAACTTCCAGGACTTGAGACTTGCTTCAGTACTTGTTTAACTTTTTTTCCTAAACATCAAAAGCAGCAACGGTGTGATAAAGGAGAGATAGGGTAGAAGCAATGATTTAACCATACATGCATCCATACCTTCTATCTTCTCTTTTAACCTTTTTCATCTTACTTATTGAATCTGAACCCTTCATTCTTGCTTTGACTTTAAGTCAGATTCTTGAATGTTGATTCACAGCAGAGCTCCATGATCTTCAATATTTTCAGCTTTCTACTTCTGTGCTTGTAAAGAGAGGATTTCTTCATCGAGCTTCAATGAAACACAAATGTGGAAACTTTTTTTTTGTGATTTGCCCTTCGGATGTGGTCTTGACTTTTGCCCTAACCTCTTTGACTTACTCTTCTTTGTTTGGATTTGGAAACTTGCTTTTTTATTCTTCAATTTTGCCCTAAGTCAGAGCTTCCCCTTTTTCTTACTTTTTCTTCTGAAAAATCATGTGAGATTGGACAAAAGGAAGAGAGAATTTGGTTTCGATGGTGGAGTCTGGTTCAGATTGAGATGAAATTGAATTACTTAGTTAACAACTTATTTGGACTTGTTTATAATCTTGGGGCAATTGCTTTCTTTTCTTCCTTATTTTGGTCAGATTGCTTGCTTTCAATTTTCGATGAAGATTAGCCACTCTTTCTTTCAATTGAACATATAATATGAGTATTTTGTTTGATCAATATTGGGCTTCATTTGTTTATTGGTCTATTTTCTTGCTTCTTAGGCTTGTTTTGATTAACTTAATTTGCTACACACTTAACAAAATAATCAAACACATAATTAAATTTTAATCTAATATTAATATTTAGTTATCATCTATAAAATATTATTAGTTTTTCAAACTCAACAATTTATAAAGTTATTCATTTATTAATATACTAGTGTCATATTTCAAAAATATTTATATTTACAAATTCCATTCAGTATAAATGCTATTATATAACTTTTGTGTTCAAATCCTCCCTTTTTTCCCCAAAGTTTTGTCTCAATTCTGCTACCTCAATTAAATTATATTAATATATCTAATATAAAAAATTTCACTTAGAAATGCAAAAAGATTGTGTATTAATACCATGAGAAAAAACCACAAATTCATGAAAGATAAAATCAAAGGAGATATAAACGAAGACATACAATAGTTTCAAAGAGCCTGTCTTTTCAATTTTGTGGAAAGACTCATTTAGAACATAACTATAAAGTAGTATTATTGTTAGTCTATTTCAATCTTGAGTTACATGAGATAGAGATAAGAAATCATTTAGCATTAGTAATTGATGTGCAAAAATTGAATCCAGAGTAAAATCTTAAGTTGTTATATCGTTGTCATTATAGTACACTCCGAATACCAGCTTCCACAATCAAATTTGAAATGATAATAAAGGTTCTTTAAACCTTCTAAAAGTTAAATTTGGGGTTTAGACTCGAGTGGTATTTCAAGAAAGGATTGTATAGATTAATTATGGATTGAAGAGTTTTGGGTGCAAGCTAAGAAAACAAATTAAAAAGGAGAATTAGCAACGAAATTACAAATTAAAGCAATTAAAGTAAACAGGGCTAAAAGGAATTAAACTGGAACTTGGCTTAGACATATTTTTTAGGATTATCTATCACTGCTATTTTACTTATGTTAATAAAAGAGAGTAAATTATTCTAACAAGTTAACCACAATATTGTGATAGTAATTATTAGAGTTTGTCAACTAATTGAACTAACAAGATCCAAACCAATTAACCATCAATAATGGTGCACGAAATTGTGATGTCCAGGCTCGAACAATCCCTGGCAACGTGAGCAACTTGGTACGCGTAATCGTGATTACACTTTAATTATGTAGAATCCATGGCTCTTTCTTTCCCTGGCAATGGCGCCAAGAACATGGTGCCAATACCATGGTTCACAACTTCGATACAACTAACCAGCAAGTGCACTGAGTCGTCCAAGTAATACCTTACGTGAGTAAGGGTCGAATCCCACGGAGATTGTTGGTATGAAGCAAGCTATGGTCACCTTGCAAATCTCAGTCAGGCAGATATAAAGTGATAAGGGTGTTTTCGAATAATAAATAAAAGAAGAGATAGAAATACTTATGTAATTCATTGGTAGGAATTTCAGATAAGCGAATGGAGATGCTTTTCGTTCCTCTGAACCTCTGCTTTCCTGCTGTCTTCATTCAATCAGTCTTACTCCTTTCCATGGCTGGCTTTATGTGATACATCACCACTGTCAATGGCTACTTTCGGTCATCTCTCGGAAAAATGATCCAATGCCCTGTCACGGCACGGCTAATCGTCTGGAGGCATCACCCTTGTCAATGGCTTCATCTTATCCTCTCAGTGAATAATATGCTCACGCACCCTGTCACAGCACGGCTATTCATCTGTCGGTTCTCGATCATGCTGGAATAGGATTTACTATCCTTTTGCGTCTGTCACTAACGCCCTGCAATCGCGAGTTAGGAGCTCGTCACAGTCATTCAATCATTGAATCCTACTCGGAATACCACAGACAAGGTTTAGACTTTCCGGATTCTCTTGAATGCCGCCATCATTCTAGCTTACGCCACGAAGATTCCGGTTAAGAGATCTAAGAGATATTCATTCTAGCTTATTTCATGTAGAACGGAAGTGTTTGTCAGGCACGTGTTCATAGGGGAGATGGTGATGAGCGTCACACATAATCATCACCTTCATCACGTTCTTGGGTGCGAATGGATATCTTAGAAGCGAAATAAGATGAATTGAATAGAAAACAGTAGTACTTGCATTAATCTTTGAGGAACAGCAGAGCTCCACACCTTAATCTATGGAGTGTAGAAACTCTACCGTTAAAAATACATAAGTGAAGGTCCAGGCATGGCCGAGATGGCCAGCCCCCTAAAACGTGATCAAAGGATCATAAGGTAATCCAAAGATCCAAAGATGGTCAAAAAGATGCCTAATACAAAAGTAAAAGGTCCTATTTATAATAAACTGGCTACTAGGGTTTACATGAGTAAGTAATTGATGCATAAATCCACTTCCTGGGCCCACTTGGTGTGTGTTTGGGCTGAGCTTGAGTGTTGCACGTGTACAGGTCCTCCTTGGAGTTGAACGCCAGCTTTTGTGCCAGTTTGGGCGTTCAACTCTGGTTTTGGCTCCTTTTTCTGGCGCTGGACGCTAGATTTGGGCAGAGAGCTGGGGTTGAACGCCAGTTTACGTCGTCTATTTTTGGCCAAAGTATGGACTATTATATATTGCTGGAAAGCCCTGGATGTCCACTTTCCAACGCAATTGGAAGCGCGCCATTTCGAGTTCGATAGCTCCAGAAAATCCACTTTGAGTGCAGGGAGGTCAGAATCCAACAGCATCAGCAGTCCTTCTTCAACCTCTGAATCTGATTTTTGCTCAAGTCCCTCAATTTCAGCCAAAAAATACCTGAAATCACAGAAAAACACACAAAATCATAGTAAAGTCTAGAAATGTGAATTTAACATAAAAACTAATGAAAACATCCCTAAAAGTAACTAGATCCTACTAAAAACATACTAAAAATAATGTCAAAAAGCGTATAAATTATCCGCTCATCACAACACCAAACTTAAATTGTTGCTTGTCCCCAAGCAACTGAAAATCAAATAGGCTAAAAAGAAGAGAATATACTATAAATTCCAAACTATCAATGAAACAGAGCTGCAATCATATGAGCGGGACTTATAGCTTTTTGCCTCTTGAATAGTTTTGGCATCTCACTTTATCCATTGAGGTTCAGAATGATTGGCATCTATAGGAACTTCAGATTTCGAATAGTGTTATTGACTCTCCTAGTTCAGTATGATGATTCTTGAACACAGCTTCTTTATGAGTCTTGGCCGTGGCCCTAAGCACTTTGTTTTCCAGTATTACCACCGGATACATAAATGCCACAGACACATAATTGGGTGAACCTTTTCAGATTGTGACTCAGCTTTGCTAAAGTCCCCAATTAGAGGTGTCCAGGGTTCTTAAGCACACTCTTTTTTTGCTTTGGACCTTGACTTTAACCGCTCAGTCTCAAGTTTTCACTTGACACCTACACGCCACAAGCACATGGTTAGGGACAGCTTGGTTTAGCCGCTTAGACTAGGATTTTATTCCTTTTAGGCCGTCCTATCCACTGATGCTCAAAGCCTTGGGATCCTTTTTATTGCCCTTGCCTTTTGGTTTTAAGGGTTATTGGCTTTTTGCTCTTGCCTCTTGGTTTTAAGAGCTTTTGGCTTTTTCTGCTTGCTTTTTTCTTTTTCTTTCTATTTTTTTTCTGCAAGCTTTGTTCTTTGCTGCTTTTTCTTGCTTCAAGAATTATTTTTATAATTTTTTAGATTATCAATAACATGTCTCCTAGTCATCATTCTTTCAAGAGCCAACATATTTAACATTCTTAAACAACAACTTCAAAAGACATATGCACTGTTCAAGCATACATTCAGAAAACAAGAAGCATTGTCACCACATCAATATAATTAAGCTAAGTTCAAGGATAAATTCGAAACTCATGTACTTCTTGTTCTTTTGAATTAAAACATTTTTCATTTAAGAGAGGTGATGGATTCATAGGACATTCATAACTTTAAGACATAGTTACTACTTCTAATGATCATGTAATGAAGACACAAACATAGATAAGCACATAACATAGAAAACGAAAAACAGAAGAAATAAGAACAAGGAATGAATCCACCTTAGTGATGGTGGCGTTTCCTCCTTGAGGAACCAATGATGTCCTTGAGTTCTTCTATGTCTCTTCCTTGTCTTTGTTGCTCCTCCCTCATTGCTTTTTGATCTTCCCTTATTTCATGAAGCATGATGGAGTGCTCTTGATGTTCCACCCTTAGTTGTCCCATATTGGAACTTAATTCTTCTAGGGAGGTGTTGATGTGCTCCCAATAGTTTTGTGGAGGAAAGTGCATTTGCGGCATTTCTGGGATCTCATGGTGATGAGCTTCATACGCCTCTTGAGCTCCATGAATGGGCTCTCTTGCTTGCTCCATCTTTTTCTTAGTGATGGGCTTGTCCTCTTTAATGAGGATATCTCCCTCTATGTCAATCCCAGCTGAATTGCATAGGTGGAAAATGAGGTGAGGAAAGGCTAACCTTGCCATAGTGGAAGACTTGTCAGCCACCTTGTAGAGTTCTTGAGGTATAATCTCATGAACTTCCACCTCTTCTCCAATCATGATGCTATGGATCATGATGGTCTGGTCTATAGTAACTTCAGACCGGTTGCTAGTGGGAATGATTGAGCATTGAATGAACTCCAACCATCCTCTAGCTACAGGCTTGAGGTCCAATCTTCTTAGTTGAACCGGCTTGCCTTTGGAGTCAACCTTCCATTGAGCTCCTTCTACACATATGTCCATAAGGACTTGGTCCAACCTTTGATTAAAGTTGACCCTTCTAGTGTAGGGGCGTTCATCTCCTTGCATCATGTGCAAGTTAAACGCCAACCTCACATTCTCCAGACTAAAATCTAAGTATTTCCCCCGAACCATTGTAACATAGTTCTTTGGATCCGGGTTCTTACTTTGATCATGGTTCTTGGTGATCCATGCATTGGCATAGAACTCTTGAACCATTAGGATGCCGACTTGTTGGATGGGATTTGTTAGAACTTCCCAACCTCTTCTTTGAATTTCATGTCGGATCTCCGGATACTTATTTCTTTTGAGTTTAAAAGGGACCTCAGGGATCACCTTCTTCTTGGCCACAACATCATAGAAGTGGTCTTGATGGGCTTTGGAGATAAACCTTTCCATCTCCCATGATTCGGATGTGGAAGCTTTTGTCTTCCCTTTCCCCTTTCTAGAGGATTCTCCGGTCTTAGGTGCCATCAATGGTAATGGAAAAACAAAAAAGTTATGCTTTTACCACACCAAACTTAGAATATTGCTCGCCCTCGAGCAATAAACAAAAGAATAGATGAAGAAGAAGAAGAAATGGAGGAGAGGGAGAGGGTGATGTGGTTCGGCCAAGAAGGGTATAGAGGGGTTGTGTTGTGTGAATTTGAAGAAGAATGGATGGCTTTATATAGGGAAGGGAGGGGGGGTTAAGGTTCGGCCATATGGGTGGGTTTGGGTGGGAAATTGGTTTTGAATTTTGAAGGTAGGTGGAGTTTATAAGGTAGGTTTATGGGGAAGAGTGGATGGATGTGAGTGGTGAAGAGGTGATGGGGAAGAGAGTTTGAGGTGATTGGTGAAGGGTTTTTGGGGAAGAGTGTTTATGGGGTTGTGTGAAAGAGAGTGGTGAAAAGAAGTGAGAGGAGGTAGATGGGGATCCTGTGGGGTCCACAGGTCCTGAGTGGATCCTATGGGGTCCACAGATCCTGAGGTGTTCAAGGATTTACATCCCTGCACCCATTAGGCATGTAAAAATGCCTTTATACACAACTCTGGGCGTTCAGCGCCAGGTTGGTGGCCATTTTGGGCGTTCAGCGCCCATTTGTGTGCCATTTTTGGCATTGAACGCCAGAACCATGCCTGTTCTGGCGTTCAGCGCCCAGAAGCTGCCCATTTTGGGCGTTCAGCGCCAGAACCATGCTCTGTTCTGGCGCTGAATGCCAGACAGATGCTCCTCCAGGGTGTGATTTTTCTTCTGCTGTTTTTGATTCCGTTTTCAATTTTTCTATTTATTTTGTGACTCCACATGATCATGAACCTACAAAGACATATAACTAAGAAAAATATAGTTAGATAAATAAAAATTGGGTTGCCTCCCAACAAGCGCTTCTTTAGTGTCAATAGCTTGACAGTGGGCTCTCATGGAGCCTCACAGATGTGCAGAGCTTTGTTGAGACTCTCCAACACCCAACTTAGAGTTTGGATATGGGAGTTCAACACCAAACTTAGAGTTTGGTTGTGGCCTCCCAACACCAAACTTAGAGTTTGACTGTGGGGGCTCTGGTTGACTCTGCTTTGAGAGAAGCTTTTTCTGCTTCCTCTCCATGGTTGCAGAGGGAGATTCTTGAGTTTTAAACACAAGGGAGTCCTCATTCCATTGAAGGACTATTTCACCTCTGTCAACATCAATCACAGCTCTTGCTGTGGCCAGGAAAGGTCTTCCTAGGAAGATGGATTCATCCTCTTCCTTTCCAGTATCCAGGACTATGAAATCAGTAGGGATGTAAAGGCCTTCAACCTTTACTAACACGTCCTCTACTTGTCCATAAGCCTTTTTTCTTGAACTGTCTGCCATCTCTAATGAGATTTTAGCAGCTTGCACCCCATAGATTCCCAGTTTCTCTATTACAGAGAGGGGCATGAGGTTTATCCCTGAACCAAGGTCACACAGAGCCTTAAAGATCATGGTGCCTATGGTACAGGGTATTATGAACTTTCCAGGATCCTGTCTCTTCTGAGGCAATGTCAGTTGATCCAGATCACTTAGTTCATTGATGAACAAGGGAGGTTCAACTTCTCAAGTATCAATGCCAAATAATTTGGCATTCAGCTTCATGATTGCACCAAGAAACTTGGTAGTTTGCTCTTCAGTAACATCCTCATTCTCTTCAGAAGAGGAATACTCATCAGAGCTCATGAAGGGCATAAGGAGGTTCAATGGAATCTCTATGGTCTCTAGATGAGCCTCAGAGTCCTTTGGTTCCTCAGAGGGAAGCTCCTTATTGATCACTGGACGTCCCAGGAGGTCTTCCTCCTTGGGATTCATGTCCTCTCCTCTCCTCACAGGTTCGGCCATGGTGCTTATGTCAATGGCCTTGCACTCTCCTTTTGGGTTCTCTTCTGTATTGCTTGGGAGAGTACTAGGAGGGATTTCAGTGATCCTCTTACTCAGCTGGCCTACTTGTGCTTCCAAATTTCTAATGGAAGACCTTGTTTCATTCATGAAACTTACAGTGGCCTTGGATAGATCAGAGACTAAGTTTGCTAAATTAGAATTATTTTGTTCAGAGTTTTCTGTCTGTTGCTGAGTTGATGATGGAAAAGGCTTGCTATTGCTAAACCTGTTTCTTCCACCATTATTAAAGCCTTGTTGAGGCTTTTGATCCTTCCATGAGAAATTTGGATGATTTCTCCATGATGAGTTATAGGTGTTTCCATAAGGTTCACCTAAGTAATTCACCTCTGCTATTGCAGGGTTCTCAGGATCATAAGCTTCTTCTTCATAAGAAGCCTCTTGAGTACTGTTGGATGCAGCTTGTATTCCATGCAGACTCTGAGAGATCATATTGACTTGCTGAGTCAATATTTTATTCTGAGCCAATATGGCATTCAGAGTATCAACTTCAAGAACTCCCTTCTTCATAGGCGTCCCATTACTCACAGGATTCCTTTCAGAAGTGTACATGAACTGGTTATTAGCAACCATGTCAATGAGTTCTTGAGCTTCTGCAGGCGTTTTCTTTAGGTGAATGGATCCACCTGCAGAAGTGTCCAGTGACATTTTTGATAGCTCAGATAAACCATCATAGAATATATCCAGGATGGTCCATTCTGAAAGCATGTCAGAAGGACACTTTTTGGTCAACTGTTTGTATCTTTCCCAAGCTTCATAGAGGGATTCACCTTCTTTCTGTCTGAAGGTTTGAACATCAGCTCTAAGCTTGCTTAACTTTTGAGGAGGAAAGTACTTGGCTAAGAAAGTCGTGACCAGCTTATCCCAAGAGTTCAGGCTGTCTTTGGGTTGAGAATCCAACCATAATCTAGCTCTGTCTCTTACAGCAAAAGGGAAAAGCATGAGCCTGTAGACTTCAGGATCTACTCCATTAGTCTTAACAGTATCACATATCTGCAAGAATTCAGTTTAGAACTGAAAAGGATCTTCAGATGGAAGTCCATGAAACTTGCAGTTCTGCTGCATTAGAGAAACTAATTGAGGTTTCAGCTCAAAGTTGTTTGCTCCAATGGCAGGAATGGAGATGCTTCTTCCATGTAAATTGGAATTTGGTGCAGCAAAGTCACCAAGCATTCTCCTTGCATTGTTGTTGGGTTCGGCTGCCATCTCCTTTACTTGTTCAAAATTTTCAATCAAGTTGTCTCTAGATTGTTGTAATTTAGCTTCTCTTAATTTTCTCTTCAGAGTCCTTTCAGGTTCTGGATCAGCTTCAACAAGAATGCCTTTTTCTCTGTCCCTGCTCATAAGAAAGAGGAGAGAAAAAGAAAAGAAGAGGAATCCTCTATGTCACAGTAAAGAGGTTCCTTATTGTTAGTAGAAGAGAAGAAGAAGAAATTCGAACACAGATAGAGGAGGGGGTTCGAATTTGGTGATGATGTGAGGAAGAGATGTTAGTAGATGAATAAATAAATAGCATAAGATGAGAGAGAAGGAGGGAATTTTCGAAAATTATTTTTGAAAAGGAGTTAGTGATTTTTGAAAATAGTTTTTGAAAAATGTTAGTGATTTTCGAAAATTAAGATAAAAAAAAAATAAAATAATTACTAATTTAAAAAGAAATTTTGAAAAAGGAGGAAGATATTTTTGAAAATTAGAGAGAGAGAGTTAGTTAGGTAGTTTTGAAAAGGTTAAGAAACAAACAAAAAGTTAGTTAGTTAATTGAAACAAATTTTGAAAAGATAAGAAGTTAGGAAGTTAGAAAAGATATTTTGAAATCAAATTTTTTAAAAAGATAAGATGAGAAGATATTTTTGAAAAGATATGATTGAAATTAGTTTTTGAAAAAGATTTGATTTTTTAAAATCACAATTAATGACTTGATTCACAAGAAATCACAAGATATGATTCTAGAACTCAAAGTTTGAATCTTTCTTAACAAGTAAGTAACAAACTTGAAATTTTTGAATCAAAACATTAATTGTTATTGTTATTTTCGAAAATTTGATATAAAAATAAGAAAAATATTTTTGAAAAATATTTTTGGAATTTTCGAAAATAACTAAGAATTTTGAAAAAGATTTGATTTTTGAAAAAGATTTTGAAAGAGATAAGAAACAACTTTGATTTTTAAAAATTTTTGAAAAAGTCAACTTAATTTTCGAATTTGATGAGAGAAAAAGGGAAAGATATTTTTTTGATTTTTGAAATTTTTATGAAAAACATGAAAATTATGCAATGCATGAAATTTTTAGATCAAAACAATGAATGCATGCAAGAATGCTATGAATGTCAAGATGAACACCAAGAACACTATGAATGTCAAGATGAACACCAAGAACATATTTTTGAAAACTTTTTGATGCAAAGAAAACATGTAAGACACCAAACTTAGAAATCTTTCATGTTTAGACTCTAAGAAACGAAAAATGCACATGTAAAACAAGAAAAGACACAAAACATGAAAACATCAAGATCAAACAAGAAGACTTACCAAGAACAACTTGAAGATCATGAAGAACACTATGAATGTATGATATTTTCGAAAAATGCAAAATGCATATGCAAGTGACACCAAACTTATAACATGACTCAAGACTCAAACAAGAAACACAAAAAATGTTTTTGATTTTTATGATTTTCTAATTTTTTTGGATTTTTTCGAAAATTATATGAAAAAGAAAAATAAGGATTCCAAAATTTTTAAGATGAATTCCAGGAATCTTGCCATGTTAGTCTAAAGCTTCAGTCCAGGAATTAGACATGGCTCACTAGCCAGCCAAGCTTTCGATGAAAGCTCCGGTCCAAAACACTAGACATGGCCAATGGCCAGCCAAGCTTCAGCATGTAATTCAGACATGACATGCCTGACATACCCTACAGTCGTATAAAAGTGATGGTTGGAAGCCTCAGCCCAAAAGAATTTAGACATGGCTTTGCAGCCAGCCAGGCTTCACATGCTTCATGAAACACTAGAATTCATTCTTAAAAATTTTGAATAAAATTTTTTTGAAAACATTTTTATTTTTTTTCGAAAACAGATGAGAAAATTTTAGAAATATTTTTGAAAATTTTTTGAAAATAAAATAAAAAGAAAATTACCTAATCTGAGCAACAGGATGAACCGTCAGTTGTCCAAACTCAAACAATCCCCAGCAACGGCGCCAAAAACTTGGTGCACAAAATTGTGATGTCCAGGCTCGAAATATCCCTGGCAACGTGAGCAACTTGGTACGCGTAATCGTGATTACACTTTAATTATGTAGAATTCATGGCTCTTTCTTTCCCTGGCAATGGCGCCAAGAACATGGTGCCAATACCATGGTTCACAACTTCGATACAACTAACCAGCAAGTGCACTGGGTCGTCCAAGTAATACCTTACGTGAGTAATGCTCGAATCCCACGGAGATTGTTGGTATGAAGCAAGCTATGGTCACCTTGCAAATCTCAGTCAGGCAGATATAAAGTGATAAGGGTGTTTTCGAATAATAAATAAAAGAAGGGATAGAAATACTTATGTAATTCATTGGTAGGAATTTCAGATAAGCGAATGGAGATGCTTTTCGTTCCTCTGAACCTCTGCTTTCCTGCTGTCTTCATCCAATCAGTCTTACTCCTTTCCATGGCTGGCTTTATGTGATACATCACCACTGTCAATGGCTACTTTCGGTCATCTCTCGGGAAAATGATCCAATGCCCTGTCACGGCACGGCTAATCGTCTGGAGGCATCACCCTTGTCAATGGCTTCATCTTATCCTCTCAGTGAATAATATGCTCACGCACCCTGTCACGACATGGCTATTCATCTGTCGGTTCTCGATCATGCTAGAATAGGATTTACTATCCTTTTGCGTCTGTCACTAACGCCCTGCAATCGCGAGTTAGGAGCTCGTCACAGTCATTCAATCATTGAATCCTACTCGGAATACCACAGACAAGGTTTAGACTTTCCGGATTCTCTTGAATGCCGCCATCATTCTAGCTTACGCCACGAAGATTCCGGTTAAGAGATCTAAGAGATATTCATTCTAGCTTATTTCATGTAGAACGAAAGTGTTTGTCAGGCACGTGTTCATAGGGGAGATGGTGATGAGCGTCACACATAATCATCACCTTCATCACGTTCTTGGGTGCGAATGGATATCTTAGAAGCGAAATAAGATGAATTGAATAGAAAACAGTAGTACTTGCATTAATCTTTGAGGAACAGCAGAGCTCCACACCTTAATCTATGGAGTGTAGAAACTCTACCGTTAAAAATACATAAGTGAAGGTCCAGGCATGGCCGAGATGGCCAGCCCCCTAAAACGTGATCAAAGGATCATAAGGTAATCCAAAGATCCAAAGATGGTCAAAAAGATGCCTAATACAAAAGTAAAAGGTCCTATTTATAATAAACTGGCTACTAGGGTTTACATGAGTAAGTAATTGATGCATAAATCCACTTCCTGGGCCCACTTGGTGTGTGTTTGGGCTGAGCTTGAGTGTTGCACGTGTAGAGGTCCTCCTTGGAGTTGAACGCCAGCTTTTGTGCCAGTTTGGGCATTCAACTCTGGTTTTGGCTCCTTTTCTGGCGCTGGACGCTAGATTTGGGCAGAGAGCTGGCGTTGAACGCCAGTTTACGTCATCTATTCCTGGCCAAAGTATGGACTATTATATATTGCTGGAAAGCCCTGGATGTCTACTTTCCAACGCAATTGGAAGCGCTTCATGTCGAGTTCTGTAACTCCAGAAAATCCACTTTGAGTGCAGGGAGGTCAGAATCCAACAGCATCAGCAGTCCTTCTTCAACCTCTGAATCTGATTTTTGCTCAAGTCCCTCAATTTCAGCCAGAAAATACCTGAAATCACAGAAAAACACACAAACTCATAGTAAAGTCCAGAAATGTGAATTTAACATAAAAACTAATGAAAACATCCCTAAAAGTAACTAGATCCTACTAAAAACATACTAAAAACAATGTCAAAAAGCGTATAAATTATCCGCTCATCAAATAACATAGAAGATCAATTGGAATTATGCTAACCTAGCCAGACCAATTTGGATCAATCCTATCTTCCTATTAGGTTAACCTATAATAATGATGAAGTTTACTAGAGTTTCTCAACCTAACTAACAAAATTCTAACCAGTCGACCACTAATAATATGCAAGGCAGTTAAAGTGATGTTAATTAGGCCAATTCAACCACTTTAATTACAATTAATTAAGACCAATTGTGTAGCTGAAGACTAACCAAGCTCATATTCCAAAACCAAATAAGTAAACTACTCTATTTTTAAATTAGACATTTTAACAAACACATAATAAGCATAATTAAAACATAAACTTTCAAGTAATTAAAGTCTAAGTCTAAGATCACAAAATTTGCAATAACATAAAATCAACACAAAAAAACAAATTTAAAATACCTAAAAAATTATTCATTAAACTCAAATTAAAGGTCCAAACACCAAGCATTCATAACATGAAGTGAATTAAAACTAAAAAAAAGTGCAAACCAAATGAAAATGGAAGGAAATGATAACTTAGAGCTTGAATCTTGCCACTTTTAACTAATATTAAAATAAAAAATCTAACCTAAAACTAAACTCTAATTCTAGACAGATGAGAGGACTTCTTTCTCTAAAAATTCTACTAAAAACATAAAACCAAATCTAATAAGGACCTAAAACTATTTTACCCATGTTCCCTTTAATATTTGGGGGTCTTTGGGGCCAAAACGTGAGCTCATGTGCTTTACTTAAGCACGTCGTGTGTTTGCGCAGCTGCGTAAGTGGCAATACTTTGCACATGCAGTCGTCCGCGTGTACCACCTTCTAGCTACTGCATAGGCGAGCAACTACGTGTACGGCCCTGACAAGTTTGATTTGCTTTGTTTTGTGATCTTATCAACTTTTAAGTCATGCTCCTTGTTAATATTTGCAGTTATGCAGAGAAGATAGATTGAAATGAATTAATGAAAATAAAGAATGAATGATAGAAGAATTGAAGAGAGATTGACAAAGAGTAGAGAGAAAATGAAATTTGTATTACGTTTTGGAAACTAAGAATTAATGCATTACTTGGAACAGAATCCAACTGCTATATATAGGAAGTTTACTAACTAACTCTAACAGAGCAGTTTCTATGCTAACTTTCTAAGAGATTTTAACTAACCATTCTCTAATACAACTCTTCTTTCTTGATCTTTATCTTTATCCTTCATGGCCCCCTCAAACTAAGAGTGAGATATGAGCTCACTCAAAGTTTGCTACAAAATTTGGTAAAAAGAGTGATAGAAATTGGTTTATTAAAGATGCCAACTACTTGATCTTGAGAAGGAATGTTGCTGACAATTAATTTTCATTGAGTTACTTGATCTCTAATAAAATGGAGGTCCAATTCAAAGTGCTTAGACTTGCTATGCAAAATGGGATTGGTTGCAAGCACACAAGCATTTTGATTATGACAGTATATAGTTGGAGGTGTTGTAAGGGAGTGATGTAATTCTTGAAGTAAGTTCTGTGTCCAAATCAATTCAGATTGAGATGCTGCTAGTGCAGGAAACTCTGATTCGGTACTTGATCTACTAACAACATGTTGTTTATTACTCTTCCAAGCAATCAGATTGGTGCCCAAGTATACACAATATTCTATAACAGATTTTAGATCATCTGCATCAGCTTCCAATCAGCATTTGAAAAGGCAAATAATCTCGAGTCAGTACAAGATATATAAAGGAGTCATTGATTCATGGTGCCTTTGATGTATTTGGGAATACATTTGAGTTCTCTCCAATGGTACACTATAGGATTATGCATGTATTGACATATTTTGCTGATTGCATATGTCAAATCTGGCCTTGTCAGTGTCAAATAGTAGAGTGCACTTACAATAAATCTGAATAGTTTGGGATCTTCAAAGTGTGGTGAATCTTTAAAGCTTAATTTGTTAGAATTAACCATTGGAGTAGAAGCTGAATTGGCATGTGTCATGAAGAATTTGTGTTATTAATGTATGTTGCTTCTAAATCAAGGAAGAAATTGAATTTGCCAAGATCTTTTAAAGAGAATATTGAATGTAATTATTGAATTAGTAATTGAAGTTCGATATCATTGTTATCAGTTATATCATCAACATAAACACAAAGAAGGGTAACAAAATTAGTGTAACACTCTTACTATCAGAATGTCACGCTTTTGGCTACGCCACTCTGATTGTAACACCCTACCACACAGAGCTTTACACCTAGGATGTAAAACAAAGGTGGCGAGGCACTACGACCTCTAAAAATAAAATATATACATATAATAGAAGATATAATATAATAAACTAGGAGCCTTGAAAATTAGGTGAAACAAAAATCGCGAAAATAAAAGCGCAACGCTCAGAAAATGTGATTACTTGCGTATGAAGAAGACTAAGGTTTAAAAGAATAACAAAATAGGAAATAGGAATAGAGAGACAAGAGAATGATATAACAAGCTCCTAACTCAGCCTGCAAAACTAAGGCTGGCCGAAGAATATTTACATACATATATACATACCTCAAAATCCAAAATACAAAGATAAACCCTAATTCTCCATAAACCTCTAAGAGGTAAAAAAGTAAAATATAGATACATAGGGAGAATCTACACTCATAAATATATATAACAAAATAGCACAGAAATATCAACCCAAAAGCCCACTTCGCTGCGGAGAGCTCCAGACGCCTAGCAAGATGCCTCTCGACCTGCATCTGAAAAATACAACATTGTATGGAATGAGAACCGGAGGTTCTCAGCATGGTAAAGGTGCCACGCACATAATATATAAGGTCCTGGGAATGCCAGAGGCAATCTTAGAACAACGACACTCAGATTATAAAGCTTAAAAGGATTGAACGGAAGCCATAAAAGGTGGTCTTTGGTGCACGAAATTGCAATCACACTTTTGCAATTCCGCACAACTAACCAGCAAGTGCACTGGGTCGTCCAAGTAATACCTTACGTGAGTAAGGGTCGATCCCACGGAGATTGTCGGCTTGAAGCAAGCTATGGTTATCTTGTAACTCTTAGTCAAGATATTAGTAATAATTCTTAGTTTTAATTGTGAAAAGTAAAAGAACATGAAATAAATAATACTTGTTATGCAGTAATGGAGAACAGGTTGAGGTTTTGGAGATGCTCTGTCTTCTGAATCTTTGCTTTTCTACTGTCTTCTTCTTCACGCACGCAAGGCTCCTTCCATGGCAAGCTGTATGTTGGTGGATCACCGTTGTCAATGGCTACCATCCATCCTCTCAGTGAAAATGGTCCATGTACATGGCTAATCATCTGTCGGTTCTCACTAGTATTGGAATAGGATCCATTGATCCTTTTGCACACTGTCACTATACCCAACATTGATGAGTTTGAAACTCGTCACAGTCATCCCTTCCCAGATCCTACTCGGAATACCACAGATAAGGTTTAGACTTTTCGGATCTCAAGAATGCTGCCAGTTGATTCTAGCTTATACCACGAAGACTCTGGTCTCACGGATTTGAATGCTTTGTTGTCAGGAGATGCAATCAAACTCGTGAACCAGGAACCCAAGAGATACACACTCAAGCTATTGCAGATAGAACGGAGGTGGTTGTTAGGAACGCGTTCATAGGTGAGAATGATGATGAGCGTCACGGATCATCACATTCATCATGTTGAAGTGCGAGTGAATATCTTAGAATAGAAACAAGCGTGATTGAATAGAAAATAGAAGTAATTACATTAATCCATCGAGACACAGCAGAGCTCCTCATCCCCAACCATGGAGTTTAGAGACTCATGCCGTAGAAAATACAAGTTCTGATGTAAAATGTCATGAGATGCAAAATGAATCTGTAAAAGTGGTTTTTATACTAAACTAGTGACCTAGGTTTACAGAAAATGAGTAAGCTAAGATAGATAGTGCAGAAATCCACTTTCGAGGCCCACTTGGTGTGTGTTTGGGCTGAGCATTGAAGCTTTCACGTGCATAGGCTATTCCTGGCATTAAACTCCAGCTTTTGTGCCAGTTTGGGCGTTTAACTCCAACTTTTATGCCAGTTCTGGCGTTTAACGCCAGAAAATGGTAGAAAGTTGTCGTTTAGACACCAGTTTGCGTTATCAAAACTCGAGCAAAGTATGGACTATTATATATTGCTGGAAAGCCCAAGATGTCTAATTTTCAAAGCAATTGAGAGTGCGCTAATTGGGCTTCTGTAGCTCCAGAAAATTCATTTAGAGTGCAGGGAGGTCAGAATCCAACAGTATCTGCAGTCCTTTCTCAGCCTTTGAATCATATTTTTGCTCATGTCCCTCAATTTTAGCCAGAAAATACCTGAAATCACAGAAAAACACACAAACTCATAGTAAAGTCCAGAAATGTGATTTTTATTTAAAAACTAATAAAAATATACTAAAAAGTAGCTAAATCATACTAAAAACTACATGAAAATACCACCAAAAAGCGTATAAAAAATATCTGCTCATCAGTCTTCTAGGATATCTAAGTCTAACTTAACTTAACCGTAACTCTAAGTCTTTCCTCCTTTCCTCCATACCTCCATCTCTGATAATTCGCATGGACAAACAAACAGTCAAGGCAAGCTGATAAACCCCAATTTTGTGGTTTATCTTGTGTAGAATTTGGAGGGTTTTATCAATATTTTTCACACTTATTCGTATAAATTGCATGGTTTTGTGTTTACTTCCTAATTTTGCTTCATGATTTAAAACATGCTTCTTTAACCCTAAAAAGGCCAAATTTTAATCCTCTTCTATTACCATTCGATGCCGTGATGTGTTTGTTAAGTGGATTCAGGATCTATAGGGCAATAATGTCCTAGGAGATGGTGGAAGGGACATGAGGAATGAAGCTTTGGAGGATTGGTGGCGACGCGCATGCGTGGCTGACGTGCACGTGTGGCCACATGTAGCTAGGACTGGCATGCAAAAGCTGGTGCATTCACGTGGTGATGCGAAATCCCATCGATGCGTACGCATGACCAACATGTACGCGTGGCCGAGGAGTTCATATGACGCGCACGCGTGGCCAACGAGCACGTGTGACGTCCAGCACGTGACCTCATTAATGGAAAATGTGGCTGGCGATTTCTGAGAAGCTCTAGGCCCAATCTGAGCTGAATTTTGCATGGAAAAGACCCAAGGAACCAAGGGGAAAAGGAGGATCCAATCATTCGCACAATACACATAATTTTAGCTAGTTTTAGGTTCTTATTTTTCTAGAGAGGGAAACTCTTACTTCTCTCTAGATTTAGTTTGTTTTGATTATCCTTTGTTGAATTTCTAAATTGGGTCTTGTTAATTCTAGTTTCAATTACTTAATTTGAGTTCTCTAGTTATAATTTTTTTAGATCTTGTGTTGAATTTGTGTTTTCTTGTCATTTTCCCTTTTTCTTCTCATCTTATGAACTTTGTGGATTTTAAATTTCTATGAGTGCATTGATGTTTTCTATAATTGATAGTGTTATTTTAGTTGTTCTCTATTGATAATTGTTAATGGGTACTTGTAATTTCCAATTAGTTTTGCAATTTAAATATGTCTTTAGTTAGTGCATACCATGTGTTTGATGAAATGTTTTCTTTGATTATGGAGTAGTTCTCTATACTCTTGGCCTAGGCTAAGGGAATTGGGTGACCTTGAGTCATTGAGTCTAATTGAATTGGTGCTTTGAGAACCCTTGTTGGTCAAATTGATACCCATTGACGCCAATCTACTATTAAGCCAATTAGTAGTTGGATTAAAACTTATGAGTTGAAATTGATCAAGCCTATTTGACATATTTCACTTGTAGAAGTAGACTTAATGGGTTTGGTTCCTCATAAGTGTCAATATGTGGTTATTAGACAAGGATGGTGATCCCAATTCCTATGCCTAGCCAAGGGTTCCTTTTATTATTCATATTTGAAACCCAAAAAATTCCAATTACTTGATTCTTGTTATAGTTAGTTTAGTTGTTTACTTAGTCTTATAGTAGAAATAGATTTATATGTTATCTTGCTAGATTGAATTTGCTTATACCCTACTTTAATTGCTTTGATTTAGTTTCTTTCCCTTTAAGATTTCTTGCATGTTAAGTTTAGTAGTTTAAATTCTTGTTTATGACTCCCAACCCTGAATTCTAACCAATATTGATGAACATGTTTGTCCATTCTCTTGAGGATGACCCGAGACCAATACTCTCGGTTATTTTTTATTGGGGTTGACTTTGTGACAACCATATCAAAATTTGATCGATAGGATTATATGTTGGTCTAGGACTATACTATGACAACGACAATGATTTTCTATTGATGAAATTCTAGACCGACCATAATTTTCTTATCAAATTTTTGGCGCCGTTGCCAGGGAGTGGTTGCAACGTGAGCTTTGATATTGGTTATGTGAATATGTGAATATTGTACATAGTTTACTTGCTTTTGTTAGTTTGTTTTTAGTTTAGATTTCATTTAATGTATGAGCTATGACTTCTAAGTTGAATGACTCAGTCTCAACCAGATTCTAGCTTTGTCGAGTTTGACCCCAAAATTGAAAGAACTTTACTACATACTCGGCAAGCTAGGCGGCGGTTGGATTACACGGCTAGTGCTTCGGCCTCTCTTGAGGAACCTTCCGAAACACTAGACGGTACCGAGAGTGATCTAGAGTCCACATTCAACGAAGGAACTTCCTACTCCTCTGTTAGCACTACTAATATATCCTTACATAATACAGGTGAAAACCGCATGGCAGAGCCACATAGGATTACCTTGCACCAACAAGGAGTGCCAGATCTCATTCTTCAACTGTTGCAAGCTAGGTATCTGAATCTTGATCCTAATTTTAAGCTGAAGAATAGTCTGATTAACTTGCTTCCTAAGTATCATGGACTACCGGGCCAAGACCCCATTAGGCATTTGAGAGACTTTCAAGTAGCTTGTTCTACGGCTCGAAGGCATGGTGCCGATGAGATTGCTATCATGGTTTTTGATTTCCCTTCTCTCTTGAGGGGTAAGCAAAAGAATGGTTCTACTCCCAACTTGATGAAGTGGTGACTGAATGGGACCTTTGAGAAGAGAGTTCTTAGAAAAGTTCTTTCCTCCGGAGAAGACCGACTACATCTGGAAAGAAATTTCTGGTATAATGCAAAGAGACCAAGACACACTCTATGAATATTGGACTCGATTTAAGAGGTTTTTGGAATCTTGTCCACATCATGGGTTAGACACTCACTTGCTCATTAGGTATTTCACTGGAGGTCTTTGTGCAGCGGATAAGAGATTACTCACCGCCTTTAGTGGTAGTTCCCTTTCTAAGAACAAAACAGCAGCGGAAGCATGGAGTTTGATCAATGATGTCGCCGAGGCTACCTAACATGTGAGAGTGAGGAACAATCCTCCCAAGAGTGTGGTGGAGTTACCTCCTTCTGAATTGGCTTTGACTAAAGTGCTTGGAGAAATGACCACTCTCCTTAAGGAGATTCACCAAGGACAAAAGGCATCTCAATCAATCTAAGCCATCCAAGCCCCACTCTCCAAATAAGTATTTCAATACCACAAAAACTACCAATCTTCTTTCCAATACCACAAAAATAACCACCAAGCCAACCAAAACCACCATAATCAATCATACCAACTCTCACAACAAAACCAAAACAACCACCATAAATACCAAGCACCTCACTAAAGGCAACAAACTAATCAACCTTCTTCCTCTTCCACAAACCAAGGTGATGACTCTCACCGTGCACTCTACTAAGAGCAAGAGAGACTTAGGGCTATGATAGAGAAAAATGAAGAGAACACTAGGAATCTCAATGCACAATTTGGCAACATGAGTGCTCAAATGTCCAACATAACCGAAATGCTCTCAAGGATGTCCCTACCTTCCACCAACAATACAAACACCAACCAACCCTTAAGCTCTTCTAGCCTTCCATCCTAACCCCTTCCTAACCCAAAGGGCAGCCTTAACGCCATCACTCTACGGTCGGGGACTACATTGGAAGAAATACCTCCTAGGCCCATGGAAGACCTCCATGAGGAGGAAGTAGTTGTTGAAGTTCAATATGAGGAAGATGAGGGAGACACAAGGCAAGAGGAAGAAGAAGTGAGCCTTAAGGAGCCCAAGAGAAAGGCCATAGTGGATGAATCCATTCCTATTCCATTCCCTTCCATGGTAAAGAAGGCCAAGAAAACTCCGGAGTTTGTTCTAAACATGCTTCAAGTATTCAAGAAGGTTGAGGTAACCATTCCACTTCTTGATGCCATTCAACAAATTCCGAAGTATGCTAAGATTTTAAAAGACTTGTGTACATATAAAGATAGGACTGGTGAGTTGGAAACATTGTCATTGGGTAGTTCCATTTCCTCATTGATGAAATCCATTCCGGAAAAGTGTAGTGACCCCGGACCATGTTTAGTATCTTGTTGGATTGGTGGAGTTACCTTTTATGATTGCATGTGTGATTTGGGGGCCTATGTGAGTATCATGACACTCTCTATATTTGCAAGGTTGAATTTAGCTCCATTGAAAAGGTCGGCCGCCAAATTTGTCTTAGCCGATAAGAGTGTGATCACCATAGTAGGGATAGCGAAAGATATGCTTGTGACAATCAAGGATTTAGTGTTTCTAGTTGATTTCTATATCCTTGAAATGCCTCCAACGGATAATAGAAGTTCTTCCTCCGTTTTGCTTGGTAGACCTTTTTTGAAGGCCTCTAAATTTAAATTGGATGCCTTTACCGGCACATACTCTTTTGAGGTAGGTGACAAGACCATCAAGTTCAACTTGGAAGAGGCCATAAGACATTCACCTTAAGAGCACTCCGTTCTCCGATGTGATGTAATTGACGAGGTAGTAGCGGAGATACAAAGTGAAGATTACAACAGGTTGTACTATCCTATTATTGAAGGGAAGGATAAACATGAGGATAAACAAGAGAAAATCGATGAGGATGAGCTTCATGATCATGGTGAAAAAGAACCTCAACTTGAAGTGAAAACCGAATTGAAGCCTCTACCTTCTCACTTGAAATATGCATTCCTTGAGGACAACCAAAGGTTTCTGGTAATCATTGCTAGTGAGCTCTCTAGCCAATAAGAAGAGAAGATCCTAGAGGTCCTAAAGAAGCACAAGAAAGCAATCGGTTGGAGCTTGGCTGACCTTGTGGGGATTAACCCATGTATGTGCATGCATCGCATCTTCCTCCAAGAGGGAGCTTGGCCGGTTAGACAACTTCAAAGAAGGTTCAACCCCATCATTCTTGATGTGGTAAAAAAGGAAGTCACAAGGTTGTTTGATGCAGCCATTATTTATCTGATTTCTGATAGTGAGTGGGTGAGCCCAGTTCAAGTTGTTCCAAAGAAATCAGGAATCACTGCTATCAAGAAGAAAGATAGTGAAATGGTCACGACAAGGGTGCAAAATGCTTGGCGGGTATGCATTGATTATAGGAAGCTAAATGCTGCAACAAGGAAAAACCATTACCCCTTTCCCTTTATTGACCAAATGTTGGATCGAATTTCAGGTAAATCCCATTACTGCTTCCTTGATGGTTTTACTGGCTACTTCCAGATACATATTGCTCCTGAGGACCAGGAAAAGACCACCTTTAGTTGTCCCTTTGGTACCTTTTCTTACAAAAGGATGCCATTTGGGTTATCAATGCACCCGCCACTTTTTAGCAGTGCATGAATCATGTCTTTTCTGATCTCATGGAGGGTTGTCTGGAAGTCTTTATGGACGATTTCAGTGTATATGGGACTTCTTTTGATAGCTGTTTAGATAACTTGGCTAAGGTCTTAGAGAGGTGCGTTAACACTAACTTTGTCCTCAATTTCAAAAAATGTCACTTCATGGTGAGACAAGGCATAGTGTTAGGACACGTAGTTTCGGGTAAAGGCATTTCTGTAGACCCGGCCAAGGTCGATTGGTGCACAAAATTGTGATCATCAATGGCGCCATCAACATGGTGCGCACAATTGTAATCTCAACTCTTTATTACAACTTCGCACAACTAACCAGCAAGTGCACTGGGTCGTCCAAGTAATAAACCTTACGCGAGTAAGGGTCCATCCCACGGAGATTGTTGGTATGAAGCAAGCTATGGTCATCTTGTAAATCTCAGTCAGGCGGATTCAAATGGTTATGGAGGATGAATGATTAAAAGATAAATAAGATATAAAATAAAGATAGAGATACTCATGCAATTCATTGGTAAGAATTTTAGGTAAGCGTATGGAGATGCTTTGTCCCTTCCGTCTCTCTGCTTTCCTACTGTCTTCATCCAATCCTTCTTACTCCTTTCCATGGCAAGCTGTATGTTGGGCATCACCGTTGTCAATGGCTACAATCCCGTCCTCTCAGTGAAAATGTTCAACGCGCTCTGTCACAGCACGGCTAATCATCTGTCGGTTCTCGATCATGTCGAAATAGAATCCAGTGATTCTTTTGCGTCTGTCACTAACGCCCAACACTCGCGAGTTTGAAGCTCGTCACCATCATTTAATTCTTGAATCCTACTCGGAATACCACAGACAAGGTTTAGACTTTCCGGATTCTCAAAAATGGCCGCCAATGGATTCTAGCTTATACCACGAAGATTCTGATTAAGGAATCCAAGAGATACACATTCAAGCCTTGTTTGCATGTAGAACAGAGGTGGTTGTCAGGCACGCGTTCATAAGTGAGAATAATGATGAGAGTCACATAATCATCACATTCATCATGTTCTTGGGTGCGAATGAATATCTTAGAACAAGAATAAGCTGAATTGAATAGAAGAACAATAGTAATTGCATTGATATTCGAGGTACAGCAGAGCTCCACACCTTAATCTATGGTGTGTAGAAACTCTACCATTGAAAATACATAAGAACAAGGTCTAGGCATGGCCGTGAGGCCAGCCCCCATGGTCTAAGAACTAAACGTCCAAAGATTCAAAATACAATAGCAAAAGGTCCTATTTATAGAGAACTAGTAGCCAAGGGTTTACAGAAATGAGTAAATGACGTAAATATCCACTTCCGGGCCCACTTGGTGTGTGCTTGGGCTGAGCATTGAAGCATTTTCGTGTAGAGACTTTTCTTGGAGTTAAACGCCAGCTTTCGTGCCAGTTTGGGCCTTTTGTGCCAGTTTGGGCGTTTTACGCCAGAACTTTTGTGCTGATTTGAACGCTAGGTTGGGCCATCAAATCTCGGGCAAAGTATGGACTATTATATATTTCTGGAAAGCCCAGGATGTCTACTTTCCAACACAATTGAGAGCGTTTCAATTGGGTTCTTTAGCTCCAGAAAATCCACTTCGAGTGCAGGGAGGTCAGAATCCAACAGCATCTACAGTCCTTTTTTAGCCTCTGAATCAGATTTTTGCTCAGGTCCCTCAATTTCAGGCAGAAAATACCTGAAATCACAGAAAAACACACAAACTCATAGTAAAGTCCAAAAAAGTGAATTTTAAATAAAAACTAATAAAAATATAATAAAAACTAACTAAAACATACTAAAAACATACTAAAAACATTGCCAAAAAGCGTATAAATTATCCGCTCATCACAACATCAAACTTAAATTGTTGCTTGTCCCCAAGCAACTGAAAATCAAATAAGATAAAAAAGAAGAGAATATACAACGAATTCCAAAAATATCTATGAAGATCAGTATTAATTAGATGAGCGGGGCTTTTAGCTTTTTGCCTCTGAACAGTTTTGGCATCTCACTTTATCCTTTGAAGTTCAGAATGATTGGCTTCTATAGAAATTCAGAATCCAGATAGTGTTATTGATTCTCCGAGTTAAGTATGATGATTCTTGAACACAGCTACTTTATGAGTCTTGGTCGTGGCCCAAAGCACTCTGTTTTCCAGTATTACCACTGGATACATACATGCCACAGACACATAACTGGGTGAACCTTTTCAGATTGTGACTCAGCTTTGCTAGAGTCCCCAATTAGAGGTGTCTAGGGTTCTTAAGCACACTCTTTTTGCTTTGGATCACGACTTTAACCGCTCAGTCTCAAGTTTTCACTTGACACCTTCACGCCACAAGCACATGGTTAGGGACAGCTTGCTTTAGCCGCTTAGGCCAGGATATTATTCTTGTGGGCCCTCCTATCCACTGATTCTCAAAGCCTTGGATCCTTTTTATTTTTTTACCCTTGCCTTTTGGTTTAAAGGGCTATTGGCTTTTTCTGCTTGCTTTTTCTCTCTTTTTTTTGAATATTCACTGCTTTTTCTTGCTTCAAGAATCAATTTGATGATTTTTCAGATCTTCAACAACATTTCTCCTTTTCCATCATTCTTTCAAGAGCCAACAATTTTAACATTCATGAACAACAAATTCAAAAGACTTATGCACTGTTCAAGCATACATTCAGAAAACAAAAGCATTGCCACCACATCAAAATAATTAATCTGTTATAAAATTCAAAATTCATGCATTTCTTTTTCTTTTTCAATTAAGAACATTTTTCATTTAAGAAAGGTGATAGACTCATAGGACATTCATAACTTTAAGGCATAGATACTTAGACACTAATGATCATAAGACACAAACATAAATAGATATAAAGCATAAAAATTTGAAAAACAGGGAAATAAAGAACAAGGGGATTAAAGAACGGGTCCACCTTAGTGATGGCGGCTTGTTCTTCCTCTTGAAGATCTTATGGAGTGCTTGAGCTCCTCAATGTCTCTTCCTTGCCTATGTTGCTCCTCTCTCATGACTCTTTGGTCTTCTCTAATTTCATGGAGGAGGATGGAATGTTCTTGGTGCTCCACCCTTAGTTGTCCCATATTGGAACTCAATTCTCCTAAGAAGGTGTTGATTTGCTCCCAATAATTTTGTGGAGGAAAGTGCATCCCTTGAGGCATCTCAGGGATTTCATGACGAGGAATTTCCTCATGCTCATGTCCATGAGTGGGACCTCTTGTTTGCTCCATTCTTTTCTTAGTGATGGGCTTGTCCTCATCAATGAGGATGTCTTCCTCTATGTTAATTCCAACTGAATTACAGAGGTGACAAATGAGATGAGTGAAGGCTAACCTTGCCAAGGTAGAGGACTTGTCTGCCACCTTATAGAGTTCTTGGGATATAACCTCATAAACTTCTACTTCCTCTCCAATCATGATGCTATGAATCATGATAGCCCAGTCTATAGTAACTTCAGACCAGTTGCTAGTGGGAATGATTGAGCGTTGGATAAACTCCAATCATCCCCTAGCCACGAGCTTGAGGTCATGCCTTCTTAGTTGAACCGGCTTCCCTCTTGAATCTCTCTTCCATTGAGCATCCTCTTCACAAATGTCTATGAGGACTTGGTCTAACCTTTGATCAAAGTTGACCCTTCTAGTGTAGGGGTGTGCATCTCCTTGCATTATGGGCAAGTTGAATGCCAACCTTACATTTTCCGGACTAAAATCTAAGCATTTCTCCCGAACCATTGTAAGCCAATTCTTTGGGTCCGGGTTCACACTTTGATCATGGTTCTTGGTGATCCATGCATTGGCATAGAACTCTTGAACCATTAAAATCCCGACTTGTTGAATGGGGTTAGTAAGAACTTCCCAACCTCTCCTTCGGATCTCTGGATATTCACTCTTTTTGAGTTTGAAAGGGACCTCGGGGATCACCTTCTTCTTGGTCACAACTTCATAGAAGTGGTCTTGATGCACCCTTGAGATGAATCTCTCCATCTCCCATGACTCAGAGGTGGAAGCTTTTGCCTTCCCTTTCCTTTTTCTAGAGGTTTCTCCAGCCTTAGGTGCCATAAATGGTTATGGAAAAACAAAAAGCAACGCTTTTACCACACCAAACTTAGAAGGTTTGCTCGTCCTTGAGCAAAAGAAGAAAGAAAATAGTAGAAGAAGAAGAAATAGAGGGGATGGAGGGGGCTTTGTGATTCGGCCAAGGGGGAGAAGTAGTGTTTAGGTTGTGTGAAAATGAGGGGGTGAAGATGGGTTTATATAGGAGTGGAGAGAGGGGTCGGGTTCAGCCATTATGGGTGGGTTTGGGAGGGAAAGTGGTTTGAATTTGGATGGTGAGGTAGGTGGGGTTTTATGAAGGATGGATATGAGTGGTGAAGAGAATGGTTAGATTTGATAGGTGAGGGGTTTTTGGGGAAGAGGTAATGAGGTGATTGGTGAATGGGTGAGGAAGAGAGAGAGTGGTGGGGAAGGTGGGGATCCTGTGGGGTCCACAGATCCTGAGGTGTCAAGGATAACTCATCGCTGCACCGAGTGGCGTGCAAAAACGCCCTTTCTGCCAATCTTGGCGTTAAACACCAGGCTGCTGCCCTTTTCTGGCGTTTAACGCCAGCTTCTTGCCTATTCCTGGCGTTAAACGCCAGTCTGGTGCCCCTTTCTGGCGCTAAACGCCCAGAATGGTGCCAGACTGGGCGTTAAACGCCCATTTGCTGCCCTTACTGGCGTTTAAACGCCAGCAAGTTTTTCCTCCAGGGTGTGCTATTTTTCATTCTGTTTTCCATTCTGTTTTTACTTTTTCAATTGATTTTGTGACTTCACATGATCATCAACCTATTGAAAACATAAAATAACAATAGAAAATAGATAAATATAACATTGGGTTGCCTCCCAACAAGCGCTTCTTTAATGTCAATAGCTTAACAGTGGGCTCTCATGGAGCCTCATAGATACTCAGAGCAATGTTGGAACCTCCCAACACCAAACTTAGAGTTTGAATGTGGGGGTTCAACACCAAACTTAAAGTTTGGTTGTGGCCTCCCAACACCAAACTTAGAGTTTGACTGTGGGGGCTCTGTTTGACTCTGTATTGAGAGAAGCTCTTCATGCTTCCTCTCCATGGTTACAGAGGGATATCCTTGAGCCTTAAACATAAGGGAGTCTTCATTCATTTGGATGATCAGTTCTCCTCTATCAACATCAATCACAGCCTTTGCTGTGGCTAGGAAGGGTCTTCGAAGGATGATGGATTTAACCATACTCTTTCCAGTCTCTAGGATTATGAAATCAGCAGGGATGTAGTGGTCTTCAACCTTTACCAAGACATCCTCTACAAGTCCATAAGCCTGTTTCCTTGAATTGTCTGCCATCTCCAGTGAGATTCTTGCAGTTTGTACCTCAAAGATCCCTACCTTCTCCATTACAGAGAGAGGCATGAGGTTTATGCTTGACCCTAGGTCACACAGAGCCTTCTCGAAGGTCATGGTGCCTATGGTACAAGGTATTGAGAACTTTCCAGGATCCTGCCTCTTTTGAGGTAATCTCTGCCTAGTCAAGTCATCCAGTTCTTTGGTGAGCAAAGGGGGTTCATCCTCCCAAGTCTCATTACCAAATAACTTGTCATTTAGCTTCATGATTGCTCCAAGGTACTTAGCAACTTGCTCTTCAGTGACATCTTCATCCTCTTCAGAGGAAGAATACTCATCAGAGCTCATGAATGGCAGAAGTAAATCCAATAGAATCTCTATGGTCTCAGTGTGAGCCTCAGATTCCCATGGTTCCTCATTTGGGAACTCATTGGAGGCCAGTGGACGTCCATTGAGGTCTTCCTCAGTGGCGATCACTGCCTCTTCCTCCTCTCCGAATTTGGCCATGTTGATGGCCTTGCACTTTCCTTTTGGATTCTCTTCTATATTGCTTGGAAGAGTACTAGGAGGGAGTTCAGTAATTTTCTTGCTCAGCTGACTCACTTGCGCCTCCAAATTTCTAATGGAGGACCTTGTTTCAGTCATGAAACTTTGAGTGGTTTTAATTAGATCAGAGACTATGGTTGCTAAGTCAGAGTGGCTCTGCTTATAATTCTCTGTCTGCTGCTGAGATGATGATGGAAAAGGCTTGCCATTGCTAAACCTGTTTCTTCCACCGTTGTTGTTGTTGAAGCCTTGTTCAGGCCTCTGTTGGTCCTTCCATGAGGGATTTGGATAATTTTTCCATGAAGAATTGTAGGTTTTTCCATAGGGTTCTCCCATGTAATTCACCTCTTCCATTGATGGGTTCTCAGGATCATAAGCTTCTTTTTCAAATGAAGAGTCCTTAGTACTGCCTGGCACTTGCATTCCAGACAGACTTTGAGAAATTATATTGACTTGCTGAGTCAATATTTTGTTCTGACCCAATATGGCATTTAGAGTATCAATCTCAAGAACTCCTTTCTTCTGATTTGTCCCATTATTCACAGGATTCCATTCAGAAGTGTACATGAATTGGTTATTTGCAACCATTTCAATGAGTTCCTGAGCTTTTGCAGGCGTCTTCTTCAGATGAAGAGATCCTCTAGCAGAGCTGTCCAATGACATCTTGGACAGTTCAGACAGACCATCATAGAAGATACCTATGATGCTCCATTCAGAAAGCATGTCAGAAGAACACTTTCTGATCAATTGTTTGTATCTTTCCCAAGCTTTATAGAGGGATTCACCTTCCTTCTGTCTGAAGGTTTGGACTTCCACTCTAAGCTTACTCAATTTTTGAGGTGGAAAGAACTTTGCCAAGAAGGCATTGACTAGCTTTTCCCAAGAGTTCAGGCTTTCTTTAGGTTGTGAGTCCAACCATATCCTAGCTCTGTCTCTTACAGCAAAAGGGAAGAGTATAAGTCTATAGACCTTAGGGTCAACCCCATTGGTCTTGACAGTGTAACAGATTTGCAAGTATTCATCTAAGAACTGATGAGGATCTTCCAATGGAAGTCCATGAAACTTGCAATTCTGTTGTATTAGAGAAACTAATTGAGGCTTAAGCTCAAAGTTGTTTGCTCCAATGGCAGGGATAGAGATGCTTCTCCCATAGAAGTCGGGAGTAGGTGCAGTAAAGTCACCCAGCACCTTCCTTGCATTGTTGGCATTGTTGTTGTTTTTGGCTGCCATATCTTCTTCTAGTTTGAAGATTTCTGTTAGGTCCTCTACAGAGAGTAGTGCTTTAGCTTCTCTTAGCTTTCGCTTCAAGGTCCTTTCAGGTTCAGGATCAGCCTCAACAAGAATGCTTTTGTCTTTGCTCCTGCTCATATGAAAGAGAAGAGAACAAGAAAGTATGGAATCCTCTATGTCATAGTATAGAGATTCTTTGAGGTGTTAGAGGAAGAGAAAAATAGAAGAAGGATGTAGAAAGAGACAAATTCGAACTTATCAAGAGAGATAGAATCCGAATTATTGATAATGGAGGAGTGTTAGTCCTTAAATAGAAGGATGTGAGAAGAGGGGAAGAATTTTCGAAAATAAAGAAAAAGATTTTGAAATAATTAAAAAAATTTTTGAAAATTTGATGAATGATTTTCGAAAATTAAGATTGGGAAAGAAATAAAGTGATTTTGAAAAAGATTTTGAAATTAGAAATAAAAAAGATATGATTGGAAATTAATTTTGAAAAAGATGTGATTAAGAAGATATGATTGAAAAGATATGGTTTTAAAAATATGTGATTGAAAAGATATGTTTGAAAAACAATTTAAAAAGATTTGATTTTTAAAATTAATGACTTGGCTAACAAGAAATTTAAAAGATATGATTCAGACATTATACCTTTCTCAACAGAAAAGGCAACATACTTGAAATGTTTGAATAAAATCATTAATTGTTAGCAAGTATTTTTGAAAATGGAAAGAAATTTATTTTGAAAAGATATGATTGAAAAGATATGATTTTGAAAAAGATTTGATTTTGAAAAATTATGAAAACTTGAAAAAAATTTGAATTAAAAACAAAATCTTCCCTCTTGTGTCATCCTGGCGTTAAACGCCCAGAATGGATACCATTCTGGGCGTTTAACGCCCAAAACTCTACCTTTCTGGGCGTTAAACGCCCAGCCAGGTACCCTGGCTGGCATTTAAACGCCAGTTTTCCTTCTTCACTGGGGCGTTTTGAATGCCCAGCTTTTTCTGTTTGATTCCTCTGCTGTATGTTCTGAATCTTCAATTCTCTGTATTATTGACTTGAAAAGACACACTTTTAAAAAAAAATTTTTGAATTTTTAATTATGAGGAATAATCAAAATGCAACTAAGATCAAATAAACAATGCATGCAAGACACCAAACTTAGAAGTTCGTATACTACTAACAAATTGAGAATGCATATGAGAAACAAGAAAACACACAAAACAAGAGAATTTAAAGATCAGAGCAAGGAAATCATCATGAACAACTTGAAGATCAATGAAGAACATAATGCATGTAATTTCCGAAAAAAATAAACACATGCAATTGACACCAAACTTAAAATTAGACACTAGACTCAAGCAAGAAACATAAAATATTTTTGATTTTAAGATTTTGTAAATTTTTTTGGTTTTTTCGAAAATTATTGGAAAAATAATGGATTCAAAATTCATAATGAGAATTCCAGGAATCATGCAATGTTAGTCTAAAGCTTCAGCAAGACATTCCATTCAAGAGCTAAATTGATGAGAATCAATCAGCTTTAGTGATGATGAAAACATCATCTAAAACTCTAGAATTCATTCTTAAGAACTTTGAAGAACAAAGTAAAATAAAATTACCTAATCTGAGCAACAAAATGAACCGTCAGTTGTCCAAACTCGAACAATCCCCGGCAACGGTGCCAAAAACTTGGTGCACAAAATTGTGATCATCAGTGGTGCCATCAACATGGTATGCACAATTGTATTCTCAACTCTTTATCACAACTTCACACAACTAACCAGCAAGTGCACTGGGTCATCCAAGTAATAAACCTTACGCGAGTAAGGGTCGATCCCACGGAGATTGTTGGTATGAAGCAAGCTATGGTCATCTTGTAAATCTCAGTCAGGCGGATTCAAATGGTTATGGAGGATGAATGATTAAAAGATAAATAAGACATAAAATAAAGATAGAGATACTCATGCAATTCATTGGTGAGAATTTCAGGTAAGCGTATGGAGATGCTTTGTCCCTTCCGTCTCTCTGCTTTCCTACTGTCTTCATCCAATCCTTCTTACTCCTTTCCATGGCAAGCTGTATGTTGGGCATCACCGTTGTCAATGGCTACAATCCCGTCCTCTCAGTGAAAATGTTCAACGCGCTCTGTCACAGCACGGCTAATCATCTGTCGGTTCTCGATCATGTCGGAATAGAATCCAATGATTCTTTTGCGTCTGTCACTAACGCACAACACTCGCGAGTTTGAAGCTCGTCACAGTCATTCAATCCTTGAATCCTACTCGGAATACCACAGACAAGCTTTAGCCTTTCCGGATTCTCAAGAATGGCCGCCAATGGATTCTAGCTTATACCAGGAAGATTCTGATTACGGAATCCAAGAGATACACATTCAAGCCTTGTTTGCATGTAGAACGGAGGTGGTTGTTAGGCACGCGTTCATAAGTGAGAATGATGATGAGAGTCACATAATCATCACATTCATCATGTTCTTGGGTGCGAATGAATATCTTAGAACAAGAATAAGCTGAATTGAATAGAAGAACAATAGTAATTGCATTGATATTCGAGGTACAGCAGAGCTCCACACCTTAATCTATGGTGTGTAGAAACTATACCATTAAAAATACATAAGAACAAGGTCTAGGCATGGCCGTGAGGCCAGCCTTCATGGTCGAAGAACTAAACGTCCAAAGATTGAAAATACAATAGCAAAAGGTCCTATTTATAGAGAACTAGTAGCCTAGGGTTTACAAAAATGAGTAAATGACGTAAATATCCACTTCTGGGCCCACTTGGTGTGTGCTTGGGCTGAGCATTGAAGCATTTTCATGTAGAGACTTTTCTTGGAGTTAAACGCCAGCTTTTGTGCCAGTTTGGGCGTTTAACTCCAGCTTTTGTGCCAGTTTGGGCGTTTTACGCCAAAACTTTTGTGCTAATTTTGAACGCTAGTTTGGGCCATCAAATCTCGAGCAAAGTATGGACTATTATATATTGCTGGAAAGCCCAGGATGTCTACTTTCCAAAGCAATTGAGAGCGCGCCAATTGGGTATGGGTAGCTACAGAAAATCTACTTCGAATGCAGGGAGGTCAGAATCCAACAGCATCTGCAGTCCTTTTTCAGCATCTGAATCAGATTTTTGCTCAGGTCCCTCAATTTCAGCCAGAAAATACCTGAAATCACAGAAAAACACATAAACTCATAGTAATGTCCAGAAAATTGAATTTTAAATAAAAACTAATAAAAATATAATAAAAACTAACTAAAACATACTAAAAACATACTAAAAACAATGCCAAAAAGCGTATAAATTATCCGCTCATCACAACACCAAACTTAAATTGTTGCTTGTCCCCAAGCAACTGAAAATCAAATAAGATAAAAAAGAAGAGAATATACAATGAATTCAAAAAACATCTATGAAGATCAGTATTAATTAGATGAGCAGGGCTTTTAGCTTTTTGCCTCTGAACAGTTTTGGCATCTCACTTTATCCTTTGAAGTTCAGAATGATTGGCTTCTATAGGAATTCAGAATCCAGATAGTGTTATTGATTTTCCGAGTTAAGTATGATGATTCTTGAACACAGCTACTTTATGAGTCTTGGTCGTGGCCAAAAGCACTCTGTTTTCCAGTATTACCACCGGATACATACATGCCACAGACACATAACTGGGTGAACCTTTTCAGATTGTGACTCAGCTTTGCTAGAGTCCTCAATTAGAGGTGTCCAGGGTTCTTAAGCACACTCTTTTTTCTTTGGATCACGACTTTAACCGCTCAGTCTCAAGTTTTCACTTGACACATTCACGCCACAAGCACATGGTTAGGGACAGCTTGGTTTAGCCGCTTAGGCCAGGATATTATTCCTGTGGGCCCTCCTATCCACTGATGCTCAAAGCCTTGGATCCTTTTTATTTTTTTACCCTTGCCTTTTGGTTTAAAGGGCTATTGGCTTTTTCTGCTTGCTTTTTCTCTCTTTTTTTTTTGAATATTCACTGCTTTTTCTTGCTTCAAGAATCAATTTGATGATTTTTTAGATCCTCAACTACAATTCTCCTTTTCCATCATTCTTTCAAGAGCCAAAAATTTTAACATTCATGAACAACAAATTCAAAAGACATATGCACTGTTCAAGCATACATTCAGAAAACAAAAGCATTGCCACCACATCAAAATAATTAATCTGTTATAAAATTCAAAATTCATGCATTTCTTTTTCTTTTTCAATTAAGAACATTTTTCATTTAAGAAAGGTGATGGACTCATAGGACATTCATAACTTTAAGGCCTAGACACTTAGACACTAATGATCATAAGACACAAACATAAATAGACATAAAGCATAAAAATTCAAAAAACAGGGAAATAAAGAACAAGGAGATTAAAGAACGGGTCCACCTTAGTGATGGCGGCTTGTTCTTCCTCTTGAAGATCTTATGGAGTGCTTGAGCTCCTCAATGTCTCTTCCTTGCCTTTGTTGCTCCTCTCTCATGACTCTTTGGTCTTCTCTAATTTCATGGAGGAGGATGGAATGTTCTTGGTGCTCCACCCTTAGTTGTCCCATATTGGAACTCAATTCTCCTAAGGAGGTGTTGATTTGCTCCCAATAATTTTGTGGAAAAAAGTGCATCCCTTGAGGCATCTAAGGGATTTCATGATGAGGAATTTCCTCATGCTCATGTCCATGAGTGGGTTCTCTTGTTTGCTCCATCCTTTTCTTAGTGATGGGCTTGTCCTCATCAATGAGGATGTCTTCCTCTATGTTAATTCCAACTGAATTACAGAGGTGACAAATGAGATGAGGGAAGGCTAACCTTGCCAAGGTAGAGGACTTGTCCACCACCTTATAGAGTTCTTGGTATATAACCTCATGAACTTCTACTTCCTCTCCAATCATGATGCTATGAATCATGATAGCCCGGTCTATAGTAGCTTCAAACCGGTTGCTAATGGGAATGATTGAGCGTTGGATAAACTCCAACCATCCCCTAGCCACAAGCTTGAGGTCATGCCTTCACCCGCTTCCCTCTTGAATCTCTCTTCCATTGAGCGCCCTCTTCACAAATGTCTATGAGGACTTGGTCCAACCTTTGATCAAAGTTGACCCTTCTAGTGTAGGGGTGTGCATCTCCTTGCATTATGGGCAAGTTGAATGCCAACCTTACATTTTCCGGACTAAAATCTAAGCATTTCCCCCGAACCATTGTAAGCCAATTCTTTGGGTCCGGGTTCACACTTTGATCATGGTTCTTGGTGATCCATGCATTGGCATAGAACTCTTGAACCATTAAGATCCCGACTTGTTGAATGGGGTTGGAAAGAACTTCCCAACCTCGCCTTCGGATCTCATGTCGGATCTCTGGATATTCACTCTTTTTGAGTTTGAAAGGGACCTCGGGGATCACCTTCTTCTTGGCCACAACTTCATAGAAGTGGTCTTGATGCACCCTTGAGATGAATCTCTCCATCTCCCATGACTCGGAGGTGGAAGCTTTTGCCTTCCCTTTCCTCTTTCTAGAGGTTTCTCCGGTCTTAGGTGCCATAAATGGTTATGGAAAAACAAAAAGCAACGCTTTTACCACACCAAACTTAGAAGGTTTGCTCATCCTCGAGCAAAAGAAGAAAGAAAAGAGTAGAAGAAGAAGAAATAGAGGGGATGGAGGGGGCTTTGTGATTCGGCCAAGGGGGAGAAGTAGTGTTTAGGTTGTGTGAAAATAAGGGGGTGAAGATGGGTTTATATAGGAGTGGAGAGAGGGGTAGTGTTCGGCCATTATGGGTGGGTTTGGGAGGGAAAGTGGTTTGAATTTGGATGGTGAGGTAGGTGGGGTTTTATGAAGGATGGATGTGAGTGGTGAAGAGAATGGTTGGATTTGATAGGTGAGGGGTTTTTGGGGAAGAGGTAATGAGGTGATTGGTGAATGGGTGAGGAAGAGAGAGAGTGGTGGGGTAGGTAGAGATCCTGTGGGGTCCACAGATCCTGAGGTGTCAAGGATAGCTCATCCCTGCACTAAGTGGCGTGCAAAAATGCCCTTTCTACCAATCCTGGCGTTAAACGCCAGGCTGCTGCCCTTTTCTGGCGTTTAACGCCAGCTTCTTGCCCATTTCTGGCGTTAAACGCCAGTCTGGTGCCCCTTTCTGGCGCTAAACGCCCAGAATGGTGCCAGACTGGGCGTTAAACGCCCATTTGCTGCCCTTACTGGCGTTTAAACGCCAGCAAGTTTTTCCTCCAGGGTGTGCTATTTTTCATTCTGTTTTTGCTTCTTCAATTGATTTTGTGACTTCACATGATCATCAACCTATAGAAAACATAAAATAACAATGGAAAATAGATAAATATAACATTGGGTTGCCTCCCAACAAACACTTCTTTAATGTCAATAGCTTGACAGTGGGCTCTCATGGAGCCTCAAAGATACTCAGAGCAATGTTGGAACCTCCCAACACCAAACTTAGAGTTTGACTGTGGGGGCTCTGTTTGACTCTGTATTGAGAGAAGCTCTTCATGCTTCCTCTCCATGGTTACAGAGGGATATCCTTGAGCCTTAAACACAAGGGAGTCTTCATTCACTTGGATGATCAGTTCTCCTCTATCAACATCAATCACAGCCTTTGCTGTGGATAGGAAGGGTCTTCCAAGGATGATGGATTCATCCATACTCTTCCCAGTCTCTAGGATTATGAAATCAGCAGGGATGTAGTGGTCTTCAACCTTTACCAAGACATCCTCTACAAGTCCATAAACCTGTTTCCTTGAATTGTCTGCCATCTTCAGTGAGATTCTTGCAGCTTGTACCTCAAAGATCCCTACCATCTCCATTACAGAGAGAGGCATAAGGTTTATGCTTGACCCTAGGTCACACAGAGCCTTCTCGAAGGTCATGGTGCCTATGGTACAAGGTATTGAGAACTTCCCAGGATCCTGTCTCTTTTGAGGTAATCTCTGCCTAGTCAAGTCATCCAGTTCTTTGGTGAGCAAAGGGGGTTCATCCTCCCAAGTCTCATTACCAAATAACTTGTCATTTAGCTTTATAATTGCTCCAAGGTACTTAGCAACTTGCTTTTCAGTAACATCTTCATCCTCTTCAGAGGAAGAATACTCATCAGAGCTCATGAATGGCAGAAGTAAATCCAATGGAATCTCTATGGTCTTAGTGTGAGCCTCAGATTCCCATGGTTCCTCATTTGGGAACTCATTGGAGGCCAGTGGACGTCCATTGAGGTCTTCCTCAGTGGCGATCACTGCCTCTTCCTCCTCTCCAAATTCGGCCATGTTGATGGCCTTGCACTTTCCTTTTGGATTCTCTTCTGTATTGCTTGGAAGAGTACTAGGAGGGAGTTCAGTAATTTTCTTGCTCAGCTGACTCACTTGCGCCTCCAAATTTCTAATGGAGGACCTTGTTTCAGTCATGAAACTTTGAGTGGTTTTAATTAGATCAGAGACTATGGTTGCTAAGTCAGAGTGGCTCTGCTTAGGATTCTCTGTCTGCTGCTGAGAAGATGATGGAAAAGGCTTGCCATTGCTAAACCTGTTTCTTCCACCATTGTTGTTATTGAAGCCTTGTTCAGGCCTCTGTTGGTCCTTCCATGAGGGATTTGGATGATTTCTCCATGAAGAATTGTAGGTGTTTTCATAGGGTTCTCCCATGTAATTCACCTCTTCCATTGATGGGTTCTCAGGATCATAAGCTTCTTCTTCAGATGAAGCGTCCTTAGTACTGCCTGGTGCTGCTTGCATTCCAGACGGACTTTGAGAAATCATATTGACTTGCTGAGTCAATATTTTGTTCTGACCCAATATGGCATTCAGAGTATCAATCTCAAGAACTCCTTTCTTCTGATTTGTCCCATTATTCACAGGATTCCATTCAGAAGTGTACATGAATTGGTTATTTGCAACCATTTCAATGAGTTCCTAACCTTCTGCAGGCATCTTCTTCAGATGAAGAGATCCTCCAGCAGAGCTGTCCAATGACATCTTGGATAGTTCAGACAGACCATCATAGAAGATACATATGATGCTCCATTCAGAAAGCATGTCAGAAGGACACTTTCTGATCAATTGTTTGTATCTTTCCCAAGCTTCATAGAGGGATTCACCTTCCTTCTGTCTGAAGGTTTGGACTTCCACTCTAAGTTTACTCAATTTTTGAGGTGGAAAGAACTTTGCCAAGAAGGCATTGACTAGCTTTTCCCAAGAGTTCAGGCTTTCTTTAGGTTGAGAGTCCAACCATATCCTAGCTCTGTCTCTTACAGCAAAAAGGAAGAGCATAAGTCTGTAGACCTCAGGGTCAACCCCATTGGTCTTGACAGTGTCACAGATTTGCAAGAATTCAGCTAAGAACTCATGAGGATCTTCCAATGGAAGTCCATGAAACTTGCAATTCTGTTGTATTAGAGAAACTAATTGAGGCTTAAGCTCAAAGTTGTTTGCTCTAATGGCAGGGATAGAGATGCCTCTCCCATAGAAGTCGGGAGTAGGTGCAGTAAAGTCACCCAGCACCTTCCTTGCATTGTTGGCATTGTTGTTGTTTTCGGCTGCCATATCTTCTTCTAGTTTGAAGATTTCTATTAGGTCCTCTACAGAGAGTAGTGCTTTAGCTTGTCTTAGCTTTCGCTTCAAGGTCCTTTCAGGTTCAGGATCAGCCTCAACAAAAATGCTTTTGTCTTTGCTCCTGCTCATATGAAAGAGAAGAGAACAAGAAAGTATGAAATCCTCTATGTCACAGTATAGAGATTCCTTGAGGTGTCAGAGGAAAAGAAGAATAGAAGGAGGAGGTAGAAAGAGACAAATTCGAACTTATCAAGAGAGATAGAATTCGAATTATTGATAATGGAGGAGTGTTAGTCCTTAAATAGAAGGATGTGAGAAGAGGGGAAGAATTTTCGAAAATAAAGAAAAAGATTTTGAAATAATTAAAAAAAATTTTGAAAATTTGACGAATGATTTTCGAAAATTAAGATTGGGAAAGAAATAAAGTGATTTTGAAAAAGATTTTGAAATTAGAAATAAAAAAGATATGATTGGAAATTAATTTTGAAAAAGATGTGATTAAGAAGATATGATTGAAAAGATATGGTTTTAAAAATATGTGATTGAAAAGATATGATTGAAAAACAATTTAAAAAGATTTGATTTTTAAAATTAATGACTTGGCTAACAAGAAATTTAAAAGATATGATTCAGACATTATACCTTTCTCAACAGAAAAGGCAACATACTTGAAATGTTTAAATCAAATCATTAATTGTTAGCAAGTATTTTTGAAAATAGAAAGAAATTGATTTTGAAAATATTTGATTGAAAAGATATGATTTGAAAAAGATTTGATTTTGAAAAATTATGAAAACTTGAAAAAAATTGAATTAAAAACAAAATCATCCCTTTTGTGTCATCCTGGCGTTAAACGCCCAGAATGGTATCCATTCTGGCGTTTAACGCCCAAAACTCTACCTTTTTGGGCATTTAACGCCTAGCCAGGTACCCTGGCTGGCGTTTAAACGCCAGTTTTCCTTCCTCACTGGGCGTTTTGAACGCCCAGCTTTTTCTGTGTAATTCCTCTGCAGCATGTTCTGAATCTTCAATTCTCTGTAATATTGACTTGAAAAGACACACTTTTGAAAATTTTTTTTTGGATTTTTAATGAACAATCAAAATGCAACTAAACATGGAGAACTAAGATCAAACAAACAATGCATGCAAGACACCAAACTTAGAAGTTTGTCTACTACTGACTATAATAATTTAAAGATGCATGTAAGAAACAACTAAACACATAAAACAAGAGAATTTAAGGATCAGAGCAAGGAAATCATCAAGAACATCTTGAAGATCAATGAAGAACATAATGCATGTAATTTTCGAAAATTGGAAGAATAAAGACATGCAGTTGACACCAAACTTAAAATTAGACACTAGACTCAAGCAAGAAACATAAAATATTTTTTATTTCTTTTTTGATTTTATAAAAAAAAATTTTTTGTGCTTTTTTGAAAATTATATGGAGGAGAAAATAATGATATCAAAGTTCTTAATAAGAATTTCTAGGAATCATGCAATGTTAGTCTAAAGCTACAGTCTAAAAAGATTAGACATGGCTAGCCAAGCTTCAACAGGACGTTACATTCAAGAGCTAAATTGATGAGAATCAATCAGCTTTGGTGATGATGAAAACATCATCTGAAACTCTAGAATTCATTCTTAAGAACTCTGAAGAACAATAAAATAAAATAAAATTACCTAATCTAAGCAAAAAGATGAACCGTCAGTTGTCCAAACTCGAACAATCCCCGGCAACGGCGCCAAAAACTTGGTGCATGAAATTGTGATCATCAATGGCGCCATCAACATGGTATGCACGATTGTAATCTCAACTCTTTATCACAACTTCGCACAACTAACCAGCAAGTGCACTGGGTCGTCCAAGTAATAAACCTTACGCGAGTAAGGGTCGATCCCACGGAGATTGTTGGTATGAAGCAAGCTTTGGTCATCTTGTAAATCTCAGTCAGGCGGATTCAAATGGTTATGGAGGATGAATGATTAAAAGATAAATAAGACATAAAATAAAGATAGAGATACTTATGTAATTCATTGGTGAGAATTTCAGATAAGCGTATGGAGATGCTTTGTCCCTTCCATCTCTCTGCTTTCCTACTGTCTTCATCCAATCCTTCTTACTCCTTTCCATGGCAAGATGTATGTTGGGCATCACCGTTGTCAATGGCTACATCCCGTCCTCTTAGTAAAAATGTTCTACGCGCTCTGTCACAGCACGGCTAATCATCTGTCGGTTCTCGATCATGTCGGAATAGAATCCAGTGATTCTTTTGCGTCTGTTACTTCGCCCAACACTTGTGAGTTTGAAGTTCGTCACAGTCATTCAATCCTTGAATCCTACTCAGAATACCACAGACAAGGTTTAGACTTTCCGGATTCTCAAGAATGGCCGCCAATGGATTCTAGCTTATACCACGAAGATTTTGATTAAGGAATCCAAGAGATACACACTCAATCGAAGGTAGAACGGAGGTGGTTGTCAGGCACACGTTCATAGGTGACAATGATGATGAGTGTCACGGATCATCACATTCATCAGGTTGAAGAACAAGTGATATTTTAGAACAAGAATAAGCTGAATTGAAGAGAAGAATAATAGTAATTGCATTGATACTCGAGGTACAGCAGAACTCCACACCTTAATCTATGGTGTGTAGAAACTCTACCGTTGAAAATACATAAGAACAAGGTCTAGGCATGGCCGAGAGGCCAGCCCCCAAAACGTGATCTAAGATAGCATAGGACTACTCGAAGATGAGAATACAATAGCAAAAGGTCCTATTTATAGAGAACTAGTAGCCTAGGGTTTACAGAAAAGAGTAAATAACGTAAAAATCCACTTCCGGGTCCACTTGGTGTGTGCTTGGGCTGAGAATTGAAGCTTCCATGTGTAGAGACTTTTCTTGGAGTTAAACGCCAGCTTTTGTGCCAGTTTGGGCGTTTAACTCCAGCTTTTGTGCCAGTTCCGGCGTTAAACGCCAGAATTCTTGAGCTTACTTGGAACGCCCGTTTGGGCCATCAAAGCTTAGACAAAGTATAGACTATTATATATTTCTGGAATGCCCAGGATGTCTACTTTTCAACTCAATTAAGAGCGCAACAATTAGGCTTCTGCAGCTCCAGAAAATCCACTTCGAGTGCAGGGCGGTCAGAATCCAACAGCATCTACAGTCCTTTTTCAGCCTCTGAATCAGATTTTTGCTCAGGTCCCTCAATTTCAGTCAGAAAATACCTGAAATCACAGAAAAAAACACAAACTCATAGTAAAGTCCAGAAAAGTGAATTTTAAATAAAATCTAATAAAAATATAATAAAAACTACCTAAAACATTCTAAAAACATACTGAAAACAATGCCAAAAAGCATATAAATTATCTGCTCATCACAACACCAAACTTAAATTGTTGCTTGTCCCTAAGCAACTGAAAATCAAATAGGATAAAAAGAAGAGAATATACAATGAATTCCAAAAACATCTATGAAGATCAGTATTAATTAGATGAGCGGGGCTTTTAGCTTTTTGCCTCTGAACAGTTTTGGCATCTCACTTTATCCTTTGAAGTTCAAAATGATTGGCTTCTATAGGAACTTAGAATCCAAATAGTGTTATTGATTCTCCTAGTTAAGTATGTTGATTCTTGAACACAGCTACTTTATGAGTCTTGGCCGTGGCCCAAAGCACTCTGTTTTCCAGTACTACCACCGGATACATATATGCCACAGACACATAACTGGGTGAACCTTTTTAGATTGTGACTCAGCTTTGCTAGAGTCCCCAATTAGAGGTGTCCAGGATTCTTAAGCACACTCTTTTTGCTTTGGATCACGACTTTAACCGCTCAGTCTCAAGTTTTCACTTGACACCTTCACGCCACAAGCACATGGTTAGGGACAGCTTGGTTTAGCCGCTTAGGCCAGGATTTTATTCCTGTAGGCCCTCCTATCCACTGATGCTCAAAGCCTTGGATCCTTTTTATTTTTACCCTTGCCTTTCGGTTTAAAGGGCTATTGGCTTTTTCTGCCTGCTTTTTCTTTCTCTTTTTTTTTTTGAAATATTCACTGCTTTTTCTTGCTTCAAGAATCATTTTTATGATTTTTCAGATCCTCAGTAACATTTCTCCTTTTCCATCATTCTTTCAAGAACCAACAATTTTAACATTCATGAACAACAAATTCAAAAGACATATGCACTGTTCAAACATACATTCAGAAAACAAAAGTATTGCCACCACATCAAAATAATTAATCTATTATAAAATTCGAAATTCATCCACTTCTTTTTCTTTTTCAATTAAGAACATTTTTTATTTAAGAAAGGTGATGGATTCATAGGACATTCATAACTTTAAGGCATAGACACTAAGACACTAATGATCATGTAATAAAGACTCAAACATAGATAAACATAAGCATAAAAATTCGAAAAACAGAAAAATAAAGAACAAGGAAATTAAAGAACGGGTCCACCTTAGTGATGGCGGCTTGTTATTCCTCCTGAAGATCTTATGGAGTGCTTGAGCTCCTCAATGTCTCTTCCTTGCCTTTGTTTCTCCTCTCTCATGACTCTTTGGTCTTCTCTAATTTCATGGAGGAGGACGGAATGTTCTTGGTGCTCCACCCTTAGTTGTCCCATGTTGGAACTTAATTCTCCTAGGGAGGTGTTAATTTGCTCCCAATAATTATGTGGAGGAAAATGCATCCCTTGAGGCATCTCAGGGATTTCATGATGAGGAATTTCCTCATGCTCATGTCCATGAGTGAGATCTCTTGTTTACTCCATCCTTTTCTTAGTGATGGGCTTGTCCTCATCAATGAGGATGTCTTCCTCTATGTCAATTCCAACTGAATTATAGAGGTGACAAATGAGATGAGGGAAGGCTAACCTTGCCAAGGTAGAGGACTTATCCGCCACCTTATAGAGTTCTTGGGATATAACCTCATGAACTTCTACTTCCTCTCCAATCATGATGCTATGAATCATGATAGCCCGGTCTATAGTAGCTTCAGACCGGTTGCTAGTGGGAATGATTAAGCGTTGGATGAACTCCAACCATCCCCTAGCCACGGGCTTGAGGTCATGCCTTCTTAGTTGAATCGGCTTCCCTTTTGAATCTCTTTTCCATTGATCGCCCTCTTCACAAATGTCTATGAGGACTTGGTCCAATCTTTGATCAAAGTTGACCCTTCTAGTGTAGAGGTGTGCATCTCCTTGCACCATGGGCATGTTGAACGCCAACCTTACATTCTCCGGACTAAAATCTAAGTATTTCCCTCGAACCATTGTAAGCCAATTCTTTGGGTCCGGGTTCACACTTTGATCATGGTTCTTGGTGATCCATGCATTGGCATAGAACTCTTGAACCATTAAGATCCCGACTTGTTGAATGGGGTTGGTGATAGCTTCCCAACCTCTTCTTCAGATTTGCTCTTGGATCTCTGGATATTCGTCTTCTTTCAGATCGAATTTAACTTCCGGGATCACTGACCTTAGACCCATTATTTTGTTTTAATGGTCTGCATGTTCTTTAGTTAAGAACCTCGCTTGATTCCAAAGACTCTTTGGAGTATTCTCTTTCTTACCTCTTGAATTGGTTTGTTTTCCCTTAGGAGCCATGATCTTGATGAGTCTTAGCTTAGTGATCACGGAAAAACACACCATACTTAGAGGTTTGCTTGCCCTCAAGCAAAAGAAAGGAGAGGGGAAAGAGAGGAGGAGAGGCAAATTCGAATGGTGCAGAGAGGGGGATGGCCGAATGTGTATTTATAAGAGGAGGGGAGGGATTTCGATAATTTTGAAAGAGATTTGAGAAGATATGGAAAGAATTTGAGAAGATACTTGAGTTTTTGAAGAAGATTTGGAAAGGATTTGAAAGAGATTTAAAAAGTAATTTAGAAAATTGTTGAATTTTTGAAATTTGAAGGTGAATGATGAAAATTTGTAATATGTTTATGCAGAAAATTATGGATCAAAACATGAAAGTGCGAAAAAATTTGAAGTGGAAAACAAAATCTCCTTCCCCTGCCTTTCTGGCGTTAAACGCCCATAATGGTATCCATTCTGGCATTTAACGCCCAATTGTTGGCCATTATTGGCGTTTAACGCCCAGCCAGGTACCCTGGCTGGCGTTAAACGCCAGAAACCCCTTTATCACTGGGCGTTTTGCTGAACGCCCAAAATGGTACCTTTACTGGCGTTAAACGCCCAGAATGGTATCCATTCTAGGTTTTAACACCCAGAGTGCCCTTTACTGGTGTTTTCTTGCCAGCAAGCTCCTTTTCCCTGCTTTTTGCACTGAATCCTTCTGTAACTCTATGAATTCCTTCAATTTTGATGATCAACCTTGAAGAAAATATATATCAAACTTCTATTAAGTAAAACAATTAACCTGCCAATGGCTGGGTTGCCTCCCAGCAAGCGCTTCTTTATTGTCTTTAGCTGGACCTTTACTGAGATTCATGCAAGCCTCAGTTTTGAGCATTCTTGCTCAAAATTACTTTCAAGATAATGTTTGATTCTCTGTCCATTAACAATGAACTTTTTGTCATAATCAATATCTCGAAGCTCAACATATCCATATGGTGACACTCCTGTAATCACATATGGACCCCTCCACCGGGATTTCAGTTTTCCTGGGAATAGTCTGAGCCTAGAGTTGAAGAGCAGAACTTTTTGTCCTGGCTCAAAGACTCTGGATGACAACTTCTTGTCATGCCACTTTTTTGCTTTTTCCTTATAAATTTTTGCATTTTCAAAAGCATTGAGTCTGAATTCCTCTAGCTTATTTAGCTGGAGCAATATTTTTTCACCAGCTAACTTGGCATCCAAGTTTAGGAATCTGGTTGCCCAGTAGGCTTTATGTTCCAGTTCCACGGGCAAATGACAGGCCTTGCCATACACAAGCTGGTATGGAGAGGTTCCTATAGGAGTCTTGAATGCTGTTTTATATGCCCACAGAGCATCATCCAAGCTCCTTGCCCAATTCTTTCTACGGGCAATTACAGTCCGTTCCAAGATTCTTTTTAGCTCTCTATTAGAGACTTCAGCTTGCCCATTTGTTTGTGGATGATACAAAGTTGCTACTTTGTGGCTAATTCCATATCGGACCATAGCAGAGTACAGCTATTTATTGCAGAAATGAGTGCCCCGTCACTGATTAATACTCTGGGAACACCAAACCTGCTGAAGATGTGTTTCTGGAGGAATTTTAGCACAGTCTTAGTATCATTAGTGGGTGTGGCAATTGCTTCTACCCATTTAGATACATAGTCTACCGCCACCAGAATGTAAGTGTTTGAGTATGATGGCGGGAAAGGACCCATGAAGTCAATACCCCATACATCAAACAGTTCAATCTCTAAGATCCCTTGTTGAGGCATGGCGTAACCATGAGGCAAGTTACCAGCTCTTTAGCAACTGTCACAGTTACGCACAAACTCTTGGACATCTCTATAGAGAGTAAGCCAGTAGAAGCCACATTGGAGGACCTTAGTGGCTGTTCGCTCACTTCCGAAATGTCCCCCATACTGTGATCCATGGCAATGCCATAGGATCTTTTGTGCTTCCTCTCTATGTACACATCTGTAGATCATTCCGTCTGCACATTTCTTAAAGAGATATGGCTCATCCCATAGGTAGTACTTGGCATCGGAAATTAATTTCTTTCTTTGCACCCTGCTGTACTCCTGGGGTATGAACCTCATAGCTTTATAATTAGCAATGTCTGCAAACCATGGTGCTTTCTGAATGGCAAAGAGTTGCTCATCTGGAAAGGTTTCAGATATCTCAGTAGAAGGGAGGGACGCCCCAGCTACTGGTTCTATCTGGGACAGGTGATCAGCTACCTAGTTCTCTGTCCCTTTTCTGTCTCTTATTTCTATATCAAACTCTTGCAGAAGCAACACCCATCTTATGAGCCTGGGTTTTGAAATCCTGCTTTGTGAGTAGGTATTTAAGAGCAGCATAGTCAGTATACACAATCACTTTAGACCTACTAAATAGGACCTAAACTTGTCAATGGCATAAACCACTGCAAGTAACTCTTTTTCTGTGGTTGTGTAATTCTTCTGTGCATCATTTAGAATACGGCTAGCATAATAAATGACGTGCAGAAGCTTGTTATGCCTCTGTCCCAATACTGCACCAATGGCATTGTCACTGGCATCACACATTAGTTCGAATGGTAATGTCCAGTCTGGTGCAGAGATGACTGGTGCTGTGACCAGCTTGGTTTTCAGGGTCTCAAACACCTGCAGACACTCTGTTTTAAACATAAATGGCATGTCAGCAGCTAGCAGGTTGCTTAGAGGTTTTGCAATTTTTGAAAAATCTTTTATGAACCTCCTGTAGAATCCTGCATGTCCCAAAAAGCTTCTTATTGCCTTTACATTGGCAGGTGGTGGTAATTTTTCAATCACCTCCACCTTGGCTTGATCCACCTCTATTCCCTTGCTTGAAATTTTGTGTCCAAGGACAATTCCTTCAGTCACCATAAAGTGACATTTCTCCCAGTTTAAGACCAGGTTAGTCTCTTGGCACCTTTCAGGACAAGTGCTGGATGATCAAGACAGGAGCTGAATGAGTCTCCAAATACTGAGAAGTCATCCATGAAGACTTCCAGGAACTTCTCTACCATATCAGAGAAGATAGAGAGCATGCACTTCTGAAAGGTTGCAGGTGCATTGCACAGACCAAAAGGCATTCTTCTGTAAGCAAATACGCCAGATGGACAGGTGAATGCTGTTTTCTCTTGATTTTGAGGGTCTACTGCAATTTTATTTTAGCCTGAATAGCCATCCAAAAAGTAGTAATAATCATGACCTGCTAGTCTTTCTAGCATCTGGTCTATGAATGGTAAAGGAAAATGATCCTTTCTGGTGGTTGTATTGAGCCTTCTGTAGTCAATACACATACGCTACCCTGTAACTGTTCTTGTAGGAACCAGTTCATTCTTTTCATTATGAACCACTGTCATGCCTCCCTTCTTGGGGACAACTTGGACAGGGCTCACCTAGGGGCTATCACAAATAGGATAAATAATCCCAGCCTCTAGTAACTTAGTGACCTCTTTCTGCACCACCTCCTTCTTGGCTGGATTTAGCCGCCTCTATGGTTGAACCACTGGCTTGGCATTATCTTCCAATAGGATCTTGTGCATGCATCTTGCTGGGCTAATGCCCTTAAGATCACTTATGGACCATCCAAGAGCTGTCTTGTGTGTCCTTAGCACTTGAATTAGTGCTTCCTCTTCCTATGAATTTAAAGCAGAGCTTATGATCACTGAAAAAGTGTCACTTTCTCCTAGAAATGCATACTTCAGGGATGGTGGTAGTGGTTTGAGCTCGGGTTTGGGAGGCTTATCCTCTTCCTGAGGAATTTTCAGAGGTTCTTTTATTTCCTCTGGTTCTTCCTGATCAGGCTGAACATCTTTAAAGATGTCCTCTAGCTCTGATTCGAGGCTCTCAGTCATATTGATCTCTTCCACCAAAGAATCAATAATATCAGCGCTCATGCAGTCATTTGATGTGTCTGGATGCTGCATAGCTTTGACATCATTCAACTTGAACTCATCCTCATTGACTCTCAGGGTCACTTCCCCTTTTTGTACATCAATAAGAGTTCGTCCAGTTGCTAGGAAAGGTCTTCCTAGGATGAGAGTTGCACTCTTGTGCTCCTCCATTTCCAGCACTACAAAGTCAGTGGGAAAGGCAAATGGCCCAACCTTGACAATCATGTCCTCAATTATGCCTGATGGATATTTAATGGAGCCATCAGCAAGTTGGAGACATATCCGGGTTGGTTTGACTTCTTCAGTCAACCCAAGCTTTCTGATAGTGGATGCAGGTATTAGGTTGATACTTGCTCCAAGGTCACATAGGGCTGTCTTGGTACAAGCACCTTCTAATGTGCATGGTATCATAAAGCTTCCTGGATCTTGAAACTTCTCTGGTAAGCTTTTCAGAATGACTACACTGCATTCTTCAGTGAGAAACACCTTTTCAGTTTCTCTCCAATTCTTCTTATGACTTAAGATCTCTTTCATGAACTTAGCATAAGAGGGTATTTGCTCAAGTGCCTCTGTAAACGGAATCTTTATTTCAAGAGTCCTGAGATAGTCTGCAAAGTGGGCAAATTGTTTATCCTGTTCCGCTTGGCGAAGTTTCTGAGGATAAGGCATCTTGACTTTATATTCTTCAACCTTAGTTGCTACAGGTTTATTCCCTACAGAAGTGGTTGGAGAAGCCTTCTTAGAGGGGTTACTATCAGCACTTTCAGGTGTCTGATCCCTCATTGGCATTTGAACGCCAGGATTGGATACTGGATGGGCGTTTAACGCTAGCTTCCCACCCTTTTCTGGCGTTTGAACGCCGGAACTGGGCAAGGAATGGGTGTTTATGCCAACTTTTCTCCCTTTTCTGGCGTTTGAACGCCAGAAGTATTCCTCTCTGGGCTCTTGCTGTCCTCAGAGGGATTTTGGGCAGTGGTTTGGTCATCCTCTGTCAGTTGTTCTTGTCTTGGCTTTTTGCCACTTTGAGCTGAATTATTCAATGTCTTCCCACTCCTTACTTGAACTGCTTGGTATTCTTCTGTTATCTGTTTAGATAGCTGCTGTTTTGTCTGATTCAACTGTGATTCTATATTCTTGTTAGCAATTTTAGTTTCTTGGAGCATCTCTTTAAATTCTGCTAATTGTTTTGTCATCAGGAGTAATTGTTGATTTAGTTCAACAATCTGTTCTTGAGGATTAGGATCAGTAGTTACTGCCATAGCTTCTTCTTTTATAGAGGACTCACTGCTTGAGTATAGATGTTGATTTCTGGCAACCGTATCTATGAGCTCTTGAGCCTCTTCAATCGTCTTCCTCATGTGTATAGATCCACCAGCTGAGTGGTCTAAAGACATCTGAGCTTTTTCTGTAAGCCCATAGTAGAAAATGTCTAACTGTACCCACTCTGAAAACATTTTAGAGGTGCATTTCCTTAGCATACCTCTGTACCTCTCCCAGGCATTATAAAGGGATTCATGATCCTCTTGTTTAAAGCCTTGGATGTCCAGCCTCAGCTGTGTCATCCTTTTTGGAGGGTAAAATTGGTTCAGGAATTTGTCTGATAATTGCCTCCATGTTTTTATGCTTGCTGTGGGTTGGTTATTCAACCACCTCTTAGCTTGATCTTTCACAGCAAATGGAAATAGTAATAATCTGTAGACATCCTGATCCACTTTTTTATCACGTACTGTGTCAGTAATTTGTAAGAATTGTGCCAGAAACTCAGTAGGTTCTTCCTGTGGAAGACCGAAATACTGGTAATTTTGTTGCACCATGATAATGAGTTGAGGATTTAGCTCAAAATTGCTTGCTTTGATGGGAGGTATACAGATGCTACTCCCATATGCAGCTGTAATGGGGTTAGCATATGACCCCAGAATCCTTCTGGACTATTCACTTCCACTTATGTCCATGATGGAGAAAGGGAGATGATGTGGATTGCAAGTAAATTATATTTTTATTATTATATTTTTTTTTAATTAAAAGTGACCGAAAATAATAAAATAAAACAAATGGAAAATAAAATAAAATTTCGAAAAACTAAAAGAAAATAAAATCAAAGCAAATTGTAAACTAAATTAATTAATTAAATAGAAAGATTTTGGACTTAGCAATTAAAAAGATATGATTGAAAAGATATGATTGAAGAAATTTAAAAAGATTTGATTTTTGAAAAAGATTTGAAAAGATCAATTTTTGAAATTATAATTTTGACTTGACTAAAGAAAAGATATGATTTTGAAAATCTTTGACTAAATTAATGCAAAATTTTGAAAATTATGAGTAAAATAAGGAAAAGATATTTTTTTATTTTTGAATTTTAATGAGGAAAGAGAAAAACAACAAAACGACACTAAACTTAAAAATTTTAGATCAAAACAAAGGGAACAAACAAGAAAACTTTGAATGTCAAGATGAACATCAAGAACACTTTGAAGATCAAGATGAACACCAAGAACAAATTTTTTAAAAAATTTTTTAAGTAAATAAAAGCACAAAAACACCAAACTTAAAATTTTTAGAAAATCAAACATAAATTTTTGAAAATTTAAAGGAAAACACAAAGAGGACACCAAACTTAGAATTTTTAAAGATCAAGAAGGAACTAAAAACATGCAAATTCGAAAAATTAAAAGAAAATAAAAGCATGCAATTGAGAGCGCGCCAACTGGGCTTCTGTAGCTCCAAAAAATCCACTTCGAGTGCAGGGAGGTCAGAATCCAACAGCATCTGCAGTCCTTTTTCAGCCTCTGAATCAGATTTTTGCTCAGGTCCCTCAATTTCAGCCAAAAAATACCTGAAATCACAGAAAAACACACAAACTCATAGTAAAGTCCAGAAAAGTTAATTTTAAATAAAAAATAATAAAAATATAATAAAAACTACCTAAAACATACTAAAAACAAACTGAAAACAATGCCAAAAAGCGTATAAATTATCCGCTCAATGGTGGTTAGTTCTTTTCTTTTTATTTTCTTCTTTTTTATTTACTTCGAACAATCCCCGGCAACGGCGCCAAAAACTTGGTGTTGTTGCCGAACCAAATTTGGCGCCGTTGCCGGGGACAAATGAACACTAATTTCACATTTGTTTCAGCAACAACAGTGCCAAGTTTGGTCCAGCAACAACACCAAGTTTTTGGCGCCGTTGCTGGGGATTGTTCGAGTTTGGACAACTGGCGGTTCATCTTGTTGCTTAGATTAGGTAATTTTATTTTATTTTATTGTTCTTCAGAGTTCTTAAGAATGAATTCTAGAGTTTCAGATGATGTTTTCATCATCACTAAAGCTGATTGATTCTCATCAATTTAGCTCTTGAATGTAATGTCCTGCTAAATCTTGGCTAGCCATGTCTAATCTTTTTAGACTGCAGCTTTAGACTAACATTGCATGATTCCTGGAATTCTCATTAAGAATTTTGAATCCTTTATTTTTCCCAATAATTTTTGAAAAATCCAAAAAATTTTTATAAAACCATAAAATCAAAAATATTTTATGTTTCTTGTTTGAGTCTAGTATCTAATTTTAAGTTTGGTGTCAATTGCATGTCTTTATTCTTCCAATTTTTGAAAATTACATGCATTATGTTCTTCATTGATCTTCAAGTTGTTCTTGATGATTTCCTTGCTCTGATCTTTAAATTCTCTTGTTTTATGCGTTTAGTTGTCTCTTACATGCATCTTTAAATTATTATAGTCAGTAGTATACAAACTTCTAAGTTTGGTGTCCTGCATGCATTGTTTATTTGATCTTAGTTTTCAATGTTTAGTTGCATTTTGATTGTTTCTCACCATTAAAAATTCAAAAAAAATATTTTTGTTTTGTGTCTTTTAAAGTCAATAATACAGAGAATTGAAGATTCAGAACATACAGCAGAGGAATTCCACAGAAAAAGCTGGGCATTCAAAACACCCAGTGAAGAAGGAAAACTGGCGTTTAAACGCCAGCCAGGGTACCTGGCTGGGCGTTAAACCCCCAAAAAGGTAGAGTTTTGGGCGTTAAACGCCATAATGGATACCATTCTGGGCATTTAACGCCAGGATGGCACAAGAGGGAAGATTTTGTTTTTAATTCAAAATTTTTTCAAGTTTTCATGATTTTTCAAAATCAAATCTTTTTCAAATCATATCTTTTCAATCATATATTTTCAAAATCAATTTCTTTCCATTTTCAAAAATACTTGCTAACAATTAATGATTTGATTCAAAAATTTCAAGTATGTTGCCTTTTCTGTTAAGAAAGGTTTAATATCTGAATCATATCTTTTAAATTTCTTGTTAGCCAAGTCATTAATTTTAAAAATCAAATCCTTTTAAATTATTTTTCAATCATATCTTTTTAAAACCATATCTTTTCAATCATATCTTCTTAATCACATCTTTTTCAAAATTAATTTTTAACCATATCTTTTTGATTTCTAATTTCAAAAATATTTTTCAAAAATCACTTTATTTCTTTCCCAACTTTAATTTTCGAAAATCATCAATCAATTTTTCAAAATTTCTTTTAATTATTTCAAAATCTTTTACTTTAATTCCGAAAATTCTTCCCCTCTTCTCACATCCTTCTATTTAAGGACTAACACTCCTCCACTATCAACAATTTGAACTCTATCTCTCTTGATAAGTTTGAATTCTTCTCTTTCTACCTCCTCCTTCTATTCTTCTTTTCCTCAAACACCTCAAGGAATCTCTATACTGTGACATAGAGGATTCTATACTTTCTTGTTCTCTTCTCTTTCATATGAGCAGGAGCAAAGACAAAGGCATTCTTGTTGAGGCTGACCCTGAACCTGAAAGGACCTTGAAGCGAAAGCTAAGAGAAGCTAAAGTACAACTCTCTGGAGAGGACCTAACAGAAACCTTCAAACTAGAAGATATGGCAGCCGAAAATAACAACAATGCCAACAATGCAAGGAATGTGCTTGGTGACTTCACTGCACCTACTCCCGACTTCTAGGGGAGAAGCATCTCTATCCCTACCATTGGAGCAAACAACTTTGAGCTGAAGCCTCAATTAGTTTCTCTAATGCAACAGAACTGCAAGTTTCATGGACTTCCATTGGAAGATCCTCATCAGTTCTTAGCTGAATTCTTGCAAATTTGTGACACTGTCAAGACAAATGGGTTTGACCCTGAGGTCTACGGACTTATGCTATTCCCCTTTGCAGTAAGAGACAGAGCTAGGGTATGGTTGGACTCACAACCTAAGGAAAGCCTGAACTCTTGGGAAAAGCTAGTCAATGCCTTCTTGGCAAAGTTTTTTCCACCTCAAAAATTGAGTAAGCTTAGAGTGGAAGTCCAAACCTTCAGACAGAAGGAAGGTGAATCCCTCTATAAAGCTTGGGAAAGATACAAACAATTGATCAGAAGGTGTCCTTCTGACATTCTTTCTGAATGGAGCATCATAGGTATCTTCTATGATGGTCTGTCTGAACTGTCCAAGATGTCATTGGACAGCTCTGCTGGAGGATCTCTTCATCTGAAGAAGACGCCTGCAGAAGCTCAGGAACTCATTGAGATGGTTGCAAATAACCAATTCATGTACACTTCTGAAAGGAATCTTGTGAATAATGGGACAAATCAGAAGAAAGAAGTTCTTGAGATTGATACTCTGAATGCCATATTGGCTCAGAACAAAATAATGACTCAGCAAGTCAATATGATTTCTCAAAGTCTGTCTGGAATGCAAGCTGCACCAGGCAGTACTAAGGACGCTTCATCTGAAGAAGAAGCTTATGATCCTGAGAACCCATCAATGGAAGAGGTGAATTACATGGGAGAACCCTATGGAAACACCTACAATCTTTCATGGAGAAACCATCCAAATCTCTCATGGAAGGACCAACAGAGGCTTCAACAAGGCTTTAACAACAATAATGGTTGAAGAAACAGGTTTAGCAATGGCAAGCCTTTTCCATCATCTTCTCAGTAGCAGACAGAGAATTCTAAGCAGAGCCACTCTGACTTAGCAACCATCGTCTCTGACCTAATTAAAACCACTCAAAGTTTCATGACTGAAACAAGGTCCTCCATTAGAAATTTGAAGGCACAAGTGGGTCAGCTGAGCAAGAGAATTATTGAACTCCCTCCTAGTACTCTTCCAAGCAATACAGAAGAGAATCCAAAAGGGGAGTGCAAGGCCATCAACGTGGCCAAATTTGGAGAGGAGGAAGAGGCAGTGATCGCCACTGAAGAAGACCTCAATGGACGTCCACTGGCCTCCAATGAGTTCCCTAATGAGGAACCATGGGAATCTGAGGCTCACACTGAGACCATAGAGATTCCATTAGATTTACTTCTGCCACTCATGAGCTCTGATGAGTATTCTTCCTCTGAGGAGGATGAAGATGTTACTGAAGAGCAAGTTGCTAAGTACCTTGGAGAAATCATGAAGCTAAATGACAAGTTATTTGGTAATGAGACTTGGGAAGATGAACCCCCTTTGCTCACCAAAGAACTGGATGACTTGACTAGGCAGAGATTACCTCAAAAGAGACAAGATCCTAGGAAGTTCTCAATACCTTGTACTATCGGCACCATGACCTTTGAAAAGGCTCTGTGTGACCTAGGGTCAAGTGAAGGCAGCAAAATGGGCGTTAAACTCCAGTGAAGGCAGCAGAATGGGCGTTAAACGCCCAATCTGGCACCATTCTGGGCGTTTAACGCCAGAAAGGGGCACCAGACTGGTGTTTAACGCCAGAAAAGGGCAAGAAGCTGACGTTAAACGCCAGAAAAGGGTAGCAGCCTGGCGTTTAACGCCAGGATTGGCAGAAAGGGGCGTTTTGCATGCCACTTGGTGTAGGGATGAGCTAACCTTGCACCTCAGGATCTGTGGACCCCACAAGATCCACACCTACCCCACCTCTCTCTCTCTTCTTCCTCCATTCACCAATCACCTCCATACCTCTTCCCCAAAAATCCCTCACCTATCAAATCCCACCATTCTCTTCACCACTCACATCCATCCTTCATAAAACCCACCTACCTCACCATCCAAATTCAGACCACTTTCCCTCTCAAACCCACCCATAATAGCCGAACCATACCCCCCTCTCCAATCCAATATAAACCCATCTTCACTCCTTCATTTTCACATAACCTAAACAGTACTTCTCCCCCTTGACCGAATAACTCCCACTCCTCCATCTCCTCCATTTTCTTCTTCTTCTACTCTTCTCTTTCTTCTTTTGTTCGAGGACGAGCAAACCTTCTAAGTTTGTGTGGTAAAAGCGTTGCTTTTTATTTTTCCATAACCATTTATGGCACCTAAGGCCGGAGAAACCTCTAGAAAGAGGAAAGGAAAGGCAAAAGCTTCCACCTCCAAGTCATGGGAGATAGAGAGATTCATCTCAAGGGTGTATCAAGACCACTTCTATGAAGTTGTGGCCAAGAAGAAGGTGATCCCCGAGGTCCCTTTCAAACTCAAAAAGAGTGAATATCCAGAGATCCGACATGAGATCCGAAGAAGAGGTTGGGAAGTTATCACAAACCCCATTCAACAAGTTGGGATCTTAATGGTTCAAGAGTTTTATGCCAATGCATGGAACACCAAGAATCATGATCAAAGTGTGAACCCAGACCCAAAGAATTTGCTTACAATGGTTCGGGGGAAATACTTAGATTTTAGTCCGGAGAATGTAAGGTTGGCGTTCAACTTGACCATGATGCAAGGAGATGCACACCCCTACACTAGAAGGGTCAACTTTGATCAAAGGTTGGACCAAGTCCTCATAGACATTTGTGAAGAGGGCGCTCAATGGAAAAGAGATTCAAGAGAAAAGCCAGTTCAGCTAAGAAGGCATGACCTCAAGCCCGTGGCTAGGGGATGGTTGGAGTTCATCCAACGCTCAATCATTCCCACTAGCAATCGGTCTGAAGGTACTATAGACTGGGCTATCATGATTCATAGCATCATGATTGGAGAGGAAGTAGAAGTTCATGAGGTTATATCCCAAGAACTCTATAAGGTGGCGGATAAGTCCTCTACTTTGGCAAGGTTAGCCTCCTTTGTCACCTCTGTAATTCAGTTGGAATTGACATAGAGGAAGACATCCTCATTGATGAGGACAAGCCCATCACTAAGAAAAGGATGGAGCAAACAAGAGATCCCACTCATGGACATGAGCATGAGGAAATTCCTCATCATGAAATCCCTGAGATGCCTCGAGGGATGCATTTTCCTCCACACAATTATTGGGAGCAAATTAACACCTCCCTAGGAGAATTAAGTTCCAACATGGGACAACTAAGGGTGGAGCACCAAGAACATTCCATCCTCCTCCATGAAATTAGAGAAGACCAAAGAACCATGAGAGAGGAGCAACAAAGGCAAGGAAGAGACATTGAGGAGCTCAAGCACTCCATAAGATCTTCAAGAGGAAGAACAAGCCGCCATCACTAAGGTTGACCCGTTCTTTAATTTCCTTGTTCTTTAATTTTCTGTTTTTCGAATTTTTTATGCTTTATGTTTATCTATGTTTGAGTCTTTATTACATGATCATTAGTGTCTTAGTGTCTATGCCTTAAAGTTATGAATGTCCTATGAATCCATCACCTTTCTTAAATGAGAAATGTTCTTAATTGAAAAAGAAAAAGAAGTGCATGAATTTCAAATTTTATAACAGATTAATTATTTTGATGTGGTGGCAATATTTTTATTTTCTGAATGTATGCTTGAACAGTGCATATGTCTTTTGAATTTGTTGTTCATGAATGTTAAAATTTTTGGCTCTTTAAAGAATGATGGAAAAGGAGAAATGTTACTGAGGATCTGAAAAATCATAAAAATGATTCTTGAAGCAAGAAAAAGCAGTGAATTCAAAAAAAAAGAGAGAGAAAGAAGTAGAAAAAGCCAATAGCCCTTTAAACCAAAAGGCAAGGGTAAAAATAAAAAGGATCCAAGGCTTTGAGCATCAGTGGATAGGAGGGCATACAGGAATAAAATCCTGACCTAAGCGGCTAAACCAAGCTGTCCCTAACCATGTGCTTGTGGCGTGAAGGTGTCAGGTAAAAACTTGAGACTGGGCGGTTAAAGTCGTGATCCAAAGCAAAAAGAGTGTGCTTAAGAACCATGGACACCTCTAATTGGGGACTTGATGCGCATAAACTTGTTATGCTACGATTTAGGAAATTGCACGATCGGCAAAATTCCTTCCGGCAAGTGCACCGGTTATCGTCAAGTAAAAACTCACAATAGAGTGAGGTCGAATCCCACAAGGATTGGTTGAGTGAGCAATTCGGATTAGAAGTATGTTCTAGTTGAGCGGAATCAAAATTTAGATGAGAATTGCGGAATGTAAAATTGCATGAATTAAAGAGCGAGAAGCTAAATTGCTGAAATTAAAAGGGATGGGGTGATTGCATGAAGTTAATTGCAGAATGTAAAGAGAAAGTGGTAGATCAGAAATGGGGAATTCATTGGGTGTTAGGAGATATTGAGATCTCCGAATCAAAACATTTTTATTCCTTCCTCAACCAATGCATTCATTGAATTTTGCTTGGCAATCTTATATGATTGGATCCCAATCCCTTGGCTCACCAATTCTCTCTAAAAACGAACAAATTCCCAATCCCTTAGTTTAAATGTTCATAAGAAGAGATGATGCTCGATCACTGATTATACCACACAGTTTCATGAACCACAATTTGGTAGGATTACATGTCACAATATCCATCCAAACCCCAATCCAATTCACTGTGAGAAAGCTTCTCTAGCATGAATCCTCCATTCCTTTCCCAAGGTTCCGAAGGATTCCAATTATGGGTAGTTTCTTTCCCAAGACAACTACCCAATGGAATTAGATCGAGAAGCTTTCTAACAAAATTCAAGAGAAAAGATTGAAGAAGAAGATAAAACTATTATTGATTCATTGAATTACAATAGAGCTCCCTAACCCAATGAAAGGGGTTTAGTGAGTCATAGCTCTGAATTCAATTACAAAACTAAAAGAAAATGATCCCAAGTTCTCTCCCCCTCAGGGGCTGGATTCCCCCTCAATCCCCCTTCTTTCAAATGCAGAAACTAAGGCCTTTAAATAGGCTCCCTAAATTACAAAATGAAAATGAAATTCAAAGCAAATTACAATCAAATGAAAATAAACTATTCTAGATGATTCTTGTGGCCTTGATTTGGTGTTGTTGATGGGCCTTGCTTGCTTGAAGGGTAGAGTGACATAATTGATCCAAAAAGGATAATGATCCATTAAACTACACTTAAACGTTGCACCCCCTTTCTTGAGTCGTTACTTTGTTCTCTTATCAACCTTGCCAATTTGATGCCAAATATAGACTATTTACCTCGTTGGAAAGCTATGGATGTCAGCTTTCTAACGCAACTGGAAGCACCTCAATTGGATTTCTACAACTCGAGTTATACTCCATGGAAGGTGAAGAGGTCAGCTGGCCTGATTGCATGTTGGTACTATGCTCTTCTATGCACATTACGGGGCTGTTTTCTCCCTCAATTTTTAGTATCCACCATGCATGCCATATATGCTTGGAAAGCTCTAGATGTCTTCTTTCCAATGCATTTTGAATCACCTCATTTGGAGTTTTGTAGCTCAAGTTATTTATGTTTGAAGAAGGCATGGTCAAGTTGTTCCATATAACACGTTTAAGCTCCAGTTTAAGCTTAAACTGGAGCTTAAACGCTGGCACTCCCTGGAGGCACAAGCTCGAGCACGTTTAAGCTTCAGTTTAAGGTTAAACTGAAGCTTAAACGTGGAAATGAGAAAGCAACCCTGGAGGAGAAAAATAGTCAAACACATTTAAGCTCCAGTTTAAGGTTAAACTGGAGCTTAAACGTGGAATGCTCCTGGTGCCTTTCTTACTTCTGGCGTTTAACCTCCAGTTTAAGGTTAAACTGGAGGTTAAACGTGGAAATGCTCCCCTGGTGAGATTCTCACTTCTGGCGTTTAACCTCCAGTTTAAGGTTAAACTGGAGGTTAAACTTCAATTCCAGCATTATATGGCTTGGTAGTTTAAGTTCCAGTTTAAGCTTAAACTGGAACTTAAACTCCACATGTGATATTCAAGCTTCCTTTATTGATTTTGTTGCTTCCTTGCCTAGCCTCTTCTTCCCTGAAATCATCCAAACAATTGCATCAAAGTCTTGCAAAATTTCATGAGAAATCTTCCATTCATAGCATTCAAGTAATATAACTAAAAACTCATGGAATTTGCATCAAAATCTTCATGTTGAATGATTTAAGACAAGCATGACTATTTGGCCCAAATGATTACCTAAGGCTCAAGAAAATGCATAAAACAACTAAAAATAAAAGAAAAAGGCTAGTGAAACTAGCCTAAGATGCCTTGGCATCACAACACCAAACTTAATCCTTGCTTGTCCCCAAGCAAGTTCTGAATTATTGAGAAGAAAGAATGAAACAGAAAGTAAATTCATTAGCCATATCAGTAAGTAATTGACATTGATTAATGGTGTGTTCATGCAGAAAGTTGTTGCAGCATCACTTTATTGTTTCTTAGGTAAGAATGTCACTTTTTATGTTTCCACTAAAACACTGCTATGGCCTCTTGTTATTCACATATCCTTGGCAAGTTTCTTTTCTTTGTTTTTCTTTTTCTTTGAGCTTATTTGCTCCTTGTTGCTCAGTGTCCTGTGTTGCACAAGCCTTTGGCATTTTCTTTTTCTTATCAGTGCACTACACATATCCACTACAGGCATTTTAGTTCACATTTCTTCTTGAGACATTGGTACCCAGCACCTCTTTGTGTACTAAATGTTTTGTATTTAGGTTGCTCTTGATAATGGACTTTTGGTTGATAATCCCGGGTTAGTTAACCCAAGTTACCAAGTGTTGAAACACTCCTCAGAACCTATTCGTCCAAGCATATCCTTAATACATAAACACCACAAGCATTTGTCTCAGAAGTTCAAACCATTGGTGCCTAGCTTATTTTCTCAATTTTTTTGCTTTTTGGTTGCCCTTTTTCAGTGGCTTTTTCTTCTTCTTCTTCTTTCTTTTTCATGGCCAAAGACATTTATTCATCAAGATCCATAGACAGCATCCTAAATTCCACTAAAAGTGACAATTCTAACTTTATTTCTTAGTGAGCTGACTATTCAATCAAACATGCATACCACCACTTAATCTTATTTGATTTCTTACTAAATGGAATTGAGTTACTTTTGTTCAAACTTTTCTTTTATTTTTGGAAACAGAACAAGCATGGCAAGCATACATTTAAGCAAGTGAAGTTTATCCAGACACTTAGACTATCACTTATTTGGAAATTAAACAAACAGACAAACAAAAACTGCAATGACTCAAACTTAAAGCAGGGGTGCATGCAAACTTCAAATATTAGCAATTCAAAGTACAAGCAATTAAGTGACAATACAACCTTTTAGCATCTTCTTTGTTGTTCATCATCCTTCCTAGCCTTGGTGTTCTCTTTGATGATGATGTATATTCCTTCCATGAGATTAATTGTCTTCCTGCAAAGCTATTAGAAGTTGCTTGTTCCCCAAGCACTTGGAGAATTGGTTAGCATGCATGGATGTTTGTAGGCCTCTGAACTTAGATTGGTGTGTGAACACCAAACTTAGTTCCTTGCCATATGCAGCAATTTGGATCATATGCAGAAAACCTCATGTGCTTTTATTAAGAAAATAACTATGAACTAGAACTTAAACTATTGTTTAAGTAGTTTCCCTGATTGGTTGGAGCTAGTGACTAGTCATGCTGAGGTAGAAATGTGCTTTTAATGAAGTTTTTGGTGGAACACCAAACTTAGAATCTCACATTCACCCTTGAATTGTTTTGGTGTGCAACACCAAACTTAGCTCCTTGCAATACAGATAAATCTACTTAACTCTTTTATTGAAATAACTAGAAAAGAAAAACTACCTTTGGTTGGGTTGCCTCCCAACAAGCGCTTCTTTAACGTCATTAGCTTGACATGCTGTTCCTGACTTTCTTCCTCTTCCTCCAGTTTGTTAAGAGGAATGACTTCAAGTGGATAAAGGAGCTAGTTAGTGCCCCTTGTTGTGAATGCTTCTTTCCAGCAAGCTTTCCCTTGTGATTGGCTTGAGTGAACTTGCTTGTTGGCTCAGGAGTTGGATTGTTCTTCGACCTTCTCTTCTTCATGGATATGGTCCTTTGTTTCTCGGTCACAATCCTCATTTTGGTGTTTGTTTCTACTGCCTTCACATCCTTGATCTCAGAACTTGGTTGTTGTTGGACAGTTGGAGTATCCTGTTCATCAAAAGCTTCCTGAATTTGTGGTTCAATGAACCCTTCCTCTTTGCAACTCTCTGTGTCATTGGAGTGTGATCTCCCTTGATTGACTTTCTCCCTTTCTTGTTCTTCTGATTCCTCCCTTGGGTTTGCCATGGTATCACTAGAAGAATTGTGGGTAGGGATTTGCTTTGATAGATATCCAATTTGTGCTTCTAGCTTTTGAATGGCAGCACCATGATTTTGTAAGTTGGATATCACTTCTTCCTTAAAGCTTTTCAAATCGGCCACATCTCTGCCCATAGTTGCAATCATTCCTTCTATCCTGTTTAATTGATCTTGAAATTGTTGGTTCAGATTGGGTTGATGAGGTTGATTATCTTGGCTGTGATATGGTGGCTGGGAGTATGTGTTTTGTGTGGGCTGATAGAGTCTTTGGTTGGAGTGTTGGTAGTGGTATGACTCTTGTGTGTAGTGGAATGAGTCTTGTGGATAGTGAAATGAATTGTATGAATTTGAGAAGGAATTTTGTGCTGAGAAATGCTCAAGTGATGAAGAATTTGGATATGTAAAACTAGGAGGTGAGGTTGGATAATTCAGAGGTGATGGCTCTTGATGAATGGGGTGTGAATAAGTGAAATCTCTTTGGTTTTGATCTTCCCAGCCACAACTTGAGTAGTGATCAAATTCACCAAAACATGGACCATTTTGTGGCTCTGGGAAGTACCCCGTTTCCTGTTCCTGATACTCCCACCCACCATGAGCATAATAACATGAATCATTCTGTGGTGGTGGAGAGTTTCTCATGAATTTTGATTGACCAAAAGATGATGGATACTCCTTTCTTTTTTGCAATGTGCTCAGTCTCAAACAATACTCATCCAAAGATAGTGGAAATTCCATAGTGAGGCAATATCACAAACAGCTAGTGGTTAGTATGCTAACAAGTGAATAAGCAAAGAAAACAAATTAAAATTTGCAAAAATTAGCAGTAATAAACTGAAACAAAAACTATTAACAAAAGAAAAGAAAAATTGCTCAATCTAGTTAACTTCCAATTGGAGAATTGTCAATCGAAAACCAATCCCCGGCAATGGCGCCATAAACTTGATACGCATAAACTTGTTATGCTACGATTTAGGAAATTGCACGATCGGCAAAATTCCTTCCGGCAAGTGCACCGGTTATCGTCAAGTAAAAACTCACAATAGAGTGAGGTCGAATCCCACAAGGATTGGTTGAGTGAGCAATTCGGATTAGAAGTATGTTCTAGTTGAGCGGAATCAAAATTTAGATGAGAATTGCGGAATGTAAAATTGCATGAATTAAAGAGCGAGAAGCTAAATTGCTGAAATTAAAAGGGACGGGGTGATTGCATGAAGTTAATTGCAGAATGTAAAGAGAAAGTGGTAGATCAGAAATGGGGAATTCATTGGGTGTTAGGAGATATTGAGATCTCCGAATCAAAATATTTTTATTCCTTCCTCAACCAATGCATTCATTGAATTTTGCTTGGCAATCTTATATGATTGGATCCCAATCCCTTGGCTCACCAATTCTCTCTAAAAATGAACAAATTCCCAATCCCTTGGTTTAAATGTTCATAAGAAGAGATGATGCTCGATCACTGATTATACCACACAGTTTCATGAACCACAATTTGGTAGGATTACATGTCACAATATCCATCCAAACCCCAATCCAATTCACTGTGAGAAAGCTTCTCTAGCATGAATCCTCCATTCCTTTCCCAAGGTTCCGAAGGATTCCAATTATGGGTAGTTTCTTTCCCAAGACAACTACCCAATGGAATTAGATCGAGAAGCTTTCTAACAAAATTCAAGAGAAAAGATTGAAGAAGAAGATAAAACTATTATTGATTCATTGAATTACAATAGAGCTCCCTAACCCAATGAAAGGTGTTTAGTGAGTCATAGCTCTGAATTCAATTACAAAACTAAAAGAAAATGATCCCAAGTTCTCTCCCCCTCAGGGGCTGGATTCCCCCTCAATCCCCCCTTCTTTCAAATGCAGAAACTAAGGCCTTTAAATAGGCTCCCTAAATTACAAAATGAAAATGAAATTCAAAGCAAATTACAATCAAATGAAAATAAACTATTCTAGATGATTCTTGTGGCCTTGATTTGGTGTTGTTGATGGGCCTTGCTTGCTTGAAGGGTAGAGTGACATAATTGATCCAAAAAGGATAATGATCCATTAAACTACACTCAAACGTTGCACCCCCTTTCTTGAGTCGTCACTTTGTTCTCTTGTCAACCTTGCCAATTTGATGCCAAATATAGACTATTATATCTCGTTGGAAAGCTATGGATGTCAGCTTTCTAACGCAACTGGAAGCACCTCAATTGGATTTCTACAACTCGAGTTATACTCCATGGAAGGTGAAGAGGTCAGCTGGCCTGATTGCATGTTGGTACTATGCTCTTCTATGCACATTACGGGGCTGTTTTCTCCCTCAATTTTTAGTATCCACCATGCATGCCATATATGCTTGGAAAGATCTAGATGTCTTCTTTCCAATGCATTTTGAATCACCTCATTTGGAGTTTTGTAGCTCAAGTTATTTATGTTTGAAGAAGGCATGGTCAAGCTGTTCCATATAACACGTTTAAGCTCCAGTTTAAGCTTAAACTGGAGCTTAAACGCTGGCACTCCCTGGAGGCACAAGCTCGAGCACGTTTAAGCTTCAGTTTAAGGTTAAACTGAAGCTTAAACGTGGAAATGAGAAAGCAACCCTGGAGGAGAAAAATAGTCGAACACGTTTAAGCTCCAGTTTAAGGTTAAACTGGAGCTTAAACGTGGAATGCTCCTGGTGCCTTTCTTACTTCTGGCGTTTAACCTCCAGTTTAAGGTTAAACTGGAGGTTAAACATGGAAATGCTCCCCTGGTGAGATTCTCAATTCTGGCGTTTAACCTCCAGTTTAAGGTTAAACTGGAGGTTAAACTTCAATTCCAGCATTATATGGCTTGGTAGTTTAAGTTCCAGTTTAAGCTTAAACTGGAACTTAAACTCCACATGTGATATTCAAGCTTCCTTTATTGATTTTGTTGCTTCCTTGCCTAGCCTCTTCTTCCCTGAAATCATCCAAACAATTGCATCAAAGTCTTGCAAAATTTCATGAGAAATCTTCCATTCATAGCATTCAAGTAATATAACTAAAAACTCATGGAATTTGCATCAAAATCTTCATGTTGAATGATTTAAGACAAGCATGACTATTTGGCCCAAATGATTACCTAAGGCTCAAGAAAATGCATAAAACAACTAAAAATAAAAGAAAAAGGCTAGTGAAACTAGCCTAAGATGCCTTGGCATCAGGACTCTAGCAAAGTTGAGTCACAATCTGAAAAGGTTCACCCAGTTATGTGTCTGTAGCATATATGTATCCGGTGGTAATACTGGAAAACAGAGTGCTTTGGGCCACGGCCAAGACTCATAAAGTAGTTGTGTTCAAGAATCAACATACTTAACTAGGAGAATCAATAACACTATCTGGATTCTAAGTTCCTATAGAAGCCAATCATTCTGAACTTCAATGGATAAAGTGAGATGCCAAAACTGTTCAGAGGCAAAAAGCTAAAAGCCCCGCTCATCTAATTAATACTGATCTTCATAGATGTTTTTGGAATTCATTGTATATTCTCTTCTTTTTATCCTATTTGATTTTCAGTTGCTTGGGAACAAGCAACAATTTAAGTTTGGTGTTGTGATGAGCGGATAATTTATATGCTTTTTGGCATTGTTTTCAGTATGTTTTTAGTATGTTTTAGTTAGTTTTTATTATATTTTTATTAGTTTTTATTTAAAATTCACTTTTCTAGACTTTATTATGAGTTTGTGTATTTTTCTGTGATTTCATGTATTTTCTGGCTGAAATTGAGGGACCTGAGCAAAAATCTGATTCAGAGGCTGAAAAAGGACTGCAGATGCTGCTAGATTCTGACCTTTCTACACTCGAAGTGGATTTTCTTGAGCTACAGAAGCCCAATTGGCATGCTCTGAATTGTGTTAGAAAGTAGATATCCTGGGCTTTCCAGCAATATATAATAGTCCATACTTTGCCCGAGATTTTGTTGGCCCAAACAGGTGTTACAAGCCAGCTCAAGAATTTTGGCGTTTAACACCGGAACTGGCACAAAAGCTGGCGTTTAACTCCAAGAAAAGTCTCTACACATGAAAGCTTCAATGCTCAGCCCAAGTACACACCAAGTGGGCCCGGAAGTGGATTTTTACGTCATTTACTCACTTCTGTAAACCCTAGGCTACTAGTTCTCTATAAATAGGACCTTTTGCTATTGTATTATCATCTTCGAGTAGTCTTATGCTATCTTAGATCATGTTTTGGGCGCTGGCCTCATGGCCATGCCTAGACCTTGTTCTTATGTATTTTCAACGGTAGAGTTTCTACAAACCATAGATTAAGGTGTGGAGCTCTGCGGTACCTCGAGTATTAATGCAATTACTATTGTTCTTCTATTCAATTCAGCTTATTCTTGTTCTAAGATATCACTTGTTCTTCAACCTGATGAATGTGATGATCCATGACACTCATCATCATTCTCACCTATGAACGTGTGCCTGACAACCACCTCCATTCTCCCTTCGATTGAGTGTGTATCTCTTGGATTCCTTAATCAGAATCTTCGTGGTATAAGCTAGAATCCATTGGCGGCCATTCTTGAGAATCTGGAAAGTCTAAACCTTGTCTATGGTATTCCGAGTAGGATTCAAGGATTGAATGACTGTGATGAGCTTCAAACTCGCGAGTGTTGGAAGTAGTGACAGACGCAAAAGAATCACTGGATTCTATTCCGACATGATCGAGAACCGACAGATGATTAGCCGTGCTGTGACAGAGCGCGTAGAACATTTTCACTGAGAGGACGGGATGTAGCCATTGACAACGATGATGCCCAACATACAGCTTGCCATGGAAAGGAGTAAGAAGGATTGGATGAAGACAGTAGGAAAGTAGAGAGACGGAAAGGACAAAGCATCTCCATACGCTTATCTGAAATTCTCACCAATGAATTATATAAGTATCTCTATCTTTATTTTATGTCTTATTTATCTTTTAATCATTCATCCTTCATAACCATTTGAATTCGCCTGACTGAGATTTACAAGATGACCATAGCTTGCTTCATACCAACAATCTCCGTGGGATCGACCCTTACTCGCGTAAGGTTTATTACTTGGACGACCCAGTGCACTTGCTGGTTAGTTGTGCGAAGTTGTGATAAAGAGTTGAGATTACAATTGTGTGTACCATGTTGATGGTGCCATTGATGATCACAATTTTGTGCACCAAGTTTTTGGTGCCGTTGCCGGGATTGTTCGAGTTTGGACAACTGACGGTTCATCTTGTTGCTTAGATTAGGTAATTTTATTTTATTTTATTGTTCTTCAGAGTTCTTAAAAATGAATTCTAGAGTTTCAGATGATGTTTTCATCATCACCAAAGCTGATTGTTTCTCATCAATTTAGCTCTTGAATGTAATGTCCTGCTGAAGCTTGGCTAGCCATGTCTAATCTTTTTAGACTGTAGCTTTAGCTAACATTGCATGATTCCTGGAAATTCTTATTAAGAACTTTGATATCATTATTTTCTCCTCCATATAATTTTCGAAAAAGCACAAAAAAAATTTTATAAAATAAAAAAAATCAAAAATATTTTATGTTTCTTGCTTGAGTCTAGTGTCTAATTTTAAGTTTGGTGTCAACTGCATGTCTTTATTCTTCCAATTTTCGAAAATTACATGCATTATGTTCTTCATTGATCTTCAAGATGTTCTTGATGATTTCCTTGCTCTGATCCTTAAATTCTCTTGTTTTATGTGTTTAGTTGTTTCTTACATGCATCTTTAAATTATTATAGTCCGTAGTAGACAAACTTCTAAGTTTGGTGTCTTGCATGCATTGTTTGTTTGATCTTAGTTCTCCATGTTTAGTTGCATTTTGATTGTTCATTAAAAATCCAAAAAAAAATTTCAAAAGCGTGTCTTTTCAAGTTAATAATACAGAGAATTGAAGATTCAGAACATGCTGCAGAGGAATTACACAGAAAAAGCTGGGCATTCAAAACGCCCAGTGAGGAAGGAAAACTGGCGTTTAAATGCCAGCCAGGGTACCTGGCTGGGCGTTAAACGCCCAAAAAGGTAGAGTTTTGGGCGTTAAACGCTAGAATGGATACCATTCTGGGCGTTTAACGCCAAGATGACACAAGAGGGAAGATTTTGTTTTTAATTCAATTTTTTTTCAAGTTTACATAATTTTTCAAAATCAAATATTTTTCAAATCATATCTTTTCAATCATATATTTCCAAAATCAATTTCTTTCCATTCTCAAAAATACTTGCTAACAATTAATGATTTGATTCAAAAATTTCAAGTATGTTCCCTTTTCTGTTGAGAAAGGTTTAATGTGTGAATCATATCTTTTAAATTTCTTGTTAGCCAAGTCATTAATTTTAAAAATCAAATCTTTTTAAATTGTTTTTCAATCATATCTTTTCAATCATATCTTTTTAAAACCATATCATTTCAATCATATCTTCTTAATCACATCTTTTTCAAAATTAATTTTCAATCTTATCTTTTTGATTTCTAATTTCAAAAATCTGTTTCAAAAATCACTTTATTTCTTTCCCAACTTTAATTTTCGAAAATCATTCATCAAATTTTCAAAATTTGTTTTAATTGTTTCAAAATCTTTTACTTTAATTTCAAAAATTCTTCCCCTCTTCTCACATCCTTCTATTTAAGGACTAACACTCCTCCACCATCAACAATTCGAACTTTATCCCTCTTGATAAGTTCGAATTCTTCTCTTTCTACCTCCTCCTTCTATTCTTCTATTCCTCTGACACCTCAAGAAATCTCTATACTGTGACATAGAGGATTCCATACTTTCTTGTTCTCTTCTCTTTCATATGAGCAGGAGCAAAGACAAAAGCATTCTTGTTGAGGCTGATCCTGAACCTGAAAGGTCCTTGAAGCGAAAGCTAAGAGAAGCAAAAGCATAACTCTTTGGAGATGACCTAACAGAAATCTTCAAACTAGAAGAAGATATGGCAGCCGAAAACAATAACAATGCCAACAATGCAAGGAAGGTGCTGGGTGACTTTACTGCACCTACTCCCGACTTCTATGGGAGAAGCATCTCTATCCCTGCCATTGGAGCAAACAACTTTGAGCTTAAGCCTCAATTAGTTTCTCTAATGCAACAGAATTGCAAGTTTCATGGACTTCCATTGGAAGATCCTCATCAGTTCTTAGCTGAATTCTTGCAAATCTGTTACACTATCAAGACCAATAGGGTAGACCCTGAGGTCTACACACTTATAATATTCCCTTTTGCTGTGAGAGACAGAGCTAGGATATGGTTGGATTCACAACCTAAGGAAAGCCTGAACTCTTGGGAAAAGCTAGTCAATGCCTTCTTGGCAAAGTTCTTTCCACCTCAAAAATTGAGTAAGCTTAGAGTGGAAGTCCAAACCTTCAGATAGAAGGAAGGTGAATCCCTCTATGAAGCTTAGGAAAGATACAAACAATTGATCAGAAGGTGTCCTTCTGACATGCTTTCTGAATGGAGCATCATAGGTATCTTCTATGATGGTCTGTCTGAACTGTCCAAGATGTCATTGGACAGCTCTGCTGGAGGATCTCTTCATCTGAAGAAGACGCCTGCAGAAGCTCAGGAACTCATTGAGATGGTTGCAAATAACCAATTCATGTATACTTCTAAAAGGAATCCTGTGAATAATGGGACAAATCAGAAGAAAGAAGTTCTTGAGATTGATACTCTGAATGCCATATTGGCTCAGAACAAAATATTGACTCAGCAAGTCAATATGATCTCTCAAAGTCTGTCTGGAATGCAAGCTGCACCAGGCAGTGCTAAGGACGCTTCATCTGAAGAAGAAGCTTATGATCCTGAGAACCCATCAATGGAAGAGGTAAATTACATGGGAGAACCCTATGGAAACACCTATAATCCTTCATGGAGAAACCATCCAAATCTCTCATGGAAGTACCAACAAAGGCTTCAACAAGGCTTTAACAACAATAATGGTGGAAGAAACAGGTTTAGCAATGGCAAGCCTTTTCCATCATCTTCTCAGCAGCAGACAGAGAATTCTAAGCAGAGCCACTCTGACTTAGCAACCATAGTCTCTGATCTAATTAAAACCACTCAAAGTTTCATGACTGAAACAAGGTCCTCCATTAGAAATTTGAAGGCACAAGTGGGTTAGCTGACCAAGAAAATTATTGAACTCCCTTCTTCTCTCTTCTTCCAAGCAATACAGAAGAGAATCCAAAAGGGGAGTGCAAGGCCATCAACGTGGCCGAATTTAGAGAGGAGGAAGAGGCAGTGATCGCCACTGAAGAAGACCTCAATGGACGTCCACTGGCCTCCAATGAATTCCTTAATGAGGAACCATGGGAATCTGAGGCTCACACTGAGACCATAGAGATTCCATTGGATTTACTTCTGCCATTCATGAGCTATGATGAGTATTCTTCCTCTGAGGAAGATGAAGATGTTACTGAAGAGCACGTTGCTAAGTACCTTGGAGCAATCATAAAGCTGAGTGACAAGTTATTTGGTTATGAGACTTGGGAAGATAAACCCCCTTGCTCACCAAAGAACTGGATGACTTGACTAGGCAGAGATTACCTCAAAAGAGACAGGATCCTGGGAAGTTCTCAATACCTTGTACCATAGGCACCATGACCTTTAAGAAGGCTTTGTGTGACCTAGGGTCAAGTATAAACCTTATGCCTCTCTCTGTATTGGAGAAGCTAGGGATCCTTGAGGTACAAGCTGCAAGAATCTCACTAGAGATGGCAGACAATTCGAAAAAACAGGCTTATGGACTTGTAGAGGATGTCTTGGTAAAGGTTGAAGACCACTACATCCCTGCTAATTTCATAATCCTAGAGACTGGGAAGTGTATGGATGAATCCATCATCCTTGGAAGACCCTTCCTAGCCACAGCAAAGGCTGTGATTGATGTTGACAGAGGAGAATTGATCATTCAAGTGAATGAAGACTCCCTTGTGTTCAAAGCTCAAGGATATCCCTCTGTAACCATGGAGAAGAAGCATAAAGAGCTTCTCTCAATACAGAGTCAAACAGAGCCCCCACAGTCAAACTCTAAGTTTGGTGTTGGGAGGCCACAACCAAACTTTAAGTTTGGTATTGAACCCTCACATTCAAACTCTAAGTTTGGTGTTGGGAGGTTCCAACATTTCTCTGAACATCTGTGAGGCTCCATTAGAGCCCACTGTCAAGCTACTAACATTAAAGAAGCGCTTGTTGGGAGGCAACCCAATTTTATTATATCTATCTATTTTCCATTGTTATTTTATGTTTTCTATAGGTTCATGATCATGTGAAGTCACAAAATCAATTGAAAAAGCAAAAACAGAATGAAAAACAGAAAGAAAAATAGCACATCCTGGAGGAAAAACTTGCTGGCATTTAAACGCCAGTAAGGGCAGTAGAATGGGCGTTTAACGCCCAGTCTGGCACCATTCTGGGCATTTAACGCCAGAAATGGGCACTAGAGTGGCGTTTAACGCCAAAAAAGGGCATGAAGCTGGCGTTAAACGCCAGAAATGGGTAGCAGCCTGGCGTTTAACGCCAGGATTGGCAGCAAAGGGCATTTTGCACGCCACTTGGTGCAGGGATGAGCTATCCTTGACACCTCAGGTTCTGTGGACCCCACAGGATCCCCACCTACCCCACCTCTCTCTCTTCTTCACCCATTCACCAATCACCTCCATACCCCTTTCCCAAAAACCCCTCACCTATCAAATCCCACCATTCTCTTCACCACTCACATCCATCCTTCATAAAACCCCACCTACCTCACCATCCAAATTCAAACCACTTTCCCTCCCAAACCCACCCATAATGGCCGAAACACTCATACTCCTCCATCTCCTCAATTTTCTTCTTCTACTCTTTTCTTTTTTCTTTTGCTCAAGGACGAGCAAACCTTCTAAGTTTGGTGTGGTAAAAGCGTTGCTTTTTGTTTTTCCATAACCATTTATAACACCTAAGGCCGGAGAAACCTCTAGAAAGAGGAAAGGGAAGGCAAAAGCTTCCACCTCCGAGTCATGGGAGATGGAGAAATTCATCTCAAGGGTGCATCAAGACCACTTCTATGAAGTTGTGGCCAAGAAGAAGGTGATCCTCGAGGTCCCTTTCAAACTCAAAAAGAGTGAATATCCGGAGATCCGACATGAGATCCGAAGAAGAGGTTGGGAGGTTCTTACCAACCCCATTCAACAAGTCGGGATCTTAATGGTTCAAGAGTTCTATGCCAATGCATGGATCACCAAGAACCATGATCAAAGTATGAACCCGGACCCAAAGAATTGGCTTACAATGGTTCGTGGAAAATGCTTAGATTTTAGTCCGGAAAATGTAAGGTTGGCATTCAACTTGCCCATGATGCAAGGAGATGCACACCCCTACACTAGAAGGGTCAACTTTGATCAAAGGGTGGACCAACTCCTCATAGACATTTGTGAAGAGGGCGCTCAATGGAAGAGAGATTCAAGAGGGAAGCCGGTTCAACTAAGAAGGCATGACCTCAAGCCCGTGGCTAGGGGATGGTTGGAGTTCATCCAACGCTCAATCATTCCCACTAGCAACCGTCTGAAGCTACTATAGACCGGGCTATCATGATTCATAGCATCATGATTGGAGAGGAAGTAGAAGTTCATGAGGTTATATCCCAAGAACTCTATAAGGTGGCGGATAAGTCCTCTACTTTGGCAAGGTTAGCCTTCCCTCATCTCTTTTGTCACCTCTGTAATTCAGTTGGAATTGACATAGAGGAAGACATCCTCATTGATGAGGACAAGCCCATCACTAAGAAAAGGATGGAGCAAACAAGAGATCCCACTCATGGACATGAGCATGAGGAAATTCCTCATCATGAAATCCCTGAGATGCCTCGAGGGATGTATTTTCCTCCACACACTTATTGGGAGCAAATTAACACCTCCCTAGGAGAATTAAGTTCCAACATGGGACAACTAAGGGTGGAGCACCAAGAACATTCCATCCTCTTCCATGAAATTAGAGAAGACCAAAGAACCATGAGAGAGGAGCAACAAAGGAAAGGAAGAGACATTGAGGAGCTCAAGCACTCCATAAGATCTTCAAGAGGAAGAACAAGCCGCCATCACTAAGGTGGACCCATTCTTTAATTTTCTTGTTCTTTAATTTTCTGTTTTTCAAATTTTTTATGCTTTATGTTTATCTACGTTAGAGCCTTTATTACATGATCATTAGTGTCTTAGTATCTATGCCTTAAAGTTATGAATGTCTTATGAATCCATCACCTTTCTTAAATGAAAAATGTTCTTAATTGAAAAAGAAAAAGAAGTGCATGAAATTCGAATTTTATAACAGATTAATTATTTTGATGTGGTGGCAATACTTTTGTTTTTTGAATGTATGCTTGAACAGTGCATATGTCTTTTGAATTTGTTGTTCATGAATGTTAAAATTGTTGGCTCTTGAAAGAATGATGGAAAAGGAGAAATGTTACTGAGGATTTGAAAAATCATAAAAATGATTCTTGAAGCAAGAAAAAGCAGTGAATTCAAAAAAAAAAAGAGAGAGAGAAAGAAGCAGAAAAAGCTAATAGCCCTTTAAACCAAAAGGCAAGGGTAAAAATAAAAAGGATCCAAGGCTTTGAGCATCAGTGGATAGGAGGGCCTACAGGAATAAAATCCTGGCCTAAGCGGCTAAACCAAGCTGTCCCTAACCATGTGCTTGTGGCGTGAAGGTGTCAGGTGAAAACTTGAGACTGAGCGGTTAAAGTCGTGATCCAAAGCAAAAAGAGTGTGCTTAAGAACCCTGGACACCTCTAATTAGGGACTCTAGCAAAGCTGAGTCACAATCTGAAAAGGTTCACCCAGTTATGTGTATGTGGCATGTATGTATCCGGTGGTAATACTGGAAAACAGAGTGCTTTGGGCCACGGCCAAGACTCATAAAGTAGTTGTGTTCAAGAATCAACATACTTAACTAGGAGAATCAATAACACTATCTGGATTCTAAGTTCCTATAGAAGCCAATCATTCTGAACTTCAAAGGATAAAGTGAGATGCCAAAACTGTTTAGAGGCAAAAAGCTAAAAGCCCCGCTCATCTAATTAATACTGATCTTCATAGATATTTTTGGAATTTATTGTATATTCTCTTCTTTTTATCTTATTTGATTTTCAATTGCTTGGGGACAAGCAACAATTTAAGTTTGGTGTTGTGATGAGCGGATAATTTATACGCTTTTTGGCATTGTTTTCAGTATGTTTTTAGTATGTTTTAGTTAGTTTTAATTATATTTTTATTAGTTTTTATTTAAAATTCTCTTTTCTGGACTTTACTATGAGTTTGTATGTTTTTCTGTGATTTCAGGTATTTTCTGGCTGAAATTGAGGGACCTGAGCAAAAATTTGATTCAGAGGCTGAAAAAGGACTGTAGATGCTGTTGGATTCTGACCTCCCTGCACTCGAAGTGGAAATTCTGGAGCTACAGAAGCCCAATTGGCGCGCTCTCAATTGCGTTGGAAAGTAGACATCCTGGGCTTTCCAACAATATATAATAATTTGTACTTTGCCAGAGATTTGATGGCCCAAATAGGCGTTCCAAGTCAGCTCAAGAATTCTGGCGTTTAACGCCGGAATTGGCACAAAAGCTGGAGTTAAACACCCAAACTGGCATAAAAGCTGGCGTTTAACTCCAAGAAAAGTCTCTACACATGAAAGCTTCAATGCTCAGCCCAAGCACACACCAAGTGGGCCCGGAAGTGGATTTTTACGTCATTTACTCACTTCTGTAAACCCTAGGCTACTAGTTCTCTATAAATAGGACCTTTTGCTATTGTATTATCATCTTCGAGTAGTCTTATGCTATCTTAGATCACGTTTTGGGGGCTGGCCTCACGGCCATGCCTAGACCTTGTTCTTATGTATTTTAAACGGTAGAGTTTCTACACACCATAGATTAAGGTGTGGAGCTCTGCTGTACCTCGAGTATTAATGCAATTACTATTGTTCTTCTATTCAATTCAGCTTATTCTTGTTCTAAGATATCACTTGTTCTTCAACCTGATGAATGTGATGATCCGTGACACTCATCATCATTCTCACCTATGAACGTGTGCCTGACAACCACCTCCGTTCTACCTTCGATTGAGTGTGTATCTCTTGGATTCCTTAATCAGAATTTCGTGGTATAAGCTAGAATCCATTGGCGGCCATTCTTGAGAATCCGGAAAGTCTAAACCTTGTCTGTGGTATTCCGAGTAGGATTCAAGGATTGAATAACTGTGACGAGCTTCAAACTCGCGAGTGTTGAGTGTAGTGACAGACGCAAAAGAATTACTAGATTCTATTCCGACATGATCGAGAACCGACAGATGATTAGCCGTGCTGTGACAGAGCGCGTAGAACATTTTCACTGAGAGGACGGGATGTAGCCATTGACAACGGTGATGCCCAACATACAGCTTGCCATAGAAAGGAGTAAGAAGGATTGGATGAAGACAGTAGGAAAGCAGAGAGACGGAAGGGACAAAGCATCTCCATATGCTTATCTGAAATTCTCACCAATGAATTACATAAGTATCTCTATCTTTATTTTATGTCTTATTTATCTTTTAATCATTCATCCTCCATAACCATTTGAATTCGCCTGACTGACATTTACAAGATGAACATAGCTTGCTTCATACCAACAATCTCCGTGGGATCGACCCTTACTCGCGTAAGGTTTATTACTTGGACGACCCAGTGCACTTGCTGGTTAGTTGTGCGAAGTTGTGATAAAGAGTTGAGAATACAATTGTGCGTACCATGTTGATGGCGCCATTGATGATCACAATTTCGTGCACCAGACGTTAAAAAAAAGTGCAAGGTGGGAGACACCCCAGCATGGTATGATCCTCCTTGTACGTAATTTCTTGCATGTAGTTTTAGAGTCTTTGTTGGATTTTATTGAATTTGTTTAAATATGCTTGATATTTGTTTGTTTTTGTTGAGCTCGTCGGAGTCTTCATGAGGATTTCATTTGATCTTGGTTTGGTTGAATTGGAAATTTTGAAGAAAATGCTTAATTTTGATTATTGCATGAAATTTTAAGTGTTTCTGAAGTATCTAGCTTGAATGAGTGCCAAGATTATGTTATAACTGCCATTCCTCATGCTAAAAAAAAAGGGAGCGTTCCACGCGTAAGCATGGACGACGCGTACACGTCAATTGCATTGCCTAAACTCCTGGTACAAAAATCAGAGAGTTGCGATGGAATTGTGTGGGAGGGGTACTAGAAGCACAATCCCTCCCACGTGTGCGCGTTAGCTGACGCCTACGCATCACTCGGTTTTTCTCACATCCACGCGTGTACGTGGACGACGCGCACGCATCGATTGATGATCTTGGAACTCCTGGTACAAAAATCAGAGAGTTACGCCGGTATTGTGCGAATTTCATGCGTGGAGCACAATTGCTCCCCACGCGTAAGCGTGGACAACGCGTACGCGTCAATCGCTCTCTTCACCATCCACGCGTGAGCGTGGACAACGCGCACGCTTCACATTGTCGATGCAACTAAAGTGCAGCGCCCCTGTTTTCTTTCTTTCTTCATTTCCTTTCTTCTATTCCTTCTTCCTCTCTTCTTCCTCCTCTACCACCTCTTCTCTACCCACAACCACTGGCGACCTCAACCACTGGCGACCACCACCTCCGGTGGTCCCACATTTTCTCTCTCCTATCTTCTTCTCCTTTCTCTTCTCCTACTCTCACTTACACCCAACCTCACCTTCTTCCTCCTTTCAAGGTCTTGTTTCTCTTGTTTCTCTTTTGCTTTTTAAATTCTCTCTTTTTAATTGCATCTCATTACTCTAATTTCTTTCTTCTTAGTTGCATTTTGATTTTGTTGTTTATATTTCATTTTTTTATTTCTTCTCTTTCTTTTTATATTCTTCCATGGGTGTTGAACTTCAATGTGTTTCTTGCATTGGTAGGTTATTTTGATATCTCTTGGCTTATTTGTGTTATGTGGTGTTGTTTTGATGATTGGCATTTCATTTGGGGGTATTACATTCTTAAATTTCTCATGCTTTCTTGTTGTTTGGAAGATGCACACCAAGTGTTTGTTAAAAGTCACCAATGACATCTTAGTTCAAATTTGATATTATTCTTTCAACTTAGTTCTTCTTTCTCATTACACTTGCTTTTCCTCATGTGCATTGAGCCTATTGTGCTTAATCTTTACCATCTATGTGCTCATTACTTATGACTTGCTTCTTTGTAGCATATTGCAAGATTTGTAATTCCACTTTCTCTAACTCTACCTTATTCCATTTGCATGCTTCATTGTCTTGGGTTAAACTAGGTGAATGGTTTTCTTGTGTTTAGTACCTTTCTTGCATGTGTTACTCATTGTTGTTATTGATGCTTGAGCCCATTCTTCTCATGCTTTAAACTTGCATGCTCCTCTCACTCTTGCATCTCATGCTAGTGATATGCCTCCATGATTATATTATTGTCTTGCTTACATGTTGCAGCTGTCATGTCTACAGGACGCTTTACTCCTTTGTGGCATTATTTCTCACTTGCATGCTGTTATTTAAGTGTTATTTCTTTGGGTTTAATGTTTTCTCTTTTCCTTCCTTTTTTAGGATGTCGATCAAAAAGGGCAAGGAAAAGGCATTGAAAAAGCCTCTTACAAAGAGGGCACCTCAAAGAACAACTACCAAGGTGCGCCCTGCACCAAAAGTTAAGCCTCCCTTTAAGAGGGTGAAAATGGTCATTCATATTGATGAGGAAGAGAAGGGCAACCCTGTGAAGGACTCCACAAGGTTCACCAATCGCTTTTGTGAGCCTATGTTCCCTATTTTGGTTGAAAAGAATTACCATTCTGAACATCTCCTCATTCCTCCGGATCACCTTGTTCAGTTTATGGTATCCCGCATCGAGCGGCAGCAATGGGGATTTCTCAATCGAAGACTGTAGGAAGTTAATCTTTCTTGGGTGGTGGAGTTCTACTCCAACTATTACTCACCTTCTCTTCAGTCAATTCTTGTGTTCTGGAAGCAAGTCCCTATATCGGAGGAAGCCATTCAGCGGATAGTTAAAGTTTTGCCAGTGCCGGATGGGACAGATCATTACCAAGAGGCCCTACTACAGCGCAGCAGACTCGGTTTTGATTGATGCTCTGTCCTTAGGGTCATTGCCTAACCCAGAGAACATTGGACCCAAGGGAGAGCCAATTCACACCTAGTCACGCAAAAATCCAGTCCTCTTCTCCTTCGGCTCTTCTCCTTCAACCGTGTAGTCTCTGCCGCAGCCAGCACCGGAGCAGGCAACTGGCAATGGCATCGTGTTATCTCCTTCCACCATTCAACAGCCTCACCTTTGTTTCTCTTCTCATTTCACGTTCGCCTTTGGTCTTCTCCTTTCTCGTTCACCGTCGCCATCCTTTGGTTTAACCGTTGCTAACTCGCTGTCACAAGTCTGGACTTTCGGTTCTTTTGCTTTCCATTCGCCTCTGCTCCTGCTTCTTGCCTCTGGGTCACAGCCTCACAGGGTTAGTACCATCCATTTCTCCTTCTTCTTACTTCGTTGTTCCTCCTGGTTTGAGTCCTACTGAACTTCTTGATTTCCCTGTTCTTCTTAATCCTTCTAACGTGAATTTTCATTTTTTTTCTATTCTCCCTTTTTTTCTTTAATCTTTGTTTGACTGTATTTTTTATGCTCTGAATTTTTTGGACAAAGGGGAGAGAGAAGCATAGCTTTGAACTTTGAACTTGTTCAACTCTAGAAATTTGACTAAGACTTGAGTTTGACTTGATGAATTTCATATTATTATTTGATAATTTTTTTATCAGTGGTTCACTGGTTTGTGTCTTAAACAAGAGAAAAGTTAGTAACTAGTATTAGCTTATGAATTTTTTTCTAATAATTAATTCTTATTTTGATGAGCAGATTTGTGAAACAAGAATGCACATTGATTTCTGCCTCTTATGAATTCTATGAATCTAAAATGCAATGCACTTTGAAAATTTCCCTGTAACTATGTGAAATTTGAGATTGAAATTACCCAAATGCAGAAAAGTTATATATTTCCCCTGTAACTGTATGGTAAAATGAGATTATGGTAGGTTAAGATTTTAGGACTCGGTTAGAATGTAGATTTTAGATATTTTGGTGAACTTGACAAATAGAGAATTGTTTGATATGGTATTCTTGAATCTGAAATTGTTGAGAATGGAATTGAGCAGTTTTTGACTAATACTTTTCAGTTATCAAACATTTCCAAAAATTTTATACCAACACAATCAAATGAATTATCACAACAAAAACAAGTGTTTGACTTAACCACTACTTGGAAAGTAACATTAACATAAGCTTCTGATCAATAAACTTTAACATAAACTAGTTGATGTAATTGCAAGGATATGGTCTACTTACAGCTCAAGTACACTTCCAGCAGCTAAGACCAATATCTTGCAAGAATGGAGCAGCATCACAGATGAGTCATTGTGATGCTGCCACAGATGGACATGTTGCAATACTCTACACTAGGCTCTACCTTATTGCATTGGGAACTGGTGGTGTTAAGGCAGCGTTGCCAGCATTAGGTGCAGACCATTTTGATGACAAAGACCCCAAAGAGGCTCCTCAAATGTCAAGCTTTTTCAACTGGTTCTTGTTTAGCCTAACCATAGGAGCCATTGTTTGTGTTACTTTCATTGTTTGGGTCAGTACCAACCAAGGAGGGGCTTGGAGTTTCACTATTTGCACAATTGCAGTCTTGTTTGCAATCATATTCATATGCATGGGCAAGTCTTTATATAGAAACAATGCCCCAAAGGGAAGTATCACTCTAGTTCGAATCATACAGGTAAACAACAATAACAACAATAACCATTCATTATAAATTTAGTATAAAATTGTGGTATCATTTGATATTTTGTAGTTGTTGTTTTAGGGAGATTTTTCGGTGGTATCCTTTTGATGTTTTGAGAATGATTAAATGTTATATAGATTAGCTATTGTCATTAGATTTATAAAGAACCAAATCTTAGTTGTAATGAACCTATGCAGTTTAAAAAGACTCTAGTATTCATTTTACTTTTAAAAAATATTATAGTTTAAAAATTGGATTTCTAAAACTGGTTTTAGAATTGGATTTTTTGGAAATTGAATTTTTAAAAACTAGTTTTAAAACTAGATTTTTGGTTAAAAAATATGGTTTGGAAATTAGATTTTTAAAAACTGGTTTCAAAACTGAATTTTTGGTTAAAAAATATTATTTGGAAATTGGATTTTTAAAAACCGGATTTTTGGTTAAAAAATCTGGTTTTAAAACTGGATTTTAAAAAAAATCAGATTTTAGATTTGGATATTAAAAAACCAAATTTAAAACTAGACTTTAAATTTGGATATAAAAAACTGGATTTAAAATTAGTTTATATATAAAACCGAATTTAAATATTAAAACCGGTTTGAAACTGATTTTTATTTTTTCAAACCGGTTTAGAACCGGTTTCCCTTTTTAATCCGATTCTAGTTTGGTTTCATAAACCACAAAACTGGTTCTAAAGTGGATGCAGTTTGGATTTTTTAAAATCCAAACTATGCCCACCCCTAATTGTAACTGTATGTCCCTCTTAGAGGTTGACTTTGGAGAAACTTGTTGTATTTTGTATCTTTCTGGGTTGTATTATACTTACTAGCCGGCGTTGTCTTCGCAGGTCAGGACTAGTATTGTTATGTATCTCTTTTTTAATCGTATATATATATTTCAGTCCTCTTTGTATATCTTTGACGTTTTCAAATGTGATGCGATTATTTGTTCTGTCATCTTTTTTCATAGGCTCCTAGCTATATTATTACCTTTCAAATATACATATGTACTTTATTTTTAGAGATCGTAATGCCTCGCCACCTCTGACTTACGACTGAAGTGTAAGGTTTTGTATGGTAGGGTGTTACACCTTGGGTATGTCATGTTGTGAATTTTTCTCCAGTAGCTCGTTGTACCTCTTCCAAGACTCATGAAATCTTTCACCATCTTTTTGAGAAAAGCGTACAACTTCTCTCCACAATTGTCCCACAGTGGCATTCTCCTCTACCTTTTCTCCATTGATTTCTAGCACTAGTGGTTGATGGTCTTCAAGAGTATCAGAGAGTAGCACTTCTTCAAGAGTCTCTTCCACTAAGAAATCAATTAGATCAATTTGCATGGAATTCTCTATCTCACTCGGATGTTTCATGGCCTTAAAGACATTGAAACTCAATTGCTCATTATGGACTCTAAATGTCAATTCTCCTTTTTGATCATCTATAAGTGCACGGTCAGTTGCTAGGAAAGGTCTTCCTAAAATGATAGAAGTATCATCACTTTCCTCCATGTTAAGAACCACAAAATTCACAGAAAATATAAAATCTCCCACTTTAACTAGCAAGTTTTCTACCACTCCATGAGAAAGCTTGAATGATCTATCCGCTAGTTGAAGAGAAATTCGGGTAGGTTTAACTACTTCTATTTGCATCTTCTTCATCATGGGCAGTGGTATTAAGTTAATGCTTGCTCCTAGGTCACAAAATGCTTTCCGATTGTGATGTCCTCTATGGTGCATGGAATTCAAAAATTCTCCGGGTCCTTCAAGTTCTGAGGCAAGCCCGTTGAATAAGAGCACTACATTCCTTGGTGAGGATCACCGTTTCATCTTCCTTGAGAGTGATCTTCTTGGATAACAACTTTTTCAGGAATTTTTCATAAAGAGGTATTTGTTCCAAAGCCTCTGCAAATGAAATATTTATTCCTAATTTCTTGAAAATTTTCAAGAACTTAGAGTATTGTTGTTCGTTGTTGAGTCTCCTTTTACAATCTTTGTAGAAAGGAAATTCTAGAGGCATACCTTCTCTCCCTTGGAGCTTGGGGTGGTGGAGTGTGGACCTCTTCTATTTTTTTTTTATTTTTGTAATCTGATGGTTCCTTTTCTTCCTTATTTGTTGCTGACCTTTGGCCAACCACTTTTCCACATCTCAAATTAATAACCTTATGCTCCTCCTTATGATTTGGGATCATGTCACTAGGAAAGGAGTGGTGCACGAAATTGTGATCACAGTTTTCACAACTCCGCACAACTAACTAGCAAGTGCACTGGGTCGTCCAAGTAATACCTTACATGAGTAAGGGTCGATCTCACGGAGATTGTTAGCTTGAAGGAAGCTATGGTCATCCTGTAAATCTTAGTCAGGCGAATTCAAATGGTTATGAGATTTTGATAATTAAAAGATAATTAAAACATAAGATAAAATAAAGATACTTATGTAATTAATTGGTGGGAATTTCAGATAAGCGTTTGGAGATGCCTCGTTGCTTCTGAACCTCTGCTTTCCTATTGTCTTCTTCCAATCATGCGTGCTCCCTTCCATGGCAAGCTGTATGATCCTCTCGGATAAAAATACCAGGTACGATCTCTGCACGGCTAATCAACTGTCGAATTTCTCGTCTCGGATGAAAAATACCAGGTACAGCTACTGCACGTCTAATCATCTGTCGGTTCTCACTAGGGTCGGAATAGGATCTCTCTATCCTTTTGCACACTGTCACTGTGCCTAACATTCGCAAGTTTGAAGCTCGTCACAGTCATCCCTTCCCAGATCCTACTCGGAATACCTCAGACAAGGTTTAGACTTTCCTGATCTCAGGAATGCTGCAAATTGGTTCTAGCCTATACCACGAAGGTTCTAATCACGGATTCGGATGCTTTGTTGTCAGGAGAGATAATGTGAACCATGGATCAGAGACCCAAGAGAGTATACTCTGGCTGTCATCCAATGACTACATTGAACATCATGTAGACCGCTTGTGGTTGTCAGGCACGCGGATCTTGGCTAAGTGAGTAACGAAGATAGTGGGTGATTGTCACGGGTCACCCCTTCGTTCTGACTTAACTGAATTAAGTACGAGAGTATATCTTGGAGAAGAAGTAAGCGTGAATTGAAATAAAAACAATAGTACTTGCATTAATTCATGAAGAACAGTAGAGCTCTACACCTTAATCTATGAGGTGTAGAAACTCCACCGTAGAAAATACATAAGAGAAAAGAGGTCTAGATATGGCCGTGAGGCCAGCCTCCAAATGTGAACAATGGCATAAGCTCGATCAGGGTTGCCACCAATACAATAGTAAAAAGTGCTATTTATAATAAACTTAAAATAAGTAACTAAGTACAGATAGTGCAGAAATCCACTCCCGGGGCCTACTTGGTGTGTGCTTGGGCTGAGCATTGAAGTTTTCACGTGCATAGACCATTCTTGGAGTTAAACCCCAGCTTGGGTGCCAGTTTGGGCGTTTAACTCCAGTTTTGGTGCCATTTCTGGCGTTTTATGCCAGAAAAGGGTCTCTGGCTGGCGTTTTACACCAGTTTGGGCCATCAAATCTCGGGCAAAGTATGGACTATTATATATTTCTGGAAAGTCCAAGATGTCTACTTTTCAACGCAATTAAGAGCGCGCCAATTGGGCTTCTGTAGCTCCAGAAAATATACTTCGAGTGCAGGAGGGTCAGAATCCAACAGCATCTGTAGTCCTTTCTCAGCCTCTGAATCAGACTTTTGCTCAGGTCCCTCAATTTCAGCCAGAAAATATCTGAAATTACAGAAAAACACACAAACTCATAGTAAAGTCCAGAAATATGATTTTTGCATAAAAATTAATAAAAATATAATAAAAAGTAACTAAAACATACTAAAAACTATGTAAAAATAATGCCAAAAAGGGTATAAATTATCCGCTCATCACAACACCAAACTTAAATTGTTGCTTGTCCCCAAGCAAACAAAAACAAAATAGGATAAAAAGATGAGAATATACAATAAGTTTCAAAAATATCAATGAAGATTAGTTTCAATTAGATGAGCAGGACTAGTAGCTTTTTGCTTTTGAACAGTTTTGGCATCTCACTTTATCCTTTGAAGTTCAGAATGATTGGCATCCATAGGAACTCAGAATTTAGATAGTGTTATTGATCCTCCTAGTTTAGTATGTTGATTCTTGAACACAGCTACTTTATGAGTCTTGGCCATGACCCTAAGCATTTTGTTTTCCAGTATTACCACCGGATACATAAATGCCACAGACACATAACTGGGTGAACCTTTTCAGATTGTGACTCAGCTTTGCTAGAGTCCCCAGTTAGAGGTGTCCAGAATTCTTAAGCACACTCTTTTTGCTTTGGACCACGACTTTAACCACTCAGTCTCAAGCTTTTCACTTGGACCTTCATGACACAAGCACATGGTTAGGGACAGCTTGATTTAGCCGCTTAGGCCAGGATTTTATTCCTTTGGGCCCTCCTATCCATTAATGCTCAAAGCCTTGGATCCTTTTCACCCTTGCCTTTTAGTTTAAAGGGTTATTGGCTTTTTCTGCTTGTTTTTTCTTTTTCTTTTCTTTTTCGCCATTTTTTTTCGCAAGCTTTGTGTTTTTCACTGCTTTTTCTTGCTTCAAGAATCAATTTTATGATTTTTCAGATTATCAATAACATTTCTCTTTTTTCATTATTCTTTCAAGAGCCAACAATTTTAACATTCATAAACTTCACTATCAAAAATATGCACTGTTCAAGCATTCATTCAGAAAACAAAAAGTATTGCCACCACATCAAAATAATTAAGCTAATTTCAAGATAATTTTCGAAATTATGCACTTCTTGTTCTTTTGCAAATAAAAATATTTTTTATTTAAGAAAGGTGAGGGATTCATGGAATCATTCATAGCTTTAAGACATAGACACTAAACACTAATGATCATGCAATAAAGACACAAACATAGACAAAACATAAAGCATAAAAATCGAAAAACTGAAAAATAAGAACAAGAAAATTAAAGAACAGGTCCACCTTAGTGACGGCGGCTAGTTTTTCCTCTTGAAGGTCCTATGGAGTGCTTGAGCTCCTCTATGTCTCTTCCTTGCCTTTGTTGCTCCTCTCTCATGGCCTTTTGGTCCTCTCTAATTTCATGGAGGATGGTGGAGTGCTCTTGTTGCTCCACTCTTAGTTGCTCCATGTTGGAACTCAAATCCCCTAAATAGGTGTTGAGTTGCTCCCAATAGTTGTGTGGAGGGAAATGCATCCCTTGAGACATCTCAGGGATTTCTTGATGAGGGACTTCCTTATGCTCCTGTTGAGGTCCATGAGTGGGCTCTATTGTTTGCTCCATCCCTTTCTTAGTGATGGGCTTGTCCCCTTCAATGAGGATGTCTTCTTCTATGACAACTCTAGCTGAATTGCATAGGTGACAGATGAGATGAGGGAAGGCTAACCTTGCCAAAGTGGAGGGCTTTTTAGCCACCTTGTATAGTTCTAGAGATATGATCTCATGAACTTCTACTTCCTCTGAAATCATGATACTATGGATCATGATAGCCCGATCCACAGTTACTTCGGATCGGTTGCTAGTAGGAATGATAGAGCGTTGGATAAACTCCAACCATCCCCTAGCCACGGGTTTGAGGTCAGGCCTTCTCAATTAAACCAGCTTGTCTCTTGAGTCTCTCTTCTATTGTGCTCCTTCCACATAGATGGCCATGAGGACTTGGTCCAACCTTTGATCAAAGTTGACTCTTCTAGTGAAAGGATGAAGATATCCTCTCATGATTGGCAAGTTGAATGCCAACCTTACAGTTTCCGGACTGAAATCCAAGTATTTCCCCCGAACCATTGTGAGCCAATTCTTTGGGTTCGGGTTCACACTTTGATCATGGTTCTTAGTGATCGATACATTTGCATAGAACTCTTGAACTATTAAGATCCCGACTTGTTGGATGGGGTTAGTGAGTGTTTCCCAACCTCTTCTTCGAACCTCACGTCGAATCTCCGGATATTCACTCTTTTTGAGCATGAAGGAGACCTCGGGGATCACCTTTTTCTTGGCCACAACTTCATAGAAGTGGTCTTGATGAACTTTTAAGATAAATCTCTCCATCTCCCATGACTCGAAGGTGGAAGCAATTGCCTTCCCTTTCCTCTTTCTAGAGGTTTCTCCGGCCTTAGGTGCCATTAATGGTTATGAAAAAACAAAAAGCAGAGCATTTTTCCCACACCAAACTTAAAAGTTTTGCTCGTCCTCGAGCAAAAGAAGAAAGGAAGAAGGAGAAGAAGAAGAAGAAATGGGGAAGATAGAGGGGTGGTTTGGATTCGGCCAACGGGAGGTTTAAGTGTTTATGATGTGTGAAATGAAAGGTGGTAAGGAGTGGTATTTATAGGGTAAGAGAGAGAGGGAAGTCGTATATGAAGGGGTTGGGTTTGGGAGGGAAATGTTTTGAATTTGAATGGTGAGGTAGGTGGGGTTTTATGATGGGTTTTGGGGAAGAGTGGATGGATATGAGTGGTGAAGAGATTATGGAGAAGAGGGTAGGATTTGATAGGTGAATGGTGTTCGGGGAAGAGTGTTATAGAAAGCTGTGAAGAGGAGAGAAAGAGAGGTGGGGTAGGTGGGGATCCTGTGGGGTCCACAGATCCTGGGGTGTCAAGGAATTCTAGTCCCTACACCTTTCTGGCATTTAAACACACTCTGTGTGCCAATTCTGGCATTTGACGCCATCTCTGCTACCTTTCCTGGCGTTAAACGCTAGGCTGATGCCCTTTTCTGGCGTTTAACGCCAGCCAGACAGCCAGACACCCTTTTCTGGCGTTAAACACCATTCTGTGTGCCAATTCTGGCGTCTAACGCCCAAAATATTGCCAGACTGGGCGATAAATGCCCATTCTGCTATCCTTACTGGCGTTTAAACGCCAGTAAGCCTGTCCTCCAGGGTGTGCTATTTTTTATGCTGTTTTTGATTCCGCATTAATTCTGCAGCTGTTTTTATGACTCCCCATGATCATCAACCTAAAGAAAACATAAAATAACAATGGAAAATAAATAAATATAATTAAATAACATTGGGTTGCCTCCCAATAAGCGCTTTTTTAATGTTAATAGCTTGACAGTGAGCTCTTAGAGAGCTTCACAGAGACTCAGAGCTTAATGGTGGCCTCCCAACACCAAACTTAGAAGTTGAGTGTGGGGGCTCTATTTGACTCTGTATTGAGAGAAGCTTTTTATGCTTCCTCTCCATGGTTACAGAAGAAGATCCTTGAGCCTTAAGCACAAGGTAGTCCTCATTCAATTGAAGGACTAACTCTCCTCTGTCCACATCAATTACAGCTTTTGCTGTGGCTAGGAAGAGTCTTCCAAGGATAATTGATTCATCCTCATCCTTCCCAGTGTCCAGGATTATGAAATCAGCAGGGATGTACAGGCCTTCAACCTTCACTAAGACATCCTCTACAAGTCCATAAGCCTGTTTCCTTGATTTGTCTACCATTTCTAGTGAGATTCTTGCAGCTTGTACCTCAAAGATCCCTAGTTTCTCCATTACAGAAAGTGGCATGAGGTTTATTCCTAACCCCAGGTCACACAGAGCCTTCTCAAAGGTCATGGTGCCTATGGCACAAGGTATTAAGAACTTTCCGGGATCCAGTTTCTTCTGAGGTAATTTCAGTTGAACCAAAGCATTCAGTTCAATGATGAGCAATGGAGGTTCATCTTCCCAAGTCTCATTACCAAATAACTTGGCATTCAGCTTCATGATTGCTCCTAGATACCGAGCAACTTGCTCTTCAACAATATCTTCATCCTCATCAGGGGAAGAATCTTCATCAGAGCTCATGAACTGCAGCATTGAGTTCCATGGAATCTCTATGGTCTCCATATGAGCCTCAGATTCCTTTGGTTCCTCATTAGGGAACTCCTTAGTGGTCAGTGGACGTCCATTGAGGTCTTCCTCACTAGAATTCACTGCCTTTCCTTCCTCTACAGGTTCGGCCACTTTGGGAATATTGATGGCCTTAGACTCTCTCTTTGGATTCTCTTCTGTATTGCTTGGGAGAGTACTTGGAGGGAGTTCAATAACTCTTTTACTCAGCTGACCCACTTGTGCCTCCAAATTTCTGATGGAGGACCTTGTTTCAGTCATGAAACTGTGAGTGGTCTTAGATAGATCAGAGACTATGGTTGCTAAGTCAGAGAGGCTTTGCTTAGAATTCTCTGTCTGTTGCTGAGATGATGATGGAAAAGGTTTGCTATTGCCAAACCGAATTCTCCCACCATTATTATTATTGAAGCCTTGATTAGGCTTCTGCTGATCCTTTCATGAGAAATTAGGATGATTCTTCCATGAAGGATTGTAAGTGTTTCCATAGGATTCTCCCATGTAATTCACTTCTTCCATTCCAGGATTCTCAGGGTCATAAGCTTCTCCTTCAGTAGAGGCTTCTTTAGTACTGCCGGATGCAGCTTGTAATCCAGTCAAATTTTGAGAAATCATATTGACTTGCTGAGTCAATATTTTATTCTGAGCCAATATGGCATTCAGATTATCAATCTCAAGAACTCCTGTCTTTTGAGTCATCCCATTATTCACAGAATTTCTTTCAGAAGTGTACATGAACTGGTTATTTGCAACCATTTCAATGAGTTCCTGGGCTTCTGCAGGCATTTTCTTCAGATGAAGAGATCCACCAGCAGAGTGGTCCAATGATATCTTGGACAATTCAGACAGACCATCATAGAATATACATAAGATGCTCCATTCTGAAAGCATGTCAGAAGGACACCTTCTGATCAATTGCTTGTATCTTTCCCAAGTTTTATAGAGGGATTCACCTTCCTTCTGTCTGAAGGTTTGGACTTCCACTCTAAGCTTGCTCATCTTTTGAGGTGGAAAGAACTTGGCCAAGAAAGCATTGACCAACTTTTCCCAAGAGTTCAGGCTTTCTTTAGGTTGTGAGTCCAACCATATCCTAGCTCTGTCTCTTACAGCAAAGGGGAAAAGCATAAGTCTGTAGACCTCCGGATTAACCCCATTGGTCTTAACAGTGTTACAGATTTGCAAGAACTTAGCTAAGAACTGATGAGGATCTTCCAATGGAAGTCCATGAAACTTGCAATTCTGCTGCATTAGAGAAACTAATTGACGTTTAAGCTCAAAGTTGTTTGCTCCAATTACAGGAATTGAGATGCTTCTTCCATAGAAGTCAAAAGATGGTGCAGTAAAGTCACCAAGCATCTTCCTTGCATCTCCACCATTGTTGTTTGATTCGGCTGCCATGTTTACTTCCTTTTCAAAAATTTCTGTAAGGTCCTCTCTAGTGTGTGGTGCTTTAGCTTCTCTTAGCTTCCTCCTCAGAGTCCTTTCAGGTTCAGGATCAACTTCAAGAAGGATGTCTTTATCCCTGTTCCTACTCATATGAAAAAGAAGAGAACAGAAAAGAAGAAGAATCCTCTATGTCACAGTATAGAGATTCCTTTATGTGAGTAGAAGAATAGAAGAATGAGGTAGAGAGAGAATAAGAAGAATTTGAACACAGAGAGATGGAGAGGGTTCGAATTGTGAGTAGAAGAGAAGTGTTAGTAAATAAATAAATAAAATAGAAAGAGATGAGAGAGAGAGTATTCGAATTCTAAAAGGAGGGAGAAGAAAAATATTTTTATTTTATTTAATTAATTAAGTTAGAATTCGAATTTATTAAAAGAAATAAAATTAAATTAAAATTTAAAACAATTAGTTAATTAAAAAGAATTTTGAAAAAGTTATTAGTGGTTTTCAAAAATTAGAGAGAGAAAAGTAGTTAGGTGGTTTTGAAAAAGATAAGAAATAGTAAACTTTTAAAATCAAACAAAAAGTCAAGTAGTTAATTGAAAAACATTTGAAAATTTTGAAAAGATAAAGAGTTAGAAAAAGATTTTGAATTTAAATTTTGAAAAAGATATGATTGAAATTTATTTTGAAAAAGATTTGAAAAAGAAATTAAAAAGATTTGATTTTTAAAATTAAGGTTGATAACTTGACTAACAAGATACTAAAATATATGATTCTAGAATTTAAAGATTGAACATTTCTTAACAGGAAAGTAACAAACTTGAAATTTTTTTGAATCAAAATATTAAATGCTAGCAAAGATTTCGAAAATTATGAAATAAAATTAAGAAAAATATTTTAAAATTTTGTTTAAAGATTTTCGAAAACATTAAAAGAAAATTGAAAAAGATTTTGAAAAATTTTAAGAAAGAATTCGAAAATATTAAAAGAAAAATGAAAAAGATTTGATTTTGAAAAAGATTTGAAAAGATAGAGTTTTTAAATTGAAATTTTGACTTTATTAATAAGAAACAACTAAATTTTAAAATTTTTTGACTAAGTCAACTCAAAATTTCGAAATTTATGAGTAAAATAAGGAAAAGATATTATTTTTGATTTTTTTGAATTAATGAAGAAAGAGAAAAACAAAAAAATGACACATGGCATAAAAATGTAGGATCAAAACAAATAATACATGCAAGAACACTTTGAATGTCAAGATGAATACCAAGAACACTTTGAAGATCATGATGAACATCAAGAACATATTTTTGAAAAAAAATTTTAAGAAAAGAAAGACATGCAAGACACCAAACTTAAAAATTTTTGACTTTTAAACACAATAAATTCAAAAATGCATAAGAAAAATAAGAAAAGACACAAAACAAGAAAAATTAAAGATCAAACAAGGAAAATCATCAAGAACAACTTGAAGATCAATGAAGAACACAATGCATATATTTTCGAAAGTTAAAGAAAAATTAAAACATGCAATTGACACCAAACTTAAAATTTGACACAAGACTCAAACAAGAAACACAAAATTTTTTTGGTTTTTATGATTTTATTAATTTTTTTGTATATTTTTTTCGAAAATTTTGGAAAAAGAAAATAAAAAAATTCAAAATTTTTAATAAGAATTCCAGGATTCATGCAATGTTAGTCTAAAACTTCGGTCCAAAAGAATTAGACATGGCCAAATGGCCAGCCAAGCTTTAGCATAGAATTATAAATGAGAATCCAAAGGCTCATGCAATGTTTTCTAAAGCTTCGGTCCAAAAGAATTAGACATGGCCAAATGGCCAGCCAAGCTTTAGTATAACAAATATAGATATGTCCCTTCTCCAATGGAAAGTGGAAACCTCGGTCCAAAAGATTAGACATGGCTTAATAGCCAGCCAGGCTTCAACATATCTTCATGAAGCTCGAAGGTAGAATTCTTTCTTAAAAATTATTGAATGATTTTTTTTCGAAAACACATTTTTTTTCAAAAATAAAAATAAAAAGTTTAAACATAAAATAAAATTACCCAATCTAAGCAACAAGATGAACCGTCAGTTGTTCAAACTCGAACAATCCCCGGCAACGGCGCCAAAAACTTGGTGCACGAAATTGTGATCACACTTTTCACAACTCCGCACAACTAACCAGCAAGTGCACTGGGTCGTCCAAGTAATACCTTACGTGAGTAAGGGTCGATCCCACGGAGATTGTCGGCTTGAAGCAAGCTATGGTCATCCTGTAAATCTTAGTCAGGCAGATTCAAATGGTTATGAGGTTTTGATAATTAAAAGATAATTAAAACATAAAATAAAATGAAGATACTTATGTAATTCATTAGTGGAAATTTCAGATAAGCGTTTGGAGATGCTTTGTTGCTTCTGAACCTCTGCTTTCCTATTGTCTTCTTCCAATTAAGCGTGCTCCCTTCCATGGCAAGCTGTATGATCCTCTCGAATGAAAAATACTAGGTACGATCTTTGCACGGCTAATCAACTGTCGGATTTCTCGTCTCGGATGAAAAATACCAGGTACAGCTACCGCACGGCTAATCATCTGTCGGTTCTCATTAGCGTCGGAATAGGATCTCTCTATCCTTTTGCACACTGTCACTGTGCCCAACATTCGCAAGTTTGAAGCTCGTCACAGTCATCCCTTCCCATATCCTACTCGAAATACTACAGACAAGGTTTAGAATTTCCAGATCTCAGGAAAGCTGCCAATTGGTTCTAGCCTATACCACAAAGGTTCTAATCACGAATTCGGATGCTTGACAAACCCCATTTGTAGGATTTATCTTGTATTGATTTTTGGGGATTTTATCACCTTTTACCCATATTTATTCAAGAAATAGCATGGTTTTGTATATTCTCCTTTAATTGTGCTTGAATGTGAAAACATGCTTTTTAGGACTCAAAATAGCTAAATTTATTTCACCTTGATTCTATTAGATGCCTTGATATGTTTGTTAAGTGATTTAAGGTTTAGGAGGCAAAGATTGGATCAAGGGAATGAAGAAAGAAAGCATGAAAAGTTGGAGAACTCATGAAGAAATGAAAGAACCGGAAAGCTGTCAAGCCGACCTCTTTGCACTTAAACGACCATAACTTGAGCTACAAAGGTCCAATTGATGCGGTTCCAGTTGGGTTGGAAAGCTAACATCCGAGGCTTCGAAACGATATAAGATTTGCCATAGTTGCATCGCGCATAGGGGCGCGCACGTGCACGGTACGCGGACGCGCCGATGGTGGCACATGACCCACTTAATGCAAACGTGGCCAGCGATTTTAGAAGCCTTGTGGGCCCAATCCAACTCATTTCTGATGCTATTTAAGCCAAGGATTGAAAGGGAATCAACATACTTTTACATACTTTTTATACTTTAGAAGTTAGTTACCATTAGTTTAGTGGAGCTTAGTTTAGTAGTTAGAGTTAGTTTCTAGAGAGAGAAGTTCTCACTTCTCTCTAGAATTAGGATTAGGTTTAGTTCTTAGATCTAGATTTTAATTCATCTTCTTCTACTTCTATCTTCTCAATTCCTTGTTGTTACATTCATTCTTCTTCCATCCTTTTGTTGTAATTTCCTTTATGTTGTTCTTGCATTTTGTTGTAGATCTACTTTTGTTCCTTCCTTTCTCTTTCAATTCAATTGTGTTCATTTGATTTGTTGTTGTTTAATTCCTTGCAAATTGAGTAGTGTAGATTTACTTTTCTTGCAATTTTACTATGCTTTCCTTTTATGCCTTCCAAGTGTTTGATGAAATGCTTGGTTGGATTTTAGTGTAGATTTTGTTCCTCTTGGCCTAGGTAGAGTAATTAGTGACACTTGAGTTATCTAATTCCTTTGTTGATTGATAATTTGAGAGATTGCTAATCGGTTTGGAGTGCACTAAAGCTAGTCTTTCCTTGGGAGTTGGCTAGGACTTGTGGCTCAAGTCAATTCATCCACTTGACTTTCCTTTAATTAGTAAGGGTTAACTAAGTGGTAGCAATGAACAATTCTCATCACAATTGAGAAGGATAACTAGGATAGGACTTCTAGTTCTCACACCTTGCCAAGAGCCTTTTATAGTTGTTAGTTTATTTTCATTGCCATTTACTTTTCATGCTTCTTATCCAAAACCCCAAAATAACTCATAACCAATAACAAGACACTTTATTGTAATTCCTAGGGAGAACGACCCGAGGTCCAATACTTCGGTTTATAAATTTTAGGGGTTTGTACTAGTGACAAACAACTTTTTGTATGAAAGGATTAGTGATTGGTTTAGAAACTATACTTGCAACGAGAATTCATTTGTGAAATTCTATACCATCAAAAATCCATTCATCAAAATGGCGCCGTTGCCCGGGAATTGCAATGGTGTTATGTTATTGGTTATTGTATATATGTGAATAGTGTGAATATGTTTGCTTTTGTTAGCTCTTACTAGTTTTAGGATTTGATTTTCTTGCTTCTTATTTGATTTTGTTTTCATTCTCCTCTTGCTATCATGAATTCTCACCTTGGCTATGAGTTTGGTTATCAACATGTTGTAGGTGATGAGGACTATAATGGAGATATGTATCAAGGATGGGACAATCAAAGGTGGGAAGAGCCATATGCTTATGATCAATCCTCATGGCAACAACCCCCACCAATGCACTATGAGGAAGAGCCATTCTTTGATGCATATCAATCAAATGGCTATGGTGAATCTCCTTGTAATTTTCAAGAACCACCACCATATGCCTATGAGTCATATCCTCAACATGACCCTCAACCACACTCACAAGCCTATTTTCAACAAACACCTTCATACGACCCTAATCCATATCCATCCTACCAACAACCATATGAGCCATATGAACCACATATAGAGCCACCACCATTCCAACATCAATATTTTCAAGAGCCACCTCCTCCACATTATTGCCAAGATGAACCACCTCCAATATATGAAAATTTTCAACCACAAGATGAATACTACTTTCCACCACAACCTCCCATGGAAGAATACTCATATCCATTGATCCAAGAGCCACATGATCCTAATCATATTATCCAAGAGGAACAAGAGTCAAGGGATCGTCTCAAGGAAGCATTGGATCAATTTCAAGCAACCATGGAGTGTGTTGTGCAACAAGTGGAAAGAGTGGAAATTATTGAACCACCACAACTCTACCAAGAAGAACCACCTTCCTACTATGAACCCTTCCCCCAAATTGATGAACCCTTCCATCCACCCCAACCTCCAATGGATGACATCCTTGATGTTCTTGTTCAAGGACAAGAGGAAATGAAAAGGGATGTGCAACAATTCACGGCCGCCTTGGATGAGGAGGTAAACCGGTTAGCATCCCAATGCTTGAACACTCAAGGAACTCCCATGGCTACATGTGGGGAATCAAATGAAGAGCATAACATGAAAGAGAGATTGGTGGAGAATGAGGGAAGTTGCTTTGTATTAGAACAATTGGAGGAAGCTATGATTATTGAAGAAAGGGAAGAATTGGTTGAAGACTTAGGAGATGCGGAGCCTCCATGGGAATCTAGAATTGAAGAAAACCCCTCCAAGATGATTGAAATTGATGCTAGGAAGGAAAGTGCACACCTTCCAAGACATATTCCATATGAAGACTTGGATGGGATAGAGCAAGAAGTGAGTTCCCTTAGTGATGAAGATCAAGCATCAAACCTTAGTGGTGAAGAATCCTTTGAGCATGAAGAACCTTCTCCCAACAAGATGGAAAGCAATGTGGAGGTAAATTTTTCTTATCCTCCCATTTATGACTTGAGTAGGAGAAAAGGTTTATATAAAATTGTTGAACAAAGGATTATAATTGAGAAGTCTTGTGAAGAGGTGAAAATCCTTCAAAAAAGGAGGATGGGAATTGAATACGCTTTATCAAAACCCTGGGAGTTGTCTTTGCCTAGGTTTCCATCTACTCCTTCATTTGAGTGGGTAAAATTCATTTCTATTAGCTTCATTATCCCACTTGAGTATGGCTTGCTCGAAACGGATGGTCAACTTAGGATGCTTTGTGGGATAAAGCGTAAGCGAAAGATGTTTCGTGGTTGGCGTTGCAAATCAAGGCTCATTTTGGTTGATACTTCAAGAGTTGAATACAAAGGTGGGAATAGTGCTCAAATAGATGGGTCTAGGAGGATTGTTGGCCACTATATAAAGAATTCACCTTACTCACCACCCGGTTGGACTAATAATGATGATCAACCTCAAGACGGGTGTGAAAATAAAGTGTGGGATCCCGGATTACAAGAAGAGGATCAACTTTCGGAACCCCAAGCTTGTGAAGAACTCCATCAAGACTTGGCTCAATCCATGAAGAATCTTGGGGCACAATGGAGAACCAAGCATTGGTGGGAGTTCCAAGATGAATACAAGCACAAGCCACCTTGATGAGGAGCTCCCCATAAGTCCAACTTAAGGACAATAAACAAAAGTGTTAGGTGGGAGACAACCCACCATGGTAAAATCCTTTCATCTTCTCTTTTGTACATATTGATAGAATTAGTTTAATTTCATGTTTTGTTTAGATAGTTGAGTTTAATTGGTAGTTTAGTATGTTAAATAAGGTTTTAGGGTGTTTTGGTAGATGCTTGGAGGTTTAGAATGCTGAGATTGGTGCAAAAACATTAAAAAAAAAAAAAAAAAACGGCCATCGGCGCGTTAGCACGCTGTGCGCGCGCGCGCACATTGCACTTCCGCAACTTCTGGTACAAAAATCAGAGAGTTGTGCGCGCATTGTGCCAGCATTGTGCTGGGAGCACAAGCTCATCCACGCGTAAGCGCGCTGTGCGCGCGCGCGGATCGTCCCTGCTGCATCCACGCGTAAGCGCGCTGTGCGCGCGCGCGCGGATTTGCTCCCTGCTTTTCTCCTTCCTCCTTTCTCCTTCCTCTTTCCTCCTCTCTTCTTCTTTCTTTCTAATTTTTTTTCTCCTTCCTCTCTTAGAAATTTTTTTTCCTTTTAATATAAATGAAATTTTTTTTAATAAAGAAAAAAATAATAATAGTAATAATATAATAATAATAAATAAATAAATAAATAAAATACTAAAAAAATAAAACAAAAAAAAATTTTTTTTTCTCTCTTTTCCTCCATTTTCTTTTATTGCATTTGCTTGTTTTCATTCATTGCATTTTAATCTTGTTTTTTTACCTTGTTCTCATTTTACTTTCTAAGTTTTCCATTTTAATAATAGTGATTGAACTTTCCTACTCAATTGTTGAGACTTTCTTACATTATTTTGATGCTTCTTGACTTGTTTGATATTGTTGGGTGATGAAACTTTTAAATCAATGCTTCATCTTGTATGACTTTTGTGTCTTTGTGCATTGATATGACCTCATCTTGTCTTTCAAGACCCACTTCTTCTCATTTGAACTTGATGCTCAACACACTCTCCATGCTTTAACTTTACTCTTGCATCAAGTATCAGTTGATATGCCTTTTGCTTATTTGATTTCTCACTCACATGTTGTAGCTACCATGTAGTAGAGAATCATACTCTTATTTGGCATTAGCCCCCGTCTATGTTCTATTTATTTTGATATCTTTGTTGTAGGCTTAATTTTCTTTCTTTTTCTTTCCTTTTAGGTTGGCCACCAAGAAGGGAGAAAGGAAAAGCTTTTAAATGGGGCACCAAACAAGTCCTCCGCGCAGCCTTGTGAAGAAGCTCATCAATTGTAGCAACCCGTCCACCTTTCTCTTCTTTGCATGCACCGAGGATGGTGCAATCTTCAAGTGTGGGGAGGTCGTCTGACCGATCTCCATGGGTAAAAAAAAAAAAAAATTTCCTTTTCAACACCAATTTTTTTATTTTCTTTAATTAGATTAGCTATTGCATTGCATGATAGGTTGCATGTTAGTTAGAATTTGTACATATTTTTACCACTTCTTTGTTATTAGGACTACTTGGTTAGGGTGATGATTTTCTTTCTAAGAAACCGTTTTAGGGTAACCTACCAATTTGAAAATTTTTGTTGAACTTGCTTGAAAGAATTTATTTTGGAACATGGTCTTTGAGCTAAGAACATAAGCAAGTGAGATTTGTGCCTAATTGCGTGGTTACATCTTATAACCACTTATTTTTCCTTCTTGTGTGCATTATTCTCTTCCTATGATTGTGATCTTTGATTTGTTTGATTCTTTATGTCCATTATTTGGTGTATTCATGCATTTATATGATTGAGGCCATCATTTCGTTAGCTCACTCACCCAAATGGCCTTACCTTCTATCTTCCTTTGTTATCCAAATTTAAGCCTACGATTAACCCACTTTGTTCTTAATTTAGCACATTACAAGCCTTAAAGCGGAAAACAATAAAAGTCCTTATTTGGATCTTTGATTAGCTTAGGCTAGTGTGTGTGAGTATCATTCAAGTGTGGGAACCTTGGGACATTGGGTGAATAAAAGGGTAGTTTTGTATTATTATTGTAAATATTGGGAATTTGGTACATACTCATGCGTTAATTAAATGTAAGACCTTATGCATTGATATTCTTGAAAAAAAATGAGAAAAATAAAAGAAAAAGAAAAAAAAAGAAAAAAAATAAATGTGAAAAAAAAAAGAGAAAAAGAAAAGAAAAGAAAAAGAAGAAAAAGAAAGAAATAAAAAGGGGACAAAATGTCCCAAAGTAAAGTCCAATAAAGATCAATGCATAAGTATTGTGAAATGAAAAGGGATGCATGAGTATGTGAAAAAGTGAGGAAGGGGTAGTTAGATTAGTACTTAATTGTATAGGTCATTATATAGGTTAGGTGGGAAAGCTTAAGTTAATCAAAGATTCAAATCCTAAGTCCACTAGCCATATATGATCCTACCTTGACCCTAGCCCCATTACAACCTAAAGAAAAGACCTCATGATACATGTATGCATGCATTGAATAATTGTTGATTGTTAGATGAAAAACAAATCTTGGAAAGCATGATTAGGGGAAAATTGAGAGAATCAACCCCAAACACCGAGCGACTAGAGTGCAAACACTTCCGGTGAGGGTTCGATGCTCAATTCCTTGATTCCCGGCTTTCATGAGCGTTCTTCTTGCAAGTCTACTTGAACTTCATTTTGATATTCGAATTGGTAGGATTCATGAATCGTTATATGATCTTGACCCTACTTGTGCATGTATGACTTGGAGGATTGATTTTTAACCAAGTAGGTAAAACCATTTTGCATTTAGTTGCATCCATTTAGATAATTGCATATAGTTTAGGTTGCATACAGTTTATTTACATTGAATAAATATTGATACCCTTTGTTTCTCTCTTGGCTTAAGCATGAGGACATGCTTGGTTTAAGTGTGGGGAGGTTGACAAACCCCATTTGTAGGATTTATCTTGTATTGATTTTTGGGGATTTTATCACCTTTTACCCATATTTATTCAAGAAATAGCATGGTTTTGTATATTCTCCTTTAATTGTGCTTGAATGTGAAAACATGCTTTTTAGGACTCAAAATAGCTAAATTTATTTCACCTTGATTCTATTAGATGCCTTGATATGTTTGTTAAGTGATTTAAGGTTTAGGAGGCAAAGATTGGATCAAGGGAATAAAGAAAGAAAGCATGAAAAGTTGGAGAACTCATGAAGAAATGAAAGAACCGGAAAGCTGTCAAGCCGACCTCTTTGCACTTAAACGACCATAACTTGAGCTACAGAGGTCCAATTGATGCGGTTCTAGTTGGGTTGGAAAGCTAACATCCGGGGATTCGAAACGATATAAGATTTGCCATAGTTGCATCGCGCATAGGGGCGCGCACGCGCACGGTACGCGGACGCGCCGATGGTGGCACATGATCCACTTAATGCAAACGTGGCCAGTGATTTTAGAAGCCTTGTGGGCCCAATCCAACTCATTTCTGATGCTATTTAAGCCAAGGATTGAAAGGGAATCAACATACTTTTACATACTTTTCATACTTTAGAAGTTAGTTACCATTAGTTTAGTGGAGCTTAGTTTAGTAGTTAGAGTTAGTTTCTAGAGAGAGAAGCTCTCACTTCTCTCTAGAATTAGGATTAGGTTTAGTTCTTAGATCTAGATTTTAATTCATCTTCTTCTACTTCTATCTTCTCAATTCCTTGTTGTTACATTCATTCTTCTTCCATCCTTTTGTTGTAATTTCCTTTATGTTGTTCTTGCATTTTGTTGTAGATCTACTTTTGTTCCTTCCTTTCTCTTTCAATTCAATTGTGTTCATTTGATTTGTTGTTGTTTAATTCCTTGCAAATTGAGTAGTGTAGATTTACTTTTCTTGCAATTTTACTATGCTTTCCTTTTATGCCTTCCAAGTGTTTGATGAAATGCTTGGTTGGATTTTAGTGTAGATTTTGTTCCTCTTGGCCTAGGTAGAGTAATTAGTGACACTTGAGTTATCTAATTCCTTTGTTGATTGATAATTGGAGAGATTGCTAATTGGTTTGGAGTGCACTAAAGCTAGTCTTTCCTTGGGAGTTGGCTAGGACTTGTGGCTCAAGTCAATTCATCCACTTGACTTTCCTTTAATTAGTAAGGGTTAACTAAGTGGTAGCAATGAACAATTCTCATCACAATTGAGAAGGATAACTAGGATAGGACTTCTAGTTCTCACACCTTGCCAAGAGCCTTTTATAGTTGTTAGTTTATTTTCATTGCCATTTACTTTTCATGCTTCTTATCCAAAACCCCAAAATAACTCATAACCAATAACAAGACACTTTATTGTAATTCCTAGGGAGAACGACCCGAGGTCCAATACTTCGGTTTATAAATTTTAGGGGTTTGTACTAGTGACAAACAACTTTTTGTATGAAAGGATTAGTGATTGGTTTAGAAACTATACTTGCAACGAGAATTCATTTGTGAAATTCTATACCATCAAAAATCCAATCGTCAATGCTCTGTTGTCAGGAAAGACGATGTGAACTGTGGATCAGAGACCCAAGAGAGTATACTCTGGCTGTCGTCCAATGACTATGTTGAACATCATGTAGACCGCTTGTGGTTGTCAGGCACGCGGATCTTGGCTAAGCGAGTAACGAAGATAGTGGGTGATTGTCACGGGTCACCCCTTCATTCTGACTTAACTAAATTAAGTACGAGAGTACATCTTGGAGAAGAAGTAAGCATGAATTGAAAGAAAAACAATAGTACTTGCATTATTTCATGAAGAACAGCCGAGCTCCACACCTTAATTTATGAGGTGTAGAAATTCCACCATAGAAAATACATAAGAGAAAAGAGGTCTAGGCATGGCCGTGAGGCCAGCCTCCAAACGTGAACAATGGCATAAGCTCGATCAGAGTTGCCTCCAATACAATAGTAAAAAGTGCTATTTATACTAAATTAGTTACTAGGGATTACAAAAAATAAGTAACTAAGTGCAGATAGTGCAGAAATCCACTCCCAGGGCCCACTTGGTGTGTGCTTGGGCTGAGCATTGAAGCTTTCACGTGCATAGGCCATTCTTGGAGTTAAACGCCAGCTTGGGTGCCAGTTTGGGCGTTTAACTCCAGTTTTGGTGCCAGTTCTGGCGTTTTACGCCAGAAAAGGGTCTCTAGCTGGCGTTTTACGCCAGTTTGGGCCATTAAATCTCGGGCAAAGTATGGACTATTATATATTTCTGAAAGCCCAAGATGTATACTTTCCAATGCAATTGAGAGCGCGCCAATTGGGCTTCTGTAGCTCCAGAAAATCCACTTCGAGTGCAGGAGAGTCAGAATCCAACAGCATCTGCAGTCCTTTCTCATCCTCTGAAACAGACTTTTGCTCAAGTCCCTCAATTTCAGCTAGAAAATACCTGAAATTACAGAAAAACACACAAACTCATAGTAAAATCCAGAAATGTGATTTTTGCATAAAAACTAATAAAAATATAATAAAAAGTAACTAAAACATACTAAAAGCTATGTAAAAACAATGCCGAAAAGGGTATAAATTATCCGCTCATCAATGAGTGTGGAGGTTTTTTTGCCAATTGTTTGGCAATCTGGCTAACTTGCATATCTAAGTTTCTTATAGCAACTTTTTTATTCTTGAAATTATCCCTTGTCTCCATTATGAACTCTTTGGTTGGTTGCTTGAATTTCTTGAAAAATTTATCCAATGTGTTGTCAATAGGAGGCTTCTGAAAACTTTGTGGTTGTGTTGAAGATGACCCTTGTTAATATGAAGTGTTAAAATTTCTTTGTTTTTGATTCCCCCACCCACCAACATGGATTGTATGTCTTTGAGTAAGGATCATTTTGTTGGTTTCTTAAAAAATTTCTCATGTAGTGCAGTTGCTCCCAAGAGGGTTGCTCTTCCTTGAACAATGCACAATCTTCATCTTGATGGGCTCCTCCACATAATTTGCATGTTGCAACTTGTGTCCTCACTGCTAAGACTTGCATGTTGCCCATTTGTCTAGTGAGTGAGCTGAGTTGTTGAGCCACAGTTTTATTTTGTGCCAGAAGAGCTTCCAAGGTGTCTAGCTCTATAACCCCTTTCTTCACTATTCTTTCATTGCCATACTTGTAGTGGTTATTGGTCACTGTCTTTATCAATTCCAAGGCTTCTTCTAGTGTCTTTCGTGCAAGGATCCTCCAGCTGAGGAATCAATTAGGGTCCTTGAGGCTTGAGACACTCCATCATAGAATGTTTGGAGTTGTAGCCACTCAGGGAATGTATGATGAGGACATTTTCATCATGTCGTCCCAAGTTGCTATACTTTTCCAGGGTTGAGATTGGAGCCACTGTTTGGCCCTATCCTTTAAGGAGAATGGAACAACCTCAACCTTATTGCTTTTTGAGAAATCCCATTGCTCTTGACTGTATCACATATCTGCAAAAAACTAGATATGTGCACATTCAAATGCCACTGAATTGGTCTTGCTGCGCTAATTGGATGAGGGAAGGCTTCAATTCAAAATTATTAGCCTCAACAGTAGGCCTCACTATGCTACTTCCGTAGGTATCAGTAATGGGCAGGTGAAATCCCCAAGAGTTCTCCTTGTATTATTTTGTCCTTCAGCTATCTTCTTCTCCTCTTCTCTCTTGGCTCTTGCCTCCTTTTTTAATTGGAATAGAGTCAATTCAATTTCAAGATCGTATTGAAGAGATTCGTTCGAGTTTTCACTCCCTTCAATGTCAGAATTGTATTGAAGGGGTTCTTTTGAATTATTATTCCCTTGCATTCATGGAGAGAAAAATATATCAAAAGCACCAGTGGAAAGGTAAAACAAAATATTTAATTGAAAGAGCAAAACCAAAAACAAAACACCAAACTTAACTTAAAGTACCGTGTAGGTAAAATAAAACTAAACTGATTAAAACCCTAATGACCAAAGGAAATAAAACAAAAACAAAAACCCAATAATGAAAAGAAACTAAACAAAAACACAAACCCTAATAATAAGAAGAAAATTAAACTAGAATGAAAACAAAATAAACACGACCTAATTTAGCAATTCAACCCAACGTATGATGTCAATCTCAATCAATCCCCAGCAACAACATCGAAAAATTGATGAGTGAAAACTAATGCTCATAGAAATCGGCAAGTGCATTAGATCATTCAAGTAATACCACGGTGAGTGGATATCATTCTCACGAGGATTAAAAGATTGATCACACAAATATCGAATTAAATTGCTAATTAAATAAATAGAACCTGAAATTGAGAATTGTTGTGACTTGCTGGAAACTTGAAAGGCTTGAAACTTGAAGAATGAAGGCTTCGAACAGTGAGTGTTGAGTTTGGAGATGTCAATAGTGATAAATGTCTAGGGTTTCAGAGATGTTCATGTACTAAGAAAAATCAAACCTTGTTATCCTAATTCTAAAGTTTGCAAATCTTTGTTCACGAGAAATCTAAAGTAATCGATTTTCGATGTCTCAACTCCTCGATTTCTCTTTAATTAATCAACTTTTAAAGAGGTTAAGTTAAAAAAATCCAATTCAGTTCCTCAATGAGAAAAAACAATTTTCGAGAATTGTCCTAATCAATTCAAACCTAATCTTATTTTAATTAGAATGATTAAGATAATCTTTAATCAATTCAAATCTTAAAATTCAAAACAGAATCAATTCAAAACTAATTAATTACACAATCTTCTTCAATCTTCAATTTGAAATCATATCTTTGACACTGGGCCTTGTAGGATGATTGCTGGAGGATGCACTAGGCTAGCCTTCTTGGTTAGGGCATGACACGCTGGCTTCACTACGTGACACGCCCCCTTGAATTGTGGGTCAGGGCATGGCACACCCTGCTTGCACGTGGCATGCCTGAACTTTGGTTGCTCTACGACTGACTTAGCTCCTCATGCATGGCACACCTCTCTTTGAATATAGCACGCCTTGTTGTGATTGTTATGGAGCGTGGGACGCTATGCACAACGTGGCACACTCCCTTGCTTGAAGTGGGCTTGTGCATACGCACAAGATGAGATTGTTCATTCAGGGCATCACACGCCTTGCATAGCATGGCACGCTTTCTTCAATGTGGAAAGTCTTTAATTTTGGCGATCCTAGGGTGTGGCACGCTCTGCATGGCATGACACGACTCCTTCAAGTTTGGGTACATGTACGTATGCACAAGCGTGTGTGTACGCATGCACTGAGAGCCACTCTCTAATTAATGCGTGCGGTCCTCTGTGTGTGTGCGCACACCTCCTGCTTCTTCAAGAACTTTGTTTTGTTGCTCCTTTGATCATCCTTTCTTTTGATGCTTGATTTGCCTTTCTTTTAATCAAAATTTCTTCAAAACACTTAGCAAATACCTTAGTAGTAAAAGATACTTAAAAGTGACAAGATTAAAAGATAAGACAAGATTAAAAGATAAGACTGTAATTAAACCTTAGAAAACAATGAATTAAAGACAGAAAAATAACTCAAGATGCGAACGCATCACCTTTCTGTCGAAAAATCCGATGGTAAATCTATTGGTGCAAGTCAACGCTAAATCCGACGGTAATTTCGACGGTACTCAACAATTTTCTTATAGTGTAATTAATTTGCAAAAATGACTTACCAGGTGTAGTTTGAAATAAGAGATGTGTATTATTTAAAATGATGGATTGCAGGTTGGGATTTCTACTGAATTTTCTTTCACATGCTACAGTTGTATCTGGCTACTAGCTATTGCTGCTCCTTTTTTATTTTTGTAATTGAAGGTTTGGTGCATTTTAAATTTGATTTTTCTGTTTAATTGAATTCTCTTATTTCTTTTTAGTTTTAATAGTAAACTTTGATATTTGAACTTGTTTGTGAATTTTTAACAAAAAATTATAGACAAATTATTATAAAAAATTGTAAAAATTTGAATTTTGTTAGTTTAGAAATAATTGAATTTAAATATTTAAAATTATATATTGAATTTTCAAATAATTTAAAAAAAATTGAACAAGAGAGGTCAACACAAAAAGTGGAGCAAGAACAACAACAAGCAAATAGAAAAGTAAAAAAAGAACAACAAAAAAAGCAAAAGAAAAATCGCAAAGCAGTTCATCAACCATTTTTTGCGCTCCTCCTTTCCTATAGTGTACTCCTGATTTTATACTCCTAATTTTGTACTCGTAGAAACATCTCCAGCTACTCCAAGCTTACTAAAACTCTGTCAATCTGACTGCAAGATCGACCTCTGAACCATGTAAACTTTCGATCGCTAAGCGAAAGTCCACCAGATGCATATCTTCTTGTATCCAATTCTTAGAATCGTCTGCAGTCATTGTTAATCTAGTAGCATTCTTTCTCCCCTCCACCTGCACAATCTCATTGAATTCTCCCATGGAGACTGACATAACTTTCCATTATAACTCAATTTCTCCTACATAGTAAGTTTCTCTTCTCTTGTATGAGCCCCCATACACCAAAGAAAGCACAATTGAAATTATTTTTAATAAGACCCCTTCAACACACAACCAACGCTCCCCTTTATGACAGCGACTCATTTTAAACATTATTTCATCCCAAATTAATAGCAAACAGCCCGAAGCACCTTCCGACCTAATGTATTTCATCCCACAGCATCACCATCACTCCTCCAAATTCTTATTACATCAAATTTCGTCGCTACCTGCCTCTTAGTCTCAAACAAACTTAATACATTCAATTTATATTTATGTTTATCGTTGGATTTATGTCGGTAAATCTACCGATAGTTATTAATAAATAATATATTACTATCAAATTTACCGAGAATAAATTCGACAATAACAAATTTCAGAATTTCACCAATTAAAAATTTATATTTGCCACTAAATTTACAGGTAATTAACAGTAAATAAAAAATTCACTGATAAACAATTATCAACAAAATTTATACTCTTAAATTTATTTTGCCGAAAAATTAAGCAGTATCTAACGACTTTTTCTATAGCGTTTTTAATATAAATAATCTAAGGATTAAAAGATTCAAAAATTCCAATAGGTTGATCCACCCACCATTATTTTAAAGTGATATTCGTATCATCTACTAATCTAAATATTAATTAATAATTAAACCCCCAAAAATGGAATAAAAATGTTCTAGTGGCAACATGTGCATCAAAATGTGAATTGGATGGTCACAAACATAGGTATCAAAGATATGAATTTAAATTGGGTCCACTTGGTTTCATGCGTTAATCATTATTCATTAATGGCATATTTCCTTCCTTTTTTTTTTTTTTTTTTGGGTTATAGACGGCATATCTTTTCATTACCCTTATATAAATATAAATAACAATAATGTATAAATAAAAGTTGGGCATAATCTTAGAGAGCCCCACAATCCAGATTTTCAGTACCTTCAATTCCAAAATATGAGATGATAAGGTGATTTTTCAACCTCCTTTCTAAAGACTTGACATTGTCAATACAAGTGGCCCCAATTTATTCCCAAATTGTGCCTTATCTAAAATTAAAGAATACATAAAGTGGAGAAATGAGAATAATAATTAAAAATCCACTTACATTTTATAGTTTCATTTTGTGATTCTCCCTAATAATATAAGATATATATATATAGAGAGAGAGAGATGACATAAACTACGTACAGAGTCTAACTTAGGTAATAATACTAACTATTTTATAAGGAGTTATAATAATTTAAAGTTAAATAATAATTAAGCAAACTAACTAAGAAATGAATGCTTATAATCATAACTTTAAAATTAATTGTTTAGGAAAAATAACAGAAGATCGGCCTAAAATTAATTTATTTTATATTTTTTTAATTATTGTTAGAATAATTAAATAATATTAAATATACAACACTACAAAAAACACCATTAAAATCAATAGCCAAATCGACGGTTTAAATTTTTAAATGTTACATTTATAAAATTATAAATTATTAACGACCATATAACTATTTATATTGTCTCCTTTTATTAGTCTAAATTTTTTAGAGGAGTGATTTTTGGATATAGTATCAGAATTCTGTTTTTAAAAAATCTAGAATTTAATCTTGGTGAATGAAAAAAATAACATGAGATAAATAAAAACAAAGACTTATATAAAAAATCTAATAAATTTAAAAAAGACTATTAAAAGTAATATGAAATGTTTTTATTAAAAAATTCATTCTCCCACCTTCATACATGCAGGGAACCCAAAAAGGTCGCATTATTCCTTTCTATCTTCCTTTAAAATAAAATAAAATAAAATAAAAAATTGGTAGCTAGTTATCATTTAGGAATGTGGAACAATGGTACTATTTATAAGTGAAATTATTTATGCGGTTGTGTCTCTAGCTATGCTTTTCTAACACAAACACACTGCAAACAAGTCAGCCTCTTATCATATTAAACTATTCCCTTCTTTATTGAATTGCAACTTCAAGTTTCAGCCACTGAAAGCTTTGTCTTTTCATGTTTTCCATTGTCCCAATTAACCTAATTTAAGTTGAAGATTTGGGTCAGATTCCATGATTCACACAATCTTGCTTACGTGAAGCCGCACTTATTGCTCTGCTATACCACACGACTACACGATTATACATACATCTGTGTACATATATATGTTAACAAGTATGGATATTTGTAAATATAAAATTTAGATGTTTATAATCACATAAATAATAAATAAATTTGTTGTAAACATTAAAAAAACATAAGGTATCTAATTACGAATCACGTCAAAATTCAGAAGTAATAAAGTAGATATTGACTTAATAATATATGAGAATTTATTAGACTATGTTTTGATTTGATTGTGTTTATAAACACACAATATATACACACAACTGAATATAATATGTTTAATTACACATATTGAGATATATATAGAAATAGAGTAATAGAAAGCTAATATTTATCAGTTAATATTAAATAATTTTTTATATTATTTTATTTATTTTAAATTTTAAATTTAAATAATTATAAACCTTTACTTTTAATAAATCTTAAATTCTTTAAAAAATATAAAAATGGTTAGAATTAAAATAACTAATATTAACTAATTAAAAAGTTGATTCTCTCTACTTTTTCTAAAATTAAAAGAGACTAGCTGGTAAGATTGAAATATATAATTTGAATATGAATTTAAAAAATTTTTAAAAGTTTTTACATTATTTCTTAATCCGATAGATTAAGGATTATAACTGACTAATAAGTTGTGGAATTCGAATTTCACTAAAGTAATGCTACATGGCTAGCAAATATTTTCATTTTTAGCCAGTATTTAGCGAGTAATAATTTGCACCTATATCTACAGACGTTTTACACACAAAAAATATATAATATACACCTATATTTACAAGAATTTTCCACATATAAATCAATAAGTTTACACCCATAAATCAATACAATTTATACTCATATTTCTTTAAAATTTACATACATAAATTAGTAAAATGATAATTTAATATTTGTACTAGTTAAATGATGACTAAAAATACTAAAAATTACTTAAATGAATTAATAAACTAATTACTATATCAGTTTAAGTTGGTTAATAAATTTTATTTTTTCATATCCTCTATCTACCTATCTATCTATTATGTTTCAAACATATCGTTACCGTATAAAAATAATTTTGATTGATATGGAATATGGACGTAGTGTTGTATTATTTATATTATATTCTTTATTCATTAACGTGGAGCTTTCCCTCTATATGCCACATACATACATTGATATTATATTTAGCATGCATGAATCATGATCAAATCCATATAATTAATTAATTAATTTAGGTCCCTTTAACTTGTGGACATCAGCACATGGCTGTCTAGGTCATGATGGTTGTTTCATAAATTAGTTGAAGTGATATGACACCTCATGTGTTCCTATATAAACCCCTCAAACTTTCATTCATAATACAAACACACACAATTCATTGAAGCTTGTTTAATTTCTTCTTTCTCTTCTATTGGCAAAGAAAACAAAGATGGCTTCTCATCAAGTTTGTGAAACTCTTGGATTCATCAACGGTGACGATGAGGTCATGGAAATCAACGGTGCTTTTCTCATCTCACTGATGGATGAATCATCATTTGATGATGATCATGATGCTGCTGAAAGTGATGATGATCATGATGATAGGTTAAACAGCTTGATCAGATCATTTGAGGCTGAAATAATAACAAGTGGAAGCAATAACAATAAGAACATGGAATTAGGTCATGGTGATTATTCAGAATCATCATGGACCATGATGGGACACGTGGACGGCCAGGATTACTTGGCCTCATCAAACGATGAATTTGGGGTGGAATGGGTGGATATGGATTTCGTGCCATCCTCACCGTGTGATCATCATGACAATAGCTGCTGGTGTATTGATGATCCTTATGATGGAGTAGTTGTTGAGAATAATAGCTTGAAGGATTATGAAGGGTATGTAATAGAAGAACAAAATGATAGCAATTCATTATTTTGGCAAGACAGTTATTATAACATAGTGAGATGAGATTGATTATGCAATAATGATGATGTTAAGTAATTTGGAATTCTCAAATTAATGAAAATAGTGCAGTACTCGTGCGATAATATAAGCACAAAAATTTTATATTAAGGTGTGGTTTCTTATTTTTCCATATACTTTCGTAGGTAAATTACACTGCTAATATGGTGTAAAGTTCAGTAGAATTATCTATATATCATAGTAATTAACCATCAGTATTCGGTAACAATAATAGAGAGTATGTAGGAGAAATTATTCTATTAATTGGATTAGTCAATAAAATGTTGTAGGTATAAAATGGAATTTGAAATTCTAATATTTACTTAAACAAACAGGTGAATTAATCACTCAATTAATTTAAATTAATTATAATCCAATGATAGTTATTGTTAGAACAATTTGTTAATTTGATTAAATATTCAAATGACTTACTCTCAAGAAATTTATTGTGCTCATTGGTTACACAATTACTGGCACGTTTAAAATGTTAGTTCTAATAAAAAATTAAACATCAAATGATCCAATAAATATAAACATTAGGGATAATGGGTTAAAAATTTAACGCTTGAATTTATCCTAACTAAAAAATTTAGAAAAATGATAGAGAAGTTGGTGATTCCCACTCAGTATAATTTTGTGCATAAATGTCATAATTCTGATAATATTATTATTGTTCAAGAAGTTTTTCACTCAATAAAAAATAAGAAAGGAGCAAAGAGATGGATGAATATTAAGATTGATCTGCAAAAAGATAGGCTCAAGCAGAGCTTCATCAGATATACTCTTTTCGACATAGGGGTTCTTACTAACTTTGTTGAACTGATTGCTGCTAGTTGTATTTTCATATACTAAAATGAGGGTATTATTAAATGATGAACTCTTAGAAGAATTTTTTTCTTCTAGAGGAATTCGGAAATGTGACCCCATCTTTTCCTATATATCTTTGTTTTGTGCATTGAGCTAGTGTCTCAGCTCATCTTTCGGCTACTATTGACCACGATTTCTAAAGACTCATATCCATCTCAATCAAGAGACTCCTGCTCTGTCACATTCTTGCTTTGCGAATAACTTGATTCTCTTTGCTGAAGCTACTATGGAATAGCTAACATTATTAGCAAAATTTTAGATGCTTTTTGTTAGAGTTTGGGGTCAGAAAGTGGGTGATAAGAAAACTTGCATCTTCTTCCTTAAGAATGTGGAAAACCATGTTATGAGTGAGATTAATAATTCACTGAACTTTGCAAGGACGGATGATCTTGAAAAATATCTTAGTGTCCCTCTTCTCTACTCCAAGGTTAACAAAGATACCTATATTGGAATTATTAATAAGATGAATTATGGGTTGAATAGTTTGAAAGCATCCTCCTTATCCTTGCATGGAAGAGCCACTATGGTAAAATATGTTCTGACATCTCTTCCCTCTTATAGTATGCAAACTGTCATTGTTTCTGTTTCTACTCGTAATATGCTTGATCGCAAATATAGGAACTTCTTGTAAGTATTTCAAAAAAATTTCATCTTTTGAATTGGAAAGAAGTTAGCAAGCCAAGAAGCTCGAGAGGGATTGGCATAAGGCACGAGAGGGATGTTAACTACGCTTTCATGATGAAGATTGGATGGGGTTTAGTTGAGAAGAAATACTCTCTATGGGTTTGTGTCCTTGGGTATAAGTATAATTATGGGAATGATATCCTACCAGAGGTTGATAAGAAGAACTCAAGCTCCAACCTTTGGATCAGAAAGGTGTTTGCTCCACCTGAGAGGAAGATAAGAGTAACTATGTTTGGCAGATCGAGAATGGAAGCCTTATTAACTTCTAGAACCACAGATGGGTGCTAAATCTTGGAGCTCTGTCTCACCACTCCACATAGGCAAATTCATCTCCTAACCTATATACTTCCTTGATGGATTTTCTTCCAATTTTAGGAGCATGGGATGAGAATAAACTCAAAAAGTGGTTGTTGGTTGGTGTTGTTATGAAAATTGCTACACTTTTTCCTCTCTTCTTGTGGAAGGGAACCAGCTCGATTGCTTGGGCATGGTCCTCTGATGGAGCCTTCAATTTCAAGTCTGCTTACCAAATCATTCATGACGTGCCTGCCACTGCTGACTACCTCTTCAACCTTGTGTGAAAGTGAAGGAGATCTAGTTTGGCAATGTCTTCAGCCGATGAAGACTATTAGTGGCTAAACGTGATTGGCCCATTGATAACCTATCAATGAAAAATGAGTGGTCTATTTTGTTTGGAGTAGCTATATCGTCCTTGTCGTACTTCAGAAACAGGTTAATCTTTAATAATCGGATGATGTATCCTGCTATTACAGCCTCGTCCATCCATGTGACATCTTATGAGATCATAAATCTGCACTACTAGGCGTGGCAAACAAGCCTAAATCTATCGGGCTGGCCACATAACCCGCCAAAAAAGATGAGCCAGGCTAAAAATCTGAGACCACCATACTTAAAAGCCCGCCTAACCCGCATTCCTTAAATCTTGGGCTTTGATGGGCTTTGGCGGGACGGGCAGGCTTCCTCGGCGGGCCTAGTGCTTTTTTGGCTAGGGGTGTTTTTACAAAAAACTTGGTTTATGATTATGTTTATTACATATTTATAATTATAAAGACCTTAATATTTGTGAATTTAGAAATCCTTAAGCGAGGCGGGGCAGGCCAGCCTACCAGAGGGCGGGCTTTTGATGGGGCGGGGAAGGCTTTTCCGTTTGCCATCCCTATGCACTACCACAAGCCTGCTCTGGGAGAGTTGAAATCGGACCAACAACAGCTTATTAGATGGATCCCTCCAAACGAAGGCAGCATCAAGCTTAACATTAATGGTTCATTTTACTCCACATCCAACAATGCAACGTGCGCACGGGAGGGGAGGAGGTATTTTCGTGACCACCTAGGGAGGTTTATACTTGGATTTGCATGCAACCTAAGAAGTTGTTCTATCATGTAGGGATGTTCGTCGTGCAGTTTGGATAAGTTTTTGTCAAAAATTTGTTTGATCAAAACACTAATTTTACTTGTAGTGCAGTTTGGATTTGATAATTCTTTCTAATAATTTGATCCAATCACATCTAGTTTCAAAACGGTTTTGGATTAGATTGGATTTGTTGTTGTAAATTAAAAAAATAATACATACACATAACAAGTCTCAATATTAAATCTTAAATAACCAACAATGACATAATAAGTCTTAATAGTATCTTAAAAATTAATAATAATATAATAATAGAACAAAAATTATAAGTTGGTTAGAATAAATAAATCTCATTTTGAATTCATAAAATATTCAGTAAATAATAATAATACATGAATATGATAAAAATGTATAACAAGTTAAATATATTATAAGTAAAATTTTAATATAATAATAAAATAATATTATATTACATTGTACGATTTAAATTAGATTGGATCGATTTTGAAAGTAGATTTAAAATCTGATCTAATCCATGTGGTTTGTCAAAAAAAAATCAAATGCAAATTAGTGTAGTTTTAATCAGGTTTCGATTTGGATTAGATTGGATGAGAGGTTTAATTTGGGTTGATTTAGATTTGAACACCCTTAATATCATGCATGTGAAACTTTAAGGAGTTATGGAAGGATTACAAATGCAAATTAGTTTCACCACATTATCATTGAATCCGATTTAGCAATGGCAATCTCCTTCATCAAAAATGGGTGCCTGTCATCCCACCCGTGTAGCGCTCTCTTGGAAGATATTGCTCTCCTACTTGGCGGCTCTAGAAGATTGAGTGGCTTTACACGCTACGAGTGGCGAACTCTATGGCGAATGGTCTTGCCAGAAAGGGTCAACTCTTGCTTCATGGTATCCATATTTTTAATAGTCTCCTCCTAATATTAAACATCCTTTGTTCTTAGATTGTTGTAACTTTCGTAGGTTAAGGGGAGTTGGTTAATTTGTTGTTTTTTCTTTTTGTCCTTAGAATCCTTGAACTCTTTACTCCAACAAAAAAGAACATTTTCCTAAAAGAGTATAGATAAAATTTAGAAAAGTTTTCAAATGTATCCGAAATATTGGTATTCTAATAATCTTAATTGTTGATATATATATATATATTATAATTGAGATCAACAGTTAAAATTATTGAAACATTCGTGTATCTGGTATACTTAAAATTCTTCCCAAAATTTAATAGCATAACATGGGTTTACAATGAATAAATAAAATATAAATAAAAAACATACAATTACACCAATTATTTAAAATAAAAACCACCTATTCACACACCTTTAAATAAGGGGTATGGTACTGGTGCGGAATTTATAACCTACAAACTAACCGGCAAGTGCACCGGATCGTACCAAGTAATACCTCAGGTGAGTGAGGGTCGATCCCACGAGGATTGATAGACTAAGCAACAATGCTTAAGTGATTTACTTAGTTAGACAAACAGAAAAGAGTGTTGAGGGTTCAATTGCATCAAACAATAATTCAAAGAATAAAAAAAGTAAGCAGTAAACAAGTTGTGAATAATGTATGGAGGAAACAGTTAAGGCTTCAGAGATATCTATCTTTCAGATTGACTTTTCTTACTAACTATCTTAATCATGCAAGATTTAATTCATGGCAAGCTATATTTGACTAAACCCTAATTCTTCAGACCTTTTTAGTCTCCTCTAACCTTCATCAACCGTCAATTTCTTGGTCACTTAATTCCAATTAGAGGGTGAAGTTCAATTCTAGTTTATATGCCACAGAAACCCTAATTACCCAAATATAAGAGGATTATATGTCACGTATCCCGTTAAGTCTAGATAATTAGAAATTTAGGAGAAATTGTTTTCAAGCTGTTGTTCAAGTAAAGAGCTTTTCCAAGTTATACAAGAATTCAATTAGAACAAGGGTCATACTTCCGTTCCACCCAAATTCATAAGATAAAGAATGAAAACAATTCTTGAAATAGAAATCAGTACATGAATTAAAATAGAAAAATAATAGTATCAATCCATACAATAGACAGAGCTCCTAACCTTAACAGTAAAGGTTTAGTTGCTCATGGTTTAGAGAGAAAACTAGGATTCAGAAAACTGTAAATTGCGGAATGAGGTAGAAGAGGAGAGAAGAGCCCGAAGGGCTGATTCTTTTCCCTTTTATATCTAATCCTAATTAATGTAAATTATATTTCCTAAAACTAAATAATATCTTTTCCTATTTATAAATAAAATAAAATTTAATCAAAATTAATTTAATTCGTCTCGTGCAGCCTTGTATGCGAATGGGGACCACTTGGGTTGCAAAGGTTGGCGCCAAACTTGGAGGATCCAAGTCTGGCTTTAACCCAACTGAAAGCTTCCTTTTGGTTCTCTTTGGCTGGCGCCAAACTTGAGATTTCTCAAGTTTGGCTTTAGCAAGCCAGCATGCATTCCTTGGACGTTCTCCTTGCTGGCGCCAAACTTGAATAACTTCAAGTTTGGCTTCAGCTAAACCGCAATGCATTCTTCAATCTTTCTTGGTTGGCACCAAACTTAAGGTTTCTCAAGTTTGGCTTCAAGTCATCAGCAAGCACTCCTTGGGTTCTTGAGTGTGGCGCCAAACTTGAGTAACCTCAAGTTTGGCTTCCATTGATCCATGTGTAATGGGGCTTGTGTGGTGCTTCCTGGCGCCAAACTTGGTGAGTCCAAGTTTGGCTTCAACTCTTTATTCTGCTGTGGCTTCGTTTCTTCACGCAAACTCTGTCAAATTCGTCCAAAATACTACCTACAATAAACAGAATTGCACACAACTCAAAGTAGCATTTATAGTGGCTAAAATATATTTAAATCTTGATTAAACTTAACAATTCAAATGCAAATTCACTAGGAAAAGATAGAAAAGATGCTCACGCATCACAACACCAAACTTGAATTGTTACTTGTCCTCAAGCAACCAGAACTAATACATATTTAAGATGTGAATTTGCATGAAGAGTGAAAGTTCAATTAGGCTCATGTCTCTTCTTGAAGTGGGGTTCCCTATTGCGATACTGAATAGTTTTGGCAACTCACTCTTCTTTGAATCAGAGGAATGTCATTATCATTTGGAGTTAGAATCCGAATAATATTATGAATTCTCTAATCTTTATATTTCAGTTTAATCCTTGAACACAGTAGATATCCTTTAATTCCCTTTTCTTTGATGTTTTGCACCCTGAGTCTAGCCGTGATTTTAAAAGTTTTGTCTCAAAGATTAATTGACACAAAAACACCACAAGCACTTAAGTGGGAAACTCTTTTGAAGTTCTGATTTTTCTTTCAGTTACTCCCAGACAGTGGTGCTCAAAGCCTTTGGCTTACTCTATTAATTGCAACTGATCTCGACTCTTAGTGTTCTGTCTCAAGGCTTACTTGACACATTCACACCACAAGCATATGACTAGGGAAATAACTCTTTGAGCTTTTAATCATGTCTGACCTCCCTAGTCATTGATGCTCAGAGCATTGGACCTTGCTCTTTAAATTGTTTTTATATGCTGTTTCTGTTGCTTCAAGGATTAAGCTCTCACTAACTTCAGAGAATTCATTATAGTTCTCTAAATTCCTGTTCCTTATACATCAACATCCCTTGATTCAAATTCAAATATGCACAGTTCATGTCATGCATTCAGAATTACAAGGAATACCACCACATTTAAGTAATTAAGACTATTCTTGTTATAAACTCTTTTTCTCACGCAATACATCTTTTTCTTCTTCCCTTTCTTTTGAATTCAAGCTCAGTGAGCAATACATGAGACATTTTTCAGAATTAAAAGCAAATAACAAAATAAAAATAGCAAATACAACTAGAACTTAGGAATTGAAATAACAAATGATCATGCAATAACTAAAACAAAACAGTAGAAAACAGGAACCTAACATAGTAATAGCAAAATAATATAGGAAGTGAAAGGAACTAGACTACCTTAATCTCCCTGGTGGGGATCTCTCTCATCAGGCTGTGCTCCGTATGGTCCTCTCAGGCGGCTATAATCTTGTCTCAGCTGATAGATCTCTTGGCGCTGAAAGTCCTGAGCAGCTCTCATCTCATCAAGGGTGGTAGTGAGATGCTCCCAATGGCTGTTCTGTGTCGCCCTCATCTTCTCAATAGATGCAGTGTACTATTACCAGCGGATGTCTTGCGTGATCCTCATTTTCTCAATGGAGGAGGTGAGCTACTGCCAATATTCTTGAGGTGGGAAGTAGAGTCCCTGAGGCAGTAGTGGCTGATCCTGCTGAGCTTCTTCCTCAGCATGTTCTATTCTGAGGAGCCTCTGGTATTCCTTGACCAATTCCATAGTCTTCTTCGTGATCAGTCTCTCAACTGGAATAGGGAAGTCATTCTCTATCTTCACCCTAGCGGCCTCACAGAGACGGTAGATGAGATGTGGTAAGACCAACCTATCATTCTTAACAGTATTAGAGGTGACGTGATAAAATTCCTAAGCAATAACGTCCTCCACTTCCACTACCTATCCTCTCATAATGCAGTGAATCATAATGGCCCGGTCCACAGTGCACTCGGACCGGTTGCTAGTAGGTATGATAGATCTCTGGATAAAATCTAGCCATCCCCTAGCAACAGGAGTCAGGTCACTGCTCTTGAGATGGCACGGCTTCTCTTCTACGCCCAACCTCCACTTGGTCTCTGGAATGCAAATATCTGTGAGCACTTCTTCCAATTGCTGATCTTTATTTACCCTCTCAGTGTAGCATCGAAGTGTGGGCGCATTCTGTGGTAAGCGGAGGGTCTGTCAGATAGTCTCTAGATTAAAACCAATGATTCTTCCTCTCAGATAACTTCTATGGTTCCTTTCATTAACTCCAGAAATATCCTTGTATGTGATCCACAGATTCTCATAAAATTCCTGAATCATTAGCTATCCGACCTCCTGATGACAAGTCATCTTAGCCTAGTTTCACTAGCCTTTTTCTTTTGTTTTCAATTGAATTATGCACTTTCTTGAGCCATAAGCAAGCCAATTGGGTAGATTTTCATGTTTCCTTTGATTTAATCAACCATGTATGAATTCATGCTATTTCATGAGATTTTATGCTATAATTGTCACATATTATGAAAGAATGAATATCTCATGATTTTGAGCATAGCTCTGATGTGTTTGGTTGATTAATGATAGGTGAAGAAAGCTTGGAGAAAGGTTGAAGCAAGAAGGAATGGCTAGGAGGAAGAGAGGACAAAAAGTTTGAGCAAAAGTTTGCCTCAAACTTTAGCTCAAACTTTTGGATTAATTGAAAATGAACCAGGGAGCAAAAAGCTGGACCAAAAGTTAGCCTCAAACTTTTTGGCTAACTTTTGGGCAAAAAGCTGGAGCAAAAGTTAGCCTCAAACTTTTTGGCTAACTTTTGGCATCACAAATCAACACCCTGGAGAGCAAAAGTTTGCGCCAACGTTAGCCCCTAACTTTTTGGCTAACGTTGGCGCATGAAAAACACACCCTAGAGAGCAAAAGTTTGCGCCAACGTTAGCCTCTAACTTTTTGGCTAACATTGGCGCCATGAGTGTGCAAGGGGAGGCCAACGTTGGAGCAAAAGTTAGACCCCTAACTTTTGCCCCAACGTTGGTATCAGCAAAAGAGGGTGGCTGATGTGAAAAGTTGGAGTAAAAGTTAGCCTCAAACTTTTACTCCAACTTTTACTCAAGCTTTCATGATTCCAACCCGGTTCAATTCGGTTCTTCTCCAAACTCCAAGAGCAATCAACCAAGGCCTCTATTAACCCAATTCCATCAAGAGCAAAGGCCCAATTGAAGGCTTGAAGACCATTTGAAGAAAGTGTATAAATAGCATAGGATTTAAGTTTTTAGGGGAGCTTCTTTTTTTGAGTTTTCAGAGAGCTTTCTTTTCGGGTTTGATTGAGAGCTCACTTTTACATTCTAGCATTGTTGTTTTAATTCAAGAGAATTGGGGAGGAGAATTGATCTCTCTTCTTCCTTGTTCTTGCCCAGCACTCTTTAATTTTCTTGCTTCGGATCTTGGGTGGAGAATTGAAGAACTTCTGTTTCAATCTCACCTTGGGATCTTGTTTAATTCTCTGCTTAATTGAATTTCAAATTTCTGTTACTTGCTTCTTCATCTACTTTCTTTGCAATTTACAATTTCTTTGCAATTGTTCTTGTTGGATCTAGGAAGGCATTGAGATCTAGACTTGGTTATCTAGTCTCTTGGGTCCTGAGATCTGGATTTCCCATTTCCCATTCTCTGTTTACTGCTTTCAAGCTCATTTACAATTCTGTTTTAAGATCCGGTTCAATTCAAGTCATCCTTTACTTCTCTGCTTGTTGCAATTTTACTTTTCCTTGTTTAATTTCTGCAAATCCAATTCCCAATTCCCTTTACAATTCAAGCCATTTACATTTCTTGCACTTTAAGATTCTGCAATTTACATTTCTTGCGTTCTAAGTTTCTGCAATTTAATTTCTTGTTCTTTAAGATTCAGCACATTTACTTGCTCTGCTCTTTAATTTCATGCAATTTACCCATTCCCTTTACTTTCTATGCAATTTAAATTCTGCAAATCACAAATCTCTCAACCAAATCTTGATTCGCTTGACTAAATCAACCACTAAACTAAAATTTCTCAATCCTTCAATCCCTGTGGGATCGACCTCACTCCCGTGAGTTATTATTACTTGATGCGACCCGGTGCACTTGCCGGTTAGTTTTGGGTGTTTTGGAGAAATTCATTTTTCCACAAAAATATCCCCATCAAGTTTTTGGCGCCGTTGCCAGGGATTGATTAGATTGACAATGATTAAGTGAGGTGGTGATCTAGATCTAGCATTTTTATTTTCTGTTTCTCTAATTTTTTATTAACCCACTAACTATTTGAATTTTTGCTTAAGCTAACTAAAACTTCATTCTGGCAGTAGATCGAAGTATTACTGGTTTGTGTGTTTCTTATGTTCTGCTTGTATGTCAGGTATAAGAAGAACCACACACACCTTTCATGAACATGACGGAAGAATCCTCCGAAGGCTAAGAAGAGAAGCAAGAGAAAAAAATGTTGCTGGAGAGGAAGAATCAGATGAAGAATATCATGAATTGGAGGAACACTCAACAAATCCAACAAATCCACCAGTGAGAATGGCTAACAACAATGGTCAACCCCAGAGGAGAGTCTTGGCTTCATATACATTTGCTAATCCAAGGCATTGTGGGAGTAGCATCCTTACCCCAAATGTCGATGCAAATAACTTTGAAGTGAAGCCCCAACTCATCACCTTGGTGCAGAACAACTGTTCTTATGGAGGAGGACCATTGGAGGATCCTAATCAACATCTATCTATCTTCTTAAGGATTTGTGACACTGTCAAGTCCAATGGCGTGAATTCTGAAACTTACAAGCTTCTGCTGTTCCCGTTCTCATTAAGGGACAAGGCCGCACAATGGCTTGAAACTTTTCCTCAAGGAAGCATCACTAGCTGGGATGACTTGATAACTAAATTTCTAGCCAAATTCTACCCACCTCAAAGAGTCATCAGGCTGAAGACTGAGGTGCAAACATTCACGCAATTGGATGCTGAAAATCTGTATGAAGCATGGGAGAGATACAAGACTCTGCTAAGGAAATGTCCACCAGAAATGTTCACTGAGTGGGACAAGCTACATAACTTCTATGAAGGACTCACTCTAAAGGCTCAAGAATCACTTGATCACTCAGCTGGAGGATCATTGCAACTGATGAAAACAGCAGAAGAAGCCCAAAACCTCATTGATATGGTGGCAAACAATCAATATTTCTTTGCTCATCAGAGACAACGCCAGCCATCACAAAGGAAAGGAGTGTTAGAAATGGAAGGGGTTGACACCCTCCTAGCTCAAAACAAGATAATGCAGGAGCAGATTCAACAACAATTTGAATAGATGGCTAAAAAGATTGATAGTTTACAAGTTGCAGCAGTGAAGACAAGCCAACCATCAACCACATGGGGACAAAATGAAGAAAACCAAGAAAATCAGCAGCAGGAACAACCTCAATATGTGCACAACCAAGGCTCAGGCCAAAATAAGGTTTATGGTGACACCTACAATCCATCCTGGAAGAACCATCCAAATCTCAGATGGGGAGATAACCACACCCACAGCCAGCAACCATGGCAGAAAAACTCAAACCAAAACAACTCAAGAAACACAACTTACTCAAACCACGACCAGCAAAATGCTAATAATAATCAATACAAGAAATCACAAAATACATATCAACCACCCCACCACAATCCACAAACTCATCAAAATAGCATTTCCGCACCAACATCTAACCCCCAAAACTACCACACTACCCCTACAAATAACTTCCAGCAACCACATTCCACCCCCATCATACCACCAATAGACCATCATGAAAGTAGAATTTCAAGTCTTGAGGCAGCCATACAAGCAATTGCTCAGTCCACTCAAAGCTTGGTCAAAGTGCAAGAGAGAAATGAAGCTACCACGAAGAGCCTTGAACGACAAGTGGGACAATTGGCCAAACAAGCTGAACGGCCAACCAATGTTCTCCCAAGTGATACAATCTCCAATCCAAAGGACAAAGGAAAAGCTACAAAGTGGGAGGAGTGCAAAGCAATCATAGTGGGAAGTGAAAAGACTAGGGAGAAGGAAGCCATCAATCAAGAAGAACACAACAGAGAAGTTCCACAAGAAGAGACAGAAGAGAGAAGTGAAGAGGAGAGAAAGACCAAGAATGCAAAAAGCTCAAAGAAAGATGTGGACATCCTTGAAACACAGCTACAAGAGAAGAAGGAAGGGGTGAAGCCAGATGTCCCCAAACTTCCGTACCCTCAGAGGTTAAAAAAAGAAAACGAGGATAAGCAATACTCAAAATTCTTGGATATATTCAAGACTCTCAGCATCAATATTCCTTTCTTAGAAGCACTTGAACAGATGCCATTATATGCCAAATTTATGAAAGAAGTACTCACAAAGAAAAGATCCCTGAAGGAAGGACAGATTGTTGAGGTGACAAAGGAATGTAGTGTTATCCTCCAAAGAGAGTTGCCGGAGAAGAAAGATGATCCTGGGAGTTTTTACATACCTTGCACCATAGGAAACACAACAATTGAGAAGTCATTTTGTGACCTCGGTACAGGTATAAACTTGATGCCTTTGTCTCTAATGAGGAAGCTTCAAATTTCTGAGCTGAAGTCCACACGAATAGTTCTCCAAATGGCTGATAAATCCATTAAGCAAGCACTGGGAGTTGTGGAGAATGTGTTGGTAAAAGTGGGAAAATTTTTTCTCCCAGCTAATTTTGTCATCCTGGATATGGATGAAGACCCTAACACTCCCATCATCCTGGGGAGGCCTTTCTTGGCTACGGGCAGAGCATTGATAGATGTTGAAAAAGGAGAATTGTTGTTAAGAGTGCATGATGAGCACCTAGCATTCCATGTTTTTAAAACCCCACATGAGTCCACTCAAGAAGAAGAGTGTACAGAGGATAAGGCCAGAGAGCAAAGTTTGAAGGAGGTAGTCAATGAGTTAGCTCCAAGACTTCCAAATCCATGCTTGAAAGAAGTAGAGATGGTGCAACAGACCAAAGAAATCAAGGAAGAACTAGATCTAAAACCTCCAGATGAGAAATTCAACATCTCAGATAAGGAACCACCAAGGCAGGGAGTATCTTTTGAGAAAGAAAAGAAGAAGAGGCCAAGAGGGTGGAGAAACAAGAAGATCCCTACTGGAGGCTTTTCACCAAGGGATAAAGTAGTGTTAAACACCCAACCAATGAAGGTGTCCTCACAATCATCTGAATACTACACTGTGAACCGGGTCCTTTCATTTGAACACCTAGAGATCATCAAAAAGGAGACCGGAAGAAAGTTCACAGTAAGAGGAGAAAAGCTGAGGCACTATGATTTTCAACCCCCATGATCTAAGGGGATCGATGTCAAGCTAATGACAATAAAGAAGCGCTTGTTGGGAGGCAACCCAACCTGAGGTAATTTTCTCTTCATAGCTAATTTAATAAAAGAGTTGAGTAGATTTCTCTGTATTGCAAAGAGCTAAGTTTGGTGTTGCACACCAAAATAGTTAAGGGGTGAATGTTAGATGCTAAGTTTGGTGTTCCACCAAAAATTTCATTAAGAACACATTGCACCCTCAGCATGATCAGTATCGGCTCCAAACCATCAGAGAAACTGCTTAACAATTGTCATGTTTCTAGTTTTCGGTTATTTTCTGGTTCATAGTTTGTTTCTTAGTTCATAGTTTATTTCCTTAATAAAAGTACTTGATGTTTCATGCATGTATTTATTTTGCTACATATAGAAGTAGGCAAGGAACTAAGTTTGGTGTTCCCACACCAACTTAGGTTCACAGAATCACAAGCATACATGCATGCTAACTGCCTCTCAAGTGCTTGGGGAACAAGCAACTTTCAATATCTTTTGTAGGAAGTCATTCAATCTCTTGGAGGAAAAAGTACATCATCATGGACAGAGGAAGGATATAGAACCCAACAATGATGATGACACAGAGGAAACAAATAGACTCCAAGAGGTTGTATTGTTCTCTGACTAATTCTAGTTCAAGTATGTTAATTGAAAGTGCAAATGTCCCCTGTTGATTAGTGTCTTCTTAGATTCATTTACTGTCTGTGAGTTTGTTTGGTTTCATGCTATTATGGCTTACTAGTCTAAGTGCTTGATTCACTTTCATCTTACTTGAATTATATGCTTTGTTCCTCATGCTTGAATAAAAGAAAAATAATTGTGAAATAGAGAAAGAGTAAAAGTCTAGCATGATATGAGACAAAATGAGGTTATGTGGTGGTATGTGCTGGTTCATTAGTTGATTTATGAATAAGGCTGAATGTTAGCATGACTTTGTGATATGAACTTGAGTTACATTTCATGAGACTTGACAAAAGAAAAAGGTCCAAAATAAAAGAAAGAAAATGCAAGAAAAAGAAGCAAAAAGAAATAAACAAGACTGGGCATCAATAGCTTGAGATTTGGATATATGCCTGTGATGCTTTTTGTACAAAGATAAGCTTGGATAACTAGGTTCTAAGGGGTGCTTCATCACCCGGCAACTTGGGTTAACTAACCCGGGATTGCCAACCGAAAGTCCACCATCAAGAGCTACTTTGAGACAAAGCATTTAGTAACCCAAAGAGGTGCTGGGTATCAATTTCCAAAGACTTAACAGAGATGAACAAAACAAGCTAAATGCCTGTGATGTGTGTGTGCTAAGGAGAGGCTTGAGCAAGTAAGTCCATAGGGGTGTTTCAACACCTAGCATCTTAAACCAACTGGGGCGGGAATGCTGGCTGAAAGCTTACTCTAAAAAGTTGCCTTACCACATAGCATTAAGCCTCAGCCAAGAAAAGAACAAGAAAAGCTAAGGATCAAGCTAATAACAAGTCTCATTTTTTTTGTAATTCAAGTAAAGATCCAAAGGAATGTTGATGTCTCAGCCTCAGAATAAAAATCCCTAAGACACCATGCATAAAAACTCCATTTACCAGTATTCAATGTCTTCCAATAAAAGGCTTATACACTTCTCTGCTTCTAGTAATTTTTCTTATGTTTTACTGTTTGCTTGGGGACAAGCAAGCTTTAAGTTTGGTGTTGTGATGACAAGTCATCTTAGCCTAGTTTCACTAGCCTTTTTCTTTTGTTTTCAATTGAATTATGCACTTTCTTGAGCCATAAGCAAGCCAATTGGGTAGATTTTCATGTTTCCTTTGATTTAATCAACCATGTATGAATTCATGCTATTTCATGAGATTTTATGCTATAATTGTCACATATTATGAAAGAATGAATATCTCATGATTTTGAGCATAGCTCTGATGTGTTTGGTTGATTAATGATAGGTGAAGAAAGCTTGGAGAAAGGTTGAAGCAAGAAGGAATGGCTAGGAGGAAGAGAGGACAAAAAGTTTGAGCAAAAGTTTGCCTTAAACTTTAGCTCAAACTTTTGGATTAATTGAAAATGAACCAGGGAGCAAAAAGCTGGACCAAACGTTAGCCTCAAACTTTTTGGCTAACTTTTGGCATCACAAATCAACACCCTGGAGAGCAAAAGTTTGCGCCAACGTTAGCCCCTAACTTTTTGGCTAACGTTGGCGCATGAAAAACACACCCTGGAGAGCAAAAGTTTGCGCCAACGTTAGCCTCTAACTTTTTGGCTAACGTTGGCGCCATGAGTGTGCAAGGGGAGGCCAACGTTGGAGCAAAAGTTAGACCCCTAACTTTTGCCCCAACGTTGGTATCAGCAAAAGAGGGTGGCTGATGTGAAAAGTTGGAGTAAAAGTTAGCCTCAAACTTTTACTCCAACTTTTACTCAAGCTTTCATGATTCCAACCCGGTTCAATTCGGTTCTTCTCCAAACTCCAAGAGCAATCAACCAAGGCCTCTATCAACCCAATTCCATCAAGAGCAAAGACCCAATTGAAGGCTTGAAGACCATTTGAAGAAAGTGTATAAATAGCATAGGATTTAAGTTTTTAGGGGAGCTTCTTTTTTTGAGTTTTTAGAGAGCTTTCTTTTCGTGTTTGATTGAGAGCTCACTTTTACATTCTAGCATTGTTGTTTTAATTCAAGAGAATTGGGGAGGAGAATTGATCTCTCTTCTTCCTTGTTCTTGCCCAGCACTCTTTAATTTTCTTGCTTCGGATCTTGGGTGGAGAATTGAAGAACTTCTGTTTCAATCTCACCTTGGGATCTTGTTTAATTCTCTGCTTAATTGAATTTCAAATTTCTGTTACTTGCTTCTTCATCTACTTTCTTTGCAATTTACAATTTCTTTGCAATTGTTCTTGTTGGATCTAGGAAGGCATTGAGATCTAGACTTGGTTATCTAGTCTCTTGGGTCCTGAGATCTGGATTTCCCATTTCCCATTCTCTGTTTACTGCTTTCAAGCTCATTTACAATTCTGTTTTAAGATCCGGTTCAATTCAAGTCATCCTTTACTTCTCTGCTTGTTGCAATTTTACTTTTCCTTGTTTAATTTCTGCAAATCCAATTCCCAATTCCCTTTACAATTCAAGCCATTTACATTTCATGCACTTTAAGATTCTGCAATTTACATTTCTTGCGTTCTAAGTTTCTGCCATTTAATTTCTTGTTCTTTAAGATTCAGCACATTTACTTGCTCTGCTCTTTAATTTCATGCAATTTACCCATTCCCTTTACTTTCTATGCAATTTAAATTCTGCAAATCACAAATCTCTCAACCAAATCTTGATTCGCTTGACTAAATCAACCACTAAACTAAAATTGCTCAATCCTTCAATCCCTGTGGGATCGACTTCACTCCCGTGAGTTATTATTACTTGATGCGACCCGGTGCACTTGCCGGTTAGTTTTGGGTGTTTTGGAGAAATTCGTTTTTTCACAAAAATATCCCCATCACCTCCGTATGCAGATTACACAAGAATTGCCATCCTCGTCTCTGAATTTGGTACTAAATTTCCGGATATTCATCCAGTTGGAGTGCAAATTGCACTTCCGGCACTACAGGCCTCTTGCTAGTAACCTCATAAAAATGCTCTTCATGCAATTTAGAGTGAAATCTTCGTGCATCATGAGAACCGGTGGCCGGTTCCTTTTCTTTTCTCTTTTTGGAGGGTTGGGTGGTCTTTGGTGCCATGAAAGTAACAGAAGAAAACCAGCAAAGCGAGAACACCAAACTGAAAACTTTTTTTCGTCCCTGAGCAAATTAGAGAAATACAACGGGGAAAAAGAAAGTGAAATAAGAAAGTGAAAAAGAAAAGCAGAAAATAAAAATTAATGCTAAAATTTTCTTGTCTTTTTTTTTTAACTGAATACTACAGAAAAGGAGAAGAAAAGAACAGGGGATGGACAGAGGAGGGGGAGGGGACAAAGGCTTAAGTGGTTATAGAAGGGTAGAGGGTCGTCTATGTAAGGGTGGGAGCCTTCGGAAATATAGGAATGGGGTTGTGTTGAAAGGGTAACGAAAGATATGGAGACAGAGGTGAGAAGGTGTGTAGCTTGTTGTGGGTTATTGGTGGTGGGGGCTTGAAAGTGAGGGGGCTTTATATAGGCAGTGGGGGTGGGGTTGGTGAGGGGGGTTACGGGTTAAAAGGGGGTTGGTCTAAGGGAATATGTGGGGAAGGGAGAAAGGAAAGTGGGACAGGGGCTTGTGAATGGAGGAGGGTCTTTGGGGAAGGGAAATAGTGAGGGTTGTATGTGGAAAAGGGGGGTCACGGGTGAGGAGTCAGGAAGGGGCAGGGGTAGGCTAATTGGGAAGTGAATAAGGGTAAGGACTATATAAGAATTGATAAAAAGGGATATGATCAGGAAAGGAGATGTCATGTGATTTGGTGGGGATCTTAGGAGATTGCATAAGGAATTGGCCCAAGTACATAAGCTAGCGCCAAACTTGAAAAGCCTGGAGTTTTGCGCCGAAGACCACGAAGCGGATCACTCCTCCTAGCACCGAACTTGGTGTAGCCCAAGTTTGGTGCCACCTTGCTCTTTTTTTTTTTTTTGAAATTTCCCATGCTAAACTTCAAGGGGGCCAAGTCTGCCGCCCCCTGGCAGAGAATGTATGCCCTTTGAGTGTTGATGGTGGTGCCAAACTCCAAGAAGTTCAAGTTTGGCGCCACCCCTTCCCCAATTGTCTCCTAGTTACGTCGTTCCTGGCGCCAGACTTGGAAAAGTTGAAGTCTGGCGCCAACCTTCTAGGACCAAACTCCAAATTGTGCGCGTCATGTGGCGCCAAACTTAGAGATCCCAAGTTTGGCGTCACCTAGGCCGAATCAAGCTCCTCTAGGGTGGTCAAAAATTTTTTTAAGTGTACTGGTTCCTGTTCCTAATATTCTGCATGATCAATACACACGTAAAACAAAGAAAAAACAGTAGAAACTTAATAAAAATCAAATAAATAATAAAATCAAAGTAACGGAAGTTAAACTAAGGATACGAAAATATCGGGTAGCCTCCGGACAAGCGTTCTTTAACGTCACTAGCTTGACAGTCAATTCTGCTAGTTCAGCAGATGAGCGGACCTTTGGCGATCAATCTCGCCTCCAAGATAGTGCTTCAACCTCTGGCCATTCACTGTAAACTTTCTGTCAGAATTCTCTTCCTGAATTTCTACATGACCATACGGTGATGCCCTGGTTACCACAAATGGTCCTGATCACCGGGATTTCAGCTTCCTGGGAAAGAGTTTGAGCCTTGAATTGAATAGAAGCACTCTCTGACCTGGCTCAAAGACTCTGATGAAAATCTTTTTGTCATGCCATATCTTAGTTCTCTCCTTATAGAGCTTGGCATTCTCATAGGCTGAATACCTGAATTCATCCAGCTCATTCAACTGAAGCATCCTTTTTATTCCTGTAGCTTGAGCATCAAAGTTTAGATACTTGATTGCCTAGTAAGCTTTATGCTTCAGCTCCACTAGCAAGTGACAGACTTTACCATAGACCAGCTGATAAGGGGACATGCCAATAGGAGTCTTGTAGGCTGTCCGGTATGCCCAGAGAGCATCATCAAGCTTCCTAGACCAATCCTTCCTTGAGATACTGACGGTCTTCTCCAGAATCCTCTTGACTTCTCTGTTAGAAACCTCAACCTGTCCACTTGTCTGAGGGTGATAGGGGGTTGCCACTTTATGATGGACTCCATACCTTTGCAGAAGTGAGTCCAGCTGTCTGTTACAGAAGTGACTTCCACCATCACTAATGAGTGCCCTTGGGACCCCAAACCGGCTGAAAATATATCTCTGAAGAAAGTTCATCACCACTTTGGCATCATTGGTGGGTAGAGCCACAACTTCTACCCACTTGGACACATAATCAACTACCACTATGATATAGTTGTTGGACTATGAAAGTGGAAAAGGTCCCATGAAGTCAATACCCCACACATCAAACAACTCAATCTCAAGAATCCCCTGCTGTGGCATCTCATGGTTTGCAGGGAGAGTCTTAGCTCTTTCACATTTGTCACAGTTCTTCACAAATGCTCTTGAATCCCAGAAGAGAGTCGGCCAGTAAAACCGCTCTGAAGGACCTTTGTAGCTGTCCTTTCACCACCAAAGTGGCCTCCATAATCAGAGCCATGACAGTGCCAAAGAATCTGCTGTGTTTCCTCATCTGGGACACATCTCCAGATTATACCATCTAAGCATCTTCTAAAACGGTATGGCTCCTCCCAAAAGTAGTAGTTTGCATCAGTTAGTAGCTTCTTCACTTGTTGTTTAGTGTACTCCTTTGGAATGAAATTCATGTCTTTGTAATTAGCAATGTCCGCAAACCATGGAGCCTGCTGAATGACAAAAAGTTGCTCATCCAAAAATGTCTCAGTCACAGCTGTGGGTGGTTGCACGCCCTCCTCAAGTTCAATCCTAGACAGGTGGTCAACTACTTGATTTTCTGACCTTTTCCTGTCTTATCTCAATCTCAAACTCCTAAAGGAGTAACACCCATATGATTAACCTTGGTTTATAATCCTGTTTGGTTAGAAGGTACTTCAAAGCAGCATGATCAGTATAAACAATAACCTTAGAACTAATTAAATAAGACCTAAACTTGTCAATAGCATACACAATATATAGCTAATAATTCTTTTCCTGTAGTTATGTAATTCTTTTGAGCATCATTTAACACATGACTAGCATAGTAAATGACATGTATAAGCTTGCCATGCCTCTGTCCTAAAACAGCTCCTATAGCATAATCACTAGCATCACACATTAATTCAAATGGCAAATCCCAGTCAGGAGAAGTTGATGAGTGAATTTTTGATGGTATAGAATTTCCTCAAATGAATGAATTCTCGTTGCAAGTATAGTTTTACACCAACAAAGAATCCTCACATGCAAAAATATTGGTTGTCACATGTACAAACCCCAATAAAAATTAACCGAAGTATTTAGACTATGGGTCGTCTCACAAGGAATTGCAATGAAGTGATCAATTATTGGCTATGAAGGTGCAAGGGGTTTGGTTTGGATGCATATGGTCAAGTGGACTAGAAATTTGAATCTTTGATTAACTTAAACTTCCCACCTAACCTATGACAACCTATACAATTCTAAACAAGCCTAATTTCCCATTCTTCACTTTTCCACACACTCATGCATTCTCTTTTTGATCACCACACATCTGCATTGATTATTATTGAACTTCACTTTGGGGCATTTTTGTCCCCTTTTTATTGCAATTCTTTTTTTTTCTTTTTCTATTTCTATTTTTTTTCTTTTTCAAACTAAAATATATACAAGAACATCAATGCATATGGTTTACACATGATTAACACATGAGTATGCACCTAATTCCCAAGACTCTCCAACAAAAATACAAAATATACTTTTATCTCTACCCAATGTTCCCAACTTTCCCAAAATCAAATAATAAACACTCTCACTAGCCTAAGCTAATCAAAGATCCAAATTAAGGACATTTATTATTTTTCACTTAGGCTTGTAATGTGTTACAATTAAGAACAAATGGGTTAAGCATAGGCTCAAAATTGGCTAACAATGGAAGATAAAAGGTAGGCTATTTGGGTAAGTGAGCTATTTGAAATAATGGCCTCAATCATACAAATGCATGTATACACAAAATAATGGACATAAACAATCAAACAAATCAAGGATTACAATCATATGAAGAGAATAATGCACACAAGAATGAAAATAAGTGATTATACATGATGTAACCACACAATTAAGGCTCAAAACTTACATGCTTGTGTTCTTAGCTCAAAAATCATGTTCCACAATATGTAGCTCAAGCAAGTTCTAAAAAAATTTCAATCAATTGGGGTGCCCTATAGACAAAAATCCTTGAAAATTTTCATTATTTTGACTAAGCTTATTATATATACATATGCAAATAAGAAAATTCAGCTAAAAATCGTAAAAGACCTAAAAATGAAATGCAAAGTGTTTGGATTAGAAACTTGTCACCCAAAAACGCCGACTGGTCGGACGACCTCCCCACACTTAAAAGTTTGCACCGTCCTCGGTGCACTCAAAGATGAGCAAAGGGGTACGGCGACTCTCCGAGTTGCCACCTCCAGCTGGTAGGTCAACCGATTGCTGCGTGTTCTTTCTTCCGCTTCCATTTTTGCTTATGGTGCATCAATCATGAAAAATAAAACAAACACCGTAAGATGAGAAAGTAAAAAGCAAGGAAGTGTAAATTGTTGGAATGAGGTAAATCACTAGAATGGAGTGAGTGAATTGGTGTGACATTGATGAAAAATAGGTGTGTGGGTTCTAAAATTGTACGCGGTTTAGAACACACACACTAGTATAAAAAGTTATGTCACAATTACACAAAAGAAAACATGCACTTCACTCATTCTAGTGTGCTTGAGATACTTTAAAAGACTTGTAGGTTAAGGCAACCAAACAAGTAGTGAAGAAGCATAAAAGCATTCAAGCAAAAATCAAGTAATTGTGAAATTGGATAATGCATGTGTATTGATTAACGTGCAAGGAAACTTAATGAACCAAATGAAATATAGAGCTCACACATCAAACAATGACACATTTTGGAATTTGTTTGCAATACCCAAGTGACATAAAAGTGAAACACATGGGTGCTATGGAACTTAGGGAAAGAGATATAAGAGTTAAGATCAATCACATAGCGAGCATGGTCCACAAAGCTTAGGAAGCTCAAAAATATGTCACTAGGTAAGTTTTTGATCCAATTTCACAATTCCAAAATCTCAATGCATGAAATAGGTGATGATCAATTAGAATAAGCATCCTAAAAAAAATGCATTGATAATGTACAATTGCCTAACAATGGATGATGAATGCATGGTGGCCAAAACATGCAATTCAAAGAGTTAAGATGCATGAAGGCAATGTAACATGTACTTGGTTTTCAAAAATATTGAGCATGAACAGTTCTAAACCAAGTAACCTAATATAACCTCAACAAAGGAATCCAACAATGACAATTAACAGCAATGATGTTAAACTAACATCCTATCAGTAATAAGCAGCAGTAAACAGTAAACAAGATTAGTAATCCAACACTTATAATGAAAAATAAAAGTTAAACACAAATTAAACTAACTAACTAACTAAAAGAAAATGATTTTATATGGTGTTTGGTAGTGTTGGATGGCGTTGAAGGGTGGAAAGAAAAGAAGAGAAGAGAGAAGAAGGAAAGAAATGGAAAGAAGAGAAGAAAAGAAGATGGTTGATGCAGGGCAGCCCACGCGTGCGCATCAGTGACGCGTGCGCGTGGAGTGGTGAAATGGAAGCGACGCGTATGCGTGAGGTATGCGTGTGCGTCGATGGATTATTTTGAGAACGACGCGTACGCGTGAGGTGCGCGTACGTGCGAGAAGCTTTATGCAAAAGGCACAGTGCGCGCGCGCTGTCCGCGTAACTCTCGGGAAAATGGCTGAGAGGTGAAAATATGCAATCCACGCATACGCGTGCATGACGCATGCGCGTGGATGGTCGAAAATGCTTGAGTCATGCATATGCATGAAGCATGCGCACGCGTGGATGGTGCTCTATTTTTCAAAATGTTTCCATGTTTTTGCACCAAACCAAGCATTCCAAACCTCCAAACAGCTACCAAAGCATCGTAAAACCTTATTTAACCTACTAGACTCTCAAATAAACCTAATTAACTAAACAAAACATGAAATTAAACCTAAATTACCAATATTTACAAAGAGGAAATGGGAAAGATGTTACCATGGTGGGGTGTCTCCCACCTAGCACTTTTGTTTATTGTCCTTAAGTTGGACTTATGGGGAGCTCTTCATCAAGGTGGCTTGTGCTTGAATCCATCCTTGAACATCCACTAATGGTTGGAATTCCATTGTGCTTCATCATTCAAAGTTAATAACTCCAAGCTTTGATGGAGTTCTTCACAAACCATGGGCTCCCAAAGTTGATCCACACCTTGTAATCCGGGATCCCACACCTTGTTTTCACACCCGTCTTCAAGTTGATCATGGTAATCCTCTCCGGGTGGTAAGAAAGTCGAATTCTCATGAAGGCACCAAACGATCCTCCTAGACCCATTCAATTGAGCACTACACCAATCCATGCTCCTCAATTTCGAGCTTCCAACCATATTGAGCCTAGACTTACAACGCCAACCACTAAACATCCTCCTCTTACACTTAATTCCATAAAGCGCCCTAAGTTGGCCATCCATTTCAAGAATACCATATTCAAGTGGGATAATAAAGCTAAGAGTTAGAAGTTTTACCCACTCAATTGAAGGATTAGATGATAACCTAGGTGGAGGAGTTCCTAACTGTCTTGACAAAGCGCGCATGATGAGCGGATAATTTATACCCTTTTTGGTATTATTTTTATATAGTTTTTAGTATGTTTTATTTACTTTTTATTATATTTTTATTAGTTTTTATGCAAAAATCACATTTCTGGACTTTACTATGAGTTTGTGTATTTTTATGTAATTTCAGGTATTTTTTTTGCTGAAATTGAGGGACCTGAGCAAAAATCTGATTCAGAGGCTGAGAAAGGACTGCAGATGCTGTTGGATTCTGACCCTCCTACACTCGAAATAGATTTTCTGGAGCAAAAGAAGCCCAATTGGCACGCTCTCAATTGCGTTGAAAAGTAGACATCTTGGGCTTTCCAGCAATATTTAATAGTTCATACTTTGATCGAGATTTGATGGCCCAAACTGGCGCAAAAAGCCAGCCTAAAACTTTCTGGCGTAAAACGCCAGAACTGGCACCTTTCTCGGCGTTAAACGCCCATTTTGGCACCCAGGGTGGCGTTAAACTCCAATATGAGGCATATGCATGTGAAAGCTTGAAAGCTCAGCCCAAACACTCACCAAGTGGGTCCCAGAAGTGGATTTCTGCACTATCTGCACTTAGTTACTCATTTTCTATAAACCTAAATTACTAGTCTAGTATAAAAACTAATTTTAGAGATTCATTTTGCAACTCATGACAATTTTATTCCATATTGTATCTCTGACGGCATGAGTCTCTAAACTCCATAGGTGGGGGTGAGGAGCTTTGCTGTGTCTAAATGGATTAATGCAATTACTACTGTTTTCTATTCAATCACGCATGATTCTATTCTAAGCTATATTCACTCGTACTTCAATCCAGAGAAGATGATGATCCATGACACTCATCATCATTCTCACATCTATGAATGCGTGCCTGACAATCACTTCCATTCTACCTGAGCTCAACATAGTCATTGGGCGACAACTTGAGTGCGTATCTCTTGGGTTTCTGATCCATGGACCGAGTCCGTGAGATCAAAACCTTCGTGGTATAGGCTAGAACCAATTGGCAGCATTCCTGAGATTCGAAAAGTCTAAAAATTGTCTGTGGTATTCCGTGTAGGATCTGGGAAGGGATGACTGTGAAGAGCTTCAAACCTGCAAATGTTGGGCGCAATGACAGTGTGCAAAAGGATAGAGAGATCCTATTCCGACGCTAGCGGGAACCAATAGATGATTAGCCGTGCAGTAGCTGTACATGGTATTTTTCATCCGAGACGAGAAATCCGACAATTGATTAGCCGTACAGAGACCGTGCCTGGTATTTTTCTCTGAGAGGATCATACAGCCTGCCATGGAAGGAAGCCATACGTGTTTGGAGAAGAAGACAGTAGGAAAGCAGAGATTCAGACGAAAGAGCATCTTCGGAACCTCAACCTGTTCCTCATTACTGAATGACAAGTACCTTTTAATTCATGTTATTTACTTTTCATAACAAAATCATTTTTATCATTAATCTCCTGGCTAAGATTTACAAGATAACCATAGCTTGCTTCAAGCCGGCAATCTCCGTGGGATCGACCCTTACTCACGTAAGGTATTACTTGGACGACCCAGTGCACTTGCTGGTTAGTTGTGCAGAGTTGTGAAAAGTGTGATCACAATTTCATGCACCAAGGTTTTGGTGCTGTTGCCGGAGATTGTTCGAGTTTGGACAACTGACAGTTCATCTTGTTGCTTAGATTAGGAAGAATTTACCTTTTTGGTTGGTTTAGAGTCACTAAATTTGAGTCTTTTATTTTCTTTTAAAAAATCTTTCAAAAATTTTTATTTTTCTTTATTAATCTGTGATTTGCCTTTGAGTCTTTTATTATTGTTCTTGTTAAAATTTTTAAAATCCTTGTTTTATTTTTCTAAATTTCTTTTCGAAATTTTTAATAAATAAATAAAAACCAATAACTTCATAATTTAGTCTTCTGTTTGAGTTTAGTTTCATGTTTTAAGTTTGGTGTTAATTGCATGTTTTTATTTTCTTTCAATTTTTCGAATTGCATGTTATTATTTTTCTTCATATTTTCGAGTTTTATGTTCATTGTTCTTTCTTGATCTTTAAGTTGTTCTTGTTTATTTTCTTTGTTTGATCTTTAGTTTTTCTTGTTTTGTGTCTTTCATTGTTTTTCTTGTGCATTTTCGAATTATTAGTCTCCAAAGTATAAAAATTTTTAAGTTTGGTGTTCTTTGTGCTTTTATTTTCTTAAAAATTTCCAAAATTTGCTCCTGGTGTTCATCTTGATCTTCAAAGTGTTCTTGGTGTTCATCTTGACATTCAAAGTTTTCTTGTTTGTTTTCTTTGTTTTGATCTAAAAATTTTAAGTTTGGTGTCATTTTATTGTTTTTCTCTTTTCTCGTTAAATTCAAAAATATCTTTTCTCTTTATTTTAAGTGAATTTTCAAATTTTCCTTTTAAAAATTTAGATTTTTATTTTAAAATTTTTATTTTATCTTATCTTAGTTTTAAATTTCAAAAAAAAATTTCAAATCTTTTTCAAAATCTTATCTTATCTTATTTCAAATTTCAAATTTTAAAATTCAAAATTCAAAAATCTTTTATAAAATTTTTCAAAATCTTTTTCCTTCTAATCATAATTTTCGAATTACTTGTCCTATTTTATTATTTTGATTGAAAAATTCTAAGTTTGGTGTTTTCTTGTTAAGAAAGGTTCAATCTTTAAAATTTTAAAATCATATCTTTTTCAAATCCTCTCTTTTGATGATTTTCTTACAAGTATCTTTGATTTTAAGACATATCTTTTTCAAAACTTCCTAACTACTTTCTCTCTTTTCAATTTTCCAAAATCACATCCAATATTCAAATTTTTTTTATTTATTTTCCTTTTCTTTTAATTTTCGAAACTTATATTCTATCTTCTAATTATTTTATTTTATTTCCTTTTAATTCGGTTTATCCCTAATTAAATAAAATAAAAACAAGAATATAATTTATTTGCAATCCACATCATCTCCCTTTCTCCATCATGGACCTAAGTGGAAATGAACAGTCCAGAAGGACTCTGGGGTCATATGCTAACCCCACTACTGCTGCATATGGGGGTAGTATCTGTATACCTCCCATAAGAGCCAGCAATTTTGAGCTAAACCCACAGCTCATTATCATGGTGTAGCAAAACTGTCAGTATTCCAGTCTTCCACAGGAAGAACCTACTGAGTTTCTGGCATAGTTCTTACAAATTGCTGACACAGTACGTGATAAGGAAGTAGATCAGGATGTCTACAGATTATTACTGTTTTCATTTGCTGTAAAAGATCAAGCTAAGAGGTGGCTAAATAACCAACCCACAGCAAGCATAAGAACATGGAAACAGTTATCAGAAAAATTTCTGAATCAATATTTCCCTTCAAAAAGGATGACACAGCTAAGGCTGGACATCCAAGGCTTTAAAAAAGAGGATAATGAATCTCTTTATAATGCCTGGGAGAGGTACAGAGGGATGCTAAGGAAATGCCCCTCTGAAATGTTTTCAGAGTGGGTGCAGTTAGACATCTTCTACTACGGGCTTACAGAAAAGGCCCAAATATCTCTAGACCACTCAGCTGGTGGATTTATACAGATGAGAAAGACAATTGAAGAGGCTCAAGAACTCATTGATACAGTTGCTAGAAATCAGCATCTGTACTTAAGTAGTGAGTCCTCCCTGAAAGAAGAGGCTAAAGCAGTATCCACTGAACTTAGTCCTCAAGAATAAGTTGTTGAACTCAATTAGCAATTGCTTATTATAACAAAACAGTTAGCAAAATTTAAAGAGATACTCCAAGACACTAAAAATGCTAACAAAAATATGGAAGCACAATTGAATCAGACAAGACAGCAGCTATCTAAACAGATAACAGAAGAATACCAAGCTGTTCAATTAAGGAGTGGGAAGATATTGAATATATCAACTCAAGGCAGTAGAAAACCAAGAAAGGAACAACTGAAAGAGAATAACCAAACCACTGCCCAAAATCCCTCTGAGGACAGTAAAAGCCCAAAGAGGAATGATTATGGCGTTCAAACGCCAGAAAAGGGTGGATAGTTGGCGTTAAATGCCCAGTAGATGGCCAACTCTGGCGTCCAAACGCCAGAAAAGGGTGGCAATCTAGCATTAAATGCCCAGGCAGCCCCCATTTCTGGCGTTCCAACGCCAATAAGGGATCAAACACCTGCAAGTGCTGATAACAACCCCCTTAAGCAGGCTTCTCCAACCACTTCTGTAGGAAATATACTTGCAGCAACTATGGTTGAAGAATATAAAGCCAAGATGCCTTATTCTCAGAAACTCTGCCAAGCAAAACAGGATAAACAATTTGCCCGCTTTGTAGACTATCTCAGGACTCTTGAAATAAAGATTCCGTTTGCAGAGGCACTTGAGAAAATACCCTCTTATGCTAAGTTCATGAAAGAGATCTTAAGTCATAAGAAGGATTGGAGAGAAACTGAAAAAGTTTTTCTCGCTGAAGAATACAGTGCAGTCATTCTGAAAAGCTTACCAGAGAAGCTTAGAGATCTCGGAAGCTTTATGATACCATGGACATTAGAGGATGCTTGTACCAAGACAGCTCTGTGTGATCTTTGGGCAAGTATCAACCTAATACTTACATCCACTATCAAAAAGCTTGGTTTGACTGATGAAGTTAAACCAACCCGGATATGCCTCCAACTTGCTGATGGCTCCATTAAAATCACATCAGGAATAATTGAGGACATGATTGTCAAGGTTGGGCCATTTGCCTTTCCTACTGACTTTGTAGTGCTGGAAATGGAGGAGCACAAGAGTGTAACTCTCATTCGAGGAAGACTTTTCCTAGCAACTGGACGAACCCTCATTGACGTCCAAAAAGGGGAGATAACCCTGAGAGTTAATGAGGATGAGTTTAAGTTGAATGCTATCAAAGTTATGCAGCATCCAGACACATCAAAAGACTGCCTGAGCACTGACATTATTGACTCCCTGGTGGAAGAGGTCAATATGACTGAGAGTCTTGAATCAGAGCTAGAGGATATTTTTAAAGATGTTCAGCCTGATCTGGAGGAACCAGAGAAAATAGAAGAACCTCTGAAAACTCCTTAGGAAGAGGAAAAGCCTCCTAAACCTGAGCTTAAACCACTACTACCATCCCTGAAATATGCATTTCTGGGAGAAGATGACACTTTTCCCGTGATCATAAGCTCTGTTTTAAAGCCACAGGAAGAGAAAGCACTAATTCAGGTGCTAAGGACACACAAGACAGCTCTTGGGTGGTCCATAAGTGATCTTAAAGGCATTAGCCCAGCAAGATGCATGCACAAGATCCTATTGGAGGATGATGCTAAGCCAGTGGTTCAACCACAGAGGCGGCTAAATCCAGCCATGAAGGAGGTGGTGCAGAAAGAGATCACTAAGTTACTAGAGGCTGGGATTATTTATCCTATTTCTGATAGCCCCTGGGTGAGCCCTGTCCAAGTTTTCCCCAAGAAGGGAGGCATGACAGTGGTTCATAATGAAAAGAATGAACTGGTTTCCATAAGAACAGTTACAGGGTGGCGTATGTGTATTGACTACAGAAGGTTCAATACAGCCACCAGGAAGGATCATTTTCCTTTACCATTCATAGACCAGATGCTAGAGAGACTAGCAGGCCATGAATACTACTGCTTTTTGGATGGCTATTCAGGTTACAACCAAATTATAGTAGATCCTCAGGACCAAGAGAAAATAGCATTCACATGTTCATCTGGAGTATTTGCCTACAGGAGGATGCCATTTAGTCTGTGTAATGCACCTGCAACCTTTCAGAGGTGCATGCTATCTATTTTCTCTGACATGGTAGAGAAATTTCTGGAAGTCTTCATGGATGACTTCTCAGTATTTGGAGACTCATTCAGCTCCCGTCTTGACCATCTAGCACTTGTTCTAAAAAGGTGCCAAGATACTAACCTGGTGCTGAACTGGGAGAAATGTCACTTTATGGTGACTGAAGGAATTGTCCTTGGGCACAAGATTTCGAACAAGGAAATAGAGGTAGATCAACCTATGGTAGAGGTAATAGAAAAATTATCACCACCCGCAAATGTCAAGGGAATCAGAAGCTTTCTGGGGCATGCAGGATTCTATAGGAGGTTTATAAAGGATTTTTCAAAAATCGCAAAACCTCTGAGCAATCTGCTAGCTACTGACACGCCATTTATCTTTGATACAGAGTGTCTACAGGCGTTTAAAACTCTGAAAGCTAAGCTGGTCATAGCACCAGTCATCTCTGCACCAGACTGGACATTACCATTCGAACTAATGTGTGATGCCAGTGACCATGCCATTGGTGCAGTATTGGGACAGAGGCATAACAAGCTTCTGCACGTCATTTATTATGCTAGCCATGTTTTGAATGTCGCACAGAAAAATTACACAACTACAGAAAAAGAGTTGCTTGCAGTGGTTTATGCCATTGACAAGTTTAGATCTTATTTAGTGGGATCAAAAGTGATTGTGTACACTGACCATGCTGCTCTAAAATATCTCCTCACAAAGTAGGATTCTAAACCCAGGCTCATAAGATGGGTGTTGCTTCTGCAAGAGTTTGATATAGAAATAAGAGACAGAAAGGGGACAGAGAACCAAGTAGCTGATCACCTATCCCGAATAGAACCAGTAGCAAGAGCATCCCTCCCTCCTACTGAGATCTCTGAAACCTTTTCGGATGAGCAACTCTTTGCCATTCAGGAAGTACCATGGTTTGCAGACATTGCAAACTATAAGGCTGTGAGATTCATACCCAAAGAGTACAGTAAGCAGCAAACGAAAAAATTGATTTCTGATGCAAAGTACTACTTGTGGAATGAACCATATCTCTTTAAGAGGTGTGCAGATGGAATGATTCGTAGATGTGTGCCTAGAGAAGAGGTACAGAAGATCCTATGGCACTGCCATGGATCACAGTATGGAGGACATTTTGGAGGTGAGCGAATAGCCACCAAGGTTTTCCAATGTGGCTTCTACTGGCCTACCCTCTATAGAGACTCCCGAGAGTTTGTACATAACTGTGACAGTTGCCAGAGAGCTGGTAATTTGCCTCATGAGTATGCCATGCCTCAGCAAGGGATCTTAGAGATTGAGTTGTTTGATGTATGGGGTATTGACTTCATGGGTCCTTTCCCACCATCATACTCAAACATTTATATTCTGGTGGTAGTAGACTATGTATCTAAATGGGTAGAGGCAATTGCAACACCCACTAATGATACTAAGATAGTGATGAAGTTCCTCCAGAAGTATATCTTCAGCAGGTTTGGTGTCCCTAGGATACTGATCAATGATGGAGGCACTCATTTCTGCAATAAACAGCTTGACTCTGCTCTGGTCCGATATGGAATTAACCATAAAGTGGCAACTCCATATCATCCATAGACAAATGGGAAGGCTGAAGTCTCGAATAGAGAACTAAAACGAATCCTAGAATGGAATGTAAGTACCCGTAGAAAGGATTGAGCAAGAGGTCTGGATGATGCTTTGTGGGCATACAGAACAGCATTCAAAACTCCTATAGGAACCTCTCCATATCAGTTGGTGTATGGAAAAGCCTATCATCTGCCAGTGGAACTGGAATAAAAGGCCTACTGGGCAACCAGGTTCCTAAACCTTGATGCTAAGGTAGCTGGAGAGAAAAGATTACTCCAGTTGAATGAGCTGGAAGAGTTCAGACTCAATGCTTTCGAAAATGCTAAAATTTATAAAGAGAAAGCAAAAAGATGGCATGACAAAAGGCTGTCATCTAGAGTCTTTGAGGCTGGACAGAAGGTCCTATTGTTTAACTCTAGGCTCATATTGTTCCCTGGGAAATTGAAATCCCGGTGGAGGGGACCATATGTGATTACAAGTGTGTCACCATATGGTTATGTAGAGCTTCAAGATATTGATTCTAACAAAAGGTTCATTGTTAATGGACAGAGAATCAAACATTATCTTGAAGGCAATGTTGAGCAAGAATGCTCAAAACTGAGACTAAATTAAAAAGCTCAATAAAGTCCAGCTAAAGACAGTAAAGAAGCGCTTGCTAGGAGGCAACCTAGCCATTATCAATAATTAGATGTTTATAACAATTATATAAGTCCATTTAATTTTGTTGCTCATGTTTATTAATGCTTTTCAGTGAACAAGTTAGGAAAATGAAGGTTCAGAACATAAAGCAGAAGAATCACAGAGAAAAAGGGCTCACTGGCGTTAAAACACCAGTAAAGAAGCAATTTGGGCGTTAAACGCCAGAATGGCTACCATTCTGGGCATTTAACGCCAGTAATGGTATCATTCTGGGCGTTAAACGCCAGAATGGGCAGCATTCTGGGCGTTTAACGCCAGAATTGGCAGCATCCTGGGCGTTCAGAAAAACGCCCAGTAAAGAAGGATTTCTGGCGTTTAACGGCAGCCAGGGTACCTAGCTGGGCGTTAAATGCCCAAAATGGCCACCAAATGGGCGTTAAACGCTAGAATAGCTAGGGGAGAGGTAATTTCATTTCCAATTCAATTTTTTTTGAATTTTCATGTTTTAATTCAAAATTTTCTGCATCTAAACATTACAAACATTCATTTTTTAATTTCCATTAACAAAAATTCATATTGTCATAAATACTTTTTAATTCTTCTTCCATTTTTTTCAATTCTTTTTCAAAAACTCATTCATCTTTCCAATTTCTTTTCAAATCTTTTTAAATCATTCATATTATCTTTTATTTCTTAGATGCATAAATGGTGCGCAGAAATCGTGACAGTTCATCTCATTTGGTAACGGTGCTGAAAACTCAATATGCGCGTTCATAATCTTAATTCTTTGTCACAACTTCGTACAACTAACCAGCAAGTGCACTGGGTCGTCCAAGTAATAAACCTTACGTGAGTAAAGGTCGATCCCACGGAGATTGTCGGTATGAAGCAAGATATGGTCATCTTGTAAATCTCAGTCAGGCGGATTCAAATGTTTATGGAGATTTAATAATTAAAATATAAATAAAATATAAAGTAAAGATAGAGGTACTTATGTAATTCATTGGTGAGAATTTCAGATAAGCGTGTAGAGATGCTTTGTCCCTTCCGTCTCTCTGCTTTCCTACTATCTTCATCCAATCTTTCTTACTCCTTTCCATGGCAAGCTGTATGTTGGGCATCACCGTTGTCAATGGCTACATCCCGTCCTCTCAGTGAAAATGGTCCAAATGCTCTCTCACAGCATGGCTAATTATCTGTCGGTTCTCGATCATGCCGGAATAGGATTTACTATCCTTTTGCGTCTGTCACTACGCCTAGCACTCGCGAGTTTGAAGCTCGTCACAGCCACCCCTTCCCAGATCCTTCTCGGAATACCACAGACAAGGTTTAGACTTTCCGGATCTCAAGAATGGCCATCCATGGGTTCTCACAAAGACTCTGATCTCACGATCAGGAGGCTAAGAGATACACATTCAAGCCTTGTTTGCATGTAGAACGGAAGTGGTTGTCAGGCACGCGTTCATAGGTGAGAATGGTGATGAGCGTCACATAATCATCACATTCATCATGTTCTTGGGTGCGAATGAATATCTTAGAATAGGAATAAGCTGAATTGAATGGAAAATAGTAGTAATTGCATTAATACTCGAGGTACAGCAGAGCTCCACACCTTAATCTATGGTGTGTAGAAACTCTACCGTTGAAAATATATAAGAACAAGGTCCAGGCATGGCCAAGAGGCCAGCCCCCATGATCTAAGAACTAAACGTCCAGAGATGTAAATACAATAGTAAAAAGTTCTATTTATACTAAACTAGTTACTAGGGTTTACAGAAAGGAGTAAATGATGTAGAAATCCACTTCCGGGGCCCACTTGGTGTGTGCTTGGGCTGAGCTTTGAGCTTTAAACGTGTAGAGACTTTTCTTGGAGTTAAACGCCAGCTTTGGTGCCAGTTTGGGCGTTTAACTCTGATTTGCAACCTGTTTCTGGCGTTTTACTCCAGAATTGGGCAGAGAGCTGGCGTTGAACGCCAGTTTGCGTCATCTAAACTCGGGCAAAGTATGGACTATTATATATTGCTGGAAAGCCCTGGATGTCGACTTTCCAACGCAATTAAGAGCGTGCCATTTGGAGTTCTGTAGCTCCAGAAAATCTATTTCGAGTGCAGGGAGGTCAGAATCCAACAGCATCAGCAGTCCTTTGTCAGCCTCTGAATCGGATTTTTGCTAAGGTCCCTCAATTTCAGCCAGAATATACCTGAAATCACAAAAAAACACACAAACTCATAGTAAAGTCCAGAAATGTGATTTTTAATTAAAAACTAATAAAAATATAATAAAAACTAACTAAATCATACTAAAAACATACTATAAACAATGCCAAAAAGCGTATAAATTATCCGCTCATCAATAAACAAAAATTCAGATTTAACTTCCTCATATCTTTTTCCTACCTTTTAAATTTTTGAAAAGAATCTCATCTTTTTCATATCATATTTATCTTTTATCAATCATATCTTTCAAACATATCTTTTTCTAAAATTTCGAACCCATTCCCTCCCTCCCCTTTATTTATACATTTGGCCATCCCCTTTACTCCATCATTTGCATCCTTCTCTCCATCTATTCATCTTCTTTCTTTTTATTTTGCTTGAGGGCAAGCAAATCTCTAAGTTTGGTGTGATTTCCGTGATTTTATGAGTTAAAACAAAACAATCTCATGGCACCCAAAGGAAGACAAACCGCTTCAAGAGGCAAGAAAGAAGGCAACCCAAAGCCACTTTGGATGCATGAGAATTTCTGCACCAAAGAACATGCAGACCATTACCTCAAAATTGTGTGCAGAAGATCAGTGATCTCGGAAGTTAGATTCAATCTGAAAGAAGATGAATACCCAGAGATCTAAGAGCAGATTCAAAACAGGGGCTGGGAAGTCCTGGCTAATCCTGAGATACATGTTGGAAGGAACATGGTCCAGGAATTCTATGCAAATCTGTGGATGACAGAGAAGAAAAGATTAGAGGGAACTGCTTTCTACACCTTTCGGACTATGGTCAGAGGGACGATTATTTACTTCCCCTTTGACAAAGTGAGAGAAGCTCTTAAACTTCCTCAACTACAAGATGATCTAGAATCCTTTAACAGGAGAATGGCCAAGGATAAAAGGCTAGATCAAGTTCTAGAGGATATATGCCTCCCTGGAACCAAGTGGATTACCAACTCAAAAGGTGTCCCAAACCAATTAAAGAGAGGAGATCTCAAACCAGTTGCTAGAGGTTGGCTGGATTTCATTGGGCGTTCTATACTCCCAACCAGCAACGGATCTGAAGTCACTGTCAAGAGGGCAGTGATGATTCACTGTATTATGCTGGGAAAGGAGGTAGTGATTCATCAGCTGATCCCTATTGAAATTTACATGTTTGCAAACAAGGAATCCACTGAGGCCAAATTGGCCTACCCAAGCATGATTAGTCTGCTATGTAAAGATGCGGGGGTAAAGATGGGTGTGGATGAATTTATCCCAGTTGAACGCCCAATCACCAAAAAAGTGATGGATGGACCTAAAATTCAAGATAACCTCATCAAGAGGGGGCGCATGAACTCCTCCCAGAAATTCCTCAATTTGACTATTGGGCTCGCTTAGAAGCATTTGTCACCAAGCTGCAAGAAGCTGTGAATCAACTCAAAGAAGAGCAGCAGAATCAAAACAACATGCTCTGCAAACTGCCCATAGAACAAGAGAAACAAGGGCATGAGATACAGGAGCTAACGTGCCAGAAGCTGTCCCTTGAAGAGTGATAAACCCCATTTTTAGGGTTTATCTTGTGCCTAATTTAGGAGATTTTATGACCTTTTACCCACATTTATTCAATGAAATAGCATGGTTTCATGGTTGTCTCCTTATTTGTGCTTAAGTATGGAAACATGCTTTCTAGGCCTTTAATTTGCTAAATTGAATTCACCTTTGATTCCACTAGATACCTTGATTTGTTTGTTAAGTGATTTTAGGTTGAAAAGGCTAGGAATGGATTAAAAGCATGCAAAATGGAGAACACATGGAAAAAGCCAAAGATTTGAGAAACATCATCCATGCGCACGCGCACGCGTGGATCGCGAAAACTGCAAGGGACGCGCACGCGTGCTGTACGCGTATGCGTCGGTGGCCGTATATGATTTTTTAATAGAAAACGTGCCCAACGAATTTGAGAAGCTGTGGGGCCCAACTTGCAACCAACTTTGGTGCCAAAATGCTTTAAAAGACCAAGGATTGAAGGGGAAAGGCATCATTCACTCACTTTCACTCATTATTGACATTAGGATTAGTTTTAGTTTAGTTTTAGAGAGAGAAGCTCTCTCTTCTCTCTAGAATTAGAAGTAGGTTAGATCTAGATTAGGAATTCTTAGATCTAGGTTAATTTCATACTTTGATTTATTTTTCCTTTACATTTTCTTATTCCTCTACTCTTCCTCTCTCTAGTTTAGCATTTAATTCTTGTAATTCTCTACTTTTATGTTCATGCACTTTTGTTTCTTTTATTTCTCTTTAATGCAATTTATGTTTTCATGTTCCTTTATTGTTCATTTGATTTGTTGTTGTTTAATCTCTTGCAATTGAGTAGTGTAGATTTACTTTCCTTGCAATTTTACTATGCTTTCCTTTTATGCCTTCCAAGTGTTTGATGAAATGCTTGGAAGGATTTTTTAGTAGATTTTAGTGCTCTTGGCTTTGGAAGGTAACTTAGGAACTCTTGAGTTACTAATGTCCAAGTGATTGACGATTGGGAGCCATTAACTCTAGATCTCACTAATTGATTTGGTGGAGAACTAGGACTTATGGACTTGGATTGACATAGCTCACTTGACTTTCCTCTACTATTAGTTAGGGGTTAACTTATGGGGGTTGGTCCTTGCCAATTCTCATGTTGTGGTTAGTGATTAGGATAGAGATCCTTGACCACCAACCCTTGCCAATGCCTTTTTGTTATTTGAATTTCCTTGTCATTTACTTTTCATGTTTCTCATCCAAAAACCCCAAATATAACTCATAACCAATAACAAGACACTTTATTGTAATTTTTAGGGAGAAGACCCGAGGTTCAATACTTGGGTTTATAAATTTAGGGGTTTGTTATTTGTGACAAAACGACAAAAGTCCAATAATCAAAATGGCGCCGTTGCCGGGGAATTGCAATGGTGTTGTGTTATTGGTTATTGTATATATATGAATATTGTAAATAGCTTGATTTTTTGGATTTCTTGGTAGTCTTTTCTAGTTTAGGACTTTGTTTCATTATTTTTATATTAGCTTTTGAATTTTATTTTCTCTTTTCACTATGAATTCTCACTTTGGCTATGAGTTTGGTTCTAACTATGTTGTAGGAAATGGGAGCTATAATGAGGATGTGTATCAAGGATGGGACAATCAAAGGTGGGAGGAGCCATATGCATATGATCAATCCTTATGGCAACAACCTCCACCAATGCACTATGAAGAAGAGCCATTCTTGATGCATATCAATCTAATGGCTATGGTGAGCATCCTTGTGACTTTCAAGAACCACTACCATATGCCTATGAACCATATCCTCAACGTGAACCTCAACCATACTCACAAGCCTCTTTTCACCAAGCACCTCCATATGACCTTGACCTTTATCCACCATACCAACCACCTTGTGAACCATATGAGCCATACATGGAACCACCATACCAAGATTACTACTCCCAAGAACCACTTTAATATACACCACTACATCCTTACCAAGAAGAACCACCTCCCTATCATGAATCCTTTCTCCAAGACAATGAATCCCCCTATCCACCCCAATCCTCAAAGGATGAAACCCTTAGCCTTATACTTCAAGGGCAAGGAGAAATGCAAAGGGAGACAATAGAATTTGTGGCTACCTTGACCAAAGTAGTAAGCATTTTAGTCTCCCAATATTTGAGCACTCAAAGCACTCCCATGGTCACATGTGGGGAATCAATTGAAAAGCATAGCATGAAGGAGAGATTGGAAACTCCAGTGGAGAATGAGGGATGTTATTTTGTATTAGAGCAATTGGAGGAGCCTATGATCATTGAAGAAAAGGAAGAAGTGGTTGAAGACCTAGGAGATGTGGAACCTCCTTGGGAACCTAGAGTTGAAGAAAACCTCTCCAAGAAGGTTGAACTTGTTGTTGAAGAGGAATGTGCACAACCTACAAAAAATTTTTTGAATGAATACTTGGAAGGAATGGAGCAAAAAGTGAGTTCCCTTGGAGATGAAGATCATGCATTCAAGCTTCTAGGTGGTGAATCCTTTGAATTTGAAGAACCTTCTCACCAATGAGATGGAAAGCAATATGGAGGTAGATTTCTCTCAACCTCCCATTTATGATTTGAGTGACGGGGAAGAGTTAGATGAAAATGATGAACAAAGGATTGAAAATGAAGTTTATGAAGAGGTGGAAGTGATTAAGGAAGAATATAAGAGAGTAGAGCTTGCAAGGACATTGGAGGTACCTCTCCCCAAGCCATCACCATCCATTCTTTCATTCAAGTGGGTAAATTCTTTATACTTAAGCTTTATTATTCCCCTTGAATATGGTTTGCTTAAGACGGATGGTCAACTTAGAAATATTTGTGGCTTTAAGAGTAAAAGGGAGATGGCTAGTGGTTGGAAACATTATTCTCGGTTCATTATGGTTGCATGTTCAAAGTTTGATTGCAAGGTTTCGTGTAGAACTAGAGTACATGGGTCTAGAAGGATGTTTGGTTACTTCATAGAGAATTCATCTTGCTCACCACCCAAATGGAATAATGATAATCAACTCAAAGATGGGTGTAGAAACAAGATATGGGATCCCGGCATACATGAGGATCAACTTTGGGAGCCCATAGTTTGTGTAGAACTCCATCAAGGCTTGGAGTTATTATTTTTGAAGAATAGAGCTTATTGGAGATTCAAGCATCGGTGGAAGTTCCAAGATGAATTCAAGCACAAGCCACCTTGAGAGGAGCTCCCCATAAGTCCAACTTAAGGACAATAAACAAAAGTGTTAGGTGGGAGACACCCCACCATGGTACTTCTTTTCATTTTCTCCTTTTTGTACATATTGGTAATTAGTTTAAATTCATGTTTTTGGTTGATTTGAGTATAATTGGTAGTTTAGTACGTTAAATAAGGTTTTATGGTGTTTTAGTAGCTGTTTAGAGGTTTGGAATGCTTGGATTGGTGCAAAAACATAGAAAAATTTATAAAAAAAAGCACCATCCGCGCGTACGTGCACTGCGCGCGTACGCGTGCATCAAGCATTTTCGCCTATCCGCACGGACGCGCCATGTACGCGTACGCGTGGATTGAGAAATTCCACCCCAAGCCAAAAACCCGAAAGTTGTGCGAACGTTGCGCGCGCTTTGTGCCTTTGGCACAAACCAACTCGCGCGTACGCGTCACTCTCGAAATAAGCCATCCGCGTGCACGCGCCATGTGCGCGTACGCGTCGTGTCCATTGCACCACCATCCGCGCGCGCGCCATGCGCGTGTACACGCGGATGTCCTTCCTTCACTACATTTCTTTTCTTCTCCTCTTTCCATTTCTTTCCTTCTCCTTTCTTCTTCCCTTCTTCTACCCCTCATCCAACACTTCCAAACACCATTGATAACCATTTATTTTAGTTAGTTAATTAGTTAGTTAGTTAATTAGTTAGTCTTAGTTTGGTTTTCATTTCATTTTCTCTCTTTCCATTATAAGTGTTAGATTATGGATTTTGTTCACCATATATTGCTGCTTATTACTAATTGAATGCTATCTTAGCATAATTGTTTTTAAATATTCGTTGTTGGATTCTATTGTTGAGGTTATATTTTGCTACTTGGTTTTAAGTTCTTCATGCTTACCTTTTGAAAATACCAAGTAATGAGAATTGCCTTCGAGCTTGTAACTCTTCTTGAATTGCATGATTTAGCCACCATGTGATTTGAACCTTATTCTTTGATTAGGAAAACTCTTGATATTGGATGGTGTGCATTTACTTCAATGCATTGTATTCCATGATCATATGCATCCATACGCTTTTAGCTTGAATGCTCTCATGCTTCTTTAATGCTTGTTTTACCTTACAAGCTTACTTAAAGCATCTCAAGCATACTTGAATGAGTAAAGTGCATGCTTCTTTAGTGACATAGCTTTTATGCTAATGTGTGTTCTAAACCACGCAATTTAGAATTCACATACCTAATATTTCTTAATGTCACACTAATTTACTCACTCAATTCTAGTGATTAGTACCTCATTCCAACAATGTATGCTTCCTTACTTTTGCTTTCTCATCTTATGGTATTATATTTTTGTTTTTCATGAATGATGCACCGCAAGCAAAAAATGGAAGCGGAAGAAAGAACGCGCAGCAACCGGTTGATCTACCAGTTAAAGGTAGCAATCCGGAGAGTCGCCGTACCCCCTTGCTCATCTTTGAGTGCACCGAGGACGGTGCAAACTTTTAAGTGTGGGGAGGTCGTCCGGCCGGTCGGCGATTTTGGGTGACAAATTTCTAATTCCAACACTTTTGCATTTCATTTTAGGTTTTTAGGATTTTTGTTGCATTTTCTTAATTTTGCATATATATATATACATAATAAGCTTAGTCAAAATAATAAGATTTTTCAAGAAAATTATCTATAGGGCATCTCAATTGATTTGAGTGAAAACTTTTCATAGAACTTGCTTGAATCATATATATAATGTGGAACATGATTTTTGAGCTAAGAACACAAGCTTGTGAGATTTGAGCCTAATGGTGTGGTTACGTCTTATAACCACTTATTTCCCTTCTTATGTGCATTATTCTCTTTCTATGATCATAATCTTTTATTTGTTTGATTCTTTATGTCCATTATTTTGTGTATTCATGCATTTATATGATTGAGGCCATCATTTTATTTAGCTCACTTACCCAAATAGCCTCTTATCATCCATTGTTAGCCAAATTTGAGCCTACGCTTAACCCACTTGTTCTTAATTTAACACATTACAAGCCTTGAAGCGAAAAACAATAAATGTCCTTAATTTGGATCTTTGATTAGCTTAGGCTAGTGTGTGTGTGTATCATTCAAGTGTGGGAAACTTGGGACATTGGGGAATAAAAGGGTAGTTTTGTATTTTTATTAAAATTATTGGGAATTGGGTACATGCTCATGTATTAATAAAATATAAAACCTTATGCATTGATGCTTTTGTATATATTGCAAAGCAAAAGAGAGAAAAATGAGAAAGACAAAAAGAAAAAGAAACAAAAAGAAGAGCATGGAAAAGAAAAGAAAAGAAAAAAATAGAAAAAAAAAGAAAAAAAAAAAACAATAGAAAGGGGACAAAATGCCCCAAAGCAAAGCTCAATAAGGGTCAATGCATAAGTATTGTGAAATGAAAAGGAAATGCATGAGTATGTTAAAAAGAGAAGAATGGGTAGCTAGGTTTGTTTAGAATTGTATAGGTTGCTATATAGGTTAGGTGGGAAGTATAAGCTTATCGAAGATTCAAATTTCAAGCTCACTTGACCAAATATGCATCCTACCTTGACCCTAGCCCCATTACAACCAATGAAAAGACCTCATGATACTTGTATGCATGCATGAAATAGAGGAGAATTGTGAGAATCAACCCTAAACACTTGAGCGAATAGAGTGTAAACACATCCGGTGAGGGTTTGATGCTCAATTACATGTTTTCACCTATAATCATCACTGTTCTTGCAAGTTTGTAAAAATATTTAATAGCTCAATTCAATTGTGGTTTGGCATGGTTGTAATACCCTTAGCCCTTGTGCATATATGCTTCTTATGAATTGATTTATTTTGACTAAGCAATTGCATTCATTTAGGTAGTTGCATATTTACATATAGCTTAGTTTCATTGAATAAATGCCACACCCTTACTTCATTCTAGGTTTAAGCATGAGGACATGCTTGGTTTAAGTGTGGGGATGTTGATAAACCCCATTTGTAGGGTTTATCTTGTGCCTAATTTAGGAGATTTTATGACCTTTTACCCACATTTATTCAATGAAATAGCATGGTTTCATGGTTGTCTCCTTATTTGTGCTTAAGCATGGAAACATGCTTTCTAGGCCTTTAATTAGCTAAATTAATTCACCTTTGATTCCACTAGATGCCTTGATTTATTTGTTAAGTGATTTCAGGTTGAAAAGGCTAGGAATGGATTAAAAGCATGCAAAATGGAGAACACATGGAAAAAGCCAAAGATTTGAGAAACATCATCCACGCGCACGCGTGGATCACGAAAACTGCAAGGGACGCGCACGCGTGCTGTACGCGTACGCGTCGGTGGCCGTATATGATTTTTTAATAGAAAATGTGCCCAGTGGTTTTGAGAAGCTTTGGGGCCCAACTTGCAACCAACTTTGGTGCCAAAATGCTTTAAAAGACCAAGGATTGAAGGGGAAAGGCATCATTCACTCACTTTCACTCATTATTGACATTAGGATTAGTTTTAGTTTAGTTTTAGAGAGAGAAGCTCTCTCTTCTCTCTAAAATTAGGAGTAGGTTAGATCTAGATTAGGAATTCTTAGATCTAGGTTAATTTCATGCTTTGATTTACTTTTCCTTTACATTTTCTTGTTCCTCTACTCTTCCTCTCTCTAGTTTAATATTTAATTCTTGTAATTCTCTACTTTTATGTTCATGCACTTTTGTTTCTTTTATTTTTCTTTAATGCAATTTATGTTTTCATGTTCCTTTATTGTTCATTTTATTTGTTGTTGTTTAATCCCTTGCAATTGAGTAGTGTAGATTTACTTTCCTTGCAATTTTACTATGCTTTCCTTTTATACCTTCCAAGTATTTGATGAAATGCTTGGAAGGATTTTTGAGTAGATTTTAGTGCTCTTGGCTTGGGAAGGTAACTTAGGAACTCTTGAGTTACTAATGTCCAAGTGATTGACGGTTGGGAGCCATTAACTCTAGATCTCACTAATTGATTTGGTGGAGAAGTAGGACTTACGGATTTGGATTGACATAGCTCACTTGACTTTCCTCTACTATTAGTTAGGGGTTAACTTATTGGGGTTGGTCCTTGCCAATTCTCATGTTGTGGTTAGTGATTAGGATAGAGATCCTTGACCACCAACCCTTGCCAATGCCTTTTTGTTATTTGAATTTCCTTGTCATTTACTTTTCATGTTTCTCATCCAAAAACCCCAAATATAACTCATAACCAATAACAAGACACTTTATTGCAATTCCTAGGGAGAATGACCCGAGGTTCAATATTTCGGTTTATAAATTTAGGGGTTTGTTACTTGTGACAAACAATCTTTTGTATGAAAGGACTATTGTTGGTTTAGAAACTATATTGCAATGAGATTTCGTTTGTGAAATTCTAAGCCACACAAAAGTCCAATCATTAAAGAGCCAAACGTCCCACAAATTGAAGGAGCACTTACCCCTTAAAATCAAGGTTGTTGAGTCCTAACTCTGTGATAACTTTTATTATTAGAAACCTATTTTAAGAGTTACATGAGCATTAGTATTAGAGTCATTTATTTTTATGTCTTTAATTTCCTTTCCTTTATTATTTGTCTGCTTTTATGTTTATTTTATATCTTATTTCTATTACATGATAAATAAAGTTTAGATTCTATGTCTTAAAGCTATGAATGATTCCATGAATCCCTCACCCTTCTTAAATGAAAAAAAATATTTTTATTTGCAAAAGAACAAGAAGTGCATAATTTCAAAAATCATCTTGAAGTTAGCTTAATTATTTTGATGTGGTGGCAACACTTTTTGTTTTCTGAATGAATGCTTGAATAGTGCATATTTTTGATAGTGAAGTTTATGAATGTTAAAATTGTTGGCTCTTGAAAGAATAATGGAAAAAAAGAGAAATGTTATTGATGATATGAAAAATCATAAAATTGATTCTTTAAGCAAGAAAAAGCAGTGAAAAAGCAACAGCTTGCGAAAAAAAATGGCGAAAAAAATAAAGCAAAAGTAAAAGCAAGCAGAAAAAGCCAATAACCCTTTAAACCAAAAGGCAAGGGTAAAAAGGATCCAAGGCTTTGAGCATTAATGGATAGGAGCGCCCACAGGAATAAAATCCTGGCCTAAGCGGCTAAATCAAGCTGTCCCTAACCATGTGCTTGTGGCGTGAAGATGTCAAGTAAAAAGCTTGAGACTGAGTGGTTAAAGTCGTGATCCAAAGCAAAAAGGGTGTGCTTAAGAACTCTGGGCACCTCTAACTAGGGACTTTAGCAAAGCTGAGTCACAATCTGAAAAGGTTCACCTAGTTATGTGTCTGTGGCATTTATGTATCCGGTGGTAATACAGGAAAACAAAATACTTAGGGCCACGACCAAGACTCATAAAGTAGCTGTGTTCAAGAATCAACATACTGAACTAGGAGAATCAATAACACTATCTGAATTCTGAGTTCCTATGGATGCCAATCATTCTGAACTTCAAAGGATAAAGTGAGATGCCAAAACTGTTCAGAAGCAAAAAGCTACTAGCCCCGCTCATCTAATTGAGACTAATCTTCATTGATATTTTTGAAACTTATTGCATATTCTCTTCTTTTTATCCTATTTTGTTTTTAGTTGCTTGGGGACAAGAAATAATTTAAGTTTGGTGTTGTGATGAGCGGATAATTTATACCCTTTTTGGCATTGTTTTTATAAAGTTTTTAGTATGTTTTATTTACTTTTTATTATATTTTTATTAGTTTTTATGCAAAAATCACATTTTTGGACTTTACTATGAGTTTGTATATTTTTCTGTAATTTCAGGTATTTTCTGGCTAAAATTGAGGGACCTGAGCAAAAATCTGATTCAGAGGCTGAGAAAAGACTGTAGATGCTGTTGGATTCTGACCCTCCTGCACTCGAAATGGATTTTCTGGAGCTACAAAAGCCCAATTGGCGCGCTCTCAATTGCGTTGAAAATTAGACATCTCGGGCTTTCCAGAAATATATAATAGTCTATTATTTCTCGGCGTTAAACACCCATTTTGGCACCCAGGGTGGCATTTAACTCCAATATGAGACATATGCACGAGAAAGCTTGAAAGCTCAGCCCAAACACTCACCAAGTGGGTCCCGGAAGTGGATTTCTGCACTATCTGTACTTAGGTACTCATTTTCTGTAAACATAAATCACTAGTCTAGTATAAAAACTACTTTTAGAGATTTATTTTGCAACTGATGACAATTTTATTCCATATTGTATCTCTGACAGCATGAGTCTCTACACCCCATAGGTGGGGGTGAGGAGCTCTGCTGTGTCTCAATGGATTAATGCAATTACTACTATTTTCTATTCAATTACGCTTGATTCTATTCTAAGATATTCACTCGTACTTCAATCCGGAGAAGATGATGATCCGTGACACTCATCATCATTCTCACATATATGAATGCGTGCCTGATAACCACTCCCGTTCTACCTAAGCTCAATGTTGTCATTGGGTGACAGCTTGAGTGCATATCTCTTGGGTTTCCAGCTAGAACCAATTGGCAGCATTCTTGGGATCCGGAAAGTCTAAACCTTGTCTGTGGTATTCCGAGTAGGATCTGGGAAAGGATGACTGTGAAGAGCTTCAAACCTGTAAATGTTGGGCACAGTGACAGTGTGCAAAAGGATAGAGAGATCCTATTCCGACGCTAGTGGGAACCGACAGATGATTAGCCGTGCGGTAGCTGTACATGGTATTTTTCATTTGAGACGAGAAATCCGACAATTGATTAGCCGTATAGAGACCGTGCCTGGTATTTTTCACTGAGAGGATCATACAGCCTGCCATGGAAGGAAGCTATGTGTGTTTTGAGAAGAAGACAGTAGGAAAGCAGAGATTCATGTTATTTACAAGATAACCATAGCTTGCTTCAAGCCGGCAATCTCCGTGGGATCGACCCTTACTCACGTAAGGTATTACTTGGACGACCCAGTGCACTTGCTGGTTAGTTGTGCAGAATTGTGAAAAGTGTGATCACAATTTCGTGCACCAGCGCTCCACTCCCGTCCATCCTCTTCTAGAGGCATCCACCACTTGGCAAGGTTCTTCAACCTCTACCTCTTGCCAAGCTTCCTCAAGTTCACATTCATCTTCACCAAGTTCTTCAATCTCTTCCCCATCACTCTCATCATACATAGGAGGCTTAGTGAAGTCTACCTCATCGTCAATTCAAAGCATATTGGGGAAGGACTCATCATACTCAAAAGGCTCATATGTTGACGCGGAATCATCATAAATAGGAGGGCCTATTACTTGGGACACTTCTTCCAATTCTTGAATCACATTGTGCCTTGGAGGTTGTTGATAACAAGTCAGATTGACTAGTTTTACAAGCTTTTTTCATTAGTTTTTACTTGGTTTTCATACATTCTTAGGAAATAAGTAAGTGTTTGGATGAGAAATTCATGGTTGTCATGATTCAATCAAACATTGCTAATTTATGCATTTTCATGAGATTTATGCAAGAATTGATTGATATTATGAATGATGCAAAATCTTGTGATTATGCCAAGGCTTTGATGAGTTTGTTTGGTTGATGATAGGTAGAAAGAAGTAGAAAAAGAGCAAGGAAGAGGAGAAGGAGAGGCCAACATTGGAGCCAACATTGGCCCATCAACATTGAAGGCAACGTCCTGGAAGAAGAAAGCATGGGTGCCAACATTGGAGGGAACGTTGGTGAACCAACGTTACCTTGAACGTCCTTGAGAAAGTCCAATTTTGGAGCTAAAGAATTTTTGGGCGACGCGTACGCGTCCATGACGCGTACGCGTGAAAGAAGGAAATTTTTATATCCACGCGCAAGCGTGCGTCACGTGCACGCGTGGAATGGCAAAATAGACCATCCACGCGTACGCGTGGGTCACGCGTACGCATCACTAGACGAACGTTGGAGTCCAATGTTACCTCAAACATGGCTCTCCAACATCCGCAATGAGGAGCCCAGAATTTGGAGTTAGGAAACTGAAATCGACGCGCACGCGTCTATGACGCGTACGCGTGGATTGGAAAAAAGGCAATGTACGTGTAAGCATGGCGTACGGCTACGCGTCGAAAGACAAAAACACAACTTCATTAGGCACCAATCCAATCAATCCCTGCTTCAATCAAGGCCAATACCCATATCCAAAGTACACTGAAGACCCAAGAAGAAGCCTATAAATAGAAGAATGTTTGAAGATGAAAAGGGAGGTCTCAGCAGAGCTTAAAGGCCTGCAGTAGGAGTAGGATTAGGGTAGAATGCTCTAGTAGAGAGCTTAGCTTTCTGTTTCTTTTCTGCACTCCTAAATTTTAGTTGTAATTGAATTTAATTTTTGTTATGCAATTTCCATTCTCTTCTGCAATTTCTTCTTCTGCAAGTTACAAATTTATTATCAATGTAATTTACATTTCTTGAAATCTGCCTCTTTGCTAATTTACTTTCTGCTAATTTTAGATTTCCTGCACTTGTTCTTTGAGCTATGATCCATTGAACCCCAATTCATTTGGGGGAGGAGCTCTATTATGATTCATACGAATTAAATTACATTCTTCTTCCTCTCAATTCATCTGGATAGCTAAGAAATAACTTCTGTTTTGATTGAGATCCATTCACTCCGGAAGGGGGTTTGAATCTATGAATTTCAATGTGAGCTTCGGAAGGAGAATCATGGAAATTAGAATTGAAGCTCTATTTCTCACAACTCTCTTGATCAACACCATTCGGGAGGAATTGAGATCCTGAGAGTCTGTGTGGCTTATGGATGAGAGAAAATGCTTAACCTCTTCTCATGACAATTGGATCAAGGAATTGGCGAGATTGATTGTGATTAGAGAGATTGGATTGCCAAGAAATTGGGATTCAATCAATTTCAATCTGCCATAGATCTATTCATATGATTGAGAAGGAAGTTGAAACCCATTTGATTCATGGTGGATTGTAATATATCCAATCCCTGATGAGTCTTTCTCTCTGTTATTTCTGTTCTATTTAATTTCCCAGCACCCAGTGCCTTTACATTTGATGCAATTTACTTTTCTTATCATTTAAGCATCTGCAATTTACATTCTACGCTTTAAATTCCTGCAATTTACCTTCTGTTGGTCACTTTTCACTCAATTCACCACTGTTAGCTTGACTAAAATAATCACCTCACTAAAGTTGCTTGATCCATCATTTTCTGTGGGATCAACCTCACCCTTGTGAGTTATTACTACTTGATGCGACCCGGTACACTTGCCGGTGAGATTGTGTGAAAATCTAATTTTCACCCATCAAGTTTTTGGCGCCGTTGCCGGCGATTGATATAGATCGACAAATGATTAAGTGGGTGAGAAGTCTAGATTAAGCATTTTCTTTGTTTTTGTTCTTTTAATTTTCTGTTTTAAGCTGATACCAAGGTGTTTGAGTTATTGCCTTACTAAGAAATTCTCATCTGTGACATGAATTTCAATTTTCATTGGTGATGTGTTTTACAAAATTTAAATGGAGTTCAACTCATCTTATGATCAAACAAATTTCATGGGATATTACCCACCATCACCAAATGACTACTCTAATGGTGGCTGGGAATATCACCAAGAAATCACAGATTCTGAGCACTCCAATCAATGGAGATATGCTTTAGAGCCACAAGATGAGCAAGATAATTTCATGAGATATTGCCCACCACCACAAAATGATTTATATCATTATCTTCATGGTGACTGGGAATATCAACAAGGAATGAAAGAGTATGAACACCTCCCAGAGCCACAAGATGACTCGTACTGCTATAGCAACCACTCATATTGTGACTGGGAGGGGCAAAAATCAAAGGGATCTTGATGATACATACTTTGTTCATCAAGAAACATCATCACTGGAGTGTTCTTTCAATAAATTCATGCAAAATTGTCCACCAATGCCACAAGATGATCCACACTCTGATGAATTCTACAATAATTCACATTGCGGATGGGAGGATGAAAACCAGAAAGCATTTGACAGTTCATATTCCACTTATCAAGAGCCATCATCACTTGAGCAAATCTTCAACTCATTTATGCAAAGTTGTCCAACTTCACCTCCCCGTTTTTCATTTGAAAAACCTTCATCACTTGACTATACCTCGACACAAGGTTTCCTCCAACGTCCATACAATTCATTTAACCAACTGGTGTGGAACTTTCTAACCACAAACTAACCGACAAGTGCACTGGGTCGTACCAAGTAATACCTCTGGTGAGTGAGGGTCGATCCCAAGAGGATTGAAGGACTAAGCAACAATGGTTGAGTGATTGGCTTAGTTAGACAAGCAGAAAATAGTGTTTTAGTATTCAAAAGCATTAAACAGTAATTCATAGTTCAAAGACAGGCAAGTAAATAAGTTGGGAATAAAATACGGAGAAAGCAGTTAAGGCTTCAGAGTTATCTATTTTCCGGATTAATTTTTTCTTATTAATTTATTTTAATCATGCAAGATTTAATTTATGGCAAACTATATGTGACTAGACCCTAATTCCTTAGACCTTTCTAGTCTCCTCAAATTCTCATCAATTGCCAATTCCTTGGTCAATTAATTCCTATTAGAGGGTGAAGTTTAATTCTAGTTATTATGCCACAAAAACTCTAATTACCCAAATATAAAAGGATTATATGTCACGTATCCCGTTAAGTCCAGATATTTAGAATTTAGGAGAAATTATTTTCAAGCTACTGTTCAAGTAAAGAGCTTTTCCAAGTTATACAAGAACTCAATTAGAAAGAGGGTCATACTTCCGTTCCACCCAAATTCATAAGATAAAGAACGAAAATAATTCTTGAATTATAAACCAGAACATGAATTAAAATAAAAAAATAATAGAATCAATCCATACAAATAGACAGAGCTCCTAACCTTAACAATGGAGGATTAGTTGCTCATGGTTTAGAGTGGAAAACTAGGATTGTAAATTGGGCTGAGGTGGAATGAAAAGTTAACTCATGTTGGAATCCTCTGAAGGGAAGTTCCTTTTATATCTAATCCTAATAAATTTAAAATCTAATTTTTAAAACTAAAATAATATCTTTTCCTAAAAAATTAAGATTTAAATTTAAATCAGAATATATTAAATAATCAGCAAGTCTTCAATTGATGGATGGGGACCACTTGTTTCGTCCATTCTGCAGCTTCTAATATGTGTTTTCTATGTTGAAAACTGGGTCAAAAACAGCCCAGAAATCGCCCCCAGCGTTTTTTGCGTTTTCTGCACGTGGCGCATGTCACGCGTACGCGTCGATGATCTAATTTGCTTGTCACGCGTACGCGTCAAATACGCGCACGCATCGCTGTGCATCTTCGCTTTTCACGCATACGCGTCAGGTACACGCACACGTCGCCATGGAAAGTTCCAAATCACGCGCACGCGTCAGGTACACGCACGCATCAGGTACGCGCACGCGTCGCTCCTCGCTGTCATCTCTTTTAATTCTTGTGCTGCAGAAACTCCATCAGATCCAGCCGAATGCTACCTAAAATAAACACAATTGCACAAGACTCAAAGTAGCATCCATAGTGGCTAAAAGATGATTAATTCTTGATTAAACTTAACAAATTAAATGCAAATTCACTAGGAAAAGATAGGAAAGATGCTCACGCATCACAACACCAAACTTGAATTGTTGCTTGTCCTCAAGCAACCAAAATTAATATAGGCTTAGGATGTGAATTTGCATGAGAATGAGAGTTCGATTAAGCTCATGTCTCTTCTTATAATGGGGTTTACAACTGCAATCTTTAATAGTTTTGGCATCTCACTCTCCTTTGAATCAGAAGGATGTCACTGTCATTCGGACTTAGAATCCGGATTATATTATGAATTCTCTGATCTTTTGTAACTCAATTTAACCCTTGAACACAACAATTTTTTTCTTTGATTCTTTTTTTTTGGTGCTTTGCACCTTGAGCCTAGCCGTGACTTTAAATGTTTTGTCTCAAGCTTAACTTGACACAGAAACACCACAAGCACTTAACTGGGGAACTCTCTTTAAGTTCTGATTTTCCTTTCAGTTACTCCCAGATAGTGGTGCTCAAAGTCTTTGGCATACTCTGTTAATACCAATTGATCTCGACTCTAAATGTTTTGTCTCAAAGATTACTTGACACAAGAACACCACAAGCATGTGACTAGGGAAACAACTCTTTGAGCTTTTAATCATGTCTGACCTCCCTAGTCATTGATCCTCAGAGCATTGGACCTTGCTTCTCTCTTTTTTTTTTCAAGGATCAACTTTTAAAATTTTCAGAAAATTCATAATAGTTCTCTAAATTCCTGTTCCTTGTACATCAACATCCTTTGATTTAAATTCAACTATGCACTGTTCATATCATGCATTCAGAAGTACACTTAATACCACCACAATTAAGTAAATAAGACTACTCTTAAATTTAAACTCAATTTCTCATGCACTACATCTTTTCTCCTTTCTTTTTGATTTCAAGCTTAGTGGGCAATACATGAGACATCTTTCAGAATTAAAGCAATTACCGAAAAACTAAAATAGAACCTAGCAATCTAACTAGTAAAGGATCATGAAATAAACAAAGCAAAATAGTAGAAAATTGAAACATAACATAGTAAAAGTGAGAAGGAATATAGAATGAAAGGAACTCAACCAGCTCAGTTATCCTCGCGGTCGTGTTATTCTTCAAGTTTTGCTCCTCGGTGAAGATGATTCGCCTCCCTTTGGTACCATAAAATTAGACAGCAAAGCTATAAGTGAAGCGTCAACACCAAACTTAAAGGTTTGCTTGTCCTCAAGCAAAGAAGAACTGAAAACAAAGACAAAGAGTATGAGGAAAGAAGAATAAAAGGATAAAAGAACAAGAGAGAATTAGGATTGGGAGGTGGATAATTTGAAATCAGGCGCTGAGGTGGTTTAATTGGGCGTCGCATGCGACGCGTAAGGCACGCGTACGTGTGAATCGCGAGAATTTCAAGTGACGCGTACGCGTCGGGGATGCGTATGCATGGACGGACAGGATGGGAAAACGACGCGCACGTGTCAGGGACGCGTTCGCGTGGTGGGGCTTGTGCACCCAGCATAGTTTCAGCCCCACACCAGCATAACTCTTTGACCAAACACCTTTTACGCCGATTTTACTCATCCACGCGTGCGCGTACTTGATGTGTATGCGTGGAGTGCCAAAATCGCAAATGACGCGCACGCGTCATGGACGCGTTCGCGTGAGCATGTTTGTGCGCCAGGGACACTTCCTGTGCCACTCCCGCGTAACTCTCTGTTCACTTTTATTTTTCACGCACACACATATGACGCGTACGCGTCAGCGACGCTTGCGCGTCGTGTGCTCATTTTTTTTTCGCCTGAAGTGTTCGGTTCCTGTTACAAAATAGCTGCATGATCAGAAAAATAGTAAAAACTCAATAAAAATTAAATAAATAAGAAAACTACTACTACAAAAAATAACTAAGGATACGAAATCATCGGGTTGCCTCCCGAAAAGCGCTTCTTTAACGTCACTAGCTTGACGGTCAGCTCCTCTAAGGAGGAGGATCATAGGGGCTCAGCTCTTCACCCCTTACTTTAAACATCTTTCCTGTGACTCCATAAATTAGCTCAATATGCTCCAGAGAGAGAATTCTGTTTACTGTGTAAGTCCATACTGGATTCTTAGTCAATACCACCTTCATTACTGGGGGGAAACCTTCAATGGGGATCTTTTTATTTTTCCATCCCCTGGGTATTTTCTTCTTTTTGGGAACCTCCTCCTTGGTGTATGATGCATTCCCAACACCAAACTTAGGTTTGATGTCAGGAGGAATTTTATTGATTTTCACCAAAGGAGGTTTGAGCTGCAGATTCTGCTGTGCATCATCAGGGGGTTCTTGAAGGTTTGGATCAATAAGCTCAGTCTGCATACACCTCTCTTCTTCACCTGTTGATGCACGGAAAACTTGTCTCTCAACAAATCTCCTTTCGGCAAGTGTACTGAATTTGTCGTCAAGTAAAAACTCACAATAGAGTGAGGTCGAATCCCACAGGGATTGATTGATCAAGCAACTTTAATTAGAAGAATGTTCTAGTTGAGCGAATCCAGAATTTGGGTTGAGAGTTACAGAAAATAAAATGGCGGGAATGTAAATAACAGAAAAGTAAACGCTAGAATTAAAGGACTGGAAGTAAATGACTAAAAATAAATTGCAGAATTGTAAATGGGAATGGGGATTTGCTCATAAAAGTAAATGGCAGAAATTAAAGAGAATGGGTAAGATTAGAGATGGGGAGTTCATTGGGCTTAGGAGATGTTGCAATTCTCCGGATCAAGTTCATTTTCATCTCTTCCTCAATCAATGCACTCATTGATCTCCTTGGCAATCTTAAGTGATTGAATTACAATTTCTTGCAATTGAATCTCTCAAATCTTGATCAATAGCCAATTCCTTGGTCAACTGCTCATGAGAAGAGATGAAGTATGGTCACTGATTATACCACATGCATTTCCCAAATCAAGTATTGAGAGGGTTATAGTCACATACCCATCTAAACCCAATTTGGTCCAGCATGAGAAAGCATTTCTAGCTTGATCTCTTCATTCCTCTTTCAAGGTTCAAAAGAGATCCAAGTTTGAATAGCTTCTCTTCCAAGATAACTACTCAATGGGATGAAGATCGAAAGCTTTCAAGTAAAATCAAGAGAAAAGATGGAAGAAGAATAATGAAAATTAGTATTGATCCATCAAATTACAACAGAGCTCCCTAACCCAATGAAAGGGGTTTAGTTGTTCATAGCTCTTGAAAATGAAAATAAAGATGGAGAATACATCACAGAACTAGAAATTGTAGAGAAAGTAAAATACAGAGAGTAATTCTCTTTTTCCAACTTTCAGAACTCTCTTAACAATTCAAAGCTACTCCTATATATACTACTCTTCTCAGCTTCTAGTTTGCTCTTCAATTCTTGGGCCTTTGGATCTTGAGTTTGAAGCAGTTCTTTTCTTCATTTGGGCTTGGCTTTACTTGCAGAGAGAAAGTGCTAAGTGGGCAGAGATTTTAGCTCAGGGCGTTAGGGGTGTTAACATTTAGTGAAAGTATAAGTTCGAGATCGTTAGTGACACTTAACATTTTCACTAACGTTCCAATGTACCTCTTTGCCTCACGTTAGAGCCCATGTTAACTAGGTTAACGTGGCTTCTAACTTGGCCTTGCCAAACTTCGAGAATGTTAGTGACACTCAACATTGTCACTAACGTTCCAGTGTGCCCCTATTTGCTTCACGTTAAAGTCCACGTTAACTAGGTTAACGTGGCTTCTAACGTGGCCTTGCCAAACTTCGAGAACGTTAGTGACACTCAACATTGTCACTAACGTTCCAATGTGCCCCTAGATCTCACGTTAGAGTCCACGTTAACTAGGTTAACGTGGCTTCTAACGTGGCCATTCTTAGCCATCCCAACGTTAGTGACAATGTTGAGTGTCACTAACGTTGGCTCATCTTTCATTCCTCATCGTTAGCTTCCACGTTAACTAAGTTAACGTGGAAGTTAACGTGGCTCCTTGGGGGGTTGTGTGGTTGCTTCCAACGTTAGTGACAATGTTGAGTGTCACTAACGTTGTCGACAACTCTCACTTCTCATGTTAGCTCCCACGTTAACTTGGTTAACGTAGGAGTTAACGTGGTGTGTTGCATCCTTAGGCCAACGTTAGTGACAATGTTGAATGTCACTAACGTTGGCTTCTCTTCCCCCTTTAACGTTAGAGGCCACGTTAACTAGGTTAACGTGGGCTCTAACGTGGCCACTAATGAGTGTTTGCCAACGTTAGTGACAATGTTAAGTGTCACTAATGTTGGCTCAACTTCCCTTCTCCACGTTAGAGTGCACGTTAACTTAGTTAACGTGACTCTTAACGTGGGCAATGATGGCTTTGAGAGTATTATTGGCAATCACTTTTCTCATTAACTTTGCAAGTTACCTCCGTTTCCTTGCTTCCTTTGGTCCTGAAATCAAGCAACAGAGTGCATCAAAGTTCTAGTCCAAGTCATGGGTAATGCATCATACAATTTGTCACTAAATTCATGCAAAATTCTCATGAAATAATGTAAAATGCACAATGTATGTTTGAATCAAGGTGTAGGTGAATATCTACCCAAAACTAGCTTATTTCCTAAAGAAATGCATGAAACTACCCTAAAAACAGTAAAGAAAAGGTCAGTGAAACTGACCAAGATGCCCTGGCATCACAACACCAAACTTAAAGCTTGCTTGTCCCTAAGCAAGTACTGGAACAAGAGAATGATGAATGGAATATCCAGAGGAAGGAGTCATTCTTGTGGAAGTCATGTTACTGATTTTATGGTGGTTTCATACATGGCAACTTAGGTTCATTCCATTACTGGCTTTCAGACTTTTATCATGTCCCTAAACACTTACTTTGTTTATATCCCATGAGACTTTTATTCATTGATCCTTTTATTGTTATTTCAAGGGTTATTTGTGTTATTTAGGCTAAGTGCTCTGTAAGGGGGCAACTCTTTAAGATAAGCTTTCAGCCAACACTCCCGAACCAGTTGGTTCAAGGTGCTAGGTGTTGAAGCACCCCTAAGGACTTACTCCCTCAAGTCTCTCCCCCATACATACACACCACAGACATATAGTTCATTTATTTTCTTTCTTGAGACCTTGGTGTCCAGCACCTCTTTGGGTTACTAAATGCTCTGTAGTGAGGGTTACTCTTGATAGTGGAATTTCAGCTGATAATCCTAGGTTAGTTAACCCAAGTTACCAGGTGATAAAGCACCCCTGAGAGCTTATTCATCCAAGTAGATCCCTCACACAGGAGCACCACAGACACTTGTCTCAAGGTCCAAACCATTGGTGCCTAGCCTTATTGCTTACTCTTTTTCTTTTGTTTTTTCACTTCCATTGTTCTTTCCCTTTTCTCTTATTAGGATCTTGTTATTAACTTAGTCTCATGGGTATATCCAAAGTCAAGTATTCAGGATAGATAGTTGTCCTCCTAGCCTTGTGGTTGAACCAACTTAGCTAACTTATGACTACCCCAAAGATTCATGAATGCACTTCCATATTATGAACTCTACTCTGGTCCTTTAAAAACATAAACATTCTCTTCTTCATTTGATTTAAAGGGACAAGCTTACAAGAAAGTAAAGTAAGGATGCAGTGACATAAAGACTAGTGCACATAGACTTTCTTCAATACCAAAAACTTAAAAGACATAATTAAAAAAGGTTTAAACATAACATGGAAGCAAGTTCTATTTCATACAAGATATTCCTTATTTAAAACATAGAGAAAGATGGAACAAAGAAGGAACTCCACTACCTTTTACTGTTGTGGATGTCCATGCTCTTTTCCTTGCTTGTCCTCCTTGTTTCCTCTTGCATTTCCTCACATCCTTGCCAATCTTGCTTGCTTCCAATCCTCAAGTGCCTTCCTCACTGACTCATGACTCTCTTCCACCCTTTGTCTTTCCTTTCATGCTAATTCATCCTTCATTTCGTCATACTTGGCTATTCTTGGATGCAATATTGGCAGCTGTCCCACTAAGTAACCGAGCCTGGCTTGAGTGTTTATATGATGTCCTGTTTCACTCATGTAAACTCCTTCTGCGAATGCCCTTTGCTCATCCAATAGTTTTGCCTATTCTATTTGTCTTCGATGCATCTCATGTATGTGCGCCCCTTGATGTGCTTGGATGTTGATTAGCCTCTGGGTGGATTCTTGTTGCTCGTTTTGCCTTTGTTCCATCCTGTTGAATGTTTCTCCCCATTGTTGTCCTTGACTTAGTTGCTGTTCCATCATTTGCCTTTGCTACTCACCTTGCTGAGTCATCCATCTTGAAAGTGTTTCCTCTTGCTGCCCCATCATCTGTAGTTGAAGCTCTTTCTGTGCTCCTTGGCTTTCCAAATATTGTCTAGACAAGCCATCAATGGCCTCCTGCAATTGGTGCATGTCCAAGGTTTGTTGTGCTTGACCCTCTAAGACTTGTCCTTCCACTACTTGAGGGGCTGTTTTCTTCCTTTGCTTCCGCTGAGACAAAAGGGATGCTGCAGCTTTCATCCTTGTACAGTTATTGGGATGCCTTCCTTTATCCACATGGGGTTCTCATCTTCAAAAACTACCCCAGCTTTCTTGCATATTCGGTAAATAGTGCTGGGGCAACCTAACATTCCTCTTGAGTCGCTTTTCTCTGCCATCTTTCTAATACCTTCAGCTATGAGTTCATGAACCTTGATTTCTCCTCCCTTCAGTATACAGTGCACCATTGTGGCTCTCTTGACATTCACCTCCGAGTTGTTTGCAGCTGGGAGAATAGACCTTCTCACTAGCTCAAACCACCCCTTGGCTTTAGGAGTGAGATCTGTTCTCTTGATGAACTTTGGGTTATTTCCCGCACCCCTTTCCCAGTCAGCTCCTGGTACACAAATATCTTGCAGAATCTGGTCATAATTGGGGTTGTCCAATCTTGAGTGATAGCTTTCTTCTTCAAATTGTATAGACCGTAGCTTCAATGCCCTCATGACACTCATGGGACCAAAGTCCACCATCTTTCCTCTCACAAAGCTTGTGTAAGACTCATCCTTCTTATCATATCGAACCGCATTTGCATAAAATTCTCTTATGAGATTTGCATTCACCTTAATGACCGGGTCAGTGAGGAGCTCCCATCTTCTCCTTTCTATCTTCTCTGTAATTTCGGGGCACTCAGTCTTTGTAACTTGAAATTCCAGCTCATAAATGATTTCCTTATCAACCATCCACCCGTATTGCAATGTATGATGCAAGCTTCTAAATCTCCTTTCATCATATGGGTGTTCTTCCATGGGTTCCTTTTCCTTCCTTCTTTTAGAACCCGAAGACGCCATGAATGATAGTTAATATGTGAAGGTGGTAAGGTTGTGGAAACTTTTGGTTGTTTAGGGTTTTATGGCAATGAAGAGAGTGAGGGGAGGAATGTTTGTAATCGGATAGAGGGTGTCTTGTACCTAAAGGAAGAGTGGTGAAGGGTGTGTGATGACAATGAAGGGTGGTACGGACAAGGGTCGTTTATATAGAGAAATTGTGAGAGAATGGAGGGTGTAGATTGATGAAGTGGTCACTTGATGGACGGTTGGGGTTATGCATGGCTAGAAGACAAGGATCATCACTTTTTGATGGGGATTGCTCGGTCTTCTAGGGGTGCCATTTTTTCAATGTTGCATGGCAACATTTTCCGATGTATTCCCTTTTTAGAACAAGTGTGTAGCCCCTCCTTTTGTGGTGTCCGAACCTTCTTTGTTTGGTTGTCCAATCTATCCCTTTTTATGCTCCTTTTCTTTTTCTATAAAGACAAACTAAGAAAAGTAAGAAAAGATATTAAAATGACCATATGAACTTTACGGCTAATATTAATAAAAGAGAAGAAAGGATTTGATTTTTTTATTTATGAATTCCAACTAACTAACCAACTATTGGTGGGTCCTTATATGCATCTTGGTGGCACCATGGGGTGACACCAAACTTAGTTTGAAGCAATGTGATGAAAAGTTTTGTTCAAAGCTCCCAAGACTAGCATGCATCTTGGTTTGCTTTGAACACCAAACTTGTTCTTCACTATATACTGCATGATAAAGATTTCACCAAGTGTTTGTCAAGTTTGGGTTGAAATTCATAAACATTGATTTATTTATTATTTTAAAAACATATAAAACATGGGTTGCCTCCCATGAAGCGCTTCTTTAGCATCACTAGCTTGACGTTTTTCCTTCATCAGGGTGGTTGGTAGTGCTTAAAGTCCTCCCCTCTTGCTGTGGACTTATATCCATTGGTTGGATCAATGATCTCCACATGTTTCAGGGAAAGAACTCTGTTGATAGTAAAGACCTTGGGTAACTGAGATGGTACAGTGGGGAGATTAGGGGGAATATCTGGGAAGTAAGCTGAGACAACTCTATCCCCTGGAGAGAAATCTTCCGTAGGGATTTTCTTGTTCCTCCACCTCCTTGGAACCTTCTTCTTTGTTTCTTTTGATGTTGCCTTCCCCTTGGTGACCTCTTTTTCTAAAGGAGTTGTGGTGCTGTCTTCACCTGCCTCTAGAGGTTTAGGTTCCTCCAACTTTTCCTTGAGCTGTGGCAATTGCTGTTTTCCTTGTTTATCTATTAAGGGGATCTCAAAATGAACTGACTATGCTTCAGTGCTTGTTTCCTCCTTCAGTGTCTCTTTAATGATTTGTGCTTAGTTCCTTGTCCTCTTGATCTGTTTCTTGTGAGAGTTTGAAAACATTGAAGCTGAGTCGTTCATCATGGATTCTCAATATTAGCTCCCCTTTCTCTACATCGATAAGTGCTTTGGCCATAGCTAGGAATGGTCTTCCCAATATGATTGGATGAGTGTGACTCTCTTCCATGTCCAGGATGACAAAGTCTGTTGGGAGAAAGTATTTCCCAACTTTTAGCAACACATTTTCCACCACTCCTATTGCTTGCTTTTGAGTTTTGTCAGCCAGTCTGATGATTATATATGTGGGTATTATCTCATTGATCTGCAGCCTCTTTGCCAGGGATAAGGGTAGTAAGTTGATGCTGGCCCCCAAATCACATAGTGCTCTATCGAACATAGTTTCACCTATGGCACAAGGGATGTGAAAACTCCCTGGATCTCTTCTTTTTGTAGGCAACTCAGGTTGAATAAGGGCACTACATTCCTTGTTCATCACTATAGTCTGGCCTCCTTTGAGTGAGCCTTTCCTGGGAAGAAGTTCCTTCATATACTTGATGAATGCAGGCGTTTGTTGAATTGCCTTGATGAATGGCATGTTCACATGCAGAGATGCAAACAAGTCTAGGAACCTTGAGTATATTCTTTTTCCCACAACACCATTGAGCAGTTGAGGGAAGGGTGCATAGAGCTTCAGCAGCTCTTGTTGTGAGATTTCTGGTTCTTGGCGATTTCTATCCTCCTCCTTTGTTGAGTTGTCTTCAGGTTGTTTGCAAAGTTTGCCTTGCTTGTCTTCAGTCTCTTGATCACTCGCAGTGACCAGTTTGCAATATTCCCATCTTACTTTCTTTGCTTTTCCTTTGGGGTTTTTCTCCGTGTCACTTGGGAAGCTATCAGTAGGTTTGGGAATCTTCTCAGCTAAATATCCCACCTGAAATTCCAGCTTCCTGATGGTCTCTCCCTGGTTCTTAATATTGGCTCGCACCTCCTCTTTGAACACCTTATTTTCTTGAATCTCTTGGCATATTCCTTCAAGTAAGGCTTCAATCTTAGAGAGCTTGTCATCAATTAATGAGTGATTCGGAGCAGATGTGCTGTTTTGGTTTTGATAGGCGTGTGGAGAAGTGTTGTTGTGGGGGTGTTGAGATGTCCTCTGTGTGAATTGCTGGTGAGCTGCATTGTTGTTGGAGTTGTAACGTCTCTGGTCTTAGTTTTGATCTTGCTCACTTCCCCACCCAAAGTTTGGGTGGTTTCTCCATCCAGGGTTATAGGTCTTGGAGTATGGATCATAGTTTTTCCTTGGTGAATTCCCAATGTAGTTGGCTTACTCCTGACTCCCCTCTGCTTCTTCATTCACTCCTTCTTGGGTTGTTGATGAAGTGGAGATTGCTGCTACTTGGTTCATCTCCATCTTCTTGGTGAGGTCAGCCAGCTGCTGGGTAATGAGCTTGTTTTGGGCCAATAGAGCATCTACATTGTTTAGCTCCATTACTCCTCTTGTGTTCCCTCTTTCGGAAGCATAGAAGTAGTCGTTCTCTGCTACTGTTTCAATAATATCTATGGGTTCCTCAATAGTCTTCTTCTTGTTCAAAGATCCTCTGGATGAATGGTCTACGGCCTTCTTTGACTCATAAGAGAGTCCTTCATAGAAAATGTGCAGCTGCACCCATTCGTTGAACATGTCAGGTGGACACCTCCTTGTTAAGTCCTTGAACCTCTCCCATGCTTCATATAGAGTCTCACCATCTTGTTGCCTGAAAGTTTGGACCTCAACTCTCAGCCTATTGATTCGTTGAGGAGGGTAAAATCTTGCTAAAAATTTGTTCACCACGTCTTCCCAAGTTGTCAAGCTTTCCCTTGGGAAGGATTCCAGCCACTTGGCTGCTTTGTCCCTAAGTGAGAATGGAAATAGGAGCAGTCTATAGGCATCAGGGTGAACACCATTAGACTTCACTGTGTCACATATTCTCAGGAAGGTGGTCAAATGTTGATTGGGGTCTTCTTGAACACCTCCTCCAAACGAGCAGTTGTTCTGAACAAGGGTGATGAGCTGTGGTTTAAGTTCAAAGTTGTTGGCATGGATTGTTGACTTTTGGATGCTACTTCCACAATTGCCTGGGTTTGGATGGATGTAAGAGCCCAAAACTCTTCTATTCTCCCCAGCATGATTTGCTCTACCTCCTCCCCCATGGTTGTGATCCTCTTCTTCATGATGGTTTTCCATGTTGTCTTCCATGTTTGTTTCAAAGAATTCCTCTTCTTCCTCAGCACCAACCACTTTTTTTCCTCTTGCCTCCCTCCTTAATCTAAGGAAGGTCCTCTCAGGTTCAGAATCGAAGGAAGTTGAAGCCCCGCTTCTTCTCCCTGTCATACAACCATCAAGTGCAAGCAAGAAAAGATAGGTGCAAAAAGTATTTGTGTCAGAATTACTGTTAGTTGTGGGTGATGCAATATATCAAACAGTTAGTGGGTTAGCAAACAGAATTGAAAATAACAAAGTAAAACAAAAGAGTAGAGGGGGAAGGGAAGAAGTTTAACGAAAACAAAAAGTAAATCACTCAAAAATAAAATGAAATTCACAAAAATAAAAATGCTTAATCTAGTGATCTTCCAATTTAATCATTGTTGATGCACAATCAATCCCTGGCAACGGTGCCATAAACTTGATGCACGGAAAACTTGTCTCTCAATAAATCTCCTTTTGGCAAGTGTACCGAATTTGTCGTCAAGTAAAAACTCACAATGGAGTGAGGTCGAATCCCACAGGGATTGATTGATCAAGCAACTTTAATTAGAAGAATGTTCTAGTTGAGCAAATCCAGAATTTGGGTTGAGAGTTGCAGAAAATAAAATGGCGAGAATGTAAATAACAGAAAAGTAAATGCTAGAATTAAAGGACTGGAAGTAAATGACTGAAAATAAATTGCAGAATTGTAAATGGGAATGGGGATTTGCTCATAAAAGTAAATGGCAGAAATTAAAGAGAATGGGTAAGATTAGAGATGGGGAGTTCATTGGGCTTAGGAGATGTTGCAATTCTCCGGATCAAGTTCATTTTCATCTCTTCCTCAATCAATGCACTCATTGATTTCCTTGGCAATCTTAAGTGATTGAATTACAATTTCTTGCAATTCAATCTCTCAAATCATGATCAATAGCCAATTCCTTGGTCAATTGCTCATGAGAAGAGATGAAGTATGGTCACTGATTATACCGCATGCATTTCCCAAATCAAGTATTGAGAGGGTTATAGTCACATACCCATCCAAACCCAATTTGGTCCAGCATGAGAAAGCATTTCTAGCTTGATCTCTTCATTCCTCTTTCATGGTTCAAAAGAGATCCAAGTTTGAATAGCTTCTCTTCCAAGATAACTACTCAATGGCATGAAGATCGAAAGCTTTCAAGTAAAATCAAGAGAAAAGATGGAAGAAGAATAATGAAAATTAGTATTGATCCATCAAATTACAACAGAGCTCCCTAACCCAATGAAAGGGGTTTAGTTGTTCATAGCTCTTGAAAATGAAAATAAAGATGGAGAATACATCATAGAACTAGAAATTGTAGAGAAAGTAAAATACAGAGAGTAATTCTCTTTTTCCAACTTTCAGAACTCTCTTAACAATTCAAAGCTACTCCTATATATACTACTCTTCTCAGCTTCTAGTTTGCTCTTCAAGTCTTGGGCCTTTAGATCTTGAGTTTGAAGCAGTTCTTTTCTTCATTTGGGCTTGGCTTTACTTGCAGAGAGAAAGTGCTAAGTGGGCAGAGATTTTAGCTCAGGGCGTTAGGGGTGTTAACATTTAGTGAAAGTATAAGTTCGAGAACGTTAGTGACACTTAACATTTTCACTAACGTTCCAATGTACCCCTTTGCCTCACATTAGAGCCCACGTTAACTAGGTTAACGTGGCTTCTAACGTGGCCTTGCCAAACTTCGAGAACGTTAGTGACACTCAACATTGTCACTAACGTTCCAGTGTGCCCCTATTTGCTTCACGTTAAAGTCCACGTTAACTAGGTTAACGTGGCTTCTAACGTGGCCTTGCCAAACTTCGAGAACGTTAGTGACACTCAACATTGTCACTAACGTTCCAATGTGCCCCTAGATCTCACGTTAGAGTCCACGTTAACTAGGTTAACGTGGCTTCTAACGTGGCCATTCTTAGCCATCCCAACGTTAGTGACAATGTTGAGTGTCACTAACGTTGGCTCATCATTCATTCCTCATCGTTAGCTTCCACGTTAACTAAGTTAACGTGGAAGTTAACGTGGCTCCTTGGGGGGTTGTGTGGTTGCTTTCAACGTTAGTGACAATGTTGAGTGTCACTAACGTTGTCGACAACTCTCACTTCTCACGTTAGCTCCCACGTTAACCAAGTTAACGTGGGAGTTAACGTGGTGTGTTGCATCCTTAGGCCAACGTTAGTGACAATGTTGAATGTCACTAACGTTGGCTTCTCTTCCCCCTTTAACGTTAGAGGCCACGTTAACTAGGTTAACGTGGGCTCTAACGTGGCCACTCATGAGTGTTTACCAACGTTAGTGACAATGTTAAGTGTCACTAACATTGGCTCAACTTCCCTTCTCCACGTTAGAGTGCACGTTAACTTAGTTAACGTGACTCTTAACGTGGGCAATGATGGCTTTGAGAGTGTTATTGGCAATCACTTTTCTCATTAACCTTGCAAGTTACCTCCCTTTTCTTGCTTCCTTTGGTCCTGAAATCAAGCAACAGAGTGCATCAAAGTTCTAGTCCAAGTCATGGGTAATGCAGCATACAATTTGTCACTAAATTCATGCAAAATCCTCATGAAATAATGTAAAATGCACAATGTATGCTTGAATCAAGGTGTAGGTGAATATCTACCCTAAAAACAGTAAAGAAAAGGTCAGTGAAACTGGCCAAGATGCCCTGGCATCACCTGTTGAATATATATCTTTGAAGACATGAAAAACCAGTTGCTCATTATGCACTATATGCACTAATTCACCCACTTCTACATCAATCAGAGCTCTTCCAGTGGCTAGGAATAGTCTTCCTAGAATTATAGAGGCATTCTCATCCTCCCCTGTGTCAAGAATCATAAAATCTGCTGGGAGGAAGAAGTTACCCACTTTGACCAAGATATTCTCCACTAATCCGTATGTAGGCTTCATAGATTTGTCTGCTATATAATGCTATCTTTGTGGGTTGTGCCTCTTGGATTTACAGCTTCTTCATCACAGACAAGGGCATTAAATTGATGTTTGCTCCCAGATCACATAAAGCTTTCTCAAAGGTTGTGCTCCCAATGGCGCATGAAATTTGAAAGCTCCCTGGATCTGGCATCTTCTTTGGTAAGTTATTCTGAATGATGGCACTGCATTCTTTAGTCAAGACCACTGTCTCATTTCCCTTTAAAGGCTTCTTCTTTGACAACAGCTCCTTCATGAACTTGACATAGAGAGGCATTTGTTCCAAAACCTCAGCAAAAGGAATATTGATTTGCAACTTTCTGAAGACTTCCAAGAACTTTAAAAACTACTTGTCCTTGATCTCCTTTTGAAGTCTCTGAGGATATGGCATTTTAGGCTTGTACTCAGGAGCCTTTAGCAAAGTAGGATAAGTATCAAGAGAGTTTGGGAATGGGTTGTCCACACGCTTTGGAGGGGCGCACTCTACTTCTTCCTTCTTCTCCTCTGGAGCTTCTTTTTCCACTAACTCTCCATTGACCTTGGTCTCAGAGCCAGCTACTTTACCATTTCTTAATTGAATAACCTTGCAATCATCTTTTTTCAACTGGCTCCTTATTAACTTGTGCTTTAATACTGGTCACTTGTCCACTTATCAAGGTGATAGCCTTGCATTCCTCTCTTGGATTTGGAATTATGTTACCAGGAAGGCTATTAGTGGTCCTCTGATCAATTTCATTAACTCTTGTGGCTATTTGACCCATCTGAATCTCCAAATTGTTGATTGATGCTCTGGTTTCCTGCACAAAACTCTTCATCATTTCCCAATTAGAATCTTCTTGGGATTTAGAATTTGCCTGTGGAGGTGGTTGTTGTTGATGAGATTGAAATTGGCGGTTATTATGGTTGTTCTGTTGGAAGCTGCCCTGAGAATTATTGTTGAAATTCTGAGGTTTCTGAGGTTAATCCCTCCACCCAAAATTTGGGTGATTTCTCCACCCCTGATTGTAGGTATGAGAATAGGGATCATTATTGGGATATCTAGGAGCACTCCCCATGTAATTGACCTGTTCAGAAGAAGATTGAGCATAATCATAATTAGCATTTTGCACAAAATTACCTGCCATGTCATAAGAAACCTCTTGAGGTGGATTTTGGGTGTTGATAGCTGAGACTTACATGCCACCCATCTACTGAGTAAGTAGATTTATTTACTGAGACATAAGCTTGTTCTGAGCAAGAAGAGCATTAACAGCTTCCACTTCCAACATGCCTCTCTTCTGAGAGGTCTCAGAATTCACAGGATTTCTATTAGATGAGTATAAATATTGATTGCTAGCCACTAATTCAATAAGCTCAATAGTCTCCTCTGGTGTCTTCTTCTTATGCAATGAACCACCTGCTAAAGTATCTAAGCTCATTTTGGATATCTCACCCAAGTCTTCATAAAAGATATCTAGTTGGGTCCATTTGGAGAACATGTGCGGAGGGCATTGCCTAGTTAGTAGCTTGTATCTCTCCCAAGCTTCATAAAGAGTTTCACCATCCTTCTGCCTGAAAGTCTGAACCTCCAACCTAAGCTTAGTCAGCTTCTTCGGTGGGAAAAATTTAGTAAGAAACTCAGTAACAACCTTGTCCCAAGTATCCAAACTCTCCTTGGGTTGGGAATCTAGCCATAGCTTTGCTTTATCCCTCAGAGCAAACGAGAAGAGCATGAGTTTGTACACCTCAGGGTTCACCCCATTTGTCTTCACAGTATCACAAATCTGCAGAAAATTAGATATAAATTGATTTGGATCTTCATGAGGAAGTCCATGATACTGACAGTTTTGTTGCACCAGAGTGACTAGTTGTGGCTTCAACTTAAAGTTGTTCGCAACTATAGGAGGCACCACAATGCTTTTTCCATAAAGATCTGCAGTAGGAGCAGAATAAGAGCCAAGCACTCTCCTTTGTTGCTCATCCCCATTCGGATTTGCCACATTGGCATTAGCAGCATTGTTAGGATCCATAGTGGATTTTGCAGCCTTGTAAAGTCTTGTTTGTTGTAAACGTCGTCTACAAGTTCTTTCAAGTTCAGGGTCAAAGTCTAACAGAGGTTCCTTGTCCCTGTTCCTGCTCATAAACAGATAGAAGACAAGAAAAGATGGGACTTCTCTACGTCAGAGTGCAGAGAACTCCCAGTGAGGTAACTTGTGTAAAGAAATAAAATAAAAATACTAGATAAATAAATACAAAAAATTCGAAAATAATAACTGAAATTAAATAAAAAAATTTCAAAAATTAACAGGGAAAATAAACAGAAAAATTAAAATAAAATCAACTGGATAACACCAAACTTAATTTCAGAAATTAAGGAAAAAATATTAATACTATTTTTTTTTGAAATTAATAACGCAATAAATAAATAAAATTAAAAAATTAAAACTAAAATGCCTAATCTAAGCAATCAAACAACTGATAGTTGTTAATCACAGTCAATCCCCGGCAACGGCACCAAAAACTTGGTGCGGAATTTTCTAAACACAAACTAACCAGCAAGTGCACCGGGTCATACCAAGTAATACCTCAGATGAGTGAGGGTCGATCCCACGAGGATTGAAGGACAAAGCAACAATGGTTGAGTGATTGGCTTAGTTAGACAAGCAGAAAATAGTGTTTGAGTGTTCAAAAGCATTAAACAGTAATTCAGAGTTCAAGGATAGGCAAGTAAATAAGTTGGGAATAAAATATGGAGAAAGCAGTTAAGGCTTCAGAGTTATCTATTTTCCGGATTGATTTTTTCTTATTAATTTATTTTAATCATGCAAGATTTAATTCATGGCAAACTATATGTGACTAGGCCCTAATTCCTTAGACATTTCTAGTCTCCTCAAATTCTCATCAATTGCCAATTCCTTGGTCAATTAATTCCAATTAGAGGGTGAAGTTTAATTCTAGTTATTATGCCACAAAAACTCTAATTACCCAAATATAAAAGGATTATATGTCATGTATCCCGTTAAGTCCAGATAATTAGAATTTAGGAGAAATTATTTTCAAGCTGTTGTTCAAGTAAAGAGCTTTTCCAAGTTATACAAGAACTCAATTAGAAAGAGGGTCATACTTCCGTTCCACCCAAATTCATAAGATAAAGAACAAAAACAATTCTTGATTTATAAATTAGAACAAGAATTAAAATAAAGAAAACAATAGAATCAATCCATACAAATAGATAGAGCTCCTAACTTTAATAATGGAGGATTAGTTACTCATGGTTCAGAGTGGAAAACTAGGATTGTAAATTGGGCTGAGGTGGAATGAAAAGTTAACTCATGTTGGAATCCCCTGAAGGGAAGTTCCTTTTATATCTAATCCTAACAAATTTAAAATCTAATTTTTAAAACTAAAATAATATCTTTTCCTAAAAAAATTAAGATTTAAATTTAAATCAGAATTAATTAAATAATCAGCAAGTCTTCATGATGGATGGGGACCACTTGTTTCGTTCATTCTGTAGCTTCTAATCTGTGTTTTCTGGGCTGAAAACTGGGTCAAAAACAGCCCAGAAATTGCCCCCAATATTTTTTGCGTTTTCTACACGTGGCGCATGTCACGCGTACGCGTCAAATACGCGCACGCATCGCTGTGCATTTTCGCTTTTCACACGTACGCATCAGGTACAAGCACGCGTCACCATGGAATGTTCCAAATCACGTGCATGTTTCAGGTACGCGCACACGTCGCTCCTCGCTGTCATCTCCTTTAATTCTTGTGCTGCAGAAACTCCATCAGATCCAGCCGAATGCTACCTAAAATAAACAGAATTACACAAGACTCAAAGTAGCATCCATAGTGGCTAAAAGATGATTAATTCTTGATTAAACTTAACAAATTAAATGCAAATTCACTAGGAAAAGATAGGAAAGATGCTCACGCATCACCAACCACAAGACACACCTAATTACTCACAAAATTCACTTCACATCCCTCAACACAACTTCACCACAATACCCACAAACCCACAAAATCCACCCCAATCTGCTTCTCTCTTGCTACAAGCAGAACAATGCCTGCAAAGTGCCATAGACTCTAGGGAGAGAACTAGAAAACTCTTGGAAAGACAAGAACAATCTTGGAAAGAGCAAGAAGCCCTCTTCAAAAAGATGGATGAGCACTTAGAGCAAATGAGGAAAAACTTAGAACTGCTGAGCAAGGAAGATGAAGACTAATTGGTGGATGTAAAGGAGGAAGTGGAGAAGCATGATGAAGAGGTCCCTATGTCAAGCAAACTTTCAATAAAGAATGAGTTGGTGGAGATATTTGAACCTGAGACTGCATATCCATAGAAGCCACTTGAGACGATAAAGGAACATGAAATCTCACAACCTCCATAATTTTTCCTGAACTAAAAACTCTCAACACTTGAATCTATGATTGAAAGATTTGAAGAGGAGATGAAAAAATCTTGAGAAGAACAACAAACCTCCTCCATGAAAGTGCTATTAAATCAAATCTTGAGTGCAAAAGAGTAAGTGGAAGGACAAGAAAGTGAGGAAGACAATCAAGGAAGTCCATACTCAAGTGAGGCAGGAATTTGCATAGAAGAAGGGCTCATTAAACCACCAATTCAAGAAGCTCTTGATAAAGAGAACACTCCATCAATCACACAACCACCAAGTCTTAAAATCAAGGAAGTGAAGGCAACCAACAACAACACCGAAGAGAGGATTGTGACCAAGCTACCATTGAACATATCAAGGAAGAAGGAGAGGTCAACCATAAGCAATCCAACCCCTGGACCACCAGCAAGAAAGCTTAATCAAGCCATTTACAAAAGAAAGCTTGCTGGGAAGAGGCCAAGAAAGGGGGCGCTGACTGACTCCTCTTTACCATTGAGGTCATTCCTCTTAACAAACTGGAAGAAGAGGAAGAAAGTCATCAGCTACAGGTCAGTAGTCTCCCTTTCTTAGTTATTTCAATAAAGGAGTTAAGTAGATTTTTCTGTATTGCAAAGAGCTAAGTTTGGTGTTGCATACCAAAATAATTAAAGGGTAAATGTTGGATGCTAAGTTTGGTGTTCCACCAAAAATCTCATTAAGAACACATTGCACCCTCAGCATGACTAGTATCGGCTCCAAACAATCAGAGAGACTACTTAATAATTGTTATGTTTCTAGTTTTTAGTTTGTCTTCTAGTTTATAGTTGTTTTCTAGTTCAAAGTTTATTTTCTAAATAAAAGTACTTGATGTTTCATGCATGTATTTATTCTGCTGCATATAGAAGTAGGCAAGGAACTAAGTTTGGTGTTCCTACACCAACTTAGGATCAGAGAATCACAAGCATACATGCATGCTAAATGTTTCTCAAGTGCTTAGGGGAACAAGCAACTTTCAATATCTCTTGTAGGAAGTCATTCAATCTCTTGGAGGGAAGGATACATCATCATGTGGATGGACAAAGGAAGGACATAGAATCCAACAATGATGATGACACAAAGGAAACAAATGGACTCCAAGAGGTTGTATTGTTCTCTGACTGACTTTAGCTTAAACATGCTAATTGAAAGTGTAAATGTCCCCTGTTGATTAGTGTCTTCTTAGATTTATTTACTGTCTATTAGTTTATTTGTTTCCATGCTGTTGTGGCTTGTTAGTCTAAATGCTTGATTTATTTTCATCTTACTTGAATTATATGCTTTGTTCCTCATGCTTGATTAAAAGAAAAATAACTGTGAAATAGAGAAAGAGTAAAAGTCTGGTATGATAAGAGACAGAATGAGCTTATGTGGTGGTATGTGCTGGTTCATTAGTTGATTTATAAATAAGGCTGAATGTTGGTATAACTTTGTGATATGAACTTGAGTTGCATTCCATGAGACTTGACAAATAAAAAGGGTCTAAAATAAAAGAAAGAAAATGGAAGAGAAATAAACAAAAAGAAAAAAACAAGGCTGGGCACCAATGGCTTGAGATTTGGATATATGCCTGTGATGTTCTTGTACAAAGATAAGCTTGGATAACTAGGTTCTAAGGGGTGCTTCATCACCCGGAAACTTGGGTTAACTAACCCAGGATTGCCAACCGAAAATCTACCATCAAGAGCTATTTTGAGACAATGCATTTAGTAACCCAAAGAGGTGCTGGGCATCAATATCCAAAGAACAAAACAAGCTAAATGCCTGTGATGTGTGTGTGCTAAGGAGAGGCTTGAGCAAGTAAGCCCATAGGGGTGTTTCAACACCTAGCATCTTGAACCAACTGGGGCGAGAATGCTGGCTGAAAGCTTACTCTAAAAAGCTGCCTTACCACATAGCATTAAGCCTCAGCAAACAATAAATCCCAGCCAAGAAAGAGAACAAGAAAAACTAAGGACCAAGCAATAACAAGTCTCATTTTTTGTGTAATTCAAGAGAGGCTCGAAAGGATTGTCTATACTTCAGCCACAAATAAAAATCACTAAGACATCATACATGAAAATCCCATTAACCAGAATTGAGAACTCTCTAAATAAAGGCTTATACCTCTCTCTGTTTCCATCCATTTTCCTTATATTTTAATGCTTACTTGGGGACAATCAAGATTTAAGTTTGGTGTTATGATGACAAGTCATCTTAGACTAGTTTCACAAGCCTTTTTTCTTAGTTTTTACTTGGTTTTCATACATTCTTAGGCAATAAGTAAGTGTTTGAATGAGAAATTCATGGTTGTCTTGATTCAATCAAACATTGCTAATTTTATGCATTTTCATCAGATTTATGCAAGAATTGATTGATATTATGAATGATGCAAAATCTTGTGATTATGCCAAGGCTTTGATGAGTTTGTTTGGTTGATGAAAGGTAGAAAGAAGTAGAAAAAGAGCAAGAAAGAAGAGAAGGAGAGGCCAACGTTGGAGCCAACGTTGGCCCATTAACGTTGAAGGCAACGTCCTGGAAGAAGAAAGCATGGGTGCTAACGTTGGAGGGAATGTTGGTGAACCAACATTACCTCGAACGTCCTTGAAAAAGTTCAATTTTGGAGCTAAAGGATTTTTAGGCGACACATATGCGTCCATGACGCGTACGCGTGAAAGAATGAAATTTTTATATCCACGCGTACGCGTGGGTCACGCGTACGCATCACTAGACGATCGTTGGAGTCCAACGTTACCTCAAACATGGCTCTCCAACGTCCACGATGAGGAGCCCAGAATTTGGGGTTAGGAAACTGAAATCGACGCGTACACGTCTATGACGCATACGCGTGAATTGGAAAAAAAGCCAATGCACGCGTAAGCATGGCGTACGCGTACGCGTCGAAAGGCAAAAACACAGCTTTTATTATGGGGCTTGTGTGGTGCTTCCTGGCGCCAAACTTGGTGAGTCAAAGTTTGGCTTCAACTCTTTATTCTGTTGTGGCTTCGTTTCTTCACGCAAACTCTATCAAATTCGTTCAAAATGCTACATGCAATAAACAGAATTGCACACAACTCAAAGTAGCATTCATAGTGGCTAAAATATACTTAAATCTTGATTAAACTTAACAATTCAAATGTAAATTCACTAGGAAAAGATAGAAGAGACGCTTACGCATCAGGTACCCCATAACTATTTGTGATCCCTATAGAACTAGTCCCTACTTACTACCTATTCTGTGGGTTACCTAAAATAGGGAGGTTGATCTCGGACGAGGTCTTCTGATCTGGTTAAGGCTACCGTGTCCGACTTGTTGGAGCGGGAGGAGCTGCTTGGTCCTTGGTCACCGGTGGGTGGTGGTACCTGCAAGAGACTCTGATGTTTAAGTTAGTACGGGCTTTAGGCATGTTTTTTGTAGAATTGGGGTATGAGTTATACCTGGGTTCTCCAGTGTATTTATAGTAGTGCTAGGTGACCTTCCTTGAGATAAATTTGTTATCTTATCTTATCTTTTGTGCATGAGATCATATCTTTGGCCAGCCGCCTTCTAGTGGGCGGTGGTTCTTTTACTTTGGGCCTCCTTGGGCCTCTTTGGTGATCTTCCAAACTCTTTGTGAAGAGGTCGTTCAATGGGCCAACCTTTAAAGAGGTCGGTCCCCTTTGTCTTTGTCCAACCCAGACCTTGTAGCTCGGTCCGAGGTATGAATAGTGCCCCTGCTTGAGCTTCGATGTTTCCATGAGGTTGTGCTTATGTGCTTCAACCTCTTTGGGGAAGTCATGTTCAAGCATCTTCTCGGTCGCGCCTGGTTTGCTCCTTCTCGTGCGAATTTTGCGTCGTTAATGTTTTCAAAACGTGAAGCGTTTTTTCTTTTAAATGCTGCGTCATTCTCGAGTGAGTTAGTTTCTTGGAAGCATGTGAGCATTTTAAAAGCCTTTTAATTGGGCTTTCATTTCCCTTTGCCGTTTCGTTTCCCTCTCTATATCTTGTTTGAAATCAAACGGGTTTCACATTCTTTATTTTTCTTGTTTCCACCTGTTTTCTCTTGCTTTCTGAGAGAAAGACCCTTTCTTTCATTTTTAATTTTCCCTAATCTTTTCCTTTCCCTGAGGCTTTTGAGGCGCTTGCTGGCGTGGTCCATTCATGCTTTTTGCTCATGTGTCCGTTGCTACTACTTTTCCTCATTACAGGTTGGTACTCTGTTTCGTGCATTTCGCATTCTTTTTCCCAGTTGCTTGGTGTTTTGTTTCTACTGCATGCTTCTATTTTTCATTTTAAAGTTTCGATCTTTTCTTTCTTTTTGTTTTGTTTTGAAAAAGGTCAAAGCTTTTTGATTTTGTCTTTTTGCGCTTTTCTTGTTTGCTGAAAGGGCTAGGGTTTTGATTTTCTTTGATTCCTTGTGTTTTTTCCTTTCTGTTTCTGCGTTGCCTTCGACGGGTGCCTCTAGGTTTTAGTGGTGATTTTGCTTTTGTGAACCTTGGGGTGCCCTTTTCTTGTTACGTTGCTTGTTTGCTGGCTGTTTTTTCATCTCCTTATTTCTGGCCGAGTTGCTTGGTAGTGACACCCCTTTTATTTTCTTACTGTAGGTGTAGTTTCTATGTCTTCTCATAGAAATATTATTGAGATGTCTACAAATGTCCCTCTTGGTATGCCTGACTGGTTAGATTCTGTGGTATTAGGATGTGTTTCTATAGCAGATCGGGAGTACTGTGAGAAGTTTAGGAGGTATCATAGGGTTTGTGAGAATAGGGAAGATGAGAAGAACTACGAGTTGGTGTCGCCCGACCTTGAGGAGAGGGTCAGTTTTCCTCTTTTAAGTCGGGCAGAGCGTCCCTTCTTTTATGCTTATGACTGCTTTTTTACCAAATTAGGTATTTCCCTTCCTTTTACGGCATTTGAAACCGCTCTTCTTTGGAATTGCAACCTTGCCCCTTCCCAGCTTCATCCTAACTCCTGGGCCTTTATGAAGGTTTTTCAGCTACTGTGCCAGGAGTTGGGTGTCCGACCTTCCCATAGTCTTTTTCTTTATCTGTTCGTGTTGACCAAGTCGGGGGCAGCCAAGAAGAAGGCTTCTTGGATCTCCTTCCGTGCTACCCAGGGGAGAAAGGTGTTTTCTATTTTTGATGACTCCTTTCATAATTTTAAGAATTTCTACTTTAGAATTCGGGTGGTGGATAATGTTCATCCCTTTTTTCTTGATGAAAATAAGGACTCCACCTTTCCTCTTTGCTGGCAAGAGGAGCTTGTAGTTCAGCAACATTTATGGGAGAGTTTAGATGAGGTAGAGAGGGCTTTTGTGGGTGTTTTAGAGGAGCACTGGGGGGAGCCTCCTCATTTGGATACCAAGAAGTTTTTAGGGGATCCTGCTCTTCTCCGTTCCAAGCTAGGTAGTACCTGACTTCCTATAAAAAATTATTCCTTATTGTTGTTTGTTTGTCATCTATCCATTATATGACTGTTTTTGTGCTCCCTTTTTTCAGAGATGGTTGCCAGCTCCAATTTGATGAAGGTTCTCCGTAGACCAAGAAAATGTGGCAGCTCAAAACATCCAAAGGAAGACGTTGGGGGAGGGCTCTTCCCAGATCCCGTCAAAAATACCGGACTCTGGCCCTCAGGGTCCGAGAAAGATCATCCCAACCCCTCAAGTTCGGGCGGCCTCTACTGATCCGCCTCTGGTGACTTCTGGTGCTGCTTCTTCCCCCTCTTCCTCTGGACCCTCACCCAAGAGGCAGAGGACTGCTGATGTTTACAATCTTGATGACAAGGATTTTGATGGTATGGCCTTTGCTACGGAGCGCATTGCCCCGTATGGGTTTGTTCCCATTGATGATGTGTCCATTCTCCACCATCTTGATTTTATTTCCAGCAACAGTATTTGGATGGCCAACCTTAGTGCTGCTCTATCAAGGGAGTTCAAGAAGGCTCCTATCAATGCTACCAGCGCCTTCCTTGAGAGGGCTAAGGCTGGCTATGATAGGGTAGAGGGGTTGAGGCTTGAGTTAGAGTCAAAGAATGTTAGGCTGGAGCTTGCTGCGGAGAAGGAGAAGGCCTGGGCGAGGCGGCTGCCAACTTGGCTGAAGATATGGCGAAGAAGGCTAGGGAGAGCTACACCTGGACTTATGGTGAGCTTTTGGAGGTTAAGGAGAAACTTCAGTCTTATTATGATGATTACGCTGAGCTTCAAGGTCACATAGTGAATGGCATGACCGCTCTGTATGAGAATTTGAAAGCCCAGGCCTGAGTTCTTGCTCCAGATACCGACCTTACCTTGTTTAGTATAGATAACGTTGTCGTAGATGGTAAGATCGTTCCTGCCCCTGATGACGATGAAACTCCGGCCCCTGATCCTTTTGTCAAGGCCCCGGTAGCTCCTTCTATTGAGACATCCCGTCCTAGGGACGAACCTGATGTGGAGATCTTGAACGGTCCTGATGGTGTGGTCGGAGCCGTCCCGATTTCAGTCATTCCACCTATTCCTCAGGACGCGGCGACAGGAGCGAAGTTGGATCCCTTATGATTCTTTTCTTTTATTCTTCTTCTGATTATGTATTGGTATGGTCCGACTTGTGGACCTTTCAACTCTTGGGTTTGTAATTTTCTTTTGGATAACTCTCTGACGCTTATAGTTGCTCCTTAGCAACTTTTTAGTTTTTAATCAAAACACCTTTACTCTTAGGTTGCTGTTAGGTAACCTTCGAGCTTTAATGTTTTAATTTTTGAGACTTTTTGTCTTTTATTATTCTGGTAGCGTGTTGGCTTTGGCTTTTGAGAAGTGTTCCCGTCTTCGGGCTGTTGTTTAACCCCTTCCGGTTTCCTTCTCGAGGTGGCGTTCCGTTGCGGTTTTTGGCCTAGCCATTTTTTAGGTGTTAGTCTTTTCTGCTCAACATCCTTCCTGATGACCTTGGGGTAGTGTTCTCGCAGGAACTTCTACCTTTTGTGTGTCGGTCTGCGCTACTTCTAGTCATGTTGACAACTTTGCTAAGCCGCTTTATTGGCGATCTTCACCCTTGCTGCTTGTTGTTTGGGATTTTAGTCGGTTTCCAATAACTTTCTAGGTAGTGTTCTTATGTAGAACCTTTTTTTTTAGCTCATTTGGATGACTTTCGAGCCTTGTTTGATTTTGAGATTGCCTTTTTCTTTTTAAGTAGCGTCCTTTTCGGACTCTTACCTTTTAGCTTGGCAGCTTTGATACTTAGGTTTTTCTAGCATTTTGGACCTTTCGCATGGCTAGGTAGGCTTTCTTCCCTTTTTTAGTGATCCTTTAGATGGTCCGACTTCTCTGTCGGGCCTTTTCAAGTTATTTATGCAACCCCATTTTTTATCCGACCTCGTCAGGCCGCTTAATAAACCCATATTTCATGAGTTGTTTTGTGCTTAATTTGAGTGATTTTTTCAATCCTCCGCCTACTTATTCATATTAACTGCATGGTTTTACTTTTCCTTTCTTATTATGTCATATTGTGAAAAACATGTTTCCTAAGCTTTAAAAATTAATTATTTTAATTACCTTTATTTCCATTCGATGCCGTGATTAGTGTGTTGAGTAGTTTCAGATTTTCTAAGGCAGAATGACTTAAAGGATGGAAAAGGAAACATACAAAAATGGAAGGAGAAAGCAAAACGGAGCTTTGAAGGAAACTGGTATTCACGCGATCGCATGGACGACGCGATCGCGTGCCAGAAGCGAAGATGCAGCGACGCGGCCGCATGGCTGACGCGACCGCGCGCCTTAAGCAGAACACACATGACGCGGTCGCATGACTGACGCGACCGCGTGTCAAGGAAAAGCTCCGAATGACGCGACCGCGTGCCCCACACGGATGCGTGACAGAGGCCACGTATCAGAATTTACAGAATACGCCCCCAGCGATTTTTGAAACTCTTTTTGGCCCAGATCCAAGTACAGACAGCATAGACCAGAGGTTATAAAGTGTGGGAATGCACCCATTCAAAGAGAGCTCGCATATATTTTATTTTTCAATGATTTAGATTTAGTTGAGAGGGAGATCTTCCCCTCTCTCTCTTAGGATTTAGGATTTCTTCTTGCTTTAAGAGTGACTCTCAATCCAGGTTTTATATTTCTTTGTTTTAAACTTCCCTTTCACTTTATTTATTTATTTCAGTATCTGAGTTGGCTATTTACCCTTATAATTGGATCTAAGAATTCTTCCATGTTACAGACTGTTATTTGAATTAATGATAATTGAGATATTTTCAGTTTATGATTGTTCTCTTTGATTTAAATTACCATTGCTTCCCATCTAAGGACATTTTTTTATTATTCCAGCAATTTTACTTTTTTTCCTTTGGTCCTGGTTAAGAATTCAGTAACTCAACAGTCATTAAACTCAACATAACTGATAATCGTTATCTTGCTAATTGAGCTGAACTTAAGTAATCCCAACCTTTTCTGAGAAAATAAACAGGATTCAAAGGTCAATTTAATTAGTCCCTTGACTTTCCTTTGCTTTAGTAAAGGTTGACCAAGTGGAATTTAGATTCAACTTTCATTATAGTTGAGAGAGATAACTAAGTTGGACCTCTAATTTCTCTTACCTTGCCAAAAGTTTTCTTTACAGTATTTATTTATTTTAATTGCCATTTACTTTACTTGTCATTCAAATTACTGGCTTCTCACGTTTTAAACCCCGCTTACAACCTTTATAGCCAATAATAAGAACATACTTCTCACGTTTTAAACCCCGCTTACAACCTTTATAGCCAACCACGTTTTACTAGTCTAATTAGTAAGTTGGTTAGGACTTTTGGATTGAGATTAGCTAGTCTCGTTAGACTTTCTCTCGTGGAAGATAATATGATACCTTCTTCCAATGTTGGAGATGACGTAATGAGATAAATTCTTGTTTATATTTGTAACATGATTGATTAATCTTGTTTGACTTTCTCCCTATTTGTTGGAGTTGACTAAATAAGATGAATTAATCATGCATGACTAGGATAGAAAGCCTATGACCTCAATTTATTGCCATGAATGTCTCTCTTCTTTACTTGCTTTCTTTAGTTAATTGCTTAGTTTACTTTTCTTGTCATTTAATGTCCTTGCCAATATCAACCAAACCCCCCTTTACCCCCTCATAGCCAATAATCATACATTTCATTGCAATTCCTCGTGAGACGATCCGGAGTCCAAATACTCCGGTTATAAATTCATTGGGGTTTGTTATTCGTGACAACACCAAAATTTTTGCATGAAAGGATTCTTGATTGGTTTGGAAACTATACTTGCAACGAGACTTCAATTGTAAATTCTAAACCGTCAAGAGTCTGATCATCAAAATGGCGCCGTTGCCGGGGAGTTGCAATGGTGTTACATTATTGGTTATTGTATATATTGTGAATAGCTTTATTTTTGGTTTGTTTGTTGATTTTTGCTAGTTTTAGGATTTAGTCTTCTTTATTTCTTGTTAGCTTTTGTTTTTGTTTTCTCTTATCACTATGAATTCTCACTTTGGCTATGAGTGTGATTACAACTATGTTGTAGGAAATGGAAACTTCAGTGAAGATGTGCATCAAGGATGGGTGATGACAAGTCATCTTAGCCTATTTTAACTAGTCTTTTTCTTTTGTTTTCATTAGAATTATGCACTTTCTTGAGCTACAAGCAAGCCAATTAGGTAGATTTTCATGTTTCCTTTGATTTAATCAACCATGTATGAATTCATGCTATTTCATGAGGTTTTATACTATAATTGTTACATATTATGAAAGAATGAATATCTCATGATTTTAAGCATAGCTTTGATGTGTTTGGTTGATTAATGATAGGTGAAGAAAGCTTGGAGAAAGGTTGAAGCAAGAAGGAATAGCTAGGAGTAAAGAGAAGACAATGGAATAAGTGAAATTGAACCAGGAAGCAAAAAGCTGGACCTAAAGTTAGCATCAAACTTTTGCACAAACTTTTGGTTGAAAAGTTAGCCCCAACGTTAGCCCCTAACTTTTGGGCTAACGTTGGACCTTGAAAATCACTCCCTGGGTACCAAAAGTTTGCGCCAACATTAGCCCCTAACTTTGAGGCTAACGTTGGCACATGAAAATCACCCCTGGGCACCAAAAGTTTGCGCCAACGTTAGCCCCCTAACTTGGTGGCTAACGTTGGCACATGAAAATCACAAGGGGAGGAGCAAAAGTTTGCGCCAACGTTAGCCCCCTAACTTGGTGGCTAACGTTGGCACCACAAGTGCACAAGGTAAGGCCAACGTTAGGGCCAAAGTTAGACCCCTAACTTTGGCACCAACGTTGGTATCAGATGGATATAGTTGCTGATATGAAAAGTTTGGGCAAAAGTTAGCCCCCTAACTTTTGCTCAAACTTTTGGTCCAACTTTTGCAAAACTCCAACCTGGTTCAATTGGTTCACTTTGGTTCTTCTCCAAACTTCAAGAGCTATCAACCAAGGCCTCTTTCAACCCAATTCCACCAAGAGCAAAGGCCCAACTCAAGGCTTGAAGATCATTTGAAGAAAGTGTATAAATAGGATAGAATTCAAGTTCTTCGGGGAGCTTTCTTTTGGAATTTTCATAATAGTTTTCGGAGAGCTTTGGATATTGAGTGATCTTTAATTTCTTTGTATTGGGGAAGGAGAATTCACTTCTCTTCCTCTCAGTTTTATTGCTTTCAATTTCAATTACAATTGTCTTGGATTTTGGGTTGGAGAATTGAAGAAATTCTGTTTCAATCTCAACCTTGGATCTCACTGCTTTATTTACTGCTTGATTGAATTTCAATTTCTGTTAATTGCTCTTCATCCACTTTCTTTGAATTTCAATTTCAATTTCTTGTTGGATCTAGGAAGGCATTGAGATCTAGACTTGGTTTTCTAGTCTCTGGGTCCTGAGATCTAATTTTCCAATTTTACATTTTCTGTTTACTATTTTCATGTTCATTTACTTTTCTGCTTCAAGATCCAATCTAACCCAAGCCTTCTTCTACTTCTCTGCTTGATGCAATTTACTTTTCCTTGTTTAAATTCTGCAAATCCAATCCCCAATTCCCTTTACAATTCCAGCCGTTTACATTTCTTGCACTTTAAGATTCCGCAATTTACATTTCTTGCATTCTAAGTTTCTGCTATTTAATTTCTTGTTCTTTAAGATTAAGCACTTTAATTCCCTGTTCTCTTTACTTCCATGCAATTTAATTTCTGCAAAGCACAAAACACTCAACCAAATCTTAATTCGCTTGACTAAATTAACCACTAAGCTAAAATTGCTCAATCCTTCAATCCTTGTGGGATCGACCTCACTCCCGTGAGTTTTTATTACTTGATACGACCCGGTACACTTGCCGGTTAGATTTGTGTGTTCTGGGAGAAATTTATTTTTCACCAAAATACTCATCAAGTTTTTGGCGCCGTTGCCGGGGATTGATTAGATTGACAATGATTAAGTGAGGTGGTAATCTAGATCAAGCACTTTCTCTTTAATTTTGATTAACCCACTAACTGTTTGATTTTTTGCTTAAACTAACTAACACTTCAATCTAGCAGTAGATTGAAGTGTCACTGGTTTTGTGCATTTCTCATGCTCTGCTTGTATGTCAGGTACAAGAAGAACCATACCCAATTTTCATGAACAAGACGAAAGAACTCTCAGGAGGTTAAGAAGAGCTGAAAGAGGGAAAAATATTGTTGGAGAAGAGGAATCAGACGAAGAATTCCAAGAGATGGAGGAACATTCAACCAATCCACCAGGTGGAGAAGACAACAACAATGACAACCCACCCCAGAGGAGAGTTTTGGCTTCCTATACCTTTGCAAATCCTAGACATTGTGGGAGCAGCATCTTGGCTCCAAATGTCAATGCTAACAATTTTGAACTCAAGCCACAACTCATCACTTTGGTTCAGAACAATTGCTCTTTTGGTGGAGGACCACTTGAAGACCCACACCAACACTTATCCACTTTCTTGAGGATATGCAACACTGTCAAAACTAATGGTGTGCCTCCTGACAGTTACAAGCTGATGCTATTCCCATTTTCTCTCAGGGACAAAGCCACTCAATGGTTGGAATCTTTTCCAAGGGACAGCATCAATAACTGGGATGATTTGGTAACCAAGTTTCTTGCCAAGTTTTACCCACCTCAGAGGATTATAAGGTTGAAGGCTGAGGTACAAACATTTACACAAATGGAGGCTGAACCCATCTATGAGGCATGGGAGAGGTATAAGGCTCTAATCAGGAAATGTCCCCCTGCCATGTTTAATGAGTGGGAGAAGCTGCAGAACTTCTATGAAGGCTTAACACTGAAATCCCAGGAAGCTTTGGATCATTCAGCTGGAGGTTCCTTGCAACTCATGAAAACTGCAGAGGAGGCTCAAGAACTCATCGATATGGTGGCCAACAACCAATATTTCTTTGCTCATCAAAGAGGCCGCCAACCATCACAAAGGAGATGAGTAATGGAGCTAGAAGGAGTGGATTTAATCCTGGCTCAAAACAAATTAATGCAGCAGCAAATTCAACAACAATTTGAGCAAATGACCAAGAGGATTGATGGCCTCCAAGTTGCAGCAGTTAGCACCAGCCAACCATCAGCCACATGGGGGCAAAATGAAGAAATCCAAGAGGAGCAACAGCAGGAACAAGTCCAGTACATGCATTCAAATCCAAATGAATTCAATGGTGATACCTACAACCCCTCATGGAAAAATCACCCCAACCTCCGATGGGGAGACACTCACAACCAAAACCAACACCCATGGCAGAGGAACTCAAATAAAAACAACCCAAAAAACAACCAAAACTACAACCATCAGCAGACTAACCAAAACACATACAGAAAACCTCAAAACAACTACCCTAATCTCAACCAGTACCAATCCAATAACCAACCCACCAACCAAAATGCCTATCATCCACCACCCACATCTCACAACCCACCACAAGCACCACCTGAACCTCAAAGACTCACCAATTTAGAGACCTTGATAGAGAAAATGATGAAACACCAGGAAATCACAAACAAAAACCATGAAGCATCATTAAAGAGCCTAGAGAGGCAGATTGGGCAACTCTCCAAGCAAGTATCTGTTGAGAGACCTTCAAACTCACTGCCCAGTGACACAATCCCAAATCCCAAGGAGGAATGCAAGGCAATACAATTAAGGAGCGGGAGAACATTGATAAGCAACAATGACACTACACAGAAGCTAGCAGAGAGCATCAAAGAACCAACAGAAGATGAGAAGCAAGCAAAGGACGATGAAGCTAGGGAGCAAGTTGTGATGCCAAACAAAAACACTGAGAAACCCAAGGAGAAGGACAACCAGCTACATAGCTCAAAGAAAGTGGCTCAAGGACAGCAGCAAATAGGAAAGAGCATCACACCTCTACTGCCATATCCCCAGAGGTTCAACAAAGAGGTTAAAGACCAGCATTTTCACAAATTCCTTGAGATTTTCAAGAAGCTGGAAATCAATATTCCCTTGGCTGAAGCACTTGAGCAAATGCCTCTGTATGCCAAATTCTTGAAGGAGCTTGTCAACAAGAAAAGAAGCTGGGATGAGAAAGAAACCATAATGATTACTGAGGAATGCAGGGTCTTGATTCAAAAGGGGCTTCCCCCTAAGCTTGAGGACCCAGGGAGCTTCCTGTTGCCTTGCACCATTGGGGAATTGACCATCACTAAAGCAATGTGCGATCTCGGAGCAAGTATTAACTTGATACCATCCTCCTTGGTGAAAAAGCTGCATATAGAGGAGGTCAAACCAGTACAAATGTCTTTGGAGCTGGTAGATAAGTCAATGGTATACCCCAGGGGTGTAATTGAAAATCTTTTGGTCAGGGTGGACAGTTTTATATACCCTGCTGATTTTGTGGTTCTAGAATCAAACGATGATGATGGTGACTCTGTTATACTGGGAAGGCCATTCTTGGCCACTGCTAGAGCTATCATAGACGTAGAGGAAGGGGAATTAACTCTCAGGATGCATGACCAGAGTGTCATTCTGAAAGTATTACCAGAAGCACAATTTAGCAAGGAGAAGAAAGACTATATGAAAAATGACCAGGAAGGTCACAGCAACATCCCAATGCTAAGGATTGTGCAGACTGATGAAGAAACCCAAGAGGGTATTAGAGTATTAGCCACTGAAAAGAGAGGCCCCCAAGGAAAGCCTACGGCCAGAAAAAAAAGATCAACAAAAGGAAAGATGAAACGCAGAAACAAAGCAAAAAGGGGTTGGAAGAATAGAAAGATTCCAACAGAGGGGCTTTCCAAAGGTGACAAAGTGCAACTGATATATCAACAGCTGGGGGCAAATCAACAAACCGAGGATTACTACACTGTCAGCAACATACTCTCATTAGAGCATGATGAAATTGAACACCAGAGAACAAAGAAGAGGATCACGGTCAGAGGAGACAAATTGAGGCCCTACAAGCACCAACCAATGGGATAACCAAAGGTAGGAGGAGCCATATGCATATGATCAATCCTCATGGCAACAACCTCCACCAATGCACTATGAAGAAGAGCCATTCTATGATGCATGCCAATTCAATGGTTATGGTGAATCCTCTTGTGACTTTCAAGAACCACCACACACCTATGAGCCATATCCTCAACATAACCATCAACCATACTCACAAGCCACCTTTCACCAACCATCTTCATATGACCCTAATCCATATCCATCATACCAACAATCATATGAGCCATATGAACCACACATAGAGCCACCACCATTCCAACATCAACATTTTCAAGAGCCACCCCCTCTATATTATTACCAAGATGAACCACCTTCAATGTATGAAAATTTCCAACCACAAGATGAATACCACTTTCCACCACAACCTCCCATGGAAGAATATTCCTGCTCTTCAATCCAAGAGCCATATGATCCTACTCGTGATATCCAAGAAGAACAAGAGTCAAGGGATCGTTTCAAGGAGACATTGGATTAATTTCAAGTAACCATGGAGTGTGTTGTGCAACAAATGGAAAGAATGGGAAATATTGAACCACCACAACCCTACCAAGAAGAACTACCTTCCGACTATAATACCTTTCCCTCAAACAATGAACCCTTTCTTCCACCATCAACCCCCGATGAAGCCTTTATGCTAGAATTAAGGGATCTTGAATCTCATATCTTAAGGAAACACGAAGAGGATGAAAAGAAATTTGAGGAGTTAAGAGCAAAAACAGCTATCATGGTATAAGCCATTAGCAACATAGTCTCATCCCGCCTAAGCCTATGCGATCAAGGCACTTCCATTGTGGAATGTGGAGAAGCAACCGAGAAGCTTAGCGAGGGAGTGAACTTAAAGCTCCAAGGTGAAGAAGAGGAGTTAAAGCAAGAAATGCAACAAGAGGAGGAGGTAGAGATTATTGAACAAGGGGAAGAAGTGGTTGAAGACTTAGGAGATGCGGAACCTCCTTGGGAACATAGAGTTGAAGAAAACCCCTCCAAGATGATTAAAATTGATGCTAGGGAGAAAAGTGCATACCTTCCAAGGCATATTCCATATGAAGCCTTGGATGGGATAGAGCAAGTATTGAGTTCCCTTGGTGATGGAGATCGAGCACCAAGTCTTAGTGGTGAAGAATCCTTTGAACATGAAGAACCTTCCCCCATTGGATTTGATAGCAATGTGGAGGTAAATCTCTCTCATCCTCCCATTTATGATTTGAGTAAGGGAAAAGGTTTAGATAAAATTATTGAACAAAGGATTGAAATTAAGAGATCTTGTGGAGAGGTGGAAGTCCTTAGAAAAAGGAGGATGGGAATTGAATACACATTGTCAAGATCATTGGGAACCCCTCCACCTAGGTTATCATCTAATCCTTTATTTGAGTGGGTAAAACTTCTAACTCTTAGCTTTATTATCCCACTTGAATTTGGTTTGCTTGAGACGGATGGCCAACTTAGGGCGCTTTGTGGAATTAAGCGTAAGAGGAGGATGTTTAGTGGTTAGCGTTGTAAGTCTAGGCTCATTATGGTTGAAGCTTCAAGGAGCAAGGGTTGGACTAGTGCTCAAGTAAATGGGTCTAGGAGGATAGTTCGGTGCCTTCATGAGAATTCATCTCTCTTGCCACCCGGGGGAAATCACCATGATCAACTCAAGGACGGGTGTGAAAACAAAGTGTGGGATCCCGGATCACACAAGGAAGACCAACTTTGGGAGCCTACGATTTGTGAAGAACTCCATCAAAGCTTGGAGTTATTATCTTTGAATGAGGAAGCACCATGGAGGTCCAAGCATTGGTGGATATTCAAGGATGGATTCAAGCACAAGCCACCTTGATGAAAAGCTCCCCATAAGTCCAACTTAAGCACAATAAACAAAAGTGCTAGGTGGGAGACAACCCACCATGGTAAACTCTTTCCCTTTTTCTCTTTGTAAATATTGGTAAAATAAGTTTAATTCTTAGTTTTGAATTGCTTAGTTGTGTTTAATTGGGAGTTTAGTAGGTTAAATAAGGTTTATTGATGTTTTGGTAGCTGTTCGGAGGTTTGGAATGCTTGGATTGGTGCAAAAACATAGAAAAATTTTTGAAAAATAGAGCACCATCCACACGCACGCGCACTCCACGCGTACGCGTGCCCAAGCAATTTCGACCATCCACGCGCACTCGCCATGTACGCGTACGCGTGGATTGAATTTTTTCCACCCTCCATACATTTTCCCGAGAGTTGTGCCTGGAGTGTGCCAACTTTGTGCCCAAAGGCACGCGCACGCGTACCTTGCGCGCACGCGCCACTCTCGAAATAACCCACCGACGCGCAGGCGTGCCGTACGCGTCCACGTCACTTCCATTTCATCCATCCACGCTTACGCGCACATGACGCGCACACGTGGATTACTCTGTTTCACTCATCTTCTTTTCTTCTCGTCTTTCCATTTGTTTCCTTCTTCTCTCTTCTCTTCTTTTCTTTCCACCCTTCAAACATCGTCCAACACTACCACACGTCATGTAACACCATTTCTTTTAGTTAGTTAGTTTAATTTTTGTTTAACTTTTGTTTTCCATTATAAGTGTTGGATTACTAATCTTGTTTACTGTTTACAGCTGCTTATTACTAATAGGATGTTATCTTAACATCAATTCTATTTATATTCATTGTTGGATTTCTTTGTTGAGGATATATTTGGTTACTTGGTTTGGAACCTTTCATGCTTAATGTTTGTGAATACCAAGTACTTGTTACATTGCCTTCATGCATCTTACCTCCTTGAATTGCATGTTTTGGCCACCATGCATTCATCATCCATTGGTAGGCAATTGTATATTGTCATTGCATTTTTTTAGGTGTGCTTGTTTATGGTTTACCCTTATTCACATCACTTATTTCATGCATTGAAATTGTAGAGTTATGAATTTGGATCAGAAGCTTACCTAGTGACATATTTTTGAGCTTTTCAAGCTTTGTGGACCATGCTTGCTATGTGAAATGATTTTTGACCTCTATATTCTTTTCCCTAAGTTCTATAGCATCCATGTCTTCCACCTATATGTCACTTAGGTGTTGCAACAACTTCAATATGTGTCATTGTTTGATGTCTGAGCTCTCTATACCATTTTGTTCATCAAATTTACTTGCACATCAATCAATGTCCGTTCATTATCCAATTTCACAATTGCTTGATTTTTGCTTGAATGCTTTTACGCTTCTTCACTACTTGTTTGGTTGCCTTAACCTACAAGTCTTTTGAAGTATTGCAAGCACACTAGAATGAGTGAAGTGCATGTTTTCTTCTGTGTAATTGTGACAACTTTTTTGTACCAGGGTGTGTGTATTCTAAACCGCGCGCAATTTTAGAACCCACACACCTATTTTTCATCGATGTCACACCAATTCACTCACTCAATTCTAGTGATTTACCTCATTCCAACAATTCAGGCTTCCTTGCTTTTATATTTTCTTATCTTACGGTGTTTATATTGTTTTTCATGATTAATGCACCATAAGCAAAAATGGAAGTGGAAGGAAGAACACGCAGCAATCGGTTGACCTACCAGCTGAAGGTAGCAACTCGGAAAGTCACCGTACCCCCTTGCTCATCTTTTAGTGCACCGAGGACGGTGCAAACTTTTAAGTGTGGGGAGGTCGTCCGACCACTCGGCATTTTTGGGTAACAGGTTTCTAATCTCAACACTTTTGCATTTTATTTTAGGATTTTTAGTTGCATTTTCTTATTTTGCATATGTATATATTAAGCTTAGTCAAAATCATGATATTTTCCAAGGATTTTATCTATAGGGCACCCCAATTGATTGAAAAAAAAAAATTTTTTTTTTAGAACTTGCTTGAATTATATACTTTGTGGAACATGATTTTTGAGCTAAGAACACAAGCATGTGAGATTTGAGCCTTAATTGTGTGGTTACATCATATAACCACTTATTTTCATTCTTGTGTGCATTATTCTCTTCCTATGATTGTAATCTTTGATTTGTTTGATTCTTTATGTCCATTATTTTGTGTATACATGCATTTATATGATTGAGGCCATTGTTTCAAATAGCTCACCTACCCAAATAGCCTACCTTTTATTTTCCATTGTTAGCCAATTTTGAGCCTATGCTTAACCCATTTGTTCTTAATGTTAGCACATTACAAGCCTTAAGTGAAAAACAATAAATATTCCTTAATTTGGATCTTTGATTAGCTTAGGCTAGTGAGAGTGTTTGTTATTTGATTTTGGAAGAGTTTAGAACATTGGGTAGAGATAAAAGTGTGTTTACGTTTTTGTTGAAAAATCTTGGGAATTGGGTACATACTCATGTATTAATCATGTGTAAACCGTATGCATTGATATTCTTGTATATATTTCAGTTTAAAAAAAAATAAGAAAAACAAAAAAAGAAGAAAAAAAATATATATGTAAGGAAAAAGAAAAAAATATAGAAAAAGAAAGAAAAAGAATTGCAATAAAAAGGGGACAAAAATGCCCCAAGATTCAAAGTTTAATAATGATCAATGCATATGTGTAGTGATCAAAATAGAATGCATGAGTGTGTGAAAAAGTGAAGAATGGGTACTTAGGTTAGCTTTGAATTGTATAGGTTGTCATAGGTTAGGTGGGAAGTTTAAGTTAATCAAAGATTCAAATTTCTAGCTCACTTAACCATATGCATCCTACCTTGACCCTAGCCCCATTACAACCTATGGGAAAAATCTCATGATATTTGTATGCATGCATAAAGTAATTGTTGATTGTTAGATAAAAAATAAATCTTGGAAAGCATGATTAGGGGAGAATTGAGTGAATCAACCCCATACACTTGAGTGCATAGAGCAGATACACATCCGGTGAGGGTTCGATCGCTCAATTACATGTTTCCACCCATGATCATCTTTTCTTGCAAGTTTGTAAAATCTTTCAATGATTCAATTCAATTGTGGGTTAATTTGATTGCTATTACCTTAGCCCTTGTGCTTGTATATGTATTCTTGGAAATTGACTCATTTTGACCAAGTGAATGCATTCATGTAGATAGATTGCATATAGATAGATTGCATTTAGTTAGTAGTTTGCATTGAATAAATGTGATACCCTTTGCTTCTTTCTTGATTTTAGCATGAGGACATGCTTAGTTTAAGTGTGGGGAGATTTGATAAACCCCGATTTCATGGTTTATTTTGTGCCTATTTTGGGGGGTTTATTCACCTTTTCCCACATTTATTCAATGAAATAGCATAGTTTTGCAATTCTCCCTTGAATTGTGCTTGAATGTAAAAACATGTTTTTTACGTCCTAAAATTGGTGATTTCAATTCACTTTAATTTCATTCAATACCTTGATATGTTTGTTAAGTGATTTCAGGTTCATAAGGCAAGTATTGGATGGAAGAAATGAAGAAAAAGCATGCAAAGTGGGAGAACTCATGAAGAAATGAAGGAACCGTAAAGCTGTCAAGCCTGACCTCCGCGCACTCAATTGACCATAACTTGAGCTACAAAGGTCCAAATGAGGCGGTTCCAGTTGCATTGGAAAGCTAACATCCAGAGCTTCAAAATGATATAAAATTCGGCATTTTTTGCTTCGCGTACAGGGGCGTGCACGCGCCATGTACACATGCGCCCCGATTAAGCACGTGGGCCACTTAAGAGAAATCGTGGCCAGCAAATTCTAGAGCATTTTGGGTCCAATCCAACTCATTTTCATGCTATTTTATGCAGAATTCAAGCTTGGGCAAGGGGGAGGAATTATTTTAGCCAACATGAGCCTTTAGTTAGTTTTCTAGAGAGAGAAGCTCCCTCTTCTCTCTAGCATTAGGATTAGAATTTCTTAGATCTAGGTTTAATTCATGCTTTGATTTACTTTTTCTTTACAATTTCTTGTTTATCTACTCTTTCTCTCTTTAATTTTGTATTTCATTCTTGTAATTGCTCACTTTGTTGTTGATGCACTTTTTGTTCTTCTATTTTCAATTCAATGCAATTTATGATTCATGTTCTTTTATTGTTGATTTGAGTTGTGATTTACTTTTCATGCAATTGGTAGTTAGTAGATTTAATATTTCTTGCACTTTTATCATGCTTTCCATATATGCCTTCCAAGTGTTTGACAAAATGCTTGGAAGGATGTTAGAGTAGATTTTGAGCATTCTTGGCTTGGAAAGAGTAATTAGGCAATCTTGAGTCATGAAAACCCAACTTATGTTGGTGACCTATAGTTGTTAGCTAGTATTGTTTCCATTGACGCTAATCTTTTGCTAATTTAATTAGTGAGTTGGTTAGGACTTTTGAAACATTGTTTCCATTGACGCTAATCTTTTACTAGTTTAATTAGTAAGTTGGTTAGGACTTTTGGATTGAGATTAGCTAGTCTCATTAGACTTTCTCTCGTGGAAGATAATGTGATACCTTCTTCCAATGTTGGAGATGACATAATGAGATAAATTCTTGTTTATATTTGTAACATGATTGATTAATCTTGTTTGACTTTCTCCCTATTTGTTGGAGTTAACTAAATAAGATGAATTAATCATGCATGACTAGGATAGAAAGCCTATGACCTCAATTCATTACCATGAATGTCTCTCTTCTTTACTTGCTTTCTTTAGTTAATTGCTTAGTTTACTTTTCTTGTCATTTAATTTCCTTGCCAATATCAACCAAACCCCCCTTTACCCCCTCATAGCCAATAATCATACATTTCATTGCAATTCCTCGTGAGACGACCCGGAGTCCAAATACTCCGGTTATAAATTCATTGGGGTTTGTTATTCGTGACAACACCAAAATTTTTGCATGAAAGGATTCTTGATTGGTTTGGAAACTATACTTGCAACGAGACTTCAATTGTAAATTCTAAACCATCAAGAGTCTGATCATCAATCTTTCATCAACTTCTACGGGGATCATTGCCTGCATTCCGTAAGCAAGTTGGAAGGGTGATTCCCCTGTAGTAGAGTGTGGTATGGTCCGGTACGCCTATAGGTCTTGGGGGAGCTCTTCTTCCCAGGCCCCCTTCGCGTTCTGTAGTGGACATTTTAACCTGGCCAGTATGACTTTATTGGCGGCTTCCGCCTGCCCGTTGGCTTGTGGGTGTTCTACTAAGGTGAACTGGTGCTTGATTTTCAGATCAGCTACCAGGTTCCTGAAGCCTGTGTCGGTGAACAGAGTCCCATTGTCTGTGGTGATGGAGTTGGGAACTCTAAACCATGTGACAATGTTTCTGAATAGGAACTTCTGACTTCTTTGAGTGATGGCAGTGGCTAATGCCTCAGCTCAATCCACTTTGTGAAGTAATCTATTACTACGATGAGGAATTTCACTTGCCCTGATCCCTGAGGGAATGGTCCGAGAAGGTCGAGCCCCCTACTTTGCGAATAGCCAGGGTGAAGTGATGCAAATGAGCTTTTCTGGTGGGGCGATGTGGAAGTTGGCATGCTTCTGGCATGGAGGGCATGTTTTGACGAACTCGGTCGCTTCTTTCTGTAAGGTCGGCCAGTAGAAGCCGGCTCGGCAAACATTTTTAGATAGAGCCCGTGCTCCGAGGTGGGTGCCTGATGAGCGGATAATTTATACACTTTTTGGCATTGTTTTTAGTATGTTTTTAGTATATTTTAGTTAATTTTTATTATGTTTTTATTAGTTTTTAAATAAAATTCACATTTCTGGACTTTACTATGAGTTTGTGTGTTTTTCTGTGATTTCAGGTAATTTCTGGCTGAAATTGAGGGACTTGAGCAAAAATCTGATTCAGAGGCTGAAAAAGGACTGCAAATGCTGTTGGATTCTGACCTCCCTGCACTCGAAGTATATTTTCTGGAGCTATAGAAGCCCAATTGGCACGCTCTCAATTCCGTTGGAAAGTAAACATCCTGGGCTTTCCAGAAATATATAATAGTTCATACTTTGTACGAGATTTGATGGCCCAAACCGGCGTTCCAAGTCAGCATAAGAATTCTAGCGTCAAAACGCCAGAACTGGCCTGAAAGCTGGAGTTAAACGCCTAAATTGGCACAAAAGCTGGCGTTTAACTCCAAGAAAAGTCTCTACACATGAAAGCTTTAATGCTCAGCCTAAGCACACACCAAGTTGGCCCGGAAATGGATTTTTACGTTATTTACTCATTTCTGTAAACCCTAGGCTACTAGTTCTCTATAAATAGGACCTTTTGCTATTGTATCTTTGAAACATCTTTTGATCACTTTTGATCTTCGGATTATCTTAGAATCTTTCAATCATGTTTTTATGATTGAACCCTCTTTGGGAGGCTGGCCATTCGGCCATGCCTAGACCTTGTTCTTATGTATTTTCAACGGTAGAGTTTCTACACACCATAGATTAAGGTTTGGAGCTCTGCTGTACCTCGAGTATTAATGCAATTACTACTATTTTCTATTCAATTCAGCTTATTCTTGTTCTAAGATACTCGCTGCACTTCAACATGATGAATGTGATGATCCGTGACACTCATCATCATTCTCACTTATGAACGCGTGACTAACAACCACTTCCGTTCTACCTTAAGCCCGAGCGTGTATCTCTTGGATTCCTTAATCAGAATCTTCGTGGTATAAGCTAGAATCCTTTCACGGCCATTCTTGAGAATCCGGAAAGTCTAAACCTTGTCTGTGGTATTCCGAGTAGGATTCAGGGATTGAATGACTGTGACGAGCTTCAAACTCGCGAGTGTTGGGCGTAGTGACAGACGCAAAAGAATCACTGGATTCTATTCCGACATGATCGAGAACCGATAGATGATTAGCCATGCTGTGACAGAGCATTTGGATCATTTTCACTGAGAGGAGGGATGTAGCCATTGAAAACGGTGATGCCCAACATACAGCTTGCCATGGAAAGGAATAAGAAGGATTGGATGAAGACGGTAGGAAAGCAGAGAGATAGAAGGGACAAAGCATCTCCATACACTTATCTGAAATTCTCACCAATGAATTACATAAGTATCTCTATCTTTAGGTTTTATTCATATTTTAATTATTAATCCTCCATAACCATTTGAATCCGCCTGACTGAGATTTACAAGATGACCATAGCTTGCTTCAAGCCGACAATCTCCGTGGGATCGACCCTTACTCGCGTAAGGTTTATTACTTGGACGACCCAGTGCACTTGCTGGTTAGTTGTGCGGAGTTGTGATAAAGAGTTGAGATTACAATTATGCGTACCAAGCTGTTGGCGCCATTGATGATCACAATTTCGTGCACCAAGTTTTTGGCGCCGTTGCCGGGGATTGTTCAAGTTTGGACAACTGACAGTTCATCTTGTTGCTTAGATTAGGTAATTTTATTTTATTTTATTCTTCAGAGTTCTTAAGAATGAATTCTAGAGTTTCAGATGATGTTTTCATCATCACAAAAGCTGATTGATTCTCATCAATTTAGCTGTTGAATGTAATGTCCTGCTGAAGCTTGGCTAGCCATGTCTAATCTTTTTAGACTGCAGCTTTAGACTAACATTGCATGATTCCTGGAAATTCTTATTAAGAATTTTGAAATCCTTATTTTTCTTTTCCCAATAATTTTCGAAAAATCCAAAAAAAAAATTTAAAATCATACAAATCAAAGATAATTTTATGTTTCTTGTGTGAGTCCAGTGTCAATTTTTAAGTTTGGTGTCCTACATGTTTTATTCCTTGCAATTTTCGAATATATACATTATGTCTTCATTGATCTTCAAGTTGTTCTTGATGATTTCCTTGCTCTAATCTTTAAATTCTCTTGTTTTGTGTGTTTAGTTGTTTCTTACATGCATCTTTAAATTATTATAGTCAGTAGTATACAAACTTCTAAGTTTGGTGTCTTGCATGCATTGTTGATTTAATCTTAGTTTTCCATGACTAGTTGCATTTTGATTGTTTCTCACCATTAAAAATTCAAAAATTTTTTTCAAAATTGTGTCTTTTCAAGTCAATAATACAGAGAATTGAAGATTCAGAATATGCAGCAGAGGAATTACACAGAAAAAGCTGGGCGTTCAAAACGCCCAGTGAGGAAGGAAAACTAGCGTTTAAACGCCAGCCAGGGTACCTGGCTGGGCGTTTAACGCCCAAAAAGGTAGTGTTTTGGGCGTTAAACGCCAGAATGGATACCATTCTGGGCGTTTAACGCCAGGATGGCACAAGAGGAAAGATTTTGTTTTTAATTCAAATCTTTTTCAAATTCTCATAATTTTTCAAAATAAAATCTTTTTCAAATCATATCTTTTCAATTATATCTTTTCAAAATCAATTTCTTTCCATTTTCAAAAATACTTGCTAACAATTAATGATTTGATTCAAAAATTTCAAGTATGTTGCTTTCTTGTTAAGAAAGGTTTAATATCTGAATCATATCTTTTAAATTTCTTTTTAGCCAAGTCATTAATTTTAAAAAATCAAATCTTTTTAAATTGTTTTTCAATCATATCCTTTCAATCATATCTTTTTAAAAACCATATCTTTTTAATCATATCTTCTTAATCACATCTTTTTCAAAATTAATTTTCAATCATATCTTTTTGATTTCTAATTTCAAAATCTTTCCAAAAATCACTTAATTTCTTTCCCAATCTTAGTTTTCGAAAATCATTAATCAAATTTTCAAAATTTCTTTTAATTATTTCAAAATCTTTTACTTTATTTTCGAAAATTCTTCCCCTCTGCTCACATCCTTCTATCTAAGGACTAACACTCCTCCACTATCAATAATTCGAACTCTATCCCTCTTGATAAGTTCGAATTCTTCTCTTTCTACCCCCTCCTTCTATTCTTCTTTTCCTCTGACACCTCAAGGAATCTCTATACTGTGACATAGAGGATTCCATACTTTCTTGTTCCATTCTCTTTCATATGAGCAGGAACAAAGACAAAAGCATTCCTGTTGAAGCTGATCCTGAACTTGAAAGGACCGTGAAGCGAAAGCTAAGAGAAGTTAGAGCACAACTCTCTGGAGAGGACCTAACAGAAATCTTCAAACAAGAAGAAGACATGGCAGCCGAAAATAACAACAATGCCAACAATGCAAGGAAGGTACTTGGTGACTTTACTGTACCTACTCCTGACTTCTATGGGAGAAGCATCTCTATCCCTGCCATTGGAGCAAACAACTTTGAGCTTAAGCCTCAATTAGTTTCTCTAATGCAACAGAATTGCAAGTTTCATGGACTTCCATTGGAAGATCCTCATCAGTTCTTAGCTGAATTCTTGCAAATCTGTGACATTGTCAAGACCAATGGGGTTGATCCCGAGGTCTACAGACTTATGCTCTTCCCTTTTGCTGTAAGAGACAGAGCTAGGATATGGTTGGACTCACAACCTAAGGAAAGCTTGAACTCTTGGGAAAAGCTAGTCAATGCCTTCTTGGCAAAATTCTTTCCACCTCAAAAATTGAGCAAGCTTAGAGTGGAAGTCCAAACCTTCAGACAGAAGGAAGGTGAATCCCTCTATGAAGCTTGGGAAAGATACAAGCAATTGATCAGAAAGTGTCCTTCTGACATGCTTTCTGAATGGAGCATCATAGGTATCTCCTATGATGGTCTGTCTGAACTGTCCAAAATGTCATTGGACAGCTCTGTTAGAGGATCTCTTTATCTGAAGAAGACGCCTACAGAAGCTTAGGAACTCATTGAAATGGTTGCAAATAACCAATTCATGTACACTTCCGAATGGAATCCTGTGAATAATGGGACAAATCAGAAGAAATGAGTTCTTGAGATTGATACTCTGAATGCCATATTGGCTCAGAATAAAATATTGACTCAGCAAGTCAATATGATTTCTCAAAGTCTGTCTGGAATGCAAGCTGCACCAGGCAGTACTAAGGACGCTTCATCTGAAGAAGAAGCTTATGATCCTGAGAACCCATCAATGGAAGAGGTGAATTACATGGGAGAACCCTATGGAAACACCTATAATCCTTCACGGAGAAATCATCCAAATATCTCATGGAAGGACCAACAGAGGCCTCAACAAGGCTTCAACAACAATAATGGTGGAAGAAATAGGTTAAGCAATAGCAAGCCTTTTCCATCATCTTCTTAGCAGCAGACAGAGAATTCTAAGCAGAGCCACTCTAACTTAGCAACCATAGTCTCTGATCTAATTAAAACCACTCAAAGTTTCATGACTGAAACAAGGTCCTCCATTAGAAATTTGGAGGCACAAGTGGGTCAGCTGAGCAAGAAAATTACTAAACCCCCTCCTAGTACTCTTTCAAGCAATACAGAAGAGAATCCAAAAGGAGAGTGCAAGGCCATCAACATGACCCACACGGCTGAACTTGGAGAGGAGGAAGAGGCAGTGATCGCCACTAAGGAAGACTTCAATAGACGTCCACTGGCCTCCAAGGAGTTCCCTCATGAGGAACCTTGGGAATCTGAGGCACACACTGAGACCATAGAGATTCCATTGGATTTACTTCTGCCATTCATGAGCTCTGATGAGTATTTTTCCTCTGAAGAGGATGAAGATGTGACTGAAGAGCAAGTTGCTAAGTACCTTGGAGCAATCATGAAGCTAAATGCCAAGTTATTTGGTAATGAGACTTGGGAGGATGAACCCCCTTTGCCCACCAAAGAACTGGATGACTTGACTAGGCAGAGATTACCTCAAAAGAGATAGGATCCTGGGAAGTTCTCAATACCTTGTAGCATAGGCACCATGACCTTTGAGAAGGCTCTGTGTGACCTAGGGTCAAGTATAAACCTCATGCCTCTCTTTATAATAGAGAAGCTAGGGATCCTTGAGGTACAAGCTGCAAGAATCTCACTAGAGATGGCAGACAATTCAAGGAAACAGGCTTATGGACTTGTAGAGGATGTCTTGGTAAAGGTTGAAGGCCACTACATCCCTGCTGATTTCATAATCCTAGACACTGGGAAGTGTATGGATGAATCCATCATCCTTGGCAGACCCTTCCTTGCCACAGCAAAAGCTGTGATTGATGTAGACAGAGGAGAATTAGTCCTTCAAGTGAATGAGGACTCCCTTGTGTTTAAGGCTCAGGTATCTCCCTCTGTAACCATGGAGAGGAAGCATGAAAAGCTTCTCTCAAAGTAGAGTCAAACAAAACCCCCATATTCAAACTCTAAGTTTGGTGTTGGGAGGCCACAACCAAACTCTAAGTTTGGTGTTGAGAGGCCATCATCATGCTCTGAGTATCTGTGAGGCTCCATGAGAGCCCACTGTCAAGCTACTGACATTAAAGAAGCGCTTGTTGGGAGGCAACCCAATTTTATTATATCTATTTATTTTCCATTGTTATTTTATGTTTTCTGTAGGTTGATGATCATGTGAAGTCACAAAAACAATTGAAAAAGCAAAAACAGAATGAAAAATAGAATGAAAAATAGCACACCCTGGAGGAGAAACTTGCTGGCGTTTAAACGCCAGTGAGGGTAGCAGAATGGGTGTTAAACGCCCAGTCTGGCACCATTCTGGGCGTTTAACGCCAGAAATGGGCACCAGACTGGTGTTTAACACCAGAAAAGAGCAAGAAGCTGGCGTTAAACGCCAGAAATGGGCAGCAACCTGGCGTTTAACGCCAGGATTGGCAGCAAGGGGCGTTTTGCATGCCACATGGTACAGGGATGAGAAATCCTTGACACCTCAGGATCTGTGAACCCCACAGGATCCCCACCTACCTCATCTCTCTCTCTTTTTCACCCATTCACCAATCACCTTAATACCTCTTCCCCAAAAACCCCTCACCAATCAAATCCTACCCTCTTCTCCATAAACCCTTCACCAATCCATATCCCTCCATCATAAATCCCACCTACCTCACCATCCAAATTCAAACCACTTTCCTTCCCAAAACCACCCATACATGACCGAACCCTACCCCTCTCTCCACCCTTATATAAACCCATCTTCACCCCCTCATTTTCACACATCATACACACTACTTCTCCCCCTTGGCCGAATTACTCCCACTTCTCCATCTCATCCATTTTTTTCTTCTTCTCCGTCCTTCTTTCTTCTTTTGCTCGAGGACGAGCAAATCTTCTAAGTTTGGTGTGGTAAAAGCGTTGCTTTTTATTTTTTCATAACCATTTATGGCACCTAAGGCCGGAGAAAACTCTAGAAAGAGGAAAGGGAAGGCAAAAGCTTCCACCTCCGAGTCATGGGAGATGGAGAGATTCATCTCAAGGGATGCACTTTCCTCCACAAAATTATTGGGAGCAAATTAACACCTCCCTAGGAGAATTAAGTTCCAACATGGGACAACTAAGGGTGGAGCACCAAGAACATTCCATCCTCCTCCATGAAATTAGAGAAGACCAAAGAGTCATGAGAGAGGAGCAACAAAGGCAAGGAAGAGACATTAAGGAGCTCAAGCACTCCATAAGATCTTCAAGAGGAAGAACAAGCCGCCATCACTAAGGTGGACCCGTTCTTTAATTTTCTTGTTCTTTATTTTCTGTTTTTCGAAAATTGTGCTTTATGTTTTATTTAAGTTTGTGTCTTATTACATGATCATTAGTGTCTTAGTGTCTATGCCTTAAAGTTATGAATGTCCTTTGAATCCTTCACCTTTCTTAAATGAAAAATGTTTTTATTACAAAAGAACAAGAAGTACATGATTTCGAATTCATCCTTGAAACTAGTTTAATTATTTTGATGTGGTGACAATACTTTTTGTTTTCTGAATGAATGCTTGAACAGTGCATATGTCTTTTGAATTTGTTGTTCATGAATGTTAAAATTGTTGGCTCTTGAAAGAATGATGGAAAAAGGAGAAATGTTATTGATAATCCGAAAAATCATCAAATTGATTCTTGAAGCAAGAAAAAACAGTGAATATTCCAAAAAAAAAAGAAAAAAAAGAAGGAAAAAAAAGAAGAAGAAAAAGAAAAAAAGAAAAAGCAAGCAGAAAAAGCCAATAGCCCTTTAAACCAAAAGGCAAGGGTAAAAATAAGAAGGATCTAAGGCTTTGAGCATCAGTGGATAGGAGGGCTCACAGGAATAATATCCTGGCTTAAGCGGCTAAACCAAGCTGTCCCTAACCATGTGCTTGTGGCGTGAAGGTGTCAAGTGAAAACTTGAGACTGAGCAGTTAAAGTCGTGGTCCAAAGCAAAAAGAGTGTGCTTAAGAGCTCTGGACACCTCTAATTGGGGACTCTAGCAAAGCTGAGTCACAATCTGAAAAGGTTCACCCAATTATGTGTCTGTGGCATTTATGTATCCGGTGGTAATACTGGAAAACAAAATGCTTAGAGTCACGGCCAAGACTCATAAAATAGCTGTGCTCAAGAATCAACATACTATACTAGGAGAATCAATAACACTATCTGAATTCTGAGTTCCTATAGATGTCAATCATTCTAAACTTCAAAGGATAAAGTGAGATGCCAAAACTGTTCAGAGACAAAAAGCTACTAGTCCCGCTCATCTAATTGGAGCTAAGTTTCATTGATATTTTGGAGTCTATAGTATATTCTTTTTTTTTTATCCTATTTGATTTTCAGTTGCTTGGGGACAAGCAACAATTTAAGTTTGGTGTTGTAATGAGCGGATAATTTATACGCTTTTTGGCATTGTTTTTAGTATGTTTTAGTTAGTTTTATTATGTTTTTATTAGTTTTCAAATAAAATTCACATTTCTGGACTTTACTATGAGTTTGTGTGTTTTTCTGTGATTTCAGGTAATTTCTGGCTGAAATTGAGGGACTTGAGCAAAAATCTGATTTAGAGGCTGAAAAAGGACTGCAGATGCTGTTGGATTCTGACCTCCCTGCACTTGAAGTGGATTTTCTGTAGCTACAGAAGCCCAATTGGCGCGCTCTTAATTGCGTTGGAAAGTAGACATCCTGGGCTTTCTAGAAATATATAATAGTCTATACTTTGTCTGAGATTTGATAGCCCAAACCGGCGTTCCAAGTCAGCATAAGAATTCTGGCATCAAAACGCCAGAACTGGCATAAAAGCTGGAGTTAAACGCCCAAACTAGCACAAAAGCTGGCGTTTAACTCCAAGAAAAGTCTCTACACATGAAATCTTCAATGCTCAGCCCAAGCACACACCAAGTGGATCCGGAAGTGGATTTTTACGTCATTTACTCATTTCTGTAAACCCTAGGCTACTAGTTCTCTATAAATAGGACCTTTTGCTATTGTATCTTGGAAACATCTTTTGATCACTTTCGATCTTTGGATTATCTTAGAAGCTTTCAATGATGTTTTTATGATTGAACCCTCTTTGGGAGGCTGGCCATTCGGCCATGCCTAGACCTTGTTCTTATGTATTTTCAATGGTAGAGTTTCTACACACCATAGATTAAGGTGTGGAGCTCTGCTGTACCTCGAGTATTAATGCAATTACTACTATTTTCTATTTAATTCAGCTTATTCTTGTTCTAGCATACTCGCTACACCTCAACATGATGAATGTGATGATTCGTGATACTCATCATCATTCTCTCTTATGAACGCGTTACTGACAACCACTTCCGTTCTACCTTAAGACCGAGCGTGTATCTCTTGGATTCCTTAATCAGAATCTTCGTGGTATAAGCTAGAATTCATTAGCGGCCATTCTTGAGAATCCGGAAAGTCTAAACCTTGTCTGTGGTATTCCGAGTAGGATTCAGGGATTGAATGACTATGACGGGCTTCAAACTCGCGAGTGTTGGGCGTAGTGACAGATGCAAAAGAATCACTGGATTCTATTTCGACATGATCGAGAACCGACAGATAATTAGCCGTGCTGTGATAGAGCATTTGGATCATTTTCATTGAGAGGACGGGATGTAGCCATTGACAACGGTGATGCCCAACATACAGCTTGCCATGGAAAGGAGTAAGAAGGATTGGATGAAGACAGTAGGAAAGCAGAGAGACAGAAGGGACAAAGCATCTCCATACGCTTATCTGAAATTCTCACCAATGAATTACATAAGTATCTCTATCTTTATGTTTTATTTATATTTTAATTATTAATCCTCCATAACCATTTGAATCTGCCTGACTGAGATTTACAAGATGACCATAGCTTGCTTCAAGCCGACAATCTCCGTGGGATCGACCCTTACTCACATAAGGTTTATTACTTGGACGACCCAGTGCACTTGCTGGTTAGTTGTGCGGAGTTGTGATAAAGAGTTGAGATTACAATTGTGCGTACCAAGCTGTTGGCGCCATTGATGATCACAATTTCGTGCATCAGTGCCGCACATGCCACTGTGAACGTCCTCCAAGACCTCTCCTGTGGCAGAAGTCAGAACACACTTTAGGAGGGGTGTTGAGATTCCTCTTCTGTACAGAACGTCGTGTACCAATGTGTAGTATTGTGTCTCCCATACGAGCTTCTTTGCGTCCTTCTTTTCTGTGGGGAGTGTTTCGGACTTGAGGTAGTTGACTATGGGGGTCATCCACCCTTGTTCCTAGTCTGATATATTTAGGAGATTCTCTTCCCTTGAGGTCGATGGGCATTGTAGGGTTTCTTGGATGAGGCTTCTATTATTGCCCCCTGGTTTGGTGCTGGCTAGTTTTGAAAGTGCATCGGCTCGGGCATTTTGCTCCCGAGGTATATGCCGGATCTGATATTCCATGAAGTTCCCGAGCTATTCATTGGTTTTGTCTAGGTATTTTTTCATGGTGGGATCCTTTGCCTGGTAGCTTCCTTTTATTTGTGAGATGATTACTTGTGAATCGCTGAAGATGGTAAGCTTTTGGGCTCTGACCTCCTTGGCCAGCTTCAAACCAGCTAGTAGGGCTTCATACTCGACTTGATTATTTGAGGCGGGAAACTCGAATCTTAGGGAGAGTTCCAGTTGGGTCCCTTGGTCGCTTCCCAGAATAACTCCTGCTCCATTTCCGGCTTTGTTTGATGAGCCGTCAATGTAGAGGTTCCATTCAATGGGGGTTCATCGGGTGTCAGTTGATGCCAAGGCATCGTAGGCTAGTTTCACTAGCATTTTTCTGTTAGTTTTAGTTGTTTTATGCATTTTCTTGAGCTTAAAGTAACCAAGAATGGTTAAAAGAATAACAAAGCAATGAACCATCCAAACAATATGATTTTGATGCAAATTCCATGAGTTTTAGTTATATTACTTGAATGCTATGAATGGAAGATTTCTCATGAAATTTTGCAAGACTTTGATGCATTTGTTTGGATGATTTCAGGGAAGAAGAGGCTAAGCAAGGAAGCAACAAAATCAATAAAGGAAGCTTGAATATCACATGTGGAGTTTAAGTTCCAGTTTAAGCCTAAACTGGAGCTTAAACGCCAGAATCATGAAGGCTAAGAAATGCTGGAATTGAAGTTTAACCTCCAGTTTAACCTCAAACTGGAGGTTAAACGCCAGAATGAAAAGCCTCACCAAAGAAGCATTCCACGTTTAACCTCCAGTTTGACCTCAAACTGGAGGTTAAACGCCAGAATGAGAATGCCACTCAGGAAGGAGTTCCACGTTTAACCTCCAGTTTAACCTTAAACTGGAGGTTAAACGCCAGAATGGGAAAAGCACCAGGGAGCCATTTCCACGTTTAAGCTCCAGTTTGACCTCAAACTGGAGCTTAAACGTGTTCGACCAAGTTTTCCCCTCCAGGGTTGCTCTCTCCATTTCCACGTTTAAGCTCCAGTTTGACCTCAAACTGGAGCTTAAACGTGTTCGACACCTCCAGGGCTACCCTTCTAAGCTTCCACGTTTAACCTCCAGTTTAACCTTAAACTGGAGGTTAAACGTGTTCGACCTCCAAGATGCCTCCTTCCATTTCCACGTTTAACCTCCAGTTTAACCTTAAACTGGAGGTTAAACGTGTTCGACCTCCAGGGCTGCCCTTCCTATCTCCACGTTTAAGCTTCAGTTTAACCTTAAACTGAAGCTTAAACGTGTTCGACTACATGACTCTCCAGGGCTGCCTTCTTCCATTTCCACGTTTAAGCTTCAGTTTAACCTTAAACTGAAGCTTAAACGTGCTTCTACAAAAGGCCTCACTGGAAGTGTCTGGCGTTTAAGCTGCAGTTTAAGCTTAAACTGCAACTTAAACGCCACTCTTGGAAAAGGTTTCTGGGCCAAAAATATTGCGGTTTAAGTTAGTCTTTGAGCACAAACATTAACTTAAACTTACTCTGGTATGAAACCCAATTGAATATCATGGTTTATGGGATTGGGCCTGAAGGATTGATGAGTTTGAAATCTCAATTTATTGAGTCATGTGTCATTATTTGATTATCACTAAGTTGGCTCAATGAATGTTACAGAATTTGGATCAACAGCCTCAACAAGATTATGGATCATAAACCCAAGGCAAAAGGAAAGCATGGAGAGGCCTCAAAGCCCAAGAAACACAACAGAAGCTCAATATAGAAAGTGTATAAATAGGATAGAATTGAAGGGAGGAAGGACTTTGGACTTTCACTTTTAGCTAGTTTTCATATCTTTGTAATTGAATTCAGAGCTATGACTCACTAAACCCCCTTTCATTGGGTTAGGGAGCTCTATTGTAATTCAATGAATCAATAATAGTTTATCTTCTTCTTCAATCTTTTCTCTTGAATTTTGTTAGAAAGCTTCTCGATCTAATTCCATTGGGCAGTTGTCTTGGGAAAGAAACTACCCATAATTGGAATCCTTCGGAACCTTGGGAAAGGAATGGAGGATTCATGCTAGAGAAGTTTTCTCACAGTGAATTGGATTGGGGTTTGGATGGATATTGTGACATGTAATCCTACCAAATTGTGGTTCATGAAACTGTGTGGTATAATCAGTGATCGAGCATCATCTCTTCTTATGAACATTTAAACCAAGGGATTGGGAATTTGTTCATTTTTAGAGAGAATTGGTGAGCCAAGGGATTGGGATCCAATCATATAAGATTGCCAAGCAAAATTCAATGAACGCATTGCTTGAGGAAGAGATAAACATGTTTTGATTCGGAGATCTCAATATCTCCTATAACCCAATGAATCCCCCAATTCTGATTCTCATCTTCTCTTTACATTCTGCAACTCAACTCATGCAACCACCCCATTCCCTTTTAATTTCAGCAATTTAGTTTCTGCTCTTTAATTCATGCAATTTAAGATTCCGCCATTTCAATTTCTTGTCATTTACTTTTCCCGCCAATTTTACATTCCGCAATTCTCACCTCAATCTTGATTCCGCTCAACTAGAACACACTTCTAATCCGAATTGCTCACTCAACCAATCCTTGTGGGATTCGACCTCACTCTATTGTGAGTTTTTACTTGACGATAACTGGTGCACTTGCCGGAAGGAATTTTGCCGATCGTGCAATTTCCTAAATCGTAGCATAACTAGTTTATGCGCATCAAGTTTATGGCGCCGTTGCCGGGGATTGGTTTTCGATTGACAATTCTCAAATTGGAAGTTAACTAGATTGAGCATTTTTTTTCTGTTTTGATTAATTCAGTACAAGTTATTTGTTGAATTTTAATTTCTGCACTTGGTTACATGCTTTCTTTCTTTATGCCTTTAAATTCAAGCAACTAACTCACTGACTCACTAACTGTTTGAATTAATTCCTCAATTGCTCTAACCATACTCTTCCATTAACCAAGAGTATTTCACTTGTTTGTTGCCTGTGCTGTGTTCTTGTATGACAGGTAGGAGAGGAGAGACATCAACTCCTCCATATACCGAACCAGAGAGGACCCTTCATAGACTTAGAAGGGAAGCAAGAGGGAAGAGAGTACTGGGAGAAGAAGAATCTGAAGGAGAGTCTGAGGACAATTTTGAGGAAGCTCTAGATCTCAACATGGATAGAGAAGTTCACAACCATGAGAGAGCTGAAGGAAACAATGCCATTCCTGAGAGGAGGGTTCTTAGTTCATACATAAACCCAACCTCTGGGAATTGTGGTAGCAGCATCCAGAAACCACCCATTCAGGCCAACAATTTCGAGCTCAAACCACAGCTAATATCACTGGTGGAGAATCATTGTTCATTTGGTGGAAGTGCTAATGAAGATCCCAACCAACATCTCACAAAATTCTTGAGAATTTGTGACACTGTGAAGTCCAATGGAGTCCAGGAAGATGCCTATAAACTGCTTTTGTTCCCATTTTCACTTAGGGACAAGGCAGCTAAGTGGCTGGAATCATTCCCAAGAGGGAGTCTAACAACATGGGATGAGGTGGAAAGCAAGTTTCTGGCACGTTTCTACCCCCCACAAAAAGTCAATAGGCTTCGATCTGAGGTTCAGACTTTTAGACAACAAGATGGTGAAACTCTCTACGAGGCATGGGAGAGATTCAAGGATTTGACAAGGAAATGCCCACCAGACATGTTCCATGATTGGGTGCAATTGCATATTTTCTATGATGGACTCTCTTATGAATCAAGGAAGGCTGTAGACCATTCATCAGGAGGTTCATTGAACAGGAAAAAGACTGTGGAAGAGGCCATTGAAGTGATTGAGACAGTGGCTGAGAATGAGTACTACTATGCATCAGAAAGGCACAACACTAAGGGAGTCATGGAGCTGAACCATGTTGATACCATTCTAGCCCAAAACAAGGTGTTTGCCAAGCAACTAGCAGAGCTTACCAGGCAATTAGAAACAAAGCAAGTGGCTGCAATACACACACAAGATCAAGAGGAAGTAAGCATTGAAGGAGGTGATTGGGAAGAGGCCAACTATGTGGGAAACCAACAAAGGCAATCATATGATCCACACTCCAACACTTACAACCCAGGATGGAAAAATCACCCAAACTTTGGGTGGGGGAACCAACAAACCCAACCACAAAACCACAAACCTTACAACCACAACCAACATAACAATTCCACATACCAAAACTCCAACCAAAGATCATACCAAACCACACAAAACACTTACCCCCAACCATCATATCATAGCCAAAATAATCAACCTACTCAACTTAATCCGAACCAACAATTTCAAGATCAATTAAACCGGATAGAAGGAATGATGGCAACCATGAGTCAAGACATAACCGAATTGAAAAGCTTCAGGGATGATGTGAGAGCTACCTTAAGAAACCATGGTGAAAAACTCAAGAGGATGGAGTCTCAAGTAGGAGAGCTATCTCAACAGGCCGTCAAATCAACTGCAGTGTTCCCTAGTGACACAGAAAAGAATCCTAAAGGGGAACAAAAGAGAGTGAGATGGGAAGAATGCAAGGCCATCACCATATTGAAGGAAGTTTCAGAAGAAGAAGGAATCAGGCCCTCAAAACAGGAGCCAGAAATCTTGAAGGAAGGTGTGGAAGAAGTTAAGCAGGAAAGTGGAACTGAGCAAGCCAAGGAACTGCAAAAAGGCATGCTGGAAATATACCAACCAAAAGCACCATTTCCTCAGAGGTTAGGAGGAGGTGAAAAAGGGAAAACCTATTCAAGGTTTTTAGAGACATTTAACTCTCTCCAGGTCAATATTCCCTTTCTTGAGATTCTCCATCAAATGCCTACACACATCAAGTATTTAAAGGAATTGTTAAGCAAGAAAAGAGTTTTGAAGGGAGGACAAACAGTAACAATGAACAAAGAATGCAGTGCTCTCATCAAGAAGGACACACTCTCTAAGAAAACGGACCCAGGAAGTTTTCATATCCCTTGCATCATAGGGGAAACAAAAATTGACAGAGGATTCTGTGATCTAGGAGCTAGCATAAATGTGATGCCTCTAACTCTTATGAAGAGGCTACAACTGAATGAGGTGAGATCCACTGATGTAATCATACAACTGGCTGACAAAACTCAGAAGCAAGCTGAAGGGGTAGTTGAAAATGTGCTGGTGAAAGTGGGGGATTATTACTTCCCCACAGACTTTGTCATTGTGGACATGGAGGAAAGCTACTTACACCCTATCATTCTGGGCAGACCATTTCTAGCCACTACTAGAGCGCTCATAGATGTAGAACAAGGAGAGCTAATTCTGAGAATACATGATGAACAGCTCATTTTCAAAGTTTTCAAACCTGCATCTGAGCCTGAACCAGAACCTGAAAAGCCTAAGGATGATAGTAGCCATCTGTGTTTGGAGGAAAGTAATCCAGCAGCTGAAACTCTAAAACAGTCCTTGGAAGGCAAACAAGAGTTGCAAGAGTTAAAGCCACAAGAATCAGTGGAAACAGATCAGAAGGATTCTCCTGACATAAGGGTCAATGAAGAAATCCTCAAGAGAAAGGGAAGAGTGATAGGGAGATTGCCAAGAGGGTGGAGAAACAAGAAAATTCCCACTGAAGGTTTTTCTCCGGGAGATAACGTGATATCAAGTCATTATCTACCAATCCCACCTGGCCTCAAAACCATTCCTTCCCAGCTCCCTCAAGTGTTCACAATCAGGAAAGTTCTTTATATGGAACATTTAGAGGTCATGAATGAATCAAGTGGGGACGTTTTCATAGTGAGAGGAGAAGACGTCAAGCACTACAATCCACCCTAACAAGGGACAACCGTCAAGCTAGTGACGTTAAAGAAGCGCTTCATGGGAGGCAACCCATGTTTTAATATCCTTACTTTTTTTATTTTGTTGTGCATCTAATAAAGCATGGTTTCTTATGCATGAACTTGAATCCTCAGGACAACTGCTGAAAGAGTGCACTAAACATTGCATGTAAAATGCAATTTGCCTCTAAGTTTGGTGTGCCTGAAGGCACCCCAAATTTTATTCAAAATGCATTCAATTTTTAGTGCACAACCAAAGATTAAGTTTGGTGTTCCTCTTTGAACACGGTTCATGAAAAGCACGAAGTTCCTCTGGATTTCGAAATTCATGACAAGTATACCATTCGCATGTTTTAATGCTTTGGTTTCAATTACTTAGGGTAGTAAATTTGTTTAGAATCAAAGAGCCAAGGTGACTATGATTTATTAGAATTAAGCACATTCATTAAGGACAACCAATATGGATTTCATGTCATCAGGAGACTTGACCAAACACTAAGTTTGGTGTCCAAATAATAAGTGTGCATACATGTAGAAGTCACGGCTATAAGCTCATAAAGACAATCATTGATTTACATGTGCAAGTACTATTCATAATTCACATGGACCGAAAAATGATAGCAAACTTGTTTGATTGTGCAGGTACAAAAGAAAAGAAAAAAATGAGGAAAAAGACAAAGGGAGGTACGGTGCTTGGTCAAAAAGAAAATTCACAAGTCTTTGAAACTAACACATGGGAAAAGGAAGTTCTGCAAGAAAAGATAGCTACATGTACAACCTAATGCACCCAGAATACTTCCAAGAAAATGAAAAGCAATTCGTCCTTCTCCCTAATTCATATATTTACCATCAAGCCACCCTTCACAAATCACCCTAACCGTCCATTTTGCACTTACGGGCACTATAAAGAACCACTTGGGGAACAAGTTCAACACCACCAAATCTCCTTCATGCACATTTCCTTCATCATAGCATAAACTATCTCTTGCCGAAAACAACCTCCCCACACTTCCAACAACACTTCTTTCTTCACCTTGTCAACTTTAGCTTGTCACTTACCAAAACTAAGGAACCAATGGCAGCTTCATCTAGCCACAAAAGAAGAAAAGACAAGCAGCCAATGGAGGAAAACAGGGAATTCGATGCATGGAGATACAGATCAGTTTTCCATGAGATTCAAGCCGAATGGATGAGACCTAAAACGGTACTAGCTGAGGTTCCCTTTGACCTTGAAAAGGATGAGTTCCCAGGTGTTTGGGAAAAGATCAAAAAGAGGAAGTGGGAGCTCCTGACTAAGCCAATCACTAAAATCAACATCAACCTGGTGAAAGAGTTTTATGCAAATGCAGTAAGGGAGGATCCAACCAAGAAACCCACATACAAAAGCTATGTGAGAGGGGTGGAAGTTGACTTCAGTCCTAAAGCAATCATGAAAACTCTTGGCCTGAAAAACATACATTTCAGCCAAGCAAGTTATGAAGAAAGGATGATAGGAGAACCTGACTATGCAACTATTGCTGAAGACCTTTGTGCTATCAGAGCTGAATGGGTGAGAAAAACAAGAGGGGCTCCAAGAGTCTTGAGAAGGGGAGACCTAACACCTGAAGCTAAAGGGTGGTATGCAATAGTTAGGAGATCCATCCTACCCACTGCAAACTCTTCAGAAATAGTCCCTAAAAGAGCCATCTTGCTACATTGCATTATGGTGGGAGGGGAGATCAAAGTTCATAAACTCATTGCTGAACAGATACAAGAGTTTAGTGAGAAAAGTGACCCTGAATCCTAGCTCCACTTCCCCAGCACTATCATTAGACTATGCATCGATGCCCAAGTACCACTTGAGGATGAAAGACCTAATTGGCTATATCCTGGATTGGCCATAACCGCGTACAGAATGACTCTTGGCCCAACTCCTCCAAGACATACAAGAAGAAGAAATGAAGAAGGGCAACAAGTGGAAGCCGAGCAAGAAGCAGAACAAGAAAGACAGGAAGGAGAAGACAGAGAAGAAGAGCAAGAAGAGCAAGCAATTCCAGAGAGAAGACAATGAATTCCCAGAGACCCCATGGATATGAGCAGAATGCAGGAAATCATGGAAGGAATGTCTCAACAATACATGAGGTCTCAGGAGAGACAAGAGGACTTTCACCTAAAAATGATGGATATGCAAAGGAACTTTGAATCAAGATTCTTCGATCTGCAAAGGGAACAGAATTTACACTTACAGGAATCCTTCAGCCACATATGCCAACACCAAGATGCCAATGTCTTGGCAATCAAGGAAGCCACTACTTTACAGAATGCAAGATACTCAGTCCAAGCTGATTACAACATCAGTTCGCAAATCAAGCTTAACTACATAGGGGAACATCTACACAAGATGGACCCAGCATTCCCAGCTTTTGATGAGTATTTCAAAGGGAGGAAAGAAGGAGAAATAAACAAGGCAATGATCCTTGAAAAAGGAGTGGAAGAAACGATGAAAAAGGCTGGATTCTGGAAAAAGCTCATAAGAAAAGACAAAGGAAGCACAAGTGGTCAAAAAGAGGCAGGAAGCAAGAAGAAGCAGGATCCCAAGAATTAAGAAGAACCAAGCAATAAATAAGAGGTGGTCTCGTTCCTTAATAATCAAATGATCATTGGTGGATTGTCTTTATGAGCTTTCTTTCATCATAAGTCATTTAAGTGTTATGTGGAGTTTTTTTTTTAGTATGAGTGTCTGTTTATTGCTTTGAATAAAGTGAATGCCTAGATGTTTGGATATAACTTCACCTTCTTAAATAAGTGCTTGCCATGCTTGTTCTGTTTCCAAAAATAAAAGAAAAGTTTGAACAAAAGTAACTTGGCTAAATTAGTGACAAATCAAGTAGAATTAAGTGGTGGTATGCATGCTTGATTGTTTAGTCAGATCACTGGAATTAGAGTGTAGAATTATCATTCTTTGTGTAGAAATTGAAAACTGTCTATGGATCTGGATGAATAAATGTCTTTGGCCATGAAAAAGAAAGAAAAAGAAGAAGAAAAAGCCACTGAAAAAGGGCAACCAAAAAGCAAGAAAATTGAGAAAATAAGCTAGGCACCAATGGTTTGAACTTCTGAGACAAATGCCTGTGGTGTTCATGTATTAAGGATATGCTTGGATGAATAGGTTCTGAGGAGTGTTTCAACACTTGGTAACTTGGGTTAACTAACCCGGGATTATCAACCAAAAGTCCATTATCAAGAGCAACCTAAATACAAAACATTTAGTCACACAAAGAGGTGCTGGGCACCAATGTCTCAAGAAGAAATGTGAACTAAAATGCCTAAAGTGGATATGTGTAGTGCACTGATAAGAAAAAGAAAATGCCAAAGGCTTGTGCAACACATGACACTAAGCAAACAAGGAGCAAAGGATCTCTAAGAAAAAGAAAAGAAAAACAAAGAAGAGAAAAGTGCCAAAGACATAAGAATAACAAGAGGCCATAGCAGTGTTTGATGGATGCAATGAAAAAGTGATAATCTTACCTGATAAGTATGAAAAAGTGATGCTGCAACTTTCTGCATAAAACCCTTCTGATGAACTTCAAATGCTTGCTAATATAGCCAATGTAATTGCTTTCTGTTTCATACTTTCTTCTCAAATAACTCAGGACTTGCTTAGGGACAAGCAAGTATTAAGTTTGGTGTTGTGATGCCAAGGCATCGTAGGCTAGTTTCACTAGCATTTTTCTGTTAGTTTTAGTTGTTTTATGCATTTTCTTGAGCTTAAAGTAACCAAGAATGGTTAAAAGAATAACAAAGCAATGAACCATCCAAACAATATGATTTTGATGCAAATTCCATGAGTTTTAGTTATATTACTTGAATGCTATGAATGGAAGATTTCTCATGAAATTTTGCAAGACTTTGATGCATTTGTTTGGATGATTTCAGGGAAGAAGAGGCTAAGCAAGGAAGCAACAAAATCAATAAAGGAAGCTTGAATATCACATGTGGAGTTTAAGTTCCAGTTTAAGCCTAAACTGGAGCTTAAACGCCAGAATCATGAAGGCTAAGAAATGCTGGAATTGAAGTTTAACCTCCAGTTTAACCTCAAACTGGAGGTTAAACGCCAGAATGAAAAGCCTCACCAAAGAAGCATTCCACGTTTAACCTCCAGTTTGACCTCAAACTGGAGGTTAAACGCCAGAATGAGAATGCCACTCAGGAAGGAGTTCCACGTTTAACCTCCAGTTTAACCTTAAACTGGAGGTTAAACGCCAGAATGGGAAAAGCACCAGGGAGCCATTTCCACGTTTAAGCTCCAGTTTGACCTCAAACTGGAGCTTAAACGTGTTCGACCAAGTTTTCCCCTCCAGGGTTGCTCTCTCCATTTCCACGTTTAAGCTCCAGTTTGACCTCAAACTGGAGCTTAAACGTGTTCGACACCTCCAGGGCTACCCTTCTAAGCTTCCACGTTTAACCTCCAGTTTAACCTTAAACTGGAGGTTAAACGTGTTCGACCTCCAAGATGCCTCCTTCCATTTCCACGTTTAACCTCCAGTTTAACCTTAAACTGGAGGTTAAACGTGTTCGACCTCCAGGGCTGCCCTTCCTATCTCCACGTTTAAGCTTCAGTTTAACCTTAAACTGAAGCTTAAACGTGTTCGACTACATGACTCTCCAGGGCTGCCTTCTTCCATTTCCACGTTTAAGCTTCAGTTTAACCTTAAACTGAAGCTTAAACGTGCTTCTACAAAAGGCCTCACTGGAAGTGTCTGGCGTTTAAGCTGCAGTTTAAGCTTAAACTGCAACTTAAACGCCACTCTTGGAAAAGGTTTCTGGGCCAAAAATATTGCGGTTTAAGTTAGTCTTTGAGCACAAACATTAACTTAAACTTACTCTGGTATGAAACCCAATTGAATATCATGGTTTATGGGATTGGGCCTGAAGGATTGATGAGTTTGAAATCTCAATTTATTGAGTCATGTGTCATTATTTGATTATCACTAAGTTGGCTCAATGAATGTTACAGAATTTGGATCAACAGCCTCAACAAGATTATGGATCATAAACCCAAGGCAAAAGGAAAGCATGGAGAGGCCTCAAAGCCCAAGAAACACAACAGAAGCTCAATATAGAAAGTGTATAAATAGGATAGAATTGAAGGGAGGAAGGACTTTGGACTTTCACTTTTAGCTAGTTTTCATATCTTTGTAATTGAATTCAGAGCTATGACTCACTAAACCCCCTTTCATTGGGTTAGGGAGCTCTATTGTAATTCAATGAATCAATAATAGTTTATCTTCTTCTTCAATCTTTTCTCTTGAATTTTGTTAGAAAGCTTCTCGATCTAATTCCATTGGGCAGTTGTCTTGGGAAAGAAACTACCCATAATTGGAATCCTTCGGAACCTTGGGAAAGGAATGGAGGATTCATGCTAGAGAAGTTTTCTCACAGTGAATTGGATTGGGGTTTGGATGGATATTGTGACATGTAATCCTACCAAATTGTGGTTCATGAAACTGTGTGGTATAATCAGTGATCGAGCATCATCTCTTCTTATGAACATTTAAACCAAGGGATTGGGAATTTGTTCATTTTTAGAGAGAATTGGTGAGCCAAGGGATTGGGATCCAATCATATAAGATTGCCAAGCAAAATTCAATGAACGCATTGCTTGAGGAAGAGATAAACATGTTTTGATTCGGAGATCTCAATATCTCCTATAACCCAATGAATCCCCCAATTCTGATTCTCATCTTCTCTTTACATTCTGCAACTCAACTCATGCAACCACCCCATTCCCTTTTAATTTCAGCAATTTAGTTTCTGCTCTTTAATTCATGCAATTTAAGATTCCGCCATTTCAATTTCTTGTCATTTACTTTTCCCGCCAATTTTACATTCCGCAATTCTCACCTCAATCTTGATTCCGCTCAACTAGAACACACTTCTAATCCGAATTGCTCACTCAACCAATCCTTGTGGGATTCGACCTCACTCTATTGTGAGTTTTTACTTGACGATAACCGGTGCACTTGCCGGAAGGAATTTTGCCGATCGTGCAATTTCCTAAATCGTAGCATAACTAGTTTATGCGCATCAAGTTTATGGCGCCGTTGCCGGGGATTGGTTTTCGATTGACAATTCTCAAATTGGAAGTTAACTAGATTGAGCATTTTTTTTCTGTTTTGATTAATTCAGTACAAGTTATTTGTTGAATTTTAATTTCTGCACTTGGTTACATGCTTTCTTTCTTTATGCCTTTAAATTCAAGCAACTAACTCACTGACTCACTAACTGTTTGAATTAATTCCTCAATTGCTCTAACCATACTCTTCCATTAACCAAGAGTATTTCACTTGTTTGTTGCCTGTGCTGTGTTCTTGTATGACAGGTAGGAGAGGAGAGACATCAACTCCTCCATATACCGAACCAGAGAGGACCCTTCATAGACTTAGAAGGGAAGCAAGAGGGAAGAGAGTACTGGGAGAAGAAGAATCTGAAGGAGAGTCTGAGGACAATTTTGAGGAAGCTCTAGATCTCAACATGGATAGAGAAGTTCACAACCATGAGAGAGCTGAAGGAAACAATGCCATTCCTGAGAGGAGGGTTCTTAGTTCATACATAAACCCAACCTCTGGGAATTGTGGTAGCAGCATCCAGAAACCACCCATTCAGGCCAACAATTTCGAGCTCAAACCACAGCTAATATCACTGGTGGAGAATCATTGTTCATTTGGTGGAAGTGCTAATGAAGATCCCAACCAACATCTCACAAAATTCTTGAGAATTTGTGACACTGTGAAGTCCAATGGAGTCCAGGAAGATGCCTATAAACTGCTTTTGTTCCCATTTTCACTTAGGGACAAGGCAGCTAAGTGGCTGGAATCATTCCCAAGAGGGAGTCTAACAACATGGGATGAGGTGGAAAGCAAGTTTCTGGCACGTTTCTACCCCCCACAAAAAGTCAATAGGCTTCGATCTGAGGTTCAGACTTTTAGACAACAAGATGGTGAAACTCTCTACGAGGCATGGGAGAGATTCAAGGATTTGACAAGGAAATGCCCACCAGACATGTTCCATGATTGGGTGCAATTGCATATTTTCTATGATGGACTCTCTTATGAATCAAGGAAGGCTGTAGACCATTCATCAGGAGGTTCATTGAACAGGAAAAAGACTGTGGAAGAGGCCATTGAAGTGATTGAGACAGTGGCTGAGAATGAGTACTACTATGCATCAGAAAGGCACAACACTAAGGGAGTCATGGAGCTGAACCATGTTGATACCATTCTAGCCCAAAACAAGGTGTTTGCCAAGCAACTAGCAGAGCTTACCAGGCAATTAGAAACAAAGCAAGTGGCTGCAATACACACACAAGATCAAGAGGAAGTAAGCATTGAAGGAGGTGATTGGGAAGAGGCCAACTATGTGGGAAACCAACAAAGGCAATCATATGATCCACACTCCAACACTTACAACCCAGGATGGAAAAATCACCCAAACTTTGGGTGGGGGAACCAACAAACCCAACCACAAAACCACAAACCTTACAACCACAACCAACATAACAATTCCACATACCAAAACTCCAACCAAAGATCATACCAAACCACACAAAACACTTACCCCCAACCATCATATCATAGCCAAAATAATCAACCTACTCAACTTAATCCGAACCAATAATTTCAAGATCAATTAAACCGGATAGAAGGAATGATGGCAACCATGAGTCAAGACATAACCGAATTGAAAAGCTTCAGGGATGATGTGAGAGCTACCTTAAGAAACCATGGTGAAAAACTCAAGAGGATGGAGTCTCAAGTAGGAGAGCTATCTCAACAGGCCGTCAAATCAACTGCAGTGTTCCCTAGTGACACAGAAAAGAATCCTAAAGGGGAACAAAAGAGAGTGAGATGGGAAGAATGCAAGGCCATCACCATATTGAAGGAAGTTTCAGAAGAAGAAGGAATCAGGCCCTCAGAACAGGAGCCAGAAATCTTGAAGGAAGGTGTGGAAGAAGTTAAGCAGGAAAGTGGAACTGAGCAAGCCAAGGAACTGCAAAAAGGCATGCTGGAAATATACCAACCAAAAGCACCATTTCCTCAGAGGTTAGGAGGAGGTGAAAAAGGGAAAACCTATTCAAGGTTTTTAGAGACATTTAACTCTCTCCAGGTCAATATTCCCTTTCTTGAGATTCTCCATCAAATGCCTACACACATCAAGTATTTAAAGGAATTGTTAAGCAAGAAAAGAGTTTTGAAGGGAGGACAAACAGTAACAATGAACAAAGAATGCAGTGCTCTCATCAAGAAGGACACACTCTCTAAGAAAACGGACCCAGGAAGTTTTCATATCCCTTGCATCATAGGGGAAACAAAAATTGACAGAGGATTCTGTGATCTAGGAGCTAGCATAAATGTGATGCCTCTAACTCTTATGAAGAGGCTACAACTGAATGAGGTGAGATCCACTGATGTAATCATACAACTGGCTGACAAAACTCAGAAGCAAGCTGAAGGGGTAGTTGAAAATGTGCTGGTGAAAGTGGGGGATTATTACTTCCCCACAGACTTTGTCATTGTGGACATGGAGGAAAGCTACTTACACCCTATCATTCTGGGCAGACCATTTCTAGCCACTACTAGAGCGCTCATAGATGTAGAACAAGGAGAGCTAATTCTGAGAATACATGATGAACAGCTCATTTTCAAAGTTTTCAAACCTGCATCTGAGCCTGAACCAGAACCTGAAAAGCCTAAGGATGATAGTAGCCATCTGTGTTTGGAGGAAAGTAATCCAGCAGCTGAAACTCTAAAACAGTCCTTGGAAGGCAAACAAGAGTTGCAAGAGTTAAAGCCACAAGAATCAGTGGAAACAGATCAGAAGGATTCTCCTGACATAAGGGTCAATGAAGAAATCCTCAAGAGAAAGGGAAGAGTGATAGGGAGATTGCCAAGAGGGTGGAGAAACAAGAAAATTCCCACTGAAGGTTTTTCTCCGGGAGATAACGTGATATCAAGTCATTATCTACCAATCCCACCTGGCCTCAAAACCATTCCTTCCCAGCTCCCTCAAGTGTTCACAATCAGGAAAGTTCTTTCTATGGAACATTTAGAGGTCATGAATGAATCAAGTGGGGACGTTTTCATAGTGAGAGGAGAAGACGTCAAGCACTACAATCCACCCTAACAAGGGACAACCGTCAAGCTAGTGACGTTAAAGAAGCGCTTCATGGGAGGCAACCCATGTTTTAATATCCTTACTTTTTTTGTTTTGTTGTGCATCTAATAAAGCATGGTTTCTTATGCATGAACTTGAATCCTCAGGACAACTGCTGAAAGAGTGCACTAAACATTGCATGTAAAATGCAATTTGCCTCTAAGTTTGGTGTGCCTGAAGGCACCCCAAATTTTATTCAAAATGCATTCAATTTTTAGTGCACAACCAAAGATTAAGTTTGGTGTTCCTCTTTGAACACGGTTCATGAAAAGCACGAAGTTCCTCTGGATTTCGAAATTCATGACAAGTATACCATTCGCATGTTTTAATGCTTTGGTTTCAATTACTTAGGGTAGTAAATTTGTTTAGAATCAAAGAGCCAAGGTGACTATGATTTATTAGAATTAAGCACATTCATTAAGGACAACCAATATGGATTTCATGTCATCAGGAGACTTGACCAAACACTAAGTTTGGTGTCCAAATAATAAGTGTGCATACATGTAGAAGTCACGGCTATAAGCTCATAAAGACAATCATTGATTTACATGTGCAAGTACTATTCATAATTCACATGGACCGAAAAATGATAGCAAACTTGTTTGATTGTGCAGGTACAAAAGAAAAGACAAAAATGAGGAAAAAGACAAAGGGAGGTACGGTGCTTGGTCAAAAAGAAAATTCACAAGTCTTTGAAACTAACACATGGGAAAAGGAAGTTCTGCAAGAAAAGATAGCTACATGTACAACCTAATGCACCCAGAATACTTCCAAGAAAATGAAAAGCAATTCGTCCTTCTCCCTAATTCATATATTTACCATCAAGCCACCCTTCACAAATCACCCTAACCGTCCATTTTGCACTTACGGGCACTATAAAGAACCACTTGGGGAACAAGTTCAACACCACCAAATCTCCTTCATGCACATTTCCTTCATCATAGCATAAACTATCTCTTGCCGAAAACAACCTCCCCACACTTCCAACAACACTTCTTTCTTCACCTTGTCAACTTTAGCTTGTCACTTACCAAAACTAAGGAACCAATGGCAGCTTCATCTAGCCACAAAAGAAGAAAAGACAAGCAGCCAATGGAGGAAAACAGGGAATTCGATGCATGGAGATACAGATCAGTTTTCCATGAGATTCAAGCCGAATGGATGAGACCTAAAACGGTACTAGCTGAGGTTCCCTTTGACCTTGAAAAGGATGAGTTCCCAGGTGTTTGGGAAAAGATCAAAAAGAGGAAGTGGGAGCTCCTGACTAAGCCAATCACTAAAATCAACATCAACCTGGTGAAAGAGTTTTATGCAAATGCAGTAAGGGAGGATCCAACCAAGAAACCCACATACAAAAGCTATGTGAGAGGGGTGGAAGTTGACTTCAGTCCTAAAGCAATCATGAAAACTCTTGGCCTGAAAAACATACATTTCAGCCAAGCAAGTTATGAAGAAAGGATGATAGGAGAACCTGACTATGCAACTATTGCTGAAGACCTTTGTGCTATCAGAGCTGAATGGGTGAGAAAAACAAGAGGGGCTCCAAGAGTCTTGAGAAGGGGAGACCTAACACCTGAAGCTAAAGGGTGGTATGCAATAGTTAGGAGATCCATCCTACCCACTGCAAACTCTTCAGAAATAGTCCCTAAAAGAGCCATCTTGCTACATTGCATTATGGTGGGAGGGGAGATCAAAGTTCATAAACTCATTGCTGAACAGATACAAGAGTTTAGTGAGAAAAGTGACCCTGAATCCTAGCTCCACTTCCCCAGCACTATCATTAGACTATGCATCGATGCCCAAGTACCACTTGAGGATGAAAGACCTAATTGGCTATATCCTGGATTGGCCATAACCGCGTACAGAATGACTCTTGGCCCAACTCCTCCAAGACATACAAGAAGAAAAAATGAAGAAGGGCAACAAGTGGAAGCCGAGCAAGAAGCAGAACAAGAAAGACAGGAAGGAGAAGACAGAGAAGAAGAGCAAGAAGAGCAAGCAATTCCAGAGAGAAGACAATGAATTCCCAGAGACCCCATGGATATGAGCAGAATGCAGGAAATCATGGAAGGAATGTCTCAACAATACATGAGGTCTCAGGAGAGACAAGAGGACTTTCACCTAAAAATGATGGATATGCAAAGGAACTTTGAATCAAGATTCTTCGATCTGCAAAGGGAACAGAATTTACACTTACAGGAATCCTTCAGCCACATATGCCAACACCAAGATGCCAATGTCTTGGCAATCAAGGAAGCCACTACTTTACAGAATGCAAGATACTCAGTCCAAGCTGATTACAACATCAGTTCGCAAATCAAGCTTAACTACATAGGGGAACATCTACACAAGATGGACCCAGCATTCCCAGCTTTTGATGAGTATTTCAAAGGGAGGAAAGAAGGAGAAATAAACAAGGCAATGATCCTTGAAAAAGGAGTGGAAGAAACGATGAAAAAGGCTGGATTCTGGAAAAAGCTCATAAGAAAAGACAAAGGAAGCACAAGTGGTCAAAAAGAGGCAGGAAGCAAGAAGAAGCAGGATCCCAAGAATTAAGAAGAACCAAGCAATAAATAAGAGGTGGTCTCGTTCCTTAATAATCAAATGATCATTGGTGGATTGTCTTTATGAGCTTTCTTTCATCATAAGTCATTTAAGTGTTATGTGGAGTTTTTTTTTTTAGTATGAGTGTCTGTTTATTGCTTTGAATAAAGTGAATGCCTAGATGTTTGGATATAACTTCACCTTCTTAAATAAGTGCTTGCCATGCTTGTTCTGTTTCCAAAAATAAAAGAAAAGTTTGAACAAAAGTAACTTGGCTAAATTAGTGACAAATCAAGTAGAATTAAGTGGTGGTATGCATGCTTGATTGTTTAGTCAGATCACTGGAATTAGAGTGTAGAATTATCATTCTTTGTGTAGAAATTGAAAACTGTCTATGGATCTGGATGAATAAATGTCTTTGGCCATGAAAAAGAAAGAAAAAGAAGAAGAAAAAGCCACTGAAAAAGGGCAACCAAAAAGCAAGAAAATTGAGAAAATAAGCTAGGCACCAATGGTTTGAACTTCTGAGACAAATGCCTGTGGTGTTCATGTATTAAGGATATGCTTGGATGAATAGGTTCTGAGGAGTGTTTCAACACTTGGTAACTTGGGTTAACTAACCCGGGATTATCAACCAAAAGTCCATTATCAAGAGCAACCTAAATACAAAACATTTAGTCACACAAAGAGGTGCTGGGCACCAATGTCTCAAGAAGAAATGTGAACTAAAATGCCTAAAGTGGATATGTGTAGTGCACTGATAAGAAAAAGAAAATGCCAAAGGCTTGTGCAACACATGACACTAAGCAAACAAGGAGCAAAGGAGCTCTAAGAAAAAGAAAAGAAAAACAAAGAAGAGAAAAGTGCCAAAGACATAAGAATAACAAGAGGCCATAGCAGTGTTTGATGGATGCAATGAAAAAGTGATAATCTTACCTGATAAGTATGAAAAAGTGATGCTGCAACTTTCTGCATAAAACCCTTCTGATGAACTTCAAATGCTTGCTAATATAGCCAATGTAATTGCTTTCTGTTTCATACTTTCTTCTCAAATAACTCAGGACTTGCTTAGGGACAAGCAAGTATTAAGTTTGGTGTTGTGATGCCAAGGCATCGTAGGCTATTTTCACTAGCATTTTTCTGTTAGTTTTAGTTGTTTTATGCATTTTCTTGAGCTTAAAGTAACCAAGAATGGTTAAAAGAATAACAAAGCAATGAACCATCCAAACAATATGATTTTGATGCAAATTCCATGAGTTTTAGTTATATTACTTGAATGCTATGAATGGAAGATTTCTCATGAAATTTTGCAAGACTTTGATGCATTTGTTTGGATGATTTCAGGGAAGAAGAGGCTAAGCAAGGAAGCAACAAAATCAATAAAGGAAGCTTGAATATCACATGTGGAGTTTAAGTTCCAGTTTAAGCCTAAACTGGAGCTTAAACGCCAGAATCATGAAGGCTAAGAAATGCTGGAATTGAAGTTTAACCTCCAGTTTAACCTCAAACTGGAGGTTAAACGCCAGAATGAAAAGCCTCACCAAAGAAGCATTCCACGTTTAACCTCCAGTTTGACCTCAAACTGGAGGTTAAACGCCAGAATGAGAATGCCACTCAGGAAGGAGTTCCACGTTTAACCTCCAGTTTAACCTTAAACTGGAGGTTAAACGCCAGAATGGGAAAAGCACCAGGGAGCCATTTCCACGTTTAAGCTCCAGTTTGACCTCAAACTGGAGCTTAAACGTGTTCGACCAAGTTTTCCCCTCCAGGGTTGCTCTCTCCATTTCCACGTTTAAGCTCCAGTTTGACCTCAAACTGGAGCTTAAACGTGTTCGACACCTCCAGGGCTACCCTTCTAAGCTTCCACGTTTAACCTCCAGTTTAACCTTAAACTGGAGGTTAAACGTGTTCGACCTCCAAGATGCCTCCTTCCATTTCCACGTTTAACCTCCAGTTTAACCTTAAACTGGAGGTTAAACGTGTTCGACCTCCAGGGCTGCCCTTCCTATCTCCACGTTTAAGCTTCAGTTTAACCTTAAACTGAAGCTTAAACGTGTTCGACTACATGACTCTCCAGGGCTGCCTTCTTCCATTTCCACGTTTAAGCTTCAGTTTAACCTTAAACTGAAGCTTAAACGTGCTTCTACAAAAGGCCTCACTGGAAGTGTCTGGCGTTTAAGCTGCAGTTTAAGCTTAAACTGCAACTTAAACGCCACTCTTGGAAAAGGTTTCTGGGCCAAAAATATTGCGGTTTAAGTTAGTCTTTGAGCACAAACATTAACTTAAACTTACTCTGGTATGAAACCCAATTGAATATCATGGTTTATGGGATTGGGCCTGAAGGATTGATGAGTTTGAAATCTCAATTTATTGAGTCATGTGTCATTATTTGATTATCACTAAGTTGGCTCAATGAATGTTACAGAATTTGGATCAACAGCCTCAACAAGATTATGGATCATAAACCCAAGGCAAAAGGAAAGCATGGAGAGGCCTCAAAGCCCAAGAAACACAACAGAAGCTCAATATAGAAAGTGTATAAATAGGATAGAATTGAAGGGAGGAAGGACTTTGGACTTTCACTTTTAGCTAGTTTTCATATCTTTGTAATTGAATTCAGAGCTATGACTCACTAAACCCCCTTTCATTGGGTTAGGGAGCTCTATTGTAATTCAATGAATCAATAATAGTTTATCTTCTTCTTCAATCTTTTCTCTTGAATTTTGTTAGAAAGCTTCTCGATCTAATTCCATTGGGCAGTTGTCTTGGGAAAGAAACTACCCATAATTGGAATCCTTCGGAACCTTGGGAAAGGAATGGAGGATTCATGCTAGAGAAGTTTTCTCACAGTGAATTGGATTGGGGTTTGGATGGATATTGTGACATGTAATCCTACCAAATTGTGGTTCATGAAACTGTGTGGTATAATCAGTGATCGAGCATCATCTCTTCTTATGAACACTTAAACCAAGGGATTGGGAATTTGTTCATTTTTAGAGAGAATTGGTGAGCCAAGGGATTGGGATCCAATCATATAAGATTGCCAAGCAAAATTCAATGAACGCATTGCTTGAGGAAGAGATAAACATGTTTTGATTCGGAGATCTCAATATCTCCTATAACCCAATGAATCCCCCAATTCTGATTCTCATCTTCTCTTTACATTCTGCAACTCAATTCATGCAACCACCCCATTCCCTTTTAATTTCAGCAATTTAGTTTCTGCTCTTTAATTCATGCAATTTAAGATTCCGCCATTTCAATTTCTTGTCATTTACTTTTCCCGCCAATTTTACATTCCGCAATTCTCACCTCAATCTTGATTCCGCTCAACTAGAACACACTTCTAATCCGAATTGCTCACTCAACCAATCCTTGTGGGATTCGACCTCACTCTATTGTGAGTTTTTACTTGACGATAACCGGTGCACTTGCCGGAAGGAATTTTGCCGATCGTGCAATTTCCTAAATCGTAGCATAACTAGTTTATGCGCATCATCAGTGTACTCTGAGACGAAGTCAGCCAGGTACTGGGATTTGATGGCCGTGCGAGCTTCGTACTTGAGGTTGAATTCGAATAACTTGACCGCCCATTGTAGGATTCTTCCAGCCAAGTCAGTTTTCTGCAGGATGCCTTTCATGGGTTGATTGGTCCGTATTCTGATGGTTTGGGCTTGAAAATATGGTCGTAGTCGCCGGGAGGTAAGTATGAGGGCGTAAGTGAACTTTTCTATCTTTTGATAGTTTAGTTCGGCCCCTTGTAAAGCCTTACTAATGAAGTAGATGAGTTGTTGTCCGTTGTTGTCTTCTCTGACTAGTACTGGTGCTATCGCCCGACTTCCAACAGCGAGGTATAGTATCAGCTCTTCTCCCTGTCAATGTCGGGTCAGGATGGGTGGTTGCCCCAGGAATGTTTTGAAGTCTTGGAAAGCTCGTTCGCATTCTAGGGTCCATTCGAACTTCTTTTCTTTCCTTAGTATTGCATAGAAAGGGAGAGATCTTAGTGCTAACCCGGCTAGGAATCTGGACAGGGCTACTAGTCTTCCATTTAGCTATTGTATCTCTTTCATGCAGGTCGGGCTTTTCATGTTGAGTATGTCTTGACATTTGTCTGGGTTTGCCTCAATGCCTTTCTGGGTAAGCATGAACCCTAGGAATTTGCCAGCTTCTACTGCAAAGGTACATTTTGTGGGGTTTTCTCATCCTGTGCTTTCTTATGGTACCGAATACATCATCAAGGTCGGCCAGTAGTGCTTCTTCTTTTTGGGTTTTTATTAGCATGTCGTCTACGTAGACTTCCATCAGCTTCCTGATGAGCGGATAATTTATACGCTTTTTGGGACTTTTTTTAGTATGTTTTTAGTATATATTAGTTAGTTTTTATTATATTTTTATTAGTTTTTTATTTAAAATTCACTTTTCTGGACTTTACTATGAGTTTGTGTGCTTTTCTATGATTTCAGGTATTTTCTGGCTGAAATTGAGGGACCTGAGCAAAAATCTGATTCAGAGGCTGAAAAAGGACTGCAGATGCTGTTGGATTCTGACCTCCCTGAACTCGAAGTGGATTTTCTGGCGCTACAGAAGCCCAATTGGTGCGCTCTCAATTGCGTTGGAAAGTAGACATCCTGGGCTTTCCAGAAATATATAATAGTCCATACTTTGCCTAAGAATTGATGGCCCAAACCTGCGTTCCAAATCAGCTTTAGAATTCCCGGCGTTTAACGCCGGAACTGGCACAAAAGTTGGAGTTAAACGCCCAAACTGGCACAAAAGCTGGCGTTTAACTCCAGAAAAAGTCTCTACACATGGAAGCTTCAATGATCAGACCAAGCACACACCAAGTGGACCTCGGAAGTGGATTTTTACGTCATTTACTCATCCTAGTAAACCTTAGGTCACTAGTTCATTATAAATAGAACTTTTTGCTATTGTATCTTCATCTCATGACACTTTACACGTTTCATATTGTATCTTCTACGGCATGAGTCTCTAAACCCCATGGTTGGGGGTGAGGAGCTCTGCTGTGTCTTGATGGATTAATGCAATTACTACTGTTTTTCATTCAATAACGCTTGCTTCTATTCTAAGATACCACTTGTTCTTCAACCTGATGAATGTGATGATCCGTGACACTCATTATCATTCTCACCTATGAACATGTGCCTGACAACCACCTCCGTTCTACCTTCGATTGAGTGTGTATTCTTGGATTCCTTAGTCAGAATCTTCGGGGTATAAGCTAGAATCCATTTGCGGCCATTCTTGAGAATCCAGAAAGTCTAAACCTTGTCTGTGGTATTCCGAGTAGGATTCAGGGATTGAATGGCTGTGACGAGCTTCAAACTCGCGAGTGTTGGGCGTAGTGACAGACGCAAAAGGATCAATAGATCCTATTCCAGCATGATCGAGAACCAACAGATGATTAGCCGTGTGGTGACAGCGTGCGTTGAACCTTTTCACTGAGAGGACGGGAGGTAGCCATTGACAACAGTGAAACCCAACATACAGCTTGCCATGGAAGGAGCCTTGCGTGCATGAAGAGGAAGACAGTAGGAAAGCAGAGATTAGGAATATTTTATTCTTGTTGGTTTAGAGTCTTTTATTTGAGTCTAGTTTCATATTTTAAGTTTGGTGTCAATTGCATGCTTTTACTTTCTCTTAATTTTTCGAATTTGCATAGTCTTAGTTGTTTCTTTACCTTTAAAAATTCTAAGTTTGGTGTCTTCTTTGTGTTTTTCTTTAAATTTTCGAAATTTGTGTTTGATTTTCTAAAAATTTTAAGTTTGGTGTCTTTTGTGCTTTTATTTACTTAAAAATTTTTAAAAATTTGTTTTTGGTGTTCATCTTGAACTTCAAAGTGTTCTTGGTGTTCATCTTGACATTCAAAGTTTTCTTGTTTGTTCTCTTTGTTTTGATCTAAAATTTCTAAGTTTAGTGTCATTTTGTTGTTTTTCTCTTTTCTCATTAAAATTCAAAAATCAAAAAAATATCCTTTCCTTATTTTACTCATAATTTTCGAAATTTTACATTAATTTAGTCAAAGATTTTCAAAATCATATCTTTTTTTTAGTCAAGTCAAAATTCTAATTTCAAAAATTGATTTTTTTTCAAATCTTTTTCAAAAATCAAATCTTTTTAATTTCTTCAATCATATCTTTTTCAAAATAATTTTCAATCATATCTTTTTAATTGCTAATTCCAAAATCTTTTTAATTAATTAATTAATTTAGTTTTCAATTTGCTTTGATTTTATTTTCTTTTAGTTTTCGAAATTTTATTTCATTTTCCATTTGTTTTATTTTATTATTTTCGGTCACTTTTAATTAAATAAAATAAAAAGAAAAAATAAAAATAAAAATATAATTTACTTGCAATCCACATCATCTCCCTTTCTCCATCATGGACCTAAGTGGAATTGAGCAGTCCAGAAGGACTCTGGGGTCATATGCTAACCCCATTATAGCTGCATATGGGAGTAGCATCTGTATACCTCCCATTAAAGCAAGCAGCTTTGAGCTAAATCCTCAACTCATTATCATGGTGCAGCAAAATTGCCAGTATTCCGGTCTTCCATAGGAAGAACCTACTGAGTTTTTGGCACAGTTTTTACAGATTGCTGACACAGTACATGATAAAGAAGTAGATCAGGATGTCTACAGATTATTACTATTTCCATTTGCTGTGAAAGATCAAGCTAAGAGGTGGCTGAATAACCAACCCACAGCAAGCATAAAAACATGGAGACAGTTATCGGACAAATTCCTGAATCAATTTTACCTTCCAAAAAGGATGACACAGCTGAGGCTGGACATCCAAGGCTTTAAACAAAAGGATCATGAATCCCTTTATAATGCTTGGGAGAGGTACAGAGGTATGCTAAGGAAATGCCCCTCTGAAATGTTTTCAGAGTGGGTACAGTTAGACATCTTCTACTATGGGCTTACAGAAAAAGCTCAGATGTCTCTAGACCACTCAGCAGGTGGATCTATACACATGAGGAAGACGATTGAAGAGGCTCAAGAGCTCATAGATACGGTTGCTAGAAATCAACATCTATACTCAAGCAGTGAGTCCTCTACAATAGAAGAAGCTATGGCAGTAACTACTGATCCTAACCCTCAATAACAAATTGTTGAACTTAATCAACAATTACTCCTGATGACAAAACAATTAGCAGAATTCAAAGAGATGCTCCAAGAAACTAAAATTGCTAACAAGAATATAGAATCACAGTTGAATCAGACAAAACAACAGCTATCTAAACAGATAACAGAAGAATGCCAAGCAGTTCAACTAAGGAGTGGGAAGACATTGAATAATTCAGCTCAAAATGGCAAAAAGCCAAGAAAGGAACAACTGACAGAGGGTAACCAAACAACTACCCAAAATCCCTCTGAGGACAGTAAGAGCTCAGAGAGGAATACTTCTGGCGTTTAAATGCCAGAAAAGGGGGAAAATATGGCGTTAAACGCCCATTCCTTGCCCAGTTCTGGAGTTCAAACGCCAGAAAAGGGTGGAAAGCTGGTGTTAAATGCCCATCCTGCACCCAATCCTGGCGTTCAAATGCCAATGAGGAATTAGACACCTGAGAGTGCTGATAGTAACCCCTCTAGGAAGGCTTCTCCAACCACCTCTGTAGGGAATAAACCTGCAGCAACTAAGGTTGAAGAATATAAAGCCAAGATGCCTTATCCTCAGAAACTCCGCCAAGCGAAACAGGATAAACCATTTGCCCGCTTTGCAGACTATCTCAGGACTCTTGAAATAAAGATTCCGTTTGCAGAAGCACTTGAGCAAATACCCTCTTATGCTAAGTTCATGAAAGAGATCTTAAGTCATAAGAAGGATTGGAGAGAAACTGAAAAGGTGTTTCTCACTGAAGAATGCAGTGCAGTCATTCTGAAAAGCTTACCAGAGAAGCTTCAAGATCCAGGAAGCTTTATGATACCATACACATTAGAAGGTGCTTGTACCAAGACAGCCCTATGTGACCTTGGAGCAAGTATCAACCTAATACCTGCATCCACTATCAGAAAGCTTGGGTTGACTGAAGAAGTCAAACCAACCCGGATATGTCTCCAACTTGCTGATGGCTCCATTAAATATCCATCAGGCATAATTGAGGACATGATTGTCAAGGTTGGGCCATTTGCCTTTCCAACTGACTTTGTAGTACTAAAAATGGAGGATCATAAGAGTGCAACTCTCATCCTAGGAAGACCTTTCCTAGCAACTGGACGAACTCTTATTGATGTACAAAAAGGGGAAGTGACCCTGAGAGTCAATGAGGATGAGTTCAAGTTGAATGCTGTCAAAGCTATGCAGCATCCAAACACATCAAATGACTGTATGAGCGCTGATATTATTAACTCTTTGGTGGAAGAGATCAATATGACTGAGAGTCTCGAATCAGAGCTAGAGGACATCTTTAAAGATGTTCAGCCTGATCAGGAGGAACCAGAGGAAATAAAAGAACCTCTGAAAATTCCTCAGGAAGAGGATAAGCCTCCCAAACCTGAGCTCAAACCACTACCACCATCCCTGAAGTATGCATTTCTGGGAGAAGGTGACACTTTTCCAGTGATCACAAGCTCTGCTTTAAATTCACAGGAAGAGGAAGCACTAATTCAAGTGCTAAGGACACACAAGACAGCTCTTGGGTGGTCCATAAGTGATCTTAAGGGCATTAGCCCAGCAAGATGCATGCACAAGATCCTATTGGAAGATAATGCCAAGCCAGTGGTTCAACCACAGAGGCGGCTAAATCTAGCCATGAAGGAGGTGGTGCAGAAAGAGGTCACTAAGTTACTAGAGGCTGGGATTATTTCTCCTATTTCTGATAGCCCCTGGGTGAGCCCTGTCCAAGTTGTCCCCAAGAAGGGAGGCATGACAGTGGTTCATAATGAAAAGAATGAACTGGTTCCTACAAGAACAGTTACAGGGTGGCGCATGTGTATTGACTACAGAAGGCTCAATACAGCCACCAGAAAGGATCATTTTCCTTTACCATTCATAGACCAGAAGCTAGAAAGACTAGCAGGTCATGACTATTACTGCTTTTTGGATGGCTATTCAGGCTATAATCAAATTGCAGTGGATCCTCAAGATTAAGAAAAAACAGTATTCACCTGTCCATCTGGCGTATTTGCTTACAGAAGAATGCCTTTTGGTCTGTGCAATGCACCTGCAACTTTTCAGAGGTGCATGCTCTCCATCTTCTTTGATATGGTAGAGAAGTTCCTGGAAGTCTTCATGGATGACTTCTCAGTATTTGGAGACTCATTCAGCTCCTGTCTTGATCATCTAGCACTTGTCCTGAAAAGGTGCCAAGAGACTAACCTGGTCTTAAACTGGGAGAAATGTCACTTTATGGTGACTGAGGGAATTGTCCTTGGACACAAAATTTCAAGCAAGGGAATAGAGGTGGATCAAGCCAAGGTGGAGGTGATTGAAAAATTACCACCACCTGCCAATGTAAAAATAATAAGAAGCTTTCTGGGACATGCAGGATTCTACAGGAGGTTCATAAAGGATTTTTCAAAAATTGCAAAACCTCTAAGCAACCTGCTAGCTGCTGACACGCCATTTGTGTTTGACACAGAGTGTCTGCAGGCGTTTGAGACCCTGAAAGCTAAGCTGGTCACAGCACCAGTCATCTCTGCACCAGACTAGACATTACCATTCGAACTAATGTGTGATGCCAGTGACCATGCCATTGGTGCAGTGTTAAGACAGAGGCATAACAAGCTTCTGCACGTCATTTATTATGCTAGCCGTGTTCTAAATGACACACAGAAGAATTACACAACCACAGAAAAAGAGTTACTTGCAGTGGTTTATGCCATTGACAAGTTTAGATCCTATTTAGTAGGGTCAAAAGTGATTGTGTACACTGACCATGCTGCTCTTAAATACTTACTCACAAAGCAGGATTCAAAACCCAGGCTCATAAGATGGGTGTTGCTTCTGCAAGAGTTTGATATAGAAATAAGAGACAGAAAAGGGACAAAGAACCAGGTAGCTGATCATCTGTCCCGGATAGAACCAGTAGCTGGGGCATCCCTCCCTTCTACTGAGATCTCTGAGACCTTTCCAGATGAGCAACTCTTTGCCATTCAGGAAGCTCCATGGTTTGCAGACATTGCAAATTATAAAGCTGTGAGGTTCATACCCCAAGAGTACAGCAGGGTGCAAAGAAAAAAAATTAATTTCTGATGCCAAGTACTACCTATGGGATGAGCCATATCTCTTTAAGAGATGTGCAGACGGAATGATCCGCAGATGTGTACCTAGAGAGGAAGCACAAAAGATCCTATGGCATTGCCATGGATCATAGTATGGGGGACATTTTGGAAGTGAGCGAACAGCCACTAAGGTCCTCCAATGTGGCTTCTACTGGCCTACTCTCTATAGAGATGCCCGAGAGTTTGTGCGTAACTGTGACAATTGCCAAAGAGCTGGTAACTTGCCTCATGGGTACGCCATGCCTTAACAAGGGATCTTAGAGATTGAATTGTTTTATGTATGGGGTATTGACTTCATGGGTCTTTTCCCACCATCATACTCAAACACTTACATTCTGGTGGCAGTGGACTATGTATCTAAATGGGTAGAAGCAATTGCCACACCCACTAATGAAACTAAGACCGTGCTAAAATTCCTCCAGAAACACATCTTCAGCAGGTTTGGTGTTCCCAGAGTACTAATCAGTGACGGGGGCACTCATTTCTGTAATAAATAGCTGTACTCTGCTATGGTACGATATAGAATTAGCCACAAAGTAGCAACTCCGTATCATCCACAGACAAATGGGCAAGATGAAGTCTCTAATAGAGAGCTAAAAAGAATCTTGGAACAGACTGTAATTGCCCGTAGAAAGGATTGGGCAAAGAGCTTGGATGATGCTCTGTGGGCATACAGAACAGCATTCAAGACTCTTATAGGAACCTCTCCATACCAACTTGTGTATGGCAAGGCCTGTCATCTGCCCGTGGAACTGGAACATAAAGCCTACTGGGCAACCAGATTCCCAAACCTAGATGCTAAGTTAGCTGGCGAAAAAAGATTGCTCCAGCTAAATGAGCTAGAGGAGTTCAGACTCAATGCCTTTGAAAATGCAAAAATTTATAAGGAAAAGGCAAAAAAGTGGCATGACAAGAAGGTGTCATCCAGAGTCTTTGAGCCAGGACAAAAAGTTCTGCTCTTCAACTCTAGGCTCAGACTATTCCCAGGAAAACTGAAATCCCGGTGGAGGGGTCCATATGTGATTACAGGAGTGTCACCATATGGATATGTTGAGCTTCAAGATATTGATTCTGACAAAAAGTTCATTGTTAATGGACAGAGGATCAAACATTATCTTGAAAGCAATTTTGAGCAAGAATGCTCAAAACTGAGGCTTGAATGAAGTTCAGTAAAGGTCCAGCTAAAGACAATAAAGAAGCGCTTGTTGGGAGACAACCCAGCCATTGGCAGGTTATTTGTTTTACTTAATGGAAGTTTGATATGTATTCTTCAAGGTTGATCGTCAAAATTGAAGAAATTCACAGAGTTACAGAAGGATTCAGTGCAAAAAGCAGAGAAAAGGAGCTTGCTGGCAAGAAAACGCCAGTAAAGGGCACTCTGGGCATTAAATGCCAGAATGGATACCATTCTGGGCGTTTAACGCCAGTAAAGGCACCATTTTGGGCGTTAAACGCCAGAATAGGTACCATTCTGGGTGTTTAACGCCAGAATTGCAGCATCCTGGGTGTTCAGCAAAACGCCCAGTAATAAAGGGGTTTCTGGCGTTTAACGCCAACCAGGGTACCTGGCTAGGCGTTAAACGCCCATAATGGCCAACAATTGGGCGTTAAACGCCAGAATGGGTACCATTCTGGGCGTTTAACGGCAGAAAGGCAGGGGAAGGAGATTTTGTTTTCCACTTCAAATTTTTTCAAACTTTCATGTTTTGATTCATAATTTTCTGTATAAACATATTACAAATTTTCATCATTCACCTTCAAATTTCAAAAATTCAATAATTTTCTAAATTACTTTTTAAATCTCTTTCAAATTCTTTCCAAATCTTCTTCAAAAAATCAAGTATCTTCTCAATTTCTTTCCATATCTTCTAAAATCTATTTCAAAATTTTATAAATCCCTTCCCTCCTCTTATAAATACACATTCGGCCATCCCCCTCTCTTCACCATTCGAATTTGCTTCTCCTCCTCTCTCTCCCCTTTCCTTTCTTTTGCTTGGGGGCAAGCAAACCTCTAAGTTTAATGTGTTTTTCCGTGATCACTAAGCTAAGACTCATTGAGATCATGGCTCCTAAGGGAAAACAAACCAATTCAAGAGGCAAGAAAGAGAATAATCCAAAGGGTCTTTGGAATCAAGAGAGGTTCTTAACCAAAGAACATGCAGACCATTACCACAAAATAATGGGTCTAAGGTCAGTGATCCCAGAAGTTAAATTCGATCTGAAAAAGACGAATATCCGGAGATCCAAGAGCAAATTCGAAACAGAGGATGGGAAATTCTAGCCAATCCTGAGACAAAGGTTGGAAGAAACATGGTTCAGGAATTCTACTCAAATCTGTGGCTGACAGATAAGCAGAGAATGACTGGAACTGCTTTTCATACCTATAGAACCATGGTCAGAGGGAGAATTATCTACTTCCATCTGGACAAAATAAGAGAGGTCTTCAAACTGCCTCAACTACAAGATGATCCTGAATCCTTTAATAGGAGAATGGTAAGAGTAGATAAGGGGTTGGATCAAGTTCTAGAGGACATATGCCTCCCTAGAACTAAGTGGATAACCAATTCAAAAGGTGTCCCAAACCAACTCAAGAGGGGAGATCTCAAACCAGTTGCAAGAGGTTGGTTAGACTTCATTGGGTGTTCTATATTGCCCACTAGCAACCGCTCTGAGGTTACTGTCAAGAGAGCAGTGATGATTCATTGCATTATGTTGGGAAAAGAAGTGGAGATTCATCATCTGATTTCTTGTGAGATTTACACAATTGCAAACAAGAACTCCACTGAAGCCAAACTAGCTAACCCAAGCTTAATCTCTTTGCTATGTAAAGATGCTGGGGTGAGGATGGGAGTAGATGAATTCATCCCAATTAAACATCCAATCACCAAGAAGTCAATGGAAGGACAAATGCAAGATAACTCCATCAAAAGGAGGGCACAGGAGTTCCTCCCTAAACTTCCTGAAATTGACTACTGGGCCCGCCTAGAAGCATCTGTTGCCAAGCTGCAAGAGGATATGGAACAACTTAAGGAAGAACAGCAGAATCAAAACTGCATGCTCTGCAAACTGCTGAAGGAACAAGAGAAGCAGGGGCGTGAGCTACAAGAGCTGAAGCGCCAGAAGCTCTCCCTTGAAGGGTCAAACACCCCACAAGTTGAAGGAGCGTCCACTTCTCAAAATCAAGGTTGTTGAGTCCTAACTCTGTGATAACCTTTATCATTAGGAATCTATTTTAGACTCATTTAAATTTCTGTTTTTAATTTTCTGTCTTCTATTATTATTGGTCTTCTCTTATATTTATTTTTGGGTCTTATTTTTATTCCATGATTAATAAAATTTAAAGTGTATGTCTTAAACCTATGAATGTCCTATGAATCTATCACCTCTCTTAAATGAAAAATGCTTTAATCACAAAAGAACAAGAAGTAAAGGACTTCGAATTCATCTTTAAAACTAGTTGAATTAGTTTGATGTGGTGACAATACTTTTTGTTTTCTGAATGAATGCTTGAACAGTGCATATGTCTTTAGAATTTGTTGTTTAAAGAATGTTAAAATTGTTGGCTCCTGAAAGAATGAAAGAAAAGGAGAAATGTTATTGAGGATCTGAAAAATCATCAAATTGATTCTTGAAGCAAGAAAAAGCAGTGAATACAAAAAAAAAAGAGAAAAAGAAAAAGAAAAAGAGAAAGCAAGCAGCAAAAGCCAATAGCCCTTAAAACCAAAAGGCAAGGGTAAACATAAAAAGAATCCAAGGCTTTAAGCATCAGTGGATAGGAGGGCCTAAAGGAATAAAATCCTGGCCTAAGCGGCCAAACCAAGCTGTCCCTAACCATGTGCTTGTGGCGTGCAGGTGTCAAGTGAAAAGCTTGAGACTGAGCCGTTAAAGTCGTGATCCAAAGCAAAAAGAGTGTGCTAAAGAATCATGGACACCTCTAATTGGGGACTCTAGCAAAGCTGAGTCACAATCTGAAAAGGTTCACCCAGTTATGTGTCTGTGGCATGTATGTATCCGGTGGTAATACTGGAAAACATAGTGCTTTGGGCCATGGCCAAGACTCATAAAGTAGTTGTGTTCAAGAATCAACATACTTAACTAGGAGAATCAATAACACTATCTGAATTCTGAGTTCCTATAGATGCCAATCATTCTGAACCTTAAAGGATAAAGTGAGATGCCAAAACTGTTCGGAGGCAAAAAGCTACTAGTCCCGCTCATCTAATTGGAGCTAAGTTTCATTGATATTTCGGAGTCTATAGTATATTCTCTTCTTTTTATCCTATTTGATTTTCAGTTTCTTGGGGACAAGCAACAATTTAAGTTTGGTGTTGTGATGAGCGGATAATTTATACGCTTTTTGGCACTGTTTTTAGTATGTTTTTAGTATATTTTAGTTAGTTTTATTATATTTTTATTAGTTTTTGTTTAAAATTTACTTTTCTGGACTTTACTATGAGTTTGTGTGCTTTTCTATGATTTCAGGTATTTTCTGGCTGAAATTGAGGGACCTGAGCAAAAATCTGATTCAGAGGCTGAAAAAGGACTGCAGATGTTGTTGGATTCTGACCTCCCTGCACGCGAAGTGGATTTTCTGGAGCTACAAAAGCCCAATTGGCACGCTCTCAATTTCGTTGGAAAATAGACATCCTGGGCTTTCTAGCAATATATAATAATCTATACTTTTCCCAAGAATTGATGGCCCAAACCGGCGTTCCAAATCAGCTTCAGAATTCCCGGCGTTTAACGCCAGAACTGGCACAAAAGTTGGAGTTAAACGCCCAAACTGGCACAAAAGCTGGCGTTTAACTCCAGGAAAAGTCTCTACACATGGAAGCTTCAATTCTCAGCCCAAGCACACACCAAGTGGACCCCGGAAGTGGATTTTTACATCATTTACTCATCCTAGTAAACCCTAGGTCACTAGTTCACTATAAATAGAACTTTTTGCTATTGTATTTTCATCTCATGACACTTTACACATTTCATATTGTATCTTCTACGGCATGAGTCTCTAAACCCCATGGTTGGGGGTGAGGAGCTCTGCTGTGTCTTGATGGATTAATGCAATTACTACTGTTTTTCATTCAATCACGCTTGCTTCTATTCTAAGATACCACTTGTTCTTCAACCTGATGAATGTGATGATCCGTGACACTCATCATCATTCTTACCTATGAACGTGTGCCTGACAACCACCTCCGTTCTACCTTCAATTGAGTGTGTATCTCTTGGATTCCTTAGTCAGAATCTTCGTGGTATAAGCTAGAATCCATTGGCGGCCATTCTTGAGAATCCAGAAAGTCTAAACCTTGTCTGTGGTATTCCGAGTAGGATTCAGGGATTGAATGGCTGTGACGAGCTTCAAACTCACGAGTGTTCGGCGTAGTGACAGACGCAAAAGGATCAACGGATCCTATTCCAGCATGATCGAGAACCGACAGATGATTAGCCGTGCGGTGACAGCGTGCGTTGAACATTTTCACTGAGAGGACGGGAGGTAGCCATTGACAACGGTGAAACCCAACATACAGCTTGCCATGGAAGGAGCCTTGCGTCCATGAAGAAGAAGACAGTAGGAAAGTAGATATTCAGAAGATGGAGCATCTCCAAAACCTCAACCTGCTCTCCATTACTGCAAAAACAAGTATTTATTTCATGTTCTTTTACTTTTTACAATTGAATCTGAGAATTATTGATATCTTGACTAAGAGTTATAAGATAACCATAGCTTGCTTCAAGCCGACAATCTCCGTGGGATCGACCCTTACTCACGTAAGGTATTACTTGGACGACCCAGTGCACTTGCTGGTTAGTTGTGCGGAGTTGCAAAAGTGTGATTGTAATTTCGTGCACCACTTCCCGATGTGGTCGGCGAATACATTTTTCATGAACCTCTGATATGTAACCCCTGCGTTCTTGAGCCCGAACGGCATTACTACGTAGCAGTAGTTCACTTTCGGGGTTAAGATCGAGGTCTTCTCTTGGTCGAGTTGATGCATTGGGATCTAGTTGTACCCTGAGTAGGCGTTCATGAAGGAGAGGTATCTGTATCCCGATGATGCGTCGACCAGGGTGTCGATATTTGGGAGGGGATAAAGGTCTTTCGGGCATGCTTTATTGAGGTCGGTGTAGTCTACACACATCTGCCACTCTCTATTTGGTTTTTTGACCAATACGACATTGGCCAGCCACAACGGGTACTTGACTTTCCTTATGAACCCTGCCTCCAGCAAGGCCTACACCTGTTCCACCACGACTTGTGATCTCTCTGATTTGAGTTTTCTGCACTTTTGTTGTATTGGTCGAGATCCGGGGTACACGGCCAGTTTGTGGCATATTAAGCCGGGATCTATGCCAGGCATATCAGCGTCTTTCTAGGCGAAGAGGTCGGAATTCTCCCTTAGTAGCGCTATTAGCAGCTCTTTTAGGTTTCCTTTCAGGTTTGCTCCTATACTTGTTGTTTTGTCTCGGGTATCTCCGGTTTGCACCTCCTCGGTTTCGCCTTTTAGATGGGGACAGAGTTCTTCACGAACCCGGGCCCCTCCAAGTTTGATGGCGTTGGCCTCTTTTCCTCTAGGGTCACCTTTAAGGCTTAGGCTTTCATTGTAGTAGCGTCGCGCGAGCTTTTGGTCTCTTTTGAGGTGTCTATGCCTTTTGGAGTTGGGAACTTCATGTATAGGTGTGGAGTGGAGACTACTGCTGCGAGCTGATTTAAGGTCGTCCAGCCTATAAGGGTGTTGTACGTAGAGTTCACATCAACCACAATGTAGTCTATGCTCATTGTTCTGGACCGGGATCCCTTTCCGAAGGTGGTGTGCAGTGGGATGTATCCGAGGGGTTGGATCAGAGCGTTCCCTAGCCCAAATAGGCTGTTGGGATATGCTCTGAGCTTCTTTTCTTGTAGTCCGAGCTTGTCGAAGGCGAATTTAAATAGGATGTCGGCCGAGCTTCCCTGGTCAACCAGTGTTCAGTGGAGGTTGTCTCCTTGTCTTTATCCCGAGACAGGTAGGTGAACCCAGTTTTTGAGCTCTCCCCTAGCTGGGAATTTTTCTCCACATTGATGTATTGCTCCGCTCGTTCCTGTACTTCATTCAGAGAAGTGGGGTGTTTCTTAGATATGGAGTGGATGAAGCGCCCTTCTCGTAGACCGTTGATAAGTCCCATGATAGCTGCCTCTGTAGGGAGATTCTGTATGTCGAGGCATGCTTTATTGAATCTTTCCATGTAATTTCGGAGGCTTTCCCGATCTCCCTGCTTGATCCCTAACAGGTTTGGAGCATGTCTGGTTTTGTCTTTTTGTATGAAGAACCTGGCTAGAAATTTTTTGGCGAGGTCATCGAAGTTTGTGATTGACCTTGGGGGCACGCTGTCGAACCATTTTATGGCCATTTTGGTGAGAATGGTCGGGAAGGCCTTGCAGCGAGTTGCATCCGACGAATCCGTGAGATACATCCGACTCCTAAAGTTGCTGAGATGATGGCTTGGATCAGATGTTCCATCGTACGGGGTCATGTCGGGGGCTTTGAAGTCCTTTGGAACTTTAGCCTTCATGATTTCTTTTGTGAATGGCTCTTGTTCTCTGTGGGGGCTAGCTTCACGGTTGGATCGTGTAGTTTTAGCTTTGAGGACGGCTTCGAGCTTTTGGAGTTTCTCTTCCAGCTCTCTGCGCCGTCTTGTTTCTCTTCCCAGATCCCACTCGGCTTCTCGTTGTCATTCGGCTTCTTGTTCGAGCTGTTTAAGGCAGTCTTGCTGCTCACGGATGGCATCCAGGATTTCAGTATTCTGTGCTTGTTTGCCTTTCTTGGAGGGATTTGCTTCCTTTGGGGATGGTGGTGCGACATCCGTGTTTTTTGTTGGTGTACCGTCTTCCAATCCGGAGGCGTGGTCGTTGTGAGGAGGGTTGTTCGCCATGGTGGTGGGATGACTTCCAGGTTCCCCGGCAACGGCACCAATGTTTCGTGGATTACCTGAAACAGGGAGGTCAATCTCGGACGAGGTCTTCTGATCTGGTTAAGGCTATCATGTCCGACTTGTTGGAGCGGGCAGAGCTGCTTGGTCCTTGGCCACCGGTGGGTGGTGGTACCTGCAAAAGACTCCGATGTTTAAGTTAGTACGGGTTTTAGGCAGGTTTTTTGTAGAATTGAGGTTTGAGTTATACCTGGGTGCTCTAGTGTATTTATAGTAGTACTGGATGACCTTCCTTGAGATAAGTTTGTTATCTTATCTTATCTTTTGTGGGTGAGATCATATCTTTGGCCAGCCGCCTTCTATTCGGCGGTGGTTCTTTTACTTTGGGCCTCCTTGGGCCTCTTTGGCGATCTTCTGAACTCTTTGTGAAGAGGTCGTTCAATGGGCCAACCTTTAAAGAGGTCGGTCCCCTTTGTCTTCGTCCAACCCGGACCTTGTAGCTCGGTCCAGGGTATGAACACTACCTAAATTAATAAGTATTAAAATATTTGAATTCAATATAATAAGAATATAAAATCATTAATTATGTAAATATATACCAATTAAACTCATAATTGTAATGTTCCACATTAATATCTTCTTAAGAAATGTATTGAGTGCGTTAAAGTGATAAGTTATGAAAAATTTATACTTTGTTGTTTTATATTTGAAATAAATTTAGAAATAATGTGTACCATTAAAATTTTTTTTTTTAGTATCTAAACAAAAGAGAAGACCAAAGCAAACACCTATCTTACATCAGAATTGATGATTTGTTGGAGAACATCATTAGGCTCTGACCAAATGATATAATTGGGATTACCTCTTGCTCCATATCTAAACATCCAATCTGCCATTTTATTTGCTTCCCTAGCTATCCAATTGACTTGAACACACTAAGATCTTGATAAAAGCTCCAGAATTCTGTGAACTAAATCAACACCACCACCACCAGAGTCATGCAAAAGGTGCAGGACGTCCAAACAGTCTATTTCACACAGAATGTCTCTCAAACCACAGTCCCAGGCTAAGACAAGCCCCCTCCAAACTACAAAAAGCTCACATCTGGTGATAAACCAGGGAGGAGAACTATGAGTACAGCCCGAGATTTAACCTCCACTAGAGTCTCTAATAATACAGTCAAAACCAGCTAAACTCAAATCAGGGAATAAACTTGCATCACAATTAACTTTAAAGCTATTACCTACAGTGGGTTCCCAGAACCAGCGATTCTTGAAGGTGCTGAAGGAAGAACACCGCTGCAAATAAAGTCTCAGGTCCATGACAGTGCTTCTGATAAGGGCAACCACCTTGTGATCCGTCTGATGAGTGGATATTTTATACACTTTTTGGCACTGTTTCCTTTGTGTTTTTAGTATATTTTGTTAAGTTTTATTATGTTTTAGTAAGTTTTAATGAAAAATTCACTTTTTGGATACTACTTTGAACTTTTGTGTTTTTCCTATGATTTTAGATAATTTCTGGCTGAATTTGGCAAGTTTTGGCGAAGTCTGATTCAGAGGTAAGGAAAGCATAGCAGATGCTGTTAGATTCTGACCTCCGTGCATTCAAATGATCATTTCTGGAGATACAAAGCTCCAATTGACGCGCTCTTAATGGCGTTGAAATGCTAACTTCTAGAGCTTTCCAGAAATATATAGTGGTCTATACTTTTCTTTGGATTGGACTGCCCAAAACGGGCGTTGAACACCCAAACTATCCCTTTTCTGGCGTTCAACGCCCAAGGAGGACTCAAGCCAGTGTTGAACGCCCAAACCCAGCATTCAACGCCATAAGGGGAGCAAGGAAGCAGCATAGTTACCCCTTAGTGGGCGCCCAATGCTCACTCTCTCAAGTTAGATGCCAAACTTAGCCCAAACCCTCACCAAGTGGGCCCAGAAGTGGATTTTCGCACCTTTCTGCTTAGTTTAGTTTATTTTTGTAATTTTTAATTATAAGATTAGTATTTATAGGCGAAGATCACCCATGTTTAGGATCTTCAGCCCCTCAAAACTTATCATATATTATTTTCTATAAAATATGAGCAACTAAACCTCCTAGGTTAAGGTTAGGAGCTCTGCTGATTCCTATGGATTAATACAATTATTTTCTACTCTAATTTATGCTTGATTATATTCTATGATGAATTTTTGTTCTTCATCCTTATGAATCTCGGGTGGAACTGCCGTATGACCCCTTATTCTACATGAGTTCTTGCGAGTCCTTGACAGGATAGTATTGAGCTACAGCTTGAGAGTGCATCACAGATTCCAACACGTATCTGAGCTAATTGGGATAAGTGACATAAAATCTTGTAAGTCGTGGGTTACTAAGGTTTCTGTGGTGCTAAGGCTAAAACCATAGAGCTTCATTCTCCGATCCAAAAGATCCGACCTTGTTTGTGGCATTTTGAGTAGGATCATCAGAGATTGAATGACCACTAACCTTGGCTTTAATCACTTACAGCTTTGCCATTGAATGAATAATTCGTTGTTAAAGTAGACAGTGAGAAGTATTAATCTGGAAGAACAAGCATCTCCGAGGCCTTAACTGATTCTTTATCGTTGTCTTCACGTTAATTCATTATTTCTTTCTTTATTATTCTATTTTATGCGCCTACAACAACAATCAACTTTTTATTCGCCTAACTAAGATCTGTAGGATAACTACAGCTTGCTCAATCCGGCAATCCTCGTGGGATTCGACCCTTACTCACTTGAGGTATTACTTGGACGACCCGGTGCACTTGCCGGTTTAGTTGTGCGAGCCACATATTCGCGCACCAAGTTTTTGGCGCCGTTGTCGGGGATTGTTCGAGATTGACAAACTACCAGTTGTCTTGCTACTTAGATCAGGTACTTTTTACTGTTTTCCTGTTAATTGTGTTCTTGTTTTTCGAACTTTCTTGGTTTCTTTTCTTAAAATTTTTCAAAATTTATCTTTAGTCATCTTTTTCTTTTGTTTGAGTCTTGTGTCAAGTCTTAAGTTTGGTGTCCTTTTTGGTTTTGTTGATTTTTCTTTTCTTGACTTTTCAAAAATTGTTCTTGATTTCTTTCCTCTTTGTTCGAAATTTTTGTGTATTTTCTTTTCATTGATTTTAAAACTTTTAAGTTTGGTGTCCAATTAGTTGTTTCCTCTTTAAATTTCAAAAATACTCTGAACTCCTTTCCTGTCTAACTCTTAAAATTTCAAAAATTTTGGATTGACTCTTATATTTTTATTTTTTAAATTTTTTGTCTTTATTATTATTACTTTAATATACTTCATATCTCTATAGGACATCTCACTGGGAGTTCTCTATACTTGACATAGAGACCCCATATTTTCTTTGCTTTGCTCTTTGTGTGTGTAGGCAGGACAGTAAAAATTCATTATGAATCCACTTGAGAATGCATAACCAAGAAGAACCTTGGGGTCTTATACTTCCCCCACTCTTGACTTCTATGGAAGGAGTATTTGTATACCACCTATTGAAGTAGCCAATTTTGAGCTCAACCCACAGTTGACCACTTTAGTGCAGCAAAACTGCCAGTATTATAGACTTCCACAGGAAGAACCCACATAATTCTTTGCAAACTTCTTGCAGATTTCTGACACAGTACAAGCCGAAGGAGTAGACCAGGATGTCTACAGGCTGCTGCTCTTCCCATTTGCTGTAAAAGGCCAAGCAAAGAGGTGGTTGGATACTCAACCCAAATCGAGCTTGAAAATATGGGATAAGCTGGTAGACATGTTCTTGAACCAATACTTTCCCCCCAAGGAAGCTAACCCAACTCAAGCTGGACATTCAAGGCTTCAGACAAGAAGAGAATGAGTCTCTTTATGATGCTTGGGGGAGGTACAGAATGATGCTACAGAGATATCCCAAGAAAATGTTTTCTGAATGGGTAAAGCTAGACATTTTCTATTACGGACTCTCAGACAGGGCTAAGATATCCCTAGATCATTCTACAGGAGGTTCAATTCACATGAGAAAGACAATTGAGGAAGCTCGAGAACTCATTGAAACAGTTGCCTACAACCAGCATCTATACTCATCTAGTGAGACTACGATGAACGGAGAGGTCAAGGTAGTGTACATTGAATCAGACTCTCCAAAATAGAGTGAATCATTGACCCAGCAGCTACACTCTCTCACACAACAATTGCTAATTTTGCAAGAAGTGTTGTAGGAAACCCGTGCCTCCAACAAGAATATAGAGGCACGGCTGAACCAGGCTGAACAACACTTATCTAAATAGATAAGAGAAGAGTGTCGAGCCATCCAATTGAGGAGTGAAAGGACACTGAACAGCCAGTCTCAGAACGGTGAGAAGCAAGGAGGAAAGGAAACATCAAAAGGTGAAAACACAGTAACCCAGGGCATAACCAAGGGCATTCAACGCCTAGAAGGGAACACCACTGGCGTTCAACGCCCAGCAAGGGGTCACTGTGGGCGTCCAACACCGAGGAAGGGGCAAGGTTGGCGTTCAACACCAAGAAAGGACCAGCATGGGCGTTGAACGCCCAGATGGGGAGGCCAGGCATGTGCAAGTTCAGGGAACACCCCTCCTAAGCAAGCTGGTAATCCTCCCTCAGGCATCATGGACACCCACCCTATACCACTCAGAACACCTGAGTATAGGACCAGGATGCCATATCCTCAGAAAATTTGCCAAACAGAAAAGGATAAGCAATTTGCTAGTTTTGCAGATTACCTCAAGACCCTGGAGATCAAGATCTCTTTCGCAGAAGCCCTTGAATAAATATCCTCCTATGCCAAGTTTATGAAGGATGATGCGTGAGCATCTTCTATATCTTTCCCTAGTGAATTTGCATTCAAATTGTTGAGTTTAATCAAGATTTAATTATTTTTAGCCACTATGAATGCTACTTTGACTTGTTTGCAATTTTTGTTTATTTCAGGTAGCATTCGGATGGATTTGACAGAGTTTTGTAGCAGAAAAGGAAGAAAGTGAATGATGCTATCAATCCTGACCTCCTTGCACTCAAACAGAAATAACATGAGCTACAGAGATCTAATTGATGTGATTCTAGCGACATCAGAAAGCTAACTTCCAGAGGTTTCCAACGATATATAATAATATACTCTTTTCTTCCATTTTGTTCTAACCACTCAACACCAAACTGGATCATTGTCAAGTTTGGTGCCACCAAAAAGCTCCAAGGAAGAATACACGCTGCCATCTCCACGCTGAACATGAGTTTACTCAAGTTCGGTGCCAGCACGAAAAATCCAAGGGAAGCTACATGCACTATCTCCATGCCAAACTTGAGTTCACTCAAGTTTGGCGCCACAATGAAGAATGCTAAGGAGTATTTTCTATTCACTCCATGCCAAACTTGGATTCTTCCAAGTTTGGCGCCAACCCTTTACGCAATGGTGGTTGCCCTTCACTCATACAAGGCTGCACGCAGAATTAAATTAATTTTGGTTAAATTTTACTTTTATTTTAAAATAAGAAAAGATATTATTTAGTCTTAGGAAATACAATTTTACATTAATTAAGATTAGATATAAAAGAGAAAAGAATCAGCCCTTCGGGCTCTTCTCCTCTCTTCTACCTCATTTCGTAATTTATAGTTTTAGAGAATTCTAGTTTTCTCTCTAAACCATGAGCAACTAAACCTCCACTGTTAAGGTTAGGAGCTCTATCTATTGTATGGATTGATACTTTTATTTTTCTATTTTAATTTATGTATTGATTTCTATTTCAAGAATTATTTTTGTTCTTTATCTTATGAATTTGGATGGAACGGAAGTATGACCCTTGTTCTAATTGAGTTCTTGTATAACTTGGAAAAGCTCTTTACTTGAAAATAATTTCTCCTAAATTTCTAAATTATCTGGACTTAACGGGATACGTGACATATAATCCTCTTATATTTGGGTAATTAGGGTTTTTGTGGCATATAAACTAGAATTGAACTTCACCCTCTAATTGGAATTAAGTGACCAAGAAATTGGTGGTTGATGAAAGTTAGAGGAGACTAAAAAGGTCTAAGGAATTAGGGTTTAGTCATATATACTTTGTCATGAATTGAATCTTGCATGATTAAAATAGTTAGTAAGAAAAGTCAATCCGGAAGATAGATATCTCTGAAGCATTAACTGTTTCTCCATATATATTTCACAAATTGTTTACTGCGTGCTTTTTCGATTCTCTGAGTTACTGTTAATGCTTTTGAACCTTCAAACACCATTTTTTGTTTGTCTGACTAAGCCAATCACTCAATCATTGTTGCTTGATCCATCAATCCTCATGGGATCGACCCTCATTCACCTGAGGTACTACTTGGTACGACCCGGTGCACTTGCCGGTTAGTTTGTGGGTATAAATTCTGCACCAAAGGACATATTAAGCAACAAGAAGGACTGGAGGGAGGTGGAGATAGTCTTCCTCACTAAAGAGTGCAGTGCAGTCATCCAGAGGAACCTACCAGAAAAGCTTCAGGACGCTGGAAGCTTCGTGATACCTTGCAACCTTGGAGACGCTTGTAAAAGGAAGGCTCTATGTGTTCTTGGGGCGAGCATCAACCTAATACCTTCCTCACTAATAAAGAAACTCAGTCTAATCCGAGAAGTCAAGCCCACCCACATATGCCTTCAGCTGACTGACGGCTCAGCCATGATTCCATCAGGAGTGATTGAAGACATGATTATAAGGGTTGGATCCTTTGCAATTCCCACAGATTTCATGGTATTAGATATGGAAGAACACAAGAGTGCATCCCTCATTTTAGGGATACCTTTTCTGGCAACAGGAAAGACCCTTATTGATGTAGAAAAAGGGGAAAGTAACTCTGAGAGTTGATAAAGAAGAATTTATACTGAATGCTGTCAAGGCCATGCAACACCTTAACACCCCAGAGGAATGCATGAGGATTGACATCATTGATTCCCTGGTAGAAAAGGTACATGCGGTTGAGGGGCTCGAGGTGGAGCTGGATGACATCCTTGAAGATGTCAAACTTGGCATGGAGGCATCAGAAGAGCAGGATGAGGATCTAGAGGCCCCTAAAGTGGAGGATGAGCCTCCCAAACTCGAGCTTAAACCACTGCCATCATCCTTGAAATACATGTTTCTAGGAGATGGGGACACTTACCCTGTGATCATAAGCTCTTCCCTGAAACCACAGGAGGAAGAAGCACTGATTTAGGTGCTGAAGACACACAAAACAGCTCTCGGCTGGACCATAAGTGACTTAAAAGGAATTAGTCTAACCCAATGCATGCACAAGATCAGGCTCGAAGATGATGCCAAACCAGTGGTGCAACCACAAAGGCAGCTGAATCCAGCCATGAAGGAAGTAGTACAAAAAGAAGTCACTAAACTGTGGGAGGCTGGGATTATCTATCCCATCTCAGATAGTCCCTGGGTGAGTCCTGTCCAAGTTGTACCCAAGAAACGAGGGATGATAGTGATCCACAATGAGAAGAATGAACTGATTCCTACGAGAACAATTACAGGGTGGCGTATGTGTATAGGAAACTCAACAACGCCACAAGAAAGGATCATTGCCCCTACCATTCATAGACCAGATGCTGGAGAGACTGGCTGGGCATGCATTCTACTGCTTCCTGAATAGCTATTCAGGCTACAATCAAATTGCAGTAGATCCTCAAGATTAGGAGAAGACAACATTCACATGACCATACGACGTGTTTGCTTACAGAAGAATGCTATTCGGCTTCTGTAATGCACCTGCCACCTTTCACAGGGTGTATGCTCTCCATTTTCTCTGATATGGTTGAGAAATTTCTTGGGGTATTAATGGATGACTTCTCTGTCTTCGGTGATTCATTTTATTCATGCCTTGACCATCTCGCTTTAGTTCTGAAACGATGCCAAGAAACAAACCTGGTTTAAAACTGGAAAAAGTACCACATCATGGTGACTGAAGGAATTGTTCTTGGACATCGGATTTCAAACAAGAGCATAGAGGTCGACCAGGCCAAGGTGGAAGTGATTCAATGATTACCACCACCTACTAATGTTAAAGCAATCAGAAGTTTCTTAGGACATGCAGCTTTCTATAGGAGGTTTATAAAAGACTTCTCCAAAATTGCAAAACCCCTGTGCAATCTCTTAGCCACTGACACTCCTTTTATTTTTAACAAAGAGTGCATGCATGCCTTTGAAACTTTGAAAGCAAAGCTTATCTCTGCACTGTCATTTTTGCACCCAACTGGGACATCCCATTCGAACTGACGTATGATGCCAGTGATCATGCAATTGGTGCAGTCTTGGGACAGAGACATGATAAGCTTGTACAGGTCATTTATTATGCCAGTCGTATTTTAAATGACTTGCAAACAAACTACACCACTGATGAGCGGATAATTTATACGCTTTTTGGCATTGTTTTTACTTAGTTTTTAGTATGATTTAGTTGGTTTTTAGTATATTTTTATTAGTTTTTAATTAAAAATCACATTTCTGGACGTCACTATGAGTTTGTGTATTTTTCTGTGATTTTAGGTATTTTTTGGCTGAAATTGAGGGAGCTGAGCAAAAATCTGATTCAGGCTGAAAAAGGACTGCTGATGTTGTTGGATTCTGACCTCCCTACACTTAAAGTGGATTTTCTGGAGCTACAGAAGTCCAAATGGCGCGCTCTCAATTGTGTTGGAAATTAGACATTCAGAGCTTTCCAGAAATATATAATAGTCTATACTTTGCTCAAGGATAGATGACGTAAACTGGCGTTCAACGCCAGTTCCATGTTGCAATCTGGCGTCCATCGCCAGAAACAAGTTACAAGTTGGAGTTCAACGCCAGAAACAGGTTACAACCTGGCGTTGAACACCCAAAACAGCCCAAGCAAAGAGAAGCTTAAGTCTCAGCCCCATCACACACCAGGTGGGCCCCAGAAGTGGATTTCTGCACTATCTATCATAGTTTACTCATTTTATGTAAACCTAGGTTACTAGTTTAGTATTTAAACAACTTTTAGAGATTTATTTTGCATCTCATGACATTTTAGATCTGAACTTTGTAATCTCTAACGGCATGAGTCTCTAAACTCCATTGTTGGGGGGTGAGGAGCTCTGATGTGTTTCGATGAATTAATGTAACTATTTCTGTTTTCTATTCAAACACGCTTGTTTCTATCTAAGATGTTCATTCGCACTTCAATATGATGGATGTGATGATCCGTGACAGTCATCACCATTCTCAACCTATGAACACGTGCCTGACAACCACCTCCGTTCTACCTTCGATTAAATGAATATCTCTTGGATTCCTTAATCAAAATCTTCGTGGTATAAGCTAGAATCCATTGGCAGCATTCTTGAGAATCCGGAAAGTCTAAACCTTGTCTGTGGTATTCCGAGTAGGATTCAGGGATTGAATGACTGTGACGAGCTTCAAACTTGCGAGTGTTTGGCGTAGTGACAAACGCAAAAGGATCAATGGATCCTATTCTGACATGATCGAGAACCGACAGATGATTAGCCGTGCGGTGACAACGCACTGGACCTTTTTCACTGAGAGGACGGATGGTAGCCATTGACAACGGTGATCCACCAACACACAGCTTGCCATCGGAGGAACCTTGCGTGCGTGAAAAAGAAGACAGGGAGAAAGCAGAGATTCAGAAGACAAAGCATCTCCAAAACTCCAACATATTCTCCATTATTGCACAATAAGTATTTATTTCATGCTCTTTTATTCTTCGCAATTCAAACTGATAACTATAATTGATATCCTGACTAAGAGTTACAAGATAACCATAGATTGCTTGAAGCCAACAATCTCCGTGGGATTCGACCCTTACTCACGTAAGGTATTACTTGGACGACCCAGTGCAATTGCTGGTTAGTGGTTCGAGTTGTGAAAAGTGTGATTTACAATTCGTGCACCAAGTTTTTGGCGCCGTTGCCGGGGATTGTTCGAGTTTGAACAACTGACAGTTCATCCTGTTGCTTAGATTAGGAAGATTTTGTCTTTTGGGTCAGAGTCTTTTATTATTGCTCTTGTTAAAATTTTAGAATCCTTATTTTCTTTTTCAAAAATTTTTTCGAAACTTTATTTTTTTATTTATTTTATTTTATTTTATTTTTATTTTTAGTAATAATTGAGTTCTTCTGTTTGAGTTTAGTGTCATGTTTTAAGTTTGGTGTCAACTGCATGTTTTTATTTCCCTTTAAATTTTCGAATTGCATGTTCTTTGTTCTTTCTTAATCTTCAAGTTGTTCTTGTTTATTTTCCTCGTTTGATCTTTAGTTTTTCTTGTTTTGTGATTTTTCTTGTTTTTCTTGTGCATTTTCGAATTATTAGCATCTAAAAAAAAAGATTTATTTATACCTTGTTAAAACACTTTAAATTTATAGCTCAATTGGCTAGAGCGTGGTGCTTATGTTCTTGGTAATTGGCTATCTTCTTTTTAAAACTTTTTCAAAAATAATTTTTCTTTGAATAAATCTTGTGCCAAACTTTAAGTTTGGTGTTCTCCTGTTAACTTTTCTTTAGTTTTCAAAAAAATTTTATTGTGGTTTTCTAAAAATTTTAAGTTTGGTGTTCTTTCTTCATGTTCTTGTGTTCTTGTGAGTCTTCAAAGTGTTCTGGAGTCTTCCTTGTGTTTTGATATTAAAATTTTTAAGTTTGGTGTTCTTTAGTGTTTTCCCTCCAAAATTTTCGAAAACAAGGAGCATTAGATCTAAAAATTTTAAGTTGTGTGTCTTTTGTGTGTTTTTCTCTTTCATCATAAAATTCAAAAATAAAAAAATATCTTTTCTAACTATTTTTAAGCAAATATTTCGAAATTTTTATAAAAATTCAGATTTCAATTTCAAAATTTTATCTTATCTTAGTTTTAAAATTTCAAAATTCAAATCTTTTTCAAAAAAAAAATCATATCTTTTTCAAAATTTTATTTTATCTTATTTCAAATTCAAATTTCAATTTTCAACTTCCAAAATTCAAAATTCAAAATTCAAAATTCAAAATTCAAAATTCAAAATTCAAAATTTCAAATTTCAAAATTTAATTTTCAAACTTAAAAATCAAATCTTTTCAAAATTTAAATCTCTTTCAAATCCTTATCTTATATTGTTGACTTTTTCAAAATTCAAAATTCAAATTTTCAAATTTCGAAATTCGAATTTCAAATTTCAAAAAATTTAAAAATTCAAATTTTAATTTTCAAATCTAAAATTTAAATTTCAAAACTTCCTAACCACTTTCTCTCTCTTCATTTTTCGAAAATCCTTACCCCTTATTTTTCAAATCTTTTTAATTAATTAATTATTTCAGTTTTCAATTTCCTTTTAATTTTTGAACTTATATTCGAATTTTCACTTATTTTATTTTATTTTATTTTATTTTTGGTTTCCAATAAAAAAAATAAAAAAATAAAAAAATAACAAGTATTTACAATCCACATCATCTCCCTTGCTCCATCATGGACCTAAGTGGAAATGAACAGTCCAGAAGGACTCTGGGATCATATGCTAACCCCACTACTGCTTCATATGGGAGTAGTATCTGTATACCCTCCATCGGAGTCAGTAGCTTTGAGTTGAATCCTCAGCTCATTATCATGGTGCAGCAAAGTTGCTAGTATTCCGGTCTTCCACAGGAAAAACCTACAGAATTTCTGGCACAGTTTTTACAAATTGCTGACACAGTACATGATAAGGAAGTAGATCAGGATGTCTACAGATTATTACTGTTTCCATTTGCTGTAAAAGACCAAGCTAAGAGGTGGTTAAATAACCAACCTAAGGCTAGCATAAGGACATGGAAACAGCTGTCAGAAAAATTCCTGAATCAATACTTCCCTCCAAAATGGATGACATAGCTAAGGTTGGACATCCAAGGCTTTAAACAAGGAGATAATGAATCTCTTTATGATGCCTGGGAGAGATACAGAGAGATGCTAAGAAAATGCCCCTCTGAAATGTTTCCAGAATGGGTGCAGTTAGACATCTTCTATTATGGGCTTACAGAGAAAGCTCAGATTTCTCTAGACCACTCAGCTGGTGGATCTATACATATGAGAAAAACAATTGAAGAAGCTCAAGAGCTCATTGATACAGTTGCCAGAAATCAGCATCTGTACCTAAGCAGTGAATCTTCCATGAAAGAAGAGGCTAAAACAGTAACTGCTGAACTCAGTCCTGCAGAACAAATTACAGAATTCAATCAGCAATTAGACTTTCTAACAAAACAGCTGGCCGAATTTAAGGAGATACTACAAGACACAAGAATGGCTAATCTGAATATGGAAGTACAGTTGAAGAAAACAGAACAGCAATTATCAAAACAAATAACAGAAGAGTGCCAAGCAGTTCAATTAAGAAGTGGAAAAACATTAAATACCTCACTTCAAGGCAGCAGGAAGCCAAGAAATGAACAACCAGCTATTCAAAATCCCTCTGAGGACAGTAAGAGCCCAGAGAGGAATAACTCTGGCGTTCAAACGCCAGAAACAGGCAAGGAGTTGGCGTCAAACGCCCAATGGAAGCTCAGTTCTGGCGTTCAAACGCCAGGAACAAGTAAGGAGTTGGCGTCCAACGCCACTCCAGCTTCCAACCCTGGCTTCCAAATGCCAGTGAGGGATCAGACACCTGCAAGTGCTGATAATAAATCTCTCAAGAAGGCTTCTCAACCTACCTCTGTAGGAAATAAACCTGCAGCAACTAAGGTTGAGGAATACAAAGGCAAGATGCCTTATCCTCAAAAACTCCGCAAAGAGGAGCAGGATAAGCAATTTGCCCGCTTTGCAGACTATCTCCAGACTCTTGAAATAAAGATTCCGTTTGCAGAGGAACTTGAGCAAATACCCTCTTATGCCAAGTTCATGAAAGATATCTTGAGTCATAAGAAGGATTGGAGAGAAACTGAAAGAGTTCTCCTCACTGAAGAATGCAGTGCAGTCATTCTGAAAAGCTTCCCAGAAAAGCTTAAAGATCCCGAGAGCTTTATGATACCATGCATATTAGAGGGTAACTGCACCAAGATAGCTCTATGTGATCTTGGGGCAAGCATCAACCTAATTCCTGCATCCACTATCAGAAAGCTTGGCTTGACTGAAGAGGTCAAACCAACCCGGATCTGTCTTCAACTTGCTGATGGCTCTATTAAATACCCATCAGGCATAATTGAGGACATGATTGTCAAGGTTGGGCCATTTGCCTTCCCTACTGACTTTGTAGTGCTGGAAATGGAGGAGCACAAGAGTGCAACTCTCATTCTAGGAAGACCATTCCTAGCAACTGGACGAACCCTCATTGACGTCCAAAAAGGGGAGATAACCCTGAGAGTCAATGAGGATGAGTTTAAGTTGAATGTTGTCAAAGCTATGCAACATCCAGACACATCAGACGACTGCCTGGGCGTTGATATTATTGACTCCCTGGTGGAAGAGGTCAATATGACTGAGAGTCTTGAATCAGAGCTAGAGGACATTTTTAAAGATGTTCAGCCTGATCTGGAGGAACCAGAGCAAATAAAAGAACCTCTGAAAACTCCTCAGGAAGAGGAGAAACCTCCTAAACCCGAGCTCAAACCACTACCACCATCCCTGAAATATGCATTTCTGGGAGAAGGTGACACTTTTCCTGTAATCATAAGCTCTGCTTTAGGGCCACAGGAAGAGAAAGCACTAATTCAGGTGCTAAGGACACACAAGACAGCTCTTGGGTGGTCCATAAGTGATCTTAAGGGCATTAGCCCAGCCAGATGCATGCACAAAATCCTATTGGAGGATGATGCTAAGCCAGTGGTTCAACGACAGAGGCGGCTAAATCCCGCCATGAAGGAGGTGGTACAGAAAGAGGTCACTAAGTTACTAGAGGCTGGGATTATCTATCCTATTTCTGATAGCCCCTAGGTGAGCCCTATCCATGTTGTCCCTAAGAAGGGAGGAATGACAGTGGTTCATAATGAAAAGAATGAACTGGTTCCTACAAGAACAGTTACAGGGTGGCGTATGTGTATTGACTACAGAAGGCTCAATACAGCCACCAGGAAGGATCATTTTCCTTTACCATTCATAGACCAGATGCTAGAGAGACTAGCAGGTCATGAATATTACTGCTTTTTGGATGGCTATTCAGGTTACAACCAAATTGTAGTAGATCCTCAGGACCAAGAGAAAACAGCATTCACATGTCCTTCTGAAGTATTTGCCTACAGAAGGATGCCTTTTGGTCTGTGTAATGCACCTGCAACCTTTCAGAGGTGCATGCTCTCTATCTTCTCTGATATGGTAGAGAAGTTTCTGGAAGTCTTCATGGATGACTTTTCAGTATTTGGAGACTCATTCAGCTCCTGCCTTAACCATTTAGCACTTGTTCTGAAAAGATGCCAAGAGACCAACCTAGTTTTAAACTGGGAAAAATGTCACTTTATAGTGACTGAAGGGATTGTCCTTGGGCATAAAATTTCAAACAAGGGAATAGAGTTGATCAAGCTAAAGTTGAAGTAATTGAAAAATTACCACCACCTGCCAATGTTAAGGCAATCAGAAGCTTTCTGGGCATGCAGGATTCTATAGGAGGTTTATAAAAGATTTTTCAAAAATTACAAAACCTCTAAGCAATCTGCTAGCTGCTGACATGCCATTTGTGTTTGACACAAAGTGTCTGCAGGCGTTTGAGACCCTGAAAGCTAAGCTGGTCACAGCACCAGTTATTTCTACACCAGACTGGACATTACCATTCGAACTAATGTGTGATGCCAGTGACTATACCATTGGTGCAGTATTGGGACAGAGGCATAACAAGCTTCTGCATGTCATTTATTATGCTAGCAGTGTTTTAAATGATGCCCAGAAAAATTACACAACCACAGAAAAAGAATTACTTGCAGTGGTTTATGCCATTGATAAGTTTAGATCCTACTTAGTAGGATCAAAAGTGATTGTGTACACTGACCATGCTGCTCTTAAATATCTACTCACAAAGCAGGATTCAAAGCCCAGGCTTATAAGATGGGTGTTGCTTCTGCAAGAGTTTGATATAGAAATAAGAGACAGAAAAGGGACAGAGAATCAAGTAGCTGATCACCTGTCCCGGATAGAACCAGTAGCAGGAGCATCCCTCCCTCCTACTGAGATCTCTGAAACCTTTTCGAATGAGCAATTGTTTGCTATTCAGGAAGCTATGTGGTTTGCAGACATTGCAAACTATAAGACACAAGGTTCTTCTTCTGTAACCATGGAGAGGAAGCATGAAAAGCTTCTCTCACTGCAGAGTCAACCAAAGCCCCCACAGTCAAACTCTAAGTTTGGTGTTGGGAGGCCACAACCAAACTCTAAGTTTGGTGTTGAACCCCCACATTCAAACTCTAAGTTTGGTGTTGGGAGGTCCCAACCTTGCTCTGATTATCTGTGAGGCTCCATGAGAGCTCACTGTCAAGCTATTGACATTAAAGAAGCACTTGTTGGGAGGCAACCCAATGTTATTTAATTATATCTATTTATTTTCCATTGCTATTTTATGTTTTCTTTAGGTTGAAGATCATGTGAAGTCATAAAAACAAATGGAAAATCAAAAACAGAATAAAAAAACAGCATAAAAAAACAGCACACCCTGGAGGAAGATCATTCTGGCGTTTAAACGCCAGAAACAAGCATCTGTCTGGCATTTAACGCCAGAAACAAGGATCAAGCTAGCGTTTAACACCAGAAACAAGCATCAGTCTGGCGTTAAACGCCAGAAATAGGCTACATTTGGGAGTTTAATGCCAGAAACAGGCAGCAGTCTGGCGTTAAACGCCAGGATTACACAGTAAGGGCATTTTGTACGCCTAATTGGAGCAGGGATGCTAAATCCTTGACCCCACTGGATCTATGGACCCCACATGATCCCCACCTACCTCACCATTCAAATTCAAATCATTTCCCTCCCAAACCCACCCATTCACACACTTCCATCTCCTCAATCTTCTCCACTTCTTTCTTCTTTTACTCGAGGACGAGCAACCCTTTTAAGTTTGGTGTGGTAAAAGCATTGCTTTTGTTTTTCCATAATTCAGTGGTAGGGCAATTGACTGCAGATCAAAGAGCTATGAGGAAAGAGCAACAAAGGCAAGGAAGAGACATAAAGGAGCTCAAGAGCACCATTGGTTTTTCAAGAAGAGGAAGACGCCACCCTCATTAAGGTGGACCCATTCCTTAATCTCCTTGTTCTTATTTTCTTGTTTTTCGTTTACTATGCTTCATGTTTAATTATGTTTGTGTCTTTACTATATGATCACTAGCATCTAAGTATCTATGTCTTAAAGATATGAATGTCCTATGAATCCATCACCTTTCTTAAATGAAAATTGTTTTCTGAAAAAGAAAAAGAAGTACATGAATTTTGAATTTTAAAATAGTTTAATTATTTTGATGTGGTAGCAATACTTTTTGTTTTCTGAATGAATGCTTGAACAGTGCATATATCTTTTGAATTTGTTGTTTGTGAATGTTAAAATTGTTGGCTCTTGAAAGAATGATGAAAAAGGAGAAATGTTATTTGATAATCTGAAAAATCATAAAAACGATTCTTGAAGCAAGAAAAAGCAGTAAAGAACAAAGCTTGCAGAAAAAAATGCGAAAAAAAAAGAGAGCAAGAAAAAGAAAAAGCAAGCAGAAAAAGCCAAAAGCTCTTTAAACCAAAAGGCAAGAGCAAAAAGCCATTAGCCCTTAAAACCAAAAGGCAAGGGTAATAAAAAGGATCCAAGGCTTTGAGCATTAGTGGATAGGAGGGCCTAAAGGAATAAAATCCTGGCCTTAGCGGCTAAACCAAGCTGTCCCTAACCATGTGCTTGTGGCGTGAAGGTGTCAAGTGAAAACTTGAGACTGAGCGGTTAAAGCCGAGGTCCAAAGCAAAAAGAAGAGTGTGCTTAAGAACCCTGGACACCTCTAATTGGGGACTCTAGCAAAGCTGAGTCACAATCTGAAAAGGTTCACCCAGTTATGTGTCTGTGGCATTTATGTATCCGGTGGTAATACTGGAAAATAGAGTGCTTAGGGCCACGGCCAAGACTCATAAAGTAGCTATGTTCAAGAATCAACATACTGAACTAGGAGAATCAATAACACTATCTAAATTCTGAGTTCCTATAGATGCCAATCATTCTGAACTTCAAAGGATAAAGTGAGATGCCAAAACTGTTCAGAAGCAAAAAGCTAATAGCCCCGCTCATCTAATTAACACTGATCTTCATAGATCTTTTTGGAATTCATTGTATATTCTCTTCTTTTTATCCTACTTTGTTTTTAGTTGCTTGGGGACAAGCAACAATTTAAGTTTGGTGTTGTGATGAGCGAATAATTTATACGCTTTTTGGCATTGTTTTTACTTAGTTTTTAGTATGATTTAGTTGGTTTTTAGTATATTTTTATTAGTTTTTAATTAAAAATCACATTTCTGGACTTTACTATGAGTTTGTGTGTTTTTTTGTGATTTCAGATATTTTCTGGCTGAAATTGAGGGAGCTGAGCAAAAATCTGATTCAAGCTGAAAAAGGACTGCTGATGCTGTTGGATTCTAACCTCCCTACACTCAAAGTGGATTTTCTGGAGCTACAGAAGTCCAAATGGCACGCTCTTAATTGCGTTGGAAAGTAGACATCCAGGGCTTTCCAGAAATATATAATACTCCATACTTTGCTCAAGGATAGATGACGTAAACTGGCGTTCAACGCTAGTTCCATGTTTCAATCTGGCGTCCAGTGCCAGAAACAAGTTACAAGTTGGAGTTCAACGCCAGAAACAGGTTACAACCTGGCGTTGAATGCCCAAAACAGCCCCGGTACGTGAGAAGCTTAAGTCTCAGCCCCAGTACACACCAAGTGGGCCCCAGAAGTGGATTTCTGCACTATCTATCATAGTTTACTCATTTTATGTAAACCTAGGTTACTAGTTTAGTATTTAAACAACTTTTAGAGATTTATTTTGCATCTCATGACATTTTAGATCTGAACTTTGTAATCTCTAACGGCATGAGTCTCTAAACTCCATTGTTGGGGGTGAGGAGCTCTGCTGTGTTTCGATGAATTAATGCAACTATTTCTGTTTTCTTTTCAAACACGCTTGTTTCTATCTAAGATGTTCATTCGCACTTCAATATGATGGATGTGATGATCCGTGACAGTCATCACCATTCTCAACCTATGAACACGTGCCTGACAACCACCTCCATTCTACCTTCGATTGAATGAATATCTCTTGGATTCCTTAATCAGAATCTTTGTGGTATAAGCTAGAATCCATTGGCAGCATTCTTGAGAATCCGGAAAGTCTAAACCTTGTCTGTGGTATTCCGAGTAGGATTCAGGGATTGAATGACTATGACGAGCTTCAAACTCGCGAGTGTTTGGCGTAGTGACAGACGCAAAAGGATCAATGGATCCTATTCTGACATGATCGAGAACCGACAGATGATTAGCCGTGCGGTGACAGCGCACTGGACCTTTTTCATTTAGAGGACGGATGGTAGCCATTGACAACGGTGATCCACCAGCACACAGCTTGCCATAGGAGGAACCTTGCGTGCGTGAAGAAGAAGACAGGGAGAAAGCAGAGATTCAGAAGACAAAGCATCTCCAAAACTCCAACATATTCTCCATTATTGCACAATAAGTATTTATTTCATGCTCTTTTATTCTTTGCAATTCAAACTGATAACTATAATTGATATCCTGACTAAGAGTTACAAGATAACCATAGATTGCTTCAAGCCAACAATCTCCGTGGGATTCGACCCTTACTCACGTAAGGTATTACTTGGACGACCCATTGCACTTGCTGGTTAGTGGTACGAGTTGTGAAAAGTGTGATTTACAATTCGTGCACCAACCACCATAGAGAAGGAGTTACTTGCAGTGGTTTATGCCATTGACAATTTTAGATCCTATTTAATAGGATCTAATGTCATTATCCATGCTGACCATGCTGCTCTTAAGTACCTTCTCTCCAAGCAGGACTCTAAACCAAGACTGATAAGATGGGTATTACTCCTACAAGAATTTGACATAGAGATCAGAGACAGGAAGGGATAAAAAAACCAGGTGGCTGACTACTTGTCCCAGATTGAACCTGCAGTAGGGATGTTCCCTCCCACTACTGAGATATCCGAAACCTTCTCTGATGAACAACTCTTTGTAGTACGCAAGGCACCTTGGTTTGCTGACATTGTAAATTACAAGGCGATAAGATTCATTCCAAAAGAATACAGCAGATAGCAAGTTCGAAAACTCTTCCATGATGCTAAGTCTACTTGTGGGACAAACCATATCTTTTCAAAAGATGCTCGGACGGTATACTCTGCCGTTGCATGTCAGAGGAAGAAATGTAGCAAATTCTCTGGCACTGTCATGGATCAGAATATGGATGTCATTTTGGAGGTGAGCGAACAGCCACCAAGGTTCTTCAGAGAAGCTTCTACTGGCCAATGCTCTTCAAGGACTCCCGGGAGTTTGTCTGCAACTGTGATAGTTTTCAACGTACTGGAAACCTCCCTCATCATCATGAGATGCCACAATAAGGGATCTTCAAAATTGAGCTATTTGATGTATGGGGCATAGACTTCATGGGCCCTTTTCTAACTTCATATTCGAACTCATACATCCTTGTGGCAGTAGACTACGTGTCTAAATGGGTTGAGACAATCGCATCATCCACTAATGATACTCGAGTAGTGATGAAGTTCCTCCAGAAATACATATTCAGCAAATTGGTGATGGAGGCAATCACTTCTGTAATAGACAGCTCGACTCAATTCTGCAACATTATGGTGTTCGACACAGAGTGGCAACTCCCTACCATCTGCAGACAAATGGAAAAGCCGAGGTCTCCAACAGGGAGCTCAAAAGAATCCTGGAGAGAACAGTGAGCACCTCTAGGAAGGACTGGGCAAGGAAGCTTGACGACGCTCTCTGAGCGTATAGAACAACTTTCAAGACCCCTATTGGAAAGTCACCTTACCAGCTAGTCTATGGTAAGGCCTATCATCTGCCAGTGAAATTGGAGAACAGGGCCTACTGGACAACCAGATTCCTCAACTTTGATGCTAAGGTTACAGGAGAAAAAAAGTTGCTCCAGTTAAATGAGTTGGATGAATTCCGACATACTGCATTTGAAAATGCAAAAATCTACAAGGAAAGGGCCAAGAAATAGCATGATAAAAAGATATCTTCCAGAGTCTTCAGGCCTGGCCAGAAGGTTTTGCTCTTCAATTACAAACTCAAGCTCTTCCCTGGGAAGCTCAAGTTAAGATGGATAAGACCTTTTGTGGTCACTAATGTGTCACCTTATGGTCATATAGAGCTCCAAAACAGACACTCGGACAAAAGATTCACCATCAATGGCCAGAGAGTCAAACACTACATAGGGGATAATCTGGAGCAAGAAATCTCTACACTGCTGCTAACGTGACCACAGTAAGGTCAAGCTAATGACGGTAAAGAAGCGGTTGTTGGGAGGCAACCCAACCATATGTAGCGTATTACTGTTTTAGTTCTTTTGTTTATTCTCATTTAAATTCATTTCCAGTTCATTTCGTATTAATTTTCATAGTTTCCCTTTGCTTTTTAACGTTTGTGATCATACGCAGTACTTAGAATAAAGACAGCGATATTCAGAATTAAAAACAGAACACCCTGGGGAGAACTCCTTGCTGGCGTTGAACGCTAGACAAGGAGGAAGCTGGGTGTTCAACGCCCAAGAAGGAGAGGAAGGCTGGCGTTCAACGCCAGAGAGGGAGTTTCCTGGGTGTTCAACGCCTACATAGGGGCAAGCTCAGGACCATTTTATGGTCTCCTATGGGCGTTCAATGCCCATTCTTAGCGTTGAATGCCCCATTCAAAAAAAAAAAAAGAGAAAGCCCCTGTGGCGTTCAATGCCAGACCTGGGCATTGAACACCCAGGAGGGGGTGAGCCAAAAATTTCGAATGTACAAGGAGAGGAAGGAGGGGTTGACTTTGTCAAACCATATCCCCTCAAAACCCCATCGTTTTATCAATCTTATCTTCACATCACAATTTCTTTTAATTTAAATTACATTCCACAAAATTTAAACCATCTATCCCATATCTTTTTCAGCAACTTATTTTCCAACCTTATCTTTTCAAATCAAATCTTTTTCCATTCAATCCTTGATAAACCCATATTTTATGATATATTTTGTGCTTAGTTTGAGTGATTTATTGAATCCTTCACCCACTTATTCATATTAATTGCATGGTTTTACTTTCCTTTCCTTATTATGTGATGTATGTGAAAAACATGTTTCCTATGATTTAAAATTAATTATTTTAATTACCTTTATTTCCATTCGATGTCGTGATTAGTGTGTTGACTAGTTTCAGATCTTCTAAGGCAGGAATGACTTAAAAGGATGGAAAAGGAAACATACAAAAATGGAAGGCAAGCGCAAAACAGAGTTTTTAGAGAAACTAGCATCCACGCGATCGCATGGACGACACGGCCGCATGACTGACGCGACGGCGCGCCTTGAGCGAATTGCATACGACGCGGACGCATGACCGATGCGACCGCGTGACAAGGAAAACTCCAGATGACGCGACCGCGTGACCCACGCGGACGTGTGACAGAGGCCACACACCAGAAATTACAGAAAATGCTCCCAGCGATTTCTGAAGCCCTTTTGGCCCAGATCCAAGTACAGAAAGTACAGATTAGAGGTTATAAAGTGTGGGAATGCATCCATTCAAAGGGAGCTCACCAATTTAGTTATTTTCCATGATTTAGATTTAGTTTTGAGGGAGGTTCTCTCCTCTCTCTCTTAGGATTAGGATTTAGGATTTCTCTTAGTTTTAGGAGTGACTCTCGATCCCAGGTTTAATGTTCCTTTACTTTAAGCTTCCCTTTCACTTTTATTCATTCCATTACTTTAGTTGATTATTTACTTTTGCCATTTAATTTATGAATCCTTCCATGTTATAGATTACTCTTTCAATTTAATGTTATTTGAGGTATTTTCAGTTTATTATTGTTTTCTCTTATTTATGTTACCATTGCTACCCATCTGAAGGCATTTTTATTCCAATAGATTTACTTTTTTCCCTTTTGGTATTGGTTAAGAAATCAGTAACTCAGGAGTTATCTTAACTCAACGTAATTGATAATTGTTATCTTGCTAATTGAATTGACTTCAATGAACCCAATCTTTTCTTAGGAAATAAATAGGATTCAAAGATCAAACTAATTAGTCCCTTGACTTTTCTTTGCTTTAGTAAAGGTTAACTAAGTGGAATTACAATTCAATTTTCATTATTATTGATAAGGATAACTAGACTTGGACTTCTAAATTCTCATACCTTGCCAAAAGTCGCTTTACAGTTATTTATTTATTTTATTTAACTTACTATTTAAATTACTTGTTCCTCATCTTCAAAACCCCGATTTACAACCTCCATAACCAATAATAAGAACATACTTCCCTGCAGTTCCTTGAGAAGACGACCCGAGGTTTAAATACTTCGGTTAACAATTTATTCAGGGATTTGTTACTTGTGACAACCAAAACGTTTGCACGAAGGGATTTCTGTTGGTTTAGAATCTATATCTACAACGCGACTATTTTTATAAAATTCTTTACTAGCAAGAAATCCTAACATCAAAATGGCGCCGTTGCCGGGGGAGCTGCTAACGTGTGCCTTATTATTGGTTATTGTAACTATTTTTCTTTTACTTGTTCATTTGTTTATTTTTATTTTTATTTGCACTAGCTACCATGAATTCTCACCCCTCTCGCTTTGAGTTTAGTTCTAACTTTGCTGAAGGAAATGGAAGCTACAGCAGGAATATGCATCAAGGTCAGACCAATCAAGGATGGATGGAGCCAAGAGGATCTAATCAACCCTTTAGGCAACAACACCCTCCAAGATATCATGGACAACGACCATTCTACAATGCATACCCAGCTGATAGATATGGTGGGCAACCTTGTAACTACCAACAAGCCCCACCCCGTGGCTATAGCCCATCCCCTCAATATAACCTCGAACCACCACACTCACAAGCTTCTCTTCACCATTCGCCACCATATGATCCTCACTTACCCCGATTCCAATCCAATCACTCCCAAGCACCACCACTTCCCTATGTATCATGTCCAAATCCATCACCCCAAGAATCAGAAGTTCGCTTCAAGAAAATAGTAGAACAACTTCAAACAACCATTCGTCAACTGGAGCAAGCAGTAATTCAATTAGCTTCTAGACGTTCGAACATTCAAAGACCAACCACAGCCCCATGTGGACAATCTAATGAAGAGCGTAGCATGAAGGAGATACTAGAAACTCCAGTGGACAAGATAGAGAATGAATTCGTACTAGAACAAGTAGAAAAAGCTGTCATTATGCAAGAAGAAGAGTTGGTTGAAGATTTAGGAGACGCTGAACTTCCATGGGAATCCAGAGCTGAGGAGAACTCCGTCAAGGACGTTACAGTTGATGCTAAGGAGGATAGTGCACAAGCCCCAAGGCAAGTCGTTTATGAAGAACTAGACAGAATAACCCAGGACACAAATTCCCTTGATGATGATAGTCATAAGTCAAGTTCTCTTAGTAATAAACTTGCATCCGCAAGTGAATTCTCTGAGATTGAAGAATCTTCCCCAAGTGAATACGAAGGTGATGCGGAGGTAGATTTCTCTCAACCTCCAGTCTATGACTTAAGTGATGAGGAAGACATAGAAGACTTTGATCAGGACACAGATGCATTTGAAGAATCTCGCAAAGAAGTGGAGGAATTCACAGAAGATTACCAGGGAGTAGAACTTACAGAACCACTGGAAACACCTATCCCAAGGCCATTACCACCTAATACAAGCTTCAAGTGGGTACAATCCTTAACCTTTAACTTTACTTTTCCACTTGAATATGGTTTGCTTGAAACAGATGGCCAGCTTAGAGCTCTTTGTGGCTTTAAGAGTAAGAAGGAATTGGCTCGTACTCAGAGCTGGTGCACAAGGTTCAATAAAGTTCCACACTTCAACTCGAAGTGCACGGATTGGGATCACGTTCACTCGAATGGATCTCAAAAAATGTTTGGTTATCTTGGTGAGAATCTACTTTCTAAACCGTCCGGATGGAAACATATAGATCAAGACGGAGGCGGATTTAAAAACAAGGCTTGGGATCATGGATTCTATTCTGACATTTGTCATTCCGGAAGCCTGGAAATTTGTTTGAAGCTACTCAGAAGCTTTACATGCCTAGTTTGGGACCCCGGAGGCTATTGGCATTACAAGCATTGGTGGAGATTTTTGGATGAATTTAAACATAAGCCACCATAACAGGAAGCTCCTCCAATGTCCAACTTAAGGACTTTAACTAAAAGTGCTAGGTGGGAGACAACCCACCATGGTATGGTCGTTTCTTTTTCAGTTTATTTCATGTTATTTATTTTTATTTTTATTTCCTTTTTAATTGAACCTAAATCTTCTTCATTTGCATTGCATACTGCATATTTGCATACCTAAAAAAAAAAGGTGCGCGACGCGATCGCATCACTCATGCGATCGCATCATATTGCGAAAAACACTACCCACGTGACCGCGTCATCCATGCGGCCACGTGATATGGAAATCGGCGTAAGGATCCAACGTCCAGAAAGTTGGGCTGGAATCATGCGGCCATTGTGCGTTTTGCACAAGATGCCCACGCGATCGCATGCCCCATGCGATCGCGCCAATTGCACAACATCAATCCCACGCGACAGCGTGAGCGACGCGATCGCGTCGCATAGATTGCACAAAATCCCAAAAGGAGACAGAGAGTTGTGCTAAAACGACGCTGGAATCGTGCGTTTAGCACAATTTCCAGCGACGCGATCGCATGCCTTAGGCGATCGCGTCATTCCCTCTTTTTACCCCTTCCATGCGATCGCGCGACCTACGCGATCGCGTCAGCCCCATTTCACCCCAGCCACGCGACCGCGTGCCCACGCGATCGCGTGGATTCAAATTTATAACCCCCCCCAGTCACGCAAACCGTACCACTCGCGCCCCCCCCCCCAAACCCCTCTCCTTCCTCTCTTCTTCTCTAATCACACCACCACCACCCAGCCACCATCACCGAACGACCACCACCCTGCCGACCACCCAGAACCCTGCCGCCACCCAAACCCCTTCCTTTTCCCCCCTTCTTTCTTCTTCTTCCTCCTTCTTCTTCCTCCCTCCACCGCCCCTGCCCCCCTCCACGATCACCACCACCGCGCCGCCGTCACCACCCAGCGCCACCCACGCCCCCCTTCTTTCCCTTATCCCCCCTACCCCCATTACCCCAACCTTTCCCTCCCTGCCCTCAAACAGCAGCCACCGCTGCCGCGCCACCCTCCTCTGCTGTGCCAGACGCCACCACCACCATTCCCCAGCCACCTCTCTGCCCCAATCTCCTTCATTAGCCTTCCAGGTTCCGCAAAACGTCACCCTTCTATCCATTCGTAGTTACTTCATATTTTTCTATTTATGTTCATATTTAGGCTAGTTAGATATGCATGCTGTAGTGGATTTTAGGTTGTTAGGTAGCCTAGGATGTGGTTAGTGGATTTAGGACTGTTTAATTGTGCCATTCGTGTTTATTGCTTTATGTTTTCGCAATCCTGCTGCTGCTGTGATGTTAGTTTTGTTCATATGCTGTAATTTCTTATTTCATGCTGCTCTTTACTCTGATTTTTCATGATCATACTCCTTATATGTAATTGCAGCATTATTTTTGATTCATATGAACTATTCTGTTGCTGTTTATTTTCCGGGACAATCCAATTTTAGCCGGAATGCTGCCCAAATTTCTGTAAAATATTTCCATTCATTGGTTTTGGCATTTTCAACTGTGCTTTCCTTAGATTTCCCCAAACCAATTCATGAATGCCAGGGCACGCATTCTTACTCTCTTTGATCTCCTGGTTCATAAATTGCATTTTTTTTATGTTTGATTCCAATTTTTGTTATTTCTATATCTATCTGAATCTTCATCAACCTGTTTTCCTTGTTTGGTTATGAGTTACCTGTAGCTTCTAATTATGAATGCTTGTTACTTAAAAAACTTATCCTTATGCCACTTACCTTAACCTAATCCTTTTACTAACTCACTAATTTTAACTTCCTAGACTCTTTTTCAATTCTAACCAAACTAACCTTTTAAAACATCTCTTCTGGTTTTTCACTTTTTTTTAACCTTCTAACCATGGCATACTGATAATTTTTCCTACTTAACATGCCTTCTATTACATTTTGGATTGTGAATTCTTCCTTTCGAACTTTTAACTCCTATACAATCCATAATGCACATTTACTTAACTCATTTTCCTCATTCTAATTCTCCTTTGACACTTTGTGTTTCTTTTGACTATTTACCTATTTGTTTTCCTATTTTTATTATATCCTGGTTTTCTGTTTTTCAGGATGTCAGATTCCCAGAGAAAGGGAAAAGGAAAGGCTACCACTGGCAAACATAAAAGAGGAGAATCATCTATGTCTATCATCGATCTCATGCATGATGCCTCCTGGCGGAAGAAACACTTCACCCCATAGGAGAAGGCCGACCAGCTGCTCCCTGCTAATGACCCAGTGAAGTTTGCAAACCGATACTGTGAGCTGAAGTATCCGATGTTTGCAACCTCCAGGAACCTATACCTGGAGAGGACTCTGAAGATCCCAGGAGAACTCCAGTAATACACCTCTGATCAAATCAAACAAAGAGGCTGGTTCTTCCTGGAGAGAAACCTGACAGAGGTCAATGCATCTTGGGTAAGGGAATTTTACTGCAATTACTTCATAACTTCCCTAGATGCAGTGAACCTAAGAGGAAAGCAGATACTGGTCACTGAAGAGGCCATTGAGGACATTCTGCAGCTCCCACCCAAGTCTGATCAGCCTGATGGTTACAAAAAGGCTGAGGAGGACATGCGCTTTATGCGATTTGATTGGGATGCAGTCAAGGCGAGGATCGCCCTTGTGATGACATGTCACCATGTCATGTTTTTCTATGATTTTTCATACAAGAAATTGATGATTTGTGCTTAAATATTGAATGCTTTTGTGCCTAATTGGTATATTTCTTTGATCTTTTAATTTTATAAATCTTGTAGGAAATAAGAAGAAAAAGAAGCAAAGAAGCACAAAATAAGATAAAAAGGAGAAAAAAAGAGCTTTGGGGCACACTTTGAAGTTGGAGTACACTTTGGAGGCTTAGGCCACGCTTTTAAAAGCGTGGCCCATGACCAAATGAAAGGAAAAATTGCAATCAGCACACAAAGCTCCGCTCATGCCAAGAGCGGAGCATCATCCTGATGCAATTTCAACTTGGAAGCAAATTTTTCGCTTAGTTAAAATCTGGGCGCTCACAGCATGACCATGCCTCCTTCAAAGGACTATAACATGAGCTACAGATGTCCGATTGATGTGCTTCCAGTTGCGTTAGAAAGCTGACATTCAGAGCTTTCCAAAGATATATGGCAACCTATATTTGGCATGAAATTGAGGCACGAACGAAATGCATCTTTAAGGGCAAAAAAAAAAACAAGCAAAAAATCAGCCAATGCTTCAACCAATGTTCGAAGCTGGAGCCTCACTCCAAAGCAAAGTAGCGCTCACTTAGAGAGCGCTGTGCTCTCTTGGAGAGCATTGTCGTGCTTCTCTTCATGAAAAATCAAGGAAAATTGCTCCCCAAATGCTTTCACCAAGGCTTGAACTTGGGACCTCCCCTTGGAAGCCAATGCTCAGCTCACAAGGTGAGCAAAACGCTACTCATGAGTGCACACAAACATGCTTGACACGGTCCAGGGAAGGAAGGCGTGCATCATGACACGGACAAGGCGCACACAAGACATGCTCACAAGGCACCAATGCTCAGCTCCCCTTGTGAGCAGAGCATTCCCCTGGTGCTTCTCCCAGCCAAGGCACGCTACAAGGGATCTCCAACATAAGCTCCAATGCTCTGCTCCCCACTTGAGCTGAGCATCCTCCTGGGAGCAATTTTCACATGGGCCAAAAATTCAATAAAAATCCAATTTAATTCAATTCTTCTCCAAATTGAATCAAGGCCAACCAAACCCATTTCTCCTCAAATCCAAAGCAAGCAAAGCCCACATCATCACTCAAAGGCACAAGAACAAGCTAGAATTAGGATTTTCATTTAATTTGTTTTTCATTTCAATTTCATTTTCATTTTTTACTTTGTAAAGCCTATATAAAGGCATCAATTCCATCTCATTGAGGAGGCTAGCTCCACTAGGGAGTAGTAGGATTAGAAAACTCTCTCTTTAATTTTCATTTCTATTTTAAATCTTGGATTGAGAGTGGAAGGAATTCTGTTTTCATTCTCTATATGCAACTTCTCTTTACTTCTTCTGCAATCTTTATTTTAATTCTCTGCAACTTTTCTCTTGTTGGATCAAGGAAGGACTTGAGATCTAAACTTGTTTTCTAGTCTCTTCCACTCCTGAGATCTTCAACATTCTTTTAATTGCTGCAATTTAGCATCAGTCATTTTCTGTTTTTTAGTTCTTCAAGCATTTTTACTTTCTGTTTCATTGCTCTTCAATTCCTTCTCCTGCATTCTGCACTTTACATTTGATGCTTGCTGTGAGCTTGATTTATATTTCCTGCAATTTACAATTCTTGCAATTGCTCTAAGTTCTTATTCACTGAAATTTTGCTTCTCTGTTTACATTGCTCCCAGCACCCAGTTCCTTTTAAACTTTCCTGCAATTTAAACTTCCAGTTGCTTAATCTATTACTTTCTTTAATTTCCAGCACCCACTCCCCTTTACATTTAATGCAATTTACATTTCTTGCAATTTAAGTTTCAGCTATTTTACTTTCTTGTTCTTTAAGTTACTGTCCAATTTACTTTCTGCACTTTAATTTTTCTTGTCATTTACTTTCTGCTGCATCAATTATCGCTCAAATGTTAGCTTGACTAAACTAATCACCCACTAAAGTTGCTTGATCCATCAATCCCTGTGGGATCGACCTCACTCTAAGTGAGTTTTACTACTTGATGCGACCTGGTACACTTGCCGGTGAGTTTTGTGTGTTTGGAAATTCTTTTTCCACAAAAACACCATCAAGTTTTTGGCGCCGTTGCCAGGGATTGATTTAGATCAACAATGATTAAGTGGGTGAGAAGTCTAGATCAAGCATTTTCTTTATTTTTGTTTTCTGTTTTAAATTGAAACCAAGGTGTTTGAGTTATTGCCTCACTAAGAAATTCTTTCTCTATGACATGAATTTCAAATTTCATTGATGTTTACAAAATACAAATGGAGTTCAACTCATCTTATGGTCAAACAAAATTTTATGGGATATCACCTACCATCACCAATCTCTAATGGTGGTTGGGAATATCATCAAGAAACTTCAAATTCTGGGCACTCCAATTCATGGAGCTATGCTTCAGAACCACAAGATGAGAAAGAAAATCATATGGGATATTTCTCTCCACCACAAAATGATTCAAGTCATTATTCCAATGGTGGCTGGGAGTATTACCAAGAAACTGCAAATTCTGAGCAGTCAACTCACATGAGAGAGTGTCCAACCTCACCTCCCACTTCTACATTTGAAAATTCTTCATCACCTAAATATGCCTCAACACAAACTTCCACGAGCCAAAGACTCTCAAAGCTTGAATCCATGTTCAACAGAATTGTGGAGAAACAGCAACAATCCCGGAGAGAACTAGAAATCCTTTCTCAGGAGACGGATGAGCAATTGGAGGACACAGAGAAACGCTTAGAACTACTAAGCAAGGAAAATGAAGACCAATTGATGGATGCGAAGGATAAAGTGGAAGAGCAAGATGAGGAGGCTACTGCATCAAGTGAACTTTCAATGAAGAATGAGGTGGTTGAAAATGACACTGCACTTGAGGTGACAAAGGAACATGAACATTCACAACCCTCACAAACTTCCCTTGAATCTGTGATCGAAAAATATGAAGAGGAAATGAAGAAATATTGGGAAGAACAACAAACCTCCTCTATAAAAGAACTATTAAGCCAAATGTTGAGTGCAAAGAAAGGAGTGAAGGAACAAAAAAGTGAGGAAGTCATTCAAGAAAATTCACACTCAAGTGGGGCAGAGAAGTACATGAAGGAAGAGCTCATGGAACCACCAATTCAAGAGGCTCTTAATGAAGAAAACACTCCAAAAATCACACAGCAACCATGTCTTGAATTCAAGGAAGTGAAGGCAATTAACAAAAGCATCGAGAAGAGGATTGTGACCAAAATACCAAGGACAACATTCAAGAGGAGGTCAACCACATGCAATCCAACCCCTGGACCACTAGCAAGCAAGCTCAATCAAGCCATGTACAAAAGAAAGCTTGCTGAGAGGAAACCAAGACAGGGGGCAATAGCTGAATCTTCTCCTCCCTTGAGGTCATTCCTCTTAACAAATTGGAAGAAGAGGAAGAAAGTGAAGAACAACATGCCAACAGTAGGTAATGTTTCTCTTCCTTGTTTTGTTTTCTTTCTTTGCTTTGTTTAAATTCAATAAATTGGCGTATAGTTACATTCTAAGTTTGTGTTGCCTTGCAACAAATTGTTTTCAATCTTTTTGGATGATTGCATCAAATCAAAAAATGAAAGTGACACACCAAGATTCTAAGTTTGGTGTGCCACTTATTTTCTATGCAAATCATTCAGCAACACCACTTGTTTGCATAATCATAATGTTCTTTGCACTGTTATCTTTCTTTTAGTTAGACAATTTTAGTTTTCTCTTTGTTTTTAGTCATTTCCTTGTTTTAAATGCTTTCTTTTATTTACTGTGTTTGTTAATACACTACCAAGAGAGCTTTATTCATGACAGATTCTTAGCTTGGTGATTGTATTTAACATATAACAGTTTCTTTGGTTTAGCTTTATTTCAAATAAATTGACATGTGTTTGCATTCTAAGTTTGGTGTTGCTATGCAACAAAATTTGGTTCTAATCCTTACAAGATACTTGCATCAATTCCAAGTGAAAGTGTCACACTAAGTTTGGTGTGCCACTTATCTTTTATGCAATGTATTGTGCACACCTTCTTATCTATGCAATCAAAATTTCTCTGTCTCTTGTGCCTTGATTGTTATCTTTAATTTTGCTTGCTTAAAACACATGTGCTACTAATATTTCATTATGTAAGACATTCATGATCCATCTTAGCCCCATAGCCATTATTCTAATTGTTGCTTAAGGATGAGCAAGCTTTCTGAGTTTGGCAAGGGAAAGGGAAGAATAAGAGGAAAATGACAACAATAGAGAAGATGGATTGCAAGGTTGTAAAGTTTTTTTCCTCTCCTTTGTTTCCAGCACTTTATTTTGCATGATTATCTTTATATTTTCTGTATGCATGTGTGGTATGAATAAGCATAGCTTGAATGATGATTTGTAACATGTTGCCATGCCATTATGACTACCAACTTGAGTTTTGTAAAGCTTAAAGTAGTAAAGTATCATGATCATAAACAAACAAGGAATTAAAGAAGAATTTAGCATGTGCGTACAAGTATTGGATAGCTAGTATGATTAATTGTTGCTCAATTGCATTGGATTTTATTTAATTGAAGTTTTCATCTAGGACATTTTGTGAAATCTTTTGAAAATCATAAAAACCTTGAAAAAGCAAATACAATTAAGGCAAGAAAAGAAAAAGGGAAAGAATGAGAAAGCTGAAGGCTCTGAGTACCAATGGCAATTTATTTGTTAAGTACTTGTGGTGTTTATGTATCAAGTAAAATGCTTGAAAACAAAACACTTAGAAGTCAAGGCTAGGCTCAAGTACAAAAGTACTCCCTCAAAGCTCAAGGCTCCGAGTATCAATGATTAGAGAGTCAAGAAAAGAAAAGAAAAATGAGTTTAATGAAGTCCTCTAATTAAATGCTTGTGGTGCTTATGTATCAAGTGGTAATACTTGAAAACAAAGCATTTAGAAGTCGTAGCTTTGTCATCAACTCATGGGGCAAAGCACCCAAAAGGAGAAGCTAATAAGAAAATCAAAAGCTTGTTTCAACGAAGAAATATAAGAAAGATTTCATAAATTGAGCTAGATAGAAGCATCAATCATTTACATCTCTTTTGTGATTGTAGCATGCTTAGAAAACTAGCTAACCATGAACATTGAGTTGCTATTCTTCTTACCTTGGATTGTCAATCTTTATTGCATGATTCTTTTCTTCCTTGAGGACAAGCAAGGTTTAAGTTTGGTGTTGTGATGACATGTCACCATGTCAAGTTTTTCTATACTTTTTCATACAAGAAATTGATGATTTGTGCTTAAATATTGAATGCTTTTGTGCTTAATTGGTATATTTCTTTGATCTTTTAATTTTCTAAATCTTGTAGGAAATAAGAAGAAAAAGAAGCAAAGAAGCACAAAATAAGCTAAAAAGGAGAAAAAAAGAGCTTTGGGGAACACTTTGAAGTTGGAGCACACTTTGGAAGCTTAGGCCACGCTTTTAAAAGCGTGGCCCATGACCAAATTAAAGGAAAAATTGCAATCAAAACACAAAGCTCCGCTCATTCCAAGAGCGGAGCATCATCCTGATGCAATTTCAACTTGGAAGAAAATTTTTCGCTAAGTTAAAATTTGGGCGCTCACAGCATGACCATGCCTCCTTCAAAGGGCTATAACATGAGCTACAGATGTCCGATTGATATGCTTTCAGTTGCGTTGGAAAGCTGACATTTAGAGCTTTCCAAAGATGTATGGCAACCTATATTTGGCATGAAATTGAGGCACGAACAAAATGTATCTTTAAGGACCAAAAAAAACAAGCAAAAAATCAGCCAATGCTTCCACCAAGGTTTGAAGCTGGAGCATCACTCCAAAGCAAAGTAGCGCTCACTTAGAGAGCGTTGTGCTCTCTTTGAGAGCATTGTCGTGCTTCTCTTCATGAAAAATCAAGGAAAATTGCTCCCCAAATGCTTTCACCAAGGCTTGAACTTGGGACCTCCCCTTAGAAGCCAATGCTCAGCTCACAAGGTGAGCAGAGCGCTACTCATGAGTGCACACAAGCATGCTTGACACGATCCAGGGAAGGAAGGCGCGCATCATGACACGGACAAGGCGCGCACAAGACATGCTCACAAGGCACCAATGCTCAGCTCCCCTTCTGAGCAGAGCATTCCCCTGGTGCTTCTCCCAGCCAAGGCACGCTACAAGGGATCTCCAACATAAGCTCCAATTCTCTGCTCCCCACTTGAGCTGAGCATCCTCCTGGGAGCAATTTTCACATAGGCCAAAAATTCAATAAAAATCCAATTTAATTCAATTCTTCTCCAAATTGAATCAAGGCCAACCAAACCCATTTCTCCTCAAATTCAATGCAAGCAAAGCCCACATCATCACTCAAAGGCACAAGAACAAGCTAGAATTAGGATTTTCATTTAATTTGTTTTTCATTTCAATTTCAATTTCATTTTTTACTTTGTAAAGCCTATATAAAGGCATCAATTTCATCTCGTTGAGGAGGCTAGCTCCACTAGGGAGTAGTAGGATTAGAAAACTCTCTCTTTAATTTTCATTTCTGTTTTAAATCCTGGAATAAGAGTGGAAGGAATTCTGTTTTCATTCTCTATATGCAACTTCTCTTTACTTCTTCTGCAATCTTTATTTTAATTCTCTGCAACTTTTCTCTTGTTGGATCAAGGAAGGACTTGAGATCTAGACTTGTTTTCTAGTCTCTTCCACTCCTGAGATCTTCAACATTCTTTTAATTGCTGCAATTTAGCATCAGTCATTTTCTATTTTTTAGTTCTTCAAGCATTTTCAGTTTCTGTTTCATTCCTCTTCAATTCCTTCTCCTGCATTCTGCACTTTACATTTGATGCTTGCTGTGAGCTTGATTTATATTTCCTAGAATTTACAATTCTTGCAATTGCTCTAAGTTCTTATTCACCGAAATTTTACTTCTCTGTTTACATTGCTCCCAGCACCCAGTTCCTTTTACACTTTCCTGCAATTTAAACTTCCAGTTGCTTGATCTATTGCTTTCTTTAATTTCCAACACCCACTTCCCTTTACATTTAATGCAATTTACATTTCTTGCAATTTAAGTTTCAGCTATTTTACTTTCTTGTTCTTTAAGTTACTGTCCAATTTACTTTCTGCACTTTAATTTTTCTTGTCATTTACTTTCTGCTGCATCAATTATCGCTCAAATGTTAGCTTGACTAAACTAATCACCCACTAAAGTTGCTTGATTCATCAATCCCTGTGGGATCGACCTCACTCTAAGTGAGTTTTACTACTTGATGCGACCTGGTACACTTGCCGGTGAGTTTTGTGTGTTTGGAAATTCTTTTTCCACAAAAACACCATCAAGTTTTTGGCACCGTTGCCGGGGATTGATTTAGATCAACAATGATTAAGTGGGTGAGAAGTCTAGATTAAGCATTTTCTTTATTTTTGTTTTCTGTTTTAAATTGAAACCAAGGTGTTTGAGTTATTGCCTCACTAAGAAATTCTTTCTCTATGACATGAATTTCAAATTTCATTGATATTTACAAAATACAAATGGAGTTCAACTCATCTTATGGTCAAACAAAATTTTATGGGATATCACCCACCATCACCAATCTCTAATGGTGGTTGGAAATATCATCAAGAAACTTCAAATTCTGGGCACTCCAATTCCAGGGTTCTTAAGCACACTCTGTTTTTGCTTTAGACCTTGACTTTAACCGCTCAGTCTCAAGTTTTCACTTGACACCTTCACGCCACAAGCACATGGTTAGGGACAGCTTGGTTTAGCCGCTTAGGCCAGGATTTTATTCCTTTAGGCCCTCCTATCCACTGATGCTCAAAGCCTTGGGATCCTTTTTATTACCCTTGCCTTTTGGTTTTAAGGGTTACTGGCTTTTTGCTTTTGCCTCTTGGTTTTAAGAGCTTTTGGCTTTTTCTGCTTGCTTTTTCTTTTTCTTTCTATTTTTTTTTTCGCTATTTTTTTCTCTTTTTTTTCTGCAAGCTTTGTTCTTTGCTGCTTTTTTTTGCTTCAAGAATCATTTTTATGATTTTTCAGATTATCAAATAACATGTCTCCTTGTCATCATTCTTTCAAGAGCCAACATATTTAACATTCTTAAACAACAACTTCAAAAGACATATGCACTGTTCAAGCATTCATTTAGAAAACAAGAAGCATTGTCACCACATCAATATAATTAAACTAAGTTCAAGGATAAATTTGAAACTCATGTACTTCTTGTTCTTTTGAATTAAAACATTTTTCATTTAAGAGAGGTGATGGATTCATAGGACATTCATAACTTTAAGACATAGTTACTAACTACTAATGATCATGTAATAAGACACAAACATGGATAAGAATTTAACATAGAGAAAACGAAAAACAGAGAATGTAAGAACAAGGAATGAGTCCACCTTAGTGATGGTGGCGTTTCCTTCTTGAGGAACCAATGATGTCCTTGAGCTCTTCTATGTCTCTTCCTTGTCTTTGTTGCTCCTCCCTCATTGCTTTTTGATCTTCTCTAATTTCATGAAGGATGATGGAGTGCTCTTGATTTTCTACCCTTAGTTGTCCCATGTTGGAACTTAATTCTCCTAGGGAGGTGTTGATTTGCTCCCAATAGTTTTGTGGAGGGAAATGCATTTGAGGCATCTCCGGGATCTCATGGTGATGAGCTTCCTGCGCCTCTTGAGCTCTATGAATGGGCTCTCTTGCTTGCTCCATCTTTTTCTTAGTGATGGGCTTCTCTTCCTCAATGTGAATGTCTCCTTCTATGAAAGCTCCAGCTGAGTAACATAGATGGCAAATAAGATGGGGAAAAGCTAGCCTTGCCCCAGGGGAGGGCTTTTTGGCTATTTTGTAGAGTTCAAGGGAGATGACTTCATGAACTTCTACTTCCTCTCCAATCATGATGCTATGGATCATGATGGCCTGATCCACAGTAACTTCAGATCGGTTGCTAGTGGGATGATGGAGTGTTGGATGAACTCCAACCATCCTCTAGCCACAGGCTTGAGGTCCAGTCTTCTTAGTTGAACCGGCTTGCCTTTGGAGTCAATCTTCCATTGAGCTCCTTCCACACATATGTCCATGAGGACTTGGTCCAACCTTTGATTAAAGTTGACCCTTCTAGTGTAGGGGCGCTCATCTCCTTGCATCATAGGCAAGTTAAACGCCAGCCTCACGTTCTCCGGACTAAAATCTAAGTATTTCCCCCAAACCATTGTAATATAATTCTTTGGATTCGGGTTCTTACTTTGATCATGGTTCTTTGTGATCCATGCATTGGCATAGAAATCTTGAACCATTAGGATGTCGACTTGTTGGATGGGGTTTGTTAGAACTTCCCAACCTCTTCTTTGGATTTCATGTCGGATCTCTGGATACTCATTTCTCTTGAGTTTGAAAGGGACCTCGGGGATCACCTTCTTCTTGGCCACAACATCATAGAAGTGGTCTTGATGAGCTTTGGAGATGAATCTTTCCATCTCCCATGACTCGGAGGTGGAAGCTTTTGTCTTCCCTTTCCCTTTTCTAGAGGATTCTCCGGTCTTAGGTGCCATCAATGGTAATGGAAAAACAAAAAGTTTATGCTTTTACCATACCAAACTTAGAATTTTGCTCGCCCTCGAGCAAGAGAAGAAAGAATAGAAGAAGAAGAAGAAGTGGAGGAGAGGGAGAGAGAGATTTGTTTCGGCCAAGAAGGGGAAGAGAGGGTTGTGTTGTGTGACAATGAGGAAGAATGGAGGGCTATATATAGGGAAGGGAGGGGGGTAAGGTTCGGCCATAAGGGTGGGTTTTGGGTAGGAAATTGATTTTGAATTTTGAAGGTAGGTGGAGTTTATGAAGTAGGTTTATAGGGAAGAGTGGATGGATGTGAGTGGTGAAGTGGTGATGGGGAAGAGAGTTTATGGGATTGTGTGAAAGAGGGGTGAGAAGAAGTGAGTGGAGGTAGGTGGGGATCCTGTGGGGTCCACAGATCCTGAGGTGTTCAAGGATTTACAACCTTGCACCAAATTAGACATGCAAAATGCCCTTGCACACAACTCTGGGTGTTCAGCGCTAGATTGGTGCTTGTTCTGGGCGTTGAACGCCAATTTGTGGCCCATTTCTGGCGTTGAACGCCAGAACCATGCTTATTCTGGGCGTTCAGCGCCAGCTCTTCTCCAGGGTGCATTTCTGGCGTTCAAACGCCCAGATGCTGCCCATTTCTGGCGTTCAGCGCCAGAACCATGCTCTGTTCTGGTGTTGAACGCCCAAAACATGATTCTTACTGGCGTTTAAACGCCAGTAAGGTCTTCCTCCAGGGTGTGTTTTTTCTTCTGCTGTTTTTTTTATTCCATTTTCAATTTTTTTATATTTATTTTGTGACTCCACATGATCATGAACCTGATAAAACATGAAAAACAATGAAAATTAGATAAATAAACATTGGGTTGCCTCCCAACAAGCGCTTCTTTAATGTCAATAGCTTGACAGTGGGCTCTCATGGAGCCTCACAGATGTGCAGAGCTTTGTTGAGACCTCCCAACACCAAACTTAGAGTTTGGATATGGGGGTTTGACACCAAACTTAGAGTTTGGTTGTGGCCTCCCAACACGAAACTTAGAGTTTGACTGTGGGGGCTTTGTTTGACTCTGCTTTGAGAGAAGCTCTTTATGCTTCCTCTCCATGGATGCAAAGAGAGATCCTTGAGTTGTAAACACAAGGTTGTCCTCATTTATTTGAAGGATCAATTCTCCTCTGTCCACATCAATCACAGCTCTTGCTGTGGCTAGGAAGGGTCTTCCAAGGATGATGAATTCATCCTCATCCTTCCCAGTATCTAGGACTATGAAATCAGCAGGGATGTAAAGGCCTTCAACCTTTACTAACACGTCCTCTACTTGTCCATAAGCCTGTTTTCTTGAATTGTCTGCCATCTCTAATGAGATTTTAGTGGCTTGCACCCCAAAGATTCCCAGTTTCTCTATTACAGAGAGGGACATGAGGTTTATTCCTGAACCAAGGTCACACAGAGCCTTAAAGATCATGGTGCCTATGGTACAAGGTATTAAGAACTTTCCAGGATCCTGTTTCTTCTGAGGCAATGTCAGTTGATCCAGATCATTTAGTTCATTGGTGAACAAGGGAGGTTCATCCTCCCAAGTTTCAATGCCAAATAATTTGGCATTCAGCTTCATGATTGCACCAAGGTACTTGGTGACTTGCTCCTCAGTGACATCTTCATTCTCTTCAGAAGAGGAATACTCATCAGAGCTCATGAATGGCATAAGGAGGTTTAATGGAATCTCTATGGTCTCTAGTTGAGCCTCAGATTCTTTTGGTTCCTCAGAGGGAAACTCCTTATTGATCACTGGACGTCCCAGGAGGTCTTCCTCCTTGGGATACACATCCTCTCCTTCCTTCACAGGTTCGGCCATGGTGATTAATTCAATGGCCTTGCACTCTCCTTTTGGATTTTCTTCTGTATTGCTTGGGAGAGTACTAGGAGGAATTTCAGTGATCCTTTTACTCAGCTGGCCCACTTGTGCTTCCAAATTTCTAATGGAGGATCTTGTTTCATTCATGAAACTCACAGTGGCCTTAGATAGATCAGAGACTAAGTTTGCTAGATTAGAAGTATTTTGTTCAGAGTTCTCTGTCAGTTGCTGAGTGGATGATGGAAAAGGTTTACTATTGTTAAACCTGTATCTTCCACCATTATTAAAGCCTTGTTGAGGCTTTTGTTGATCCTTCCATGAGAGATTTGGATGATTTCTCCATGATGGATTATAGGAGTTTCCATAAGGTTCACCTAAGTAATTCACCTCTGCTATTGCAGGGTTCTTAGGATCATAAGCTTCTTCTTCAGAAGATGCCTCTTGAATACTATTGGATGCAGCTTGCATTCCATTCAGACTCTGAGAAATCATATTGACTTGCTGAGTCAATATTTTGTTCTGAGCCAATATGGCATTCAGAGTATCAATTTCAAGAACTCCCTTCTTCATAGGCGTCCCATTATTCACAGGATTCCTCTCAGAAGTGTACATGAACTAGTTATTAGCAACCATGTCAATGAGTTCTTGAACTTCTACAAGCATTTTCTTTAGGTGAATGGATCCACCTGCAGAAGTATCCAATGACATCTTTGATAGCTCAGATAAACCATCATAGAATATATCCAGGATGGTCCATTCTGAAAGCATGTCAGAAGGACACTTTTTGGTCAGCTGCTTGTATCTTTCCCAAGCTTCATAGAGGGATTCACCTTCTTTCTATCTGAAGGTTTGAACATCCACTCTAAGCTTGCTCAGCTTTTGAGGGGGAAAGAACTTGGCTAAGAAAGCCGTGACCAGCTTGTCCCAAGAGTTCAGTTAAGAACTGGAAAGGATCTTCAGATGGAAGTCCATGAAACTTGCAGTTCTGCTGCATCAGAGAAACTAGCTGAGGTTTCAGCTCAAAGTTGTTTGCTCCAATGGCAGGAATGGAGATGCTTCTTCCATGTAAATTGGAATTAGGTGCAGTAAAGTCACCAAGCATTCTCCTTGCATTATTATTATTTTCGGCTGCCATCTCCTCTTCCTGTTCGAAAATTTCTGAAAGGTTCTCTCTGGATTGTTGTAATTTAGCTTCTCTTAGTTTCCTCTTCAGAGTCCTTTCAGGTTTTGGATCTGCTTCAACAAGAATATTCTTGTCCTTGCTCCTGCTCATATGACAAAGAAGAGGGCACAGAAAAAATAATAATAGGGATCCTTTATACCATAGTATAGAAGTCCCTGTGTGAGTGGAAGAAAGGAAGGGGACAAAGAATGTAATGTAAGGAAAGAAACACAAGGGGGAGGAGAGCAGAGATGTAAGGTGAGGAGATGTTAGTAGATGAATAAATAAATAGAATAAGATGAGAGAGGGAAAATTTCGAAAATAATTTTTGAAAAAGAGTTAGTGATTTTCGAAAATAGTTTTTTTGAAAAAGGTTAGTAATTTTCGAAAATAAAAAATCAAAAATTAAAATAATTAGTTAATTAAAAAGAATTTTTAAAAAAGAGGGAAGATATTTTCGAAAATTAGAGAGAGAGAGAGTTAGTTAGGTAGTTTTGAAAAAGATAAGAAACAAACAAAAAGTTAGTTAGTTAGTTGAAACAAATTTGAAAATCAATTTTGAAAAAATAAGAAGATAAGAAGTTAGAAAAGATATTTTAAAATCAAATTTTGAAAAAGATAAGATAAGAGGATATTTTTGAAAAGATATGATTGAAATTAGTTTTGAAAAAGATTTGATTTTAAAAATCACAATTAATGGCTTGATTCACAAGAAATCACAAGATATGATTCTAGAACTCAAAGTTTGAATCTTTCTTAACAAGTAAGTAACAAACTTGAAATTTTTGAATCAAAACATTAATTGATGATGTTATTTTCGAAAATTATGATATAAAATTAAGAAAAAGATTTTTGAAAAATATTTTTATAATTTTTGAAAATAACTAAGAAGAATGAAAAAGATTTGATTTTTGAAAAAGATTTTGAAAAAGATAAGATTTTTAAATTGAAAATTTGATTTGACTCATAAAAATAACTAGATTTTAAAAATTTTTGAAAAAGTCAAATCTAATTTTCGAAATTTTAAGAGAGAAAAAGGGAAAGATATTTTTTTGATTTTTTGAATTTTTTATGATGAGAGAGAAAAATACTAAAAATGCTCAATGCATGGAAATTTTAGATCAAAACAATGAATGCATGCAAGAATGCTATGAATGTCAAGATGAACACCAAGAACACTTTGAAGATCAAGATGAATATCAAGAACTTATTTTTGAAAAATTTTTAATGCAAATAAAACATGCAAGACACCAAACTTAGAAATCTTTAATGCTTAGGCACTAAGAATTCAAGAATGCATATGAAAAATATCATATAACACAAAACAATATAATATGAAGATCAATCAAGAAGGTTTTATCAAGAACAACTTGAAGATCATGATGAATGCAATGCATGAATGCAATTTTCGAAAAATGCAAGATGAGCATGCAATTGACACCAAACTTATAACATGACACATGACTCAAACAAGAAACATGAAATATTTTTGATTTTTTTTATTTTATGATTTTTTTGTATTTTCTTTTAATTTTTTTTTCGAAAATCATTTTGAAAAAGAAAAATAAGGATTCCAAAATTTTTAATATGAATTCCAGGAATCTTATGCTCTTTAGTCTAAAGCTCCAATCAAAGGGTCAGGCATGGCTTAATAGCCAGTCAAGCTTTAGCATGAATATGGGAGTAATTCATTCAATTTTAATCCAAAACCTCTGTCCAAAAGAATTTAGACATGGTTTTATAGCCAGCCAGGCTTCAACATGCTTCATGAAACTCTAGAATTCATTCTTAAAAATTCTGAAGAAAAATATATTTTTGAAAACATTTTTATTTTAAAATTTTTTTTCGAAAACAAAGGAGAAATTTTTGAAAGATTTTTGAAAAATTTCTTTGAAAACAAAACAAAAAGAAAATTACCTAATCTGAGCAACAAGATGAACCGTCAGTTGTCCAAACTCGAACAATCCCCAGCAACGGCGCCAAAAACTTGGTGCACGAAATTGTGATCTCTGGTAATGGATCCAAAAACTTGGTGCTATAATCTCAATTCATAATTTGTCACAACTTCGATACAACTAACCAGCAAGTGCACTAGGTCGTCCAAGTAATAAACCTTACGTGAGTAAGGGTCGATCCCACGGAGATTGTTGGTATGAAGCAAGCTATGGTCACCTTGTAAATCTCAGTCAGGCGGATGATAATTGATTATGGAGTTTTCGAAAATAATACTAATTAAACAGAAAATAGGGATAGAAACACTTATGTAATTCATTGGTGAGAATTTCAGATAAGCGTGTAGAGATGCTTTCGTTCCTCTGAATCTCTGCTTTCCCGCTGTCTTCATCCAATCAGTCTTACTCCTTTCCATGGCTAGCTTTATGCAAGGGCATCACCGTTGTCAATGGTTACATCCCCTCCTCTTGTGAAAATGGTCCAAATACTCTGTCACAGCATGACTAATCATCTGAGGTTCCCGATCATGCTGGAATAGGATTCACCCTCCTTTTGCGTCTGTCACTACGCCTAGCAATCGCGAGTTTGAAGCTCGTCACAGTCATTCAATCCCAGAATCCTACTCGGAATACCACAGACAAGGTTTAGACTTTCCGGATTCTCATGAATGCCGCCATCAATCTAGCTTACACCACGAAGATTATGTTTAAGGGATCTAAGAGATACTCATTCAATCTAAGGTAGAACGGAAGTGGTTGTCAGGCACGCGTTCATAGGGAATGATGATGATTGTCACGTTCATCACATTCAGGTTAAAGTGCGAATGATTATCTTAGAAGCGGAATAAGTTAAATTGAATAGAAAAACAGTAGTACTTTGCATTAATCTTTGAGGAACAGCAGAGCTCCACACCTTAATCTATGGAGTGCAGAAACTCTACCGTATGAAAATACATAAGTGAATAGAGGGTAGGCATGGCCGAGTGGCCAGCCTCCCATGGAGGTCTAGAGATCTAAAAATGATCAAAAGATAATCCAAAGATGATCAAAAGATATCTAATACAATAGTAAAAAGTCCTATTTATAATAAACTAGCTGCTAGGGTTTACAGAAGTAAGTAATTGATGCATAAATCCACTTCCGGGACCCACTTGGTGTGTGCTTGGGCTGAGCTTGAAGTCTACACGTGGAGAGGTCATTCTTGGTGTTGAACGCCAGCTTTTGTGTTTGGGCGTTGAACTCCACTTTGCAACTTGTTTCTAGCGCTGGACGCTAGAATTGGGCAGAGAACTGGCTTTAAACGCCAGTTTGTGTCATCTAAACTTGGGCAAAGTATGGACTATTATATATTGCTGGAAAGCCCTGGATGTCTACTTTCTAACGCAATTGGAAGCGTGGCATTTAGAGTTCTGTAGCTCCAGAAAATCCATTTTGAGTGCAGGGAGGTCAGAATCCAACAGCATCAGCAGTCCTTCTTCAACCTCTGGATCTGATTTTTGCTCAAGTCCCTCAATTTCAGCCAGAAAATACCTGAAATCACAGAAAAACGCACAAACTCATAGTAAAGTCCAGAAATGTGAATTTAACATAAAAACTAATGAAAACATCCCTAAAAGTAACTAGATTATACTAAAAACATACTAAAAACAATGCCAAAAAGCGTATAAATTATCCGCTCATCAGCATGCAAAGAAGAGCAAGGTGGACGGGTTGCTATAATTGATGAGCTCCTTCAAAAGATTGTGTGAATGAACTTGTTTGTTGCCCCCATTTAGAAGCTTTTCCTTTCCCCCTTGGTGGCCAACCTAAAAGGGAAAGAAAAAGAAAGAGAATTAAGCCTATAACAAAGATATGAAAGCAATTAGAACATAGGCGGGGGCTAATACCAAATAAGAGTAAGGTTCTCACTACATGTTAGCTACGCATGTAAGTGAGAGAGCAATGTAGGCAAGAGGCATATCAACTAATACTTGATGCAAGAGTAAAGTCAAAGCATGAAGAGCACTCAAAAGCATCAAGTTCAACTAGAAAGAGTGGGTCATGAAAGACATGTAAGTTCATATCAATGTACAAAGGATACAAGAATTATCAAGGGTTAAGCATTGAATTAGAAATTTCATTACCCATCAACAACAAACAAGTTAAGAAGCACCAAGATTAACTAAGAAATTCTCAACAATTGAGTAGGAAAATTCAACACCATTATTGAAAGAAGAGACTTAGAAAAAAAATTGAAAACAGGCTATAGAAACAAAATTGAAATGCAAAGAATAGAAGTATACGAATGCGATAAACAAAAGAAAATGGAAGAGGGAAAAAAAACTCTTTTTTTTTTTACCGGCGCGGACGCGCACAGTACGCGGACGCGTGCCTGGTCAAGGTGGCGACTGGCACGGACGCGGCAAGTACGCCTGCGCGTCAGTGCGGGCACAGGGTAGGCACCAGTTTGGCACAACTCTCTGGTTTTTATACCAGGAGTGCAAAATGCACCACTGGCGCGGACGCGCGCAGTGTGCTCGCGCGAGGATGCCCATTTTTTTTTTTCAAAAACAGGACACTCTCCTAATCTATAAGCATTCTAAAACAATCACAATTCAAATTTTAACAACAAATCTTTTTAGTTTTGAAAATTTTTCAAACATACGAAAAACAAAACTTATACTACAAGTAAAATGCAATTCAACAATAACTAGACTAATCAAAGCATGAATGCAACAAACAACCTATCAATAAAAGCAAAATGCATAAGAGTATAGAAAATAAGAAAAACTACCTACAATTGGCAACTCCAATCACTTATTAACCAAATCTAAAAGAGAGTGGAAAGAGTTTACCATGGTGGAGTGTCTCCCGCCTAGCACTTTTAGTTTAAGTCCTTAAGTTGGACATTTGGGAGGCTCCTTGTCATGGTGGCTTATGCTTGTATTCATCCTTGATCCTCCAAGAATGCTTGCTCCTCAATTGGTTGTCAGAATTTCTAACCATTTCCACTAAGCTTGGGTGAGATTCTTCCCAAGATATGAGCTCCCAAAATTGATCCTCACATATTCCCGGATCCCAAATCTTGTTTTTGCACCCATCTTCAAGTTGATCATCATAGCTCCAATTGGGTGGTTTAGCCTTGGAATTCTCAAAGAAGCCTCCAAACAACTTCCTAGACCCATACAATTTAGTTCCACACCAAACCTTGCAATCAAACTTTGAACATGCAACCATGAAGAACCTAGAATGATGTTTCCAACCACTACACAACTCTCTCCTACTCATAATTCCACAAAGAGCTCTAAGTTGACCATCATTTTCAATCAAACCATATTCAAGTGAGAAAGTGAAGCTTAGGGATAGAAATTTTACCCACTTTAATGTTGTGTTGGATGATGGTGACTTAGGAAGGGGGACCTCCCCACACTTAGCCAATGTGAGATCCATTCCTTTGTGCTCTTTCTTTGCATCTTCCACCTCTTTGCAAGCCTTTTCAATTTCAATTCCTTGCTCACCAACTTCTTCTATGCACCCTTCATTGCTCAAACCATGTGTTAGAGGTTGTGCACGGTCCTCCTTGTCATTAATTTCATAACACAATGAGGGAGATTCATCAATTCCAAAAGACTCATTAGTTGGTGTGGAATCATCTTCAATGGTGGAGCTTGCTTCTTGCTCAACCTCCTCCTCTTGGTGGCTTCCTTCCAATTCAATCTCTTCTTCATTGCTTACCAAGGATATGTGAGGTGAGGTATCTTCTTCCTTACCCTCTATGTCAAACCCAATTGGAGAGGATTCAATTGTACATAAGAATTCTTCAATGATCGAATCCATCTCTTGGTCAACCTCTTCAAAGGCTTCAACCACTTCTTCCGGCTCAATTATCTCGACTTCCTCCCCTTGTGGCAATCCTTGTTTCACCCCTTCTTCTACACCTTGAAGCTCTAAACTCACTCCCTCACTATGCTCCTTGATTACTACTCCACATTCGTCAATGGGAGTGCCTTGATTGCTTAGGCTTAGTTGGGAGGAGATCATATTGCTAACGGCTTCTGCTATGGTAGCTATCTTGGCTTCTAACTCCTTGAACTCCTTTTGGTTCTCTTCTTGCCTTCGAATGTAAGAACTAACACATTCTTGGAGAGAATCATCCATTGGAGGTGGTGTGGAAAAAGAAGGTTCATTGTTTGGAAGGAAAGTTTCATAATTGGAAGTTGGTTCATCTTGGTAAGGGCATGGAGTTGGTGTATATTGAGGTGGTTCTTGAGAGTAATTGTGTTAGAATGGTGATGGTTCCATGTGTGGTTCATATGATTCATAAGGTGGTTGGTATGGTGGATAAGAATTAAGGTCATAATGAGGTGTTTGGTAGTAGGAGGCTTGTGAGTAAGGTGGTTCAAAGTCATGTTGAGGGGGTGGTTCATAGGCATGTGGTGGTGGTTGTTGACAATTACAATAAGGGTCACCACATCCATTAGATTGATATGCATTAGGATTAAGGTTATACCCATAAGAATCCAGAGGTTGTTGTTGCCAAGAAGGTTGATCAATCCCTTGAGGCTCCTCCCATATTTGATTGTTCCATCCTTGATGCATCTTGTCATTATAGTTCCCATTCCCTACAACATAATTTGAGCCAAACTCAAAGCCAAAGTGAGGATAAGAATTCATAATAGCAAATAAAAACAAAAGCTAAACAAAATAAGCAAAAAAGTCCTAAAGCTAACAAAACTAACAAATAAGCAAAAAGGCAAACATATTCACACTATTCACAATAGCCAATAATATAACACCATTGCAACTCCCCGGCAACGGCACCATTAATTTGACACAAAAATTATTGTCGGTCTAGAATTTCTCTTATAGAAATTAGAACTTCGTTGTAAGCATAGCTCCAAACCAACAAACAACTCTCACATCAAATTAAAATATGGTTTTGTCACAAGTACAAACCCCAATGAAAATTAACCAAAGTATTTAAACTCCGGGTCATCTCACAAGGAATTGCAATGAAATGCTCAATTATTGGCTATGAAGTATATTTTGGGGTTTTTGGAATAAGAGACATGAAAAGTAAATGGCAATGAAAATAAACTAACAATTAAAAAGGTCTTGGTAAAGGTTGGTGGTCAAGGATCTTTATCCTTATCACTAACCACAACATGAAAATTGGCAAGGACCAACCCCACTAAGTTAACCCCTAACTAATAGTAGAGAAAAGTCAAGTGAGCTATGTCAATCCAAGTCCATAAGTCCTAGTTCTCCACCAAATCAATTAGTGAGATCTAGCGTTAATGGCTTCCAATCATCAATCACTCGGACATTAGCAACTCAAGAGTTCCTAAGTTACCTTCCCAAGCCAAGAGCATAAAAGGAAAGCATAATAAATGACAAGAAAGTAAAAAGACAAGAACTAATAAAATAAGGGAAAAGTACTCTTGACTAGACATAGGTAATTGAGATCACCATCCTTGTCAACAAACCATACATTGATAATTATGAGAGGCCAACCTATTAAGTCTACTTCCAAAGCCTTAAGTACATAATATTTACTCCTAGGCTTGAAGTACGTCAAATAGGCTTGATCACATCAACCCATAAGTCCCAACCTACCTACTAATTAGATTAGTAGTGGGTTGGCGTCAATGAGTATCAAATTGATCACCAAGGGTTCTCAAATCACCAATTCAATGAGATCCAATGACTCAAGGTCACTCAATCACCTTAGCCTAGGCCAAGAGTCAAGAAAACTACTCAAAATTTAGAGAAAACATTTTAACAAACACCTAGTGTGCAAGAAAAGTAAACATCATAAAATGCAAGAATTAAAAGAACACATCACCAACAATAGTAAGAAATCAATAATAGCAACTAAGATCAACATAAAGGAACATGGAAACATAAATTTGTACTGAAAGAAATTAAGATCCAACAAAGGTTCATCAACACAAAAGAGAGCAAAAATAGAAATCAACAAGAGAAACTAAGATGATTAAGACAATAGAACAATAAAATGTAAAGAGAATTGAAATCAAAACAAGAATTGAAAGATGAATTTGAGAGAGATTAACCTAACTCTACCCTAATTTCTATCCTAAATCTAGAGAGAGGAGAGAGCCTCTCTTTCTAGAATTCTATCCTAAACCATGATGAAAAACTAAACTATGACTACTTGGTTCATTCCCCCTTCAATCTTTGGGTTCAATAGAATCAGAAATGAGTTGGATTGGGCCCAAAATGAGCTTCAAATTCGCTGGCCACGATTTAACTAAAGTGATCCACGTGCTCCATCGGCGCGCACGCGTACATGGCGCGTGTGCGCCCCTATGAGCAATGCAACATATGGCAAATTTTATATCATTTTGAAGCCCCAGATGTTAGCTTTTCAACGCAACTGAAACCGCCTCATTTGGACCTCTGTAGCTCAATTTATGGTTGTTTGAGTGCGAAGAAGTCAGGCTTGACAGCTTTACGGTTCCTTCATTTCTTCATGAATTCTCCCACTTTACATGCTTTTCTCCTCACTTCTTCCATCCAATACTTGCCTTATGAACCTGAAATCACTCAACAAACATATCAAGGCATCGAATGGAATTAAAGTGAATTAAAATCACTAATTTTAGGACCTAAAAAGCATGTTTTCACATTTAAGCACAAATCAAGGGAGAATCGCAAAACCATGCTATTTCATTGAATAAATGTGAGAAAAGGTGATAAAATCCCCCAAAATAAGCACAAGATAAACCACAAAATCGGGGTTTATCAAATCTCCTTCCTTTTCACAGAAACATTCTTTGAACATTGAGCTATAGACTTACTAAGATTCACTCGCATGCCTGATGCTTTGGAGAATAAGTCCATGCACTTCATAACTTCCTCTACCTGAGCTTTCATAGCTTTATAGAACAGCAGTAGATAATTAACAAACATCAAATGATATTTTTGGGCCATGTATGAAAACTAACACCGGTATCCATGAGCCTTAAGAAACCCGATGGGCAATAAAACAAGCAAGACACTCCATACAAAGCACAAAGAGATAAGTGGACATGGAATCCCCTTGTCTCAAACCCCTATAGGGGTTAAAACTTTGGAGTTTATCATGGTTCCACAAAATAGACAAAGAAGATGACGTCACACAAGCCATAATAAGATGAATAGTAGCCCTCGAAAAGCCAAACCGAACCAAAGAAGTTTCAAGAAATTTCTAGTCCACCCTGTCATATGTCTTCTCTAAATCAATCTTAAAGGCCATAGTCCCTTTCCTATACTTAGTGTTCTTCATGAAACTCATAATTTTCTGCTCAATGATGATGTTTTCCATAGTACCTCTTCCTGGGATAAAACCAACCTGAAGTGGTCCAATAATCTCCAAAAAAAAAAGGATCTAACCCTGTTCACCTGCAATTTCATAATGATTTTGTAAAGAACATTACATAAACTGATGGGGTGAAAAACCCTTAAGAAAGTAGGAGATCAACTTTAGGAATCAGAACAATGTATGTCTCGAAAATTGCACCATTTAGAATCTCTTCCTCAAAGGCTCTCTTGACTAAATTTCACACATCATAGCTCAGAAAGTTCCAAAAATCCTTATAAAATAGGTCCTGAAAATCATCTGGTCTCAGAGCTTTGAAAGAATTCATGGTCATTACAGCTCTTTTCACCTCTTTCGTTGCCACCAGTTCAACCAACATTTGACAGGCCTCATTACTAAGGGAAAGACTGGAAAATTCTCCCATAGCATTTGGATCAATATTCTCTCATGTTTAAAAGAGCTTTTTGAAGAAGGAGTTTTCTTTCTCTAGCTCCTGCGGTTTAGTATCCCAAGTTTCATCTTCCAAAATCAGTCCATGAATCTTGTTTTGCTTTCTCCTTATGATCGTTTATAAGTGAACAAACTTAGTGTTCCCATCACCATACCAAATCTACTACTTTCTCGATTTCTAATACCACATAAGCTCTTCTTGGAGAAGGATAGTATTTAGCCCATCATGAATACCTTGTTCTTCACCCTCAACCCTGGAACCTCCATACTCTAAAGAGAAATTTGAACATCATTCAATTGCCTCTCCAACTACTTCTTTTTAGTAAACACATTACCAAAGGTTTCTTTATTGAAAAAAAGAGTATCCTTCTACACCTCGATCAAACTTCTAACAACATCAGGGGCCCCTTTATTCCAAGCTGCACAAACAACATTGTTAAAAAGTGGATGAGTCATCCAAGTAGCTTGGAATCTAAATGGTCTCAAACCCCTCTTGGCTTTCATAGACAGTGTACATCTGACGAGCAAAGGACAGTTACCAGAATAAGACTCGCCAAAAACTCATTATAAGCATCAGGAAACAACAATCACCACTCCTGATTAATAACAGCTCTATCCAATTTTTTTGCAACCTGAAAAACCCCCCTTCTAACCTTCTTGTACCAAGTAAAACTTCTTCCAATAGCTCCCATATCAAACAAACGACAGTTTTCCAAAGTCTCTGCAAAAACCTATGCCCTAGCGTAACTGAAAGCACCCCTTGTAACCTCACTCTGCATCAGAATCTCGTTAAAGTTCCCTAACATAATCTAGGGACCCTGAATCATATTTAAAATCCTGATCAAATCATTCCACAGACCCATTTTCCTATGAACATGTCGATTAGCATATATAACACTACAATAACTAGAAGCACTGCCCATAGAGATTTTAAAACTAATACATTGGTCAGCCATATCTACCATTCTGATAGTCAGCATAGAATTAGAGCACATTACCCAAATTCTCCCACTGTGACCTCTATTATCCATAATTCCAACATCACGATAACCAAGTTTACTCCAAAAGAGTTTCATTCATTCAAAAGGCACATGAGTTTCATAAAGAATAAAAAAAGTTAGACTAAATTTACGAACTAACTCTTTGTAATGCACCCAGGCTATTTTATTAGAAGTCCCTCTAATGTTCCAAGATAAGAAATTATATCTAAACGATCCATAAAAATAAATGGGCATAAATGGAACTAACCTCAGCAGCGGATCCATAGTGAACTGATGAAGGACCAGCAACCTCTCATGTTCCTTGCCTTCCTGGCAAAAATGGCTGCTTAGGAATGCTCCCCACCACAACGGAAGCCACTGTCGACATGTTATCTTGTTGCTGCTATTTCGCCGTGCTGTCACAATCTTGGTGTGCCGGTGATGCCTAGGCATCTTTGGCTAGTTTCACAAGCCATTTTCATTAGTTTTTACTTGGTTTCATGCATTTTCTTAGGCAATAAGCAAGCATTTGGATGAGTAATGTATGCATGTCTTGATTCAATCAAACATTGTTAATTATAAACAATTTCATGAGATTGATGCAAGAATTACTTGATGCAATGAATGGTGCGTTATCTTATGATTATGGAAAAGCTTTGATGCATTTGTTTGGTTGATGATAGGCAAAGAGAAGCAAAGGAGAAGCAGAGAAGAAGCAGAGATCATATCGTTAGTGGCCAAGTTGGTCCACTAACGCCATCATTAACGTTGGCTCCACAAGAAGAAACTGGTGTTAGTGGCCAAGTTAGCCCACTAATGCCAGCACTAACGTTGGCTCAAGGAAGGGAAGCTGGCGTTAGTGGCCAAGTTATCCCACTAACGCCAGTGCTAACGTTGCCAAGGAGAAGGGGCAATGTTAGTGGCCAAAGTTGGCTCACCAACATGCACCAAGGGAGAAGGAAGCAACATTAGTGGCCTAAGTTGGCTCACTAACGCTACAACACAAAAGAGGTGCCAACGTTAGTGTGCTAACGTTACCCCAAGTTAGCGCACTAACTTCTTCGACAATTTCATGAGTTGGAGCTGGAAAATTTGACTAGTGTGCGTACGCACAAAAGGAAAATTTGCCATTGTGCGTACGCATGAGGCAGTATGCGTACGCACAACAAGCAGAATGTTGATGGCCCCGTTAGTGTGATAACCCCAGTGGCAACGCCATAGTGGGATTTGGAGGCAACGTTAGTACCACCATTAGTGCACTAACGGTGGTGTTAACGCTAGTTTTGAAAGAAGACTTGTAGCGTTAACAGGGCTGTTAATGCCAGTGCTAGCGTCATTTCCAAGGTGCCTCATGCAAGTATGAGAACGTTAGTGAGTTAACGCCAGGGCTAACTTCAGAAAGAGCCACTCTTAACTTGCTTCAACTAAGGCTAAAGCCCACATCCAAGTACTTGAAGATTGTACCAAAGAGTGTATATATAGGAGAGTTTTTGAACTCAAAAAGTAGGCTGGGAAGCAAGGGAAGCCTAATTGGGAAACTCTGAATCATTTTCTTCTTTTTTGTACTTAGTTTACTTTCATGTACTTTTCTTTTCTCTTTGAATTTTCTGAGTAATGATCAACTAAACCCCACATCATTAGGGGTAGGAGCTCTATTATAATTCAAATGAATGAATAAAATTCTTCTTCTTCTCAATCCACTTGTTGTAGCTAAGAGATAACTTCCCTACTTAATTGATCTATTCACTATCGGAAGGGGGTTTAGATCCATTGAATTTCTATGTGAGCCTCGAAAGGGGAATCATAGAAATTAGTTTGAAGCTCTTTTTTTCACAACTCTCTTTATCAATAAATTCTGGGTTTAAATTGAGATCTTGAGAACTTGTGTGGCTCATGGATAAGAGAATTGAACTTAACCTCTTCTCATTACAATTAGATCAAGGAATTGGCAAATTGATTGTGTTAAGAAAAATTGGGTTACCAAGGAATTGGGACTCAATTAATTACAATACACCATAGATCTACTTTATATGATTGAGAATGAAGTTGAGACCCATTGATTCATGATAGATTATGATATCTCCAATCCCTAATGAATCTCTCCCATTGTAATTTCTCATTTCAATTGCTTTGAGTTTCTGCTTTCTTTGATTCCCAGCACCTAAAGCCCATTTACATTTCATGCAATTTACTTTTCATCGCCATTTACATTCTTGCGTTTACTTTCTCGCTATTTAAGTTTCAGCTCTTTTAGTTTCTTCCCATTTAAGTTTCTGCCATTTACTTTTCGCAATTTACTTTCAGCACTTTAATTTCCAGCAATATACATTCTGTTAACTCAATTTCACTCAAATCATCAACTATTAGCTTGACTAGATAAATCACCTAACTAAAGTTGCTTAATCCATTAATCCCTATGGGATCGACCTCACTCAAAAGTGAGTTATTACTTGATGATTCGGTATACTTGCCGAAGGGATTTGTGTTGTGCAAATTCCCACGCATCAACCGGTGAGTTTTGCAACAATGCTGGTCTGCATCTCTTGTGGCCATTCTTGAGCGTGGGGTAAGTCGAAGACCCAACTGTAGATATGCCGTTGAGCTTCCGCTACTCAACCCAACCTTCTCGCGAGTCTCTCCCCTCTCCTTCGGGCCACCCACACGATCCAACTGGTGTCCAAAAAGGGGGGTGTCAAGCCTTTAGCCACCGCTTGGGCCTTAGCTTTCTAGACCGATTTTCCTCTACCCCTTCCAACAACTTTGGTCCAGCCCCCTTCTCTATCCAAGCTCCTTCACATCCGTTTTCCCATGCAACGTAGTTGCCTAGATCTTCTCCGCAGCATCTGCTACTGCCGCAACATTAATGGGTACAATTCCAAATTCAAAAATCTGCTAATTCACCGGATGGCTCTCATGAACAACTGGTCCAACCACCGAAGGAACCGTAGGTGTGCTACATTTCCCTGCTATATGTCCGAAACAATTACACTTCTCACATGTCAATGGCATACATTTATACTCCACATTATATTAAAAGTCATCAACAACCACTCGCCGAATAACTGGTAGCCCCAGATTCACTTATATACTACCCCTAGCAAACTTTCCCCTCTCTACCGACTTGGTTACGAGATCCACCTTGACGGGTTTGCCTATAGCTGAAGCAATCTACATCATGGCCTTTTCATGATAATACCATATGCTCAACCCTGCAATCCGTATCCAAACCATTGTGTCCCTAAACAATGCCTCACATGGTTTAAAATTCGGAGTCCATGGCTCGACCGCAATGTAATGCTCTAACATCATCCATAGATCCCCTAATAACACCTTCTCCTTATCCTCCTTAAGATCACATTTGACTAAGAAGTAATCGAAACCAACATCCAAAACTTCATAGCCTCCTTCAAGCCTCCATAACCCTTTTAATTTATGCACCAAGGCTATATAACTCAAATGCTTCCCAAGGACCTTAATCATGATGGCCTCCTTGTAAGGTTCAGATAGAGAATTTCCAGCCTCCTCAAAAAACCTGGCCTTTGGAGGCATTGGGTCGCCTTGCTTTTGGTGTGCGAAATTGAACTTGCACAACTTCACCGGTAAGTGCACCAGGTCGTTCAAGTAATACCTCAGGTGAGTGAGGGTCGATCCCATGAGGATTGTTGGATTGAGCAAGTTGTGGTTATCTTGCAAATCTTAGTCGGGTGAATAGAAAGATAGTTGTTGTTTATGAGTGCGCATAAAAAAGAAAAAAAGAAAACAGTAAAGAGTTAACATAGAAATAATAATGATGAAACAGTTAAGGCCTCAGAGATGCTTTATCTTTCTGGATTAATACTTCTTGCTGACTACTTTAACAATGAGTGATTCATTCAATGGTAAGGCTGCAAGTGATTAAGGCCAGGGTTAGTGATCATTAATCTCCTCTGATCTACACCAAACACCAGGGTCAGTGGTCATTCGATTTGAACGAGGGTGAAGCTCACGCAATTCAATCTCTGGTGATCCTACTCAAAACACCACAGAAAATGTCAGATCTTCCGGATCGGAGAAAGAAGCTCAGGATTCTAGCATTAGCGCCACAGAAACCTCAATTACCCATGACTAACGAGATTTTATGTCACTTATCCCAATTAGCCCAGATACTCTATTGGAACCTGTGATGCATTCTCAAGCTGCAACTCAATACTATCCTATCAGGGACTCGTAAGAACTCATGTAGAATAAGGGGTCATACTTCCGTTCCACCCTAGATTCATAAGGATGAAGAATAACAATGCATCATAGAATAGAATCAAACATATATTAAAATAGAAAAATAATGATATTAATCCATGGAAATTAGCAAAACTCCTATCCTTAACATAGGAGGTTTAGTTACTCATGCTTTACAAAGAAAACAAAGAAAAAGGTGCAAAGTAATGTGTCTGTGCTTCTCCCTTCCTGGGAGGCATGATCCTTGATGCCAGAGCATCTTGGCCAGTTTCACTGACCTTTTCTTTACTGTTTTTAGGTTAGTTTCATGCATTTCCTTAGGAAATAAGCTAGTTTTGGGTAGATATTCACTTACACCTTGATTCAAGCATACATTGTGCATTTTACATTATTTCATGAGAATTTTGCATAAGTTTAGTGACAAATTGTATGTTGCATTGCCCGTGACTTGGACTAGAACTTTGATGCGCTCTATTGCTTGATTTCAGGACCAAAGGAAGCAAGGAATGGGAGGTAACTTGCAAAGTAATGAGAAAAGTGATTGCCAATAATGCTCTCAAAGCCATCATTGACCACGTTAAGAGTCACGTTAACTAAGTTAACGTGAACTCTAACGTGGAGAAGGGAAGTTGAGCCAACGTTAGTGACACTTAACATTGTCACTAACATTGGCAAATGCTCATAAGTGGCCACGTTAGAGTCCACGTTAACTTAGTTAACGTGGCCTCTAACGTTAGAAAGGGGAAAAAATGCCAACGTTAGTGACATTCAACATTGTCACTAACGTTGGCCTAAGGAGAAATATACCACGTTAACTCCCACGTTAACTTGGTTAACGTGGGAGCTAACGTAAGAAGCAAGAGTGGTCGACAACGTTAGTGACACCCAACATTGTCACTAACGTTGGAAGCAACCACACAACCCCCCAAGGAGCCACGTTAACTTCCACGTTAACTTAGTTAACGTGGAAGCTAACGTTGATGAGCGAAAGAATGGCCAACGTTAGTGACACTCAACATTGTCACTAACGTTGGGGATGGCTAAGCATGGCCACGTTAGAAGCCACGTTAACCTAGTTAACGTGGACTCTAACGTGAGGTATAGGGGCACCTTGGAACGTTAGTGACAATGTTGAGTGTCACTAACGTTCTCGAAGGATGGCAAGCCCACGTTAAAGAGCCATGTTAACTAAGTTAACATGGGCTCTAACGTGGGAACAAAGGGGGCTTTTCAAAGTTATTGGAAATGTTAAGTCTCAATAACGTGTGTGAAGGACTTAGAGGCAACGTTAGTGGCAACGTTTTTGCCACTAAGGTTGAAGTTAACGTGGCTTTTACTTAGTAACGTTAGTGAGAAAGTTGATTGTCACTAACGTTCTCGAACTTATATTTTCACTAAACGTTAACACCCCTAACGTCCTGAGCTAAAGTCTCTGCCCACTTCACATTTTCTCTCTGCAAGTAAAGCCAAGCCCAAATTAAGAAGAGAACTGCTTCAAACTCAAGATCCAAAGGCCCAAGACTTGAAGAGCCAACTAGAAGCTGAGAGAAGTAGTATATATAGGAGTAGCTTTGAATTGTTAAGAAGTTTTGAAAGTTGGAAAAAGAGAACTACTCTCTGTATTTTACTTTCTCTGCAATTTCTAGTTCTATGATGTATTCTCCATCTTTGTTTTCATTTCTTAGAGCTATGAACAACTAAACCCCTTTCATTGGGTTAGGGAGCTCTATTGCAATTTGATGGATCAATACTAATTTTCATTATTCTTCTTCTATCTTTTCTCTTGATTTTACTTGAAAGCTTTCGATCTTCATCCAATTGAGTAGTTATCTTGGAAAAGAAGCTATTCAAACTTGGATCTCTTCTGAACCTTGAAAGAGGAATGAAGAGATCAAGCTTGAAATGCTTTCTCATGCTGGACCAAATTGGGTTTGGATGGGTATGTGACTATAACCCTCTCAATACTTGATTTGGGAAATGCATGTGGTATAATCAGTGACCATACTTCATCTCTTCTCATGAGCAATTGACCAAGGAATTGGCTATTGATCAAGATTTGAGAGATTAAATTGCAAGAAATTATAATTCAATCAATCAAGATTGCCAAGGAGATCAATGAGTGCATTGATTGAGGAAGAGATGAAAATGAACTTGATCCGGAGAATTACAACATCTCCTAAGCCCAATGAACTCCCCATCTCTGATCTTACTCATTCTCTTTAATTTCTGCCATTTACTTTTATGAGCAAATCCCCCATTCCCATTTACAATTCTGCAATTTATTTTCAGTCATTTACTTCCAGTCCTTTAATTCTAGCATTTACTTTTCTGTTATTTACATTCCCGCCATTTTATTTTCTGCAACTCTCAACCCAAATTCTGGATTCGCTCAACTAGAATATTCTTCTAATTAAAGTTACTTGATCAATCAATCCCTGTGGGATTCGACCTCACTCTATTGTGAGTTTTTACTTGACGACAAATTTGGTACACTTGCCGAAGGGAGATTTGTTGTGAGACAAGTTTTCTGTGCATCAATCCTTAGGAGGAAGGAAGTCCCTTATTTATAATAAAAACTCTAAGACTAAACCTAAAAGATATTATTCTTAATTAAAAATTACAAAAAAAAAATAAAATAAGCTAAGAAGTGCTAAAATCCACTTTAGGGACCACTTGGTGAGTGTTGCCTGGCGTCCAACATAGGTTCTGGGCGTTCAACTTGGGAGGTTGGTCCTTTTGGGTGTTGAACTCCAGAGGTGTGTGTTCAACACCCTATTTGAGCAGTGATTCCGAAAGAAAAGCCCTGGAAGTTAGATTTTCAATGCCATTGAGAGCACGTCAATTGGACCTCTGTAGCTCAAAATATGCTCGTTGGAATGCACGGAGGTCAGGGTTTGACAGCATCTACTATCCTTTCTTTACCTCTAAATCAGCCTTTGCTAGATTTTGCCAATTTCACCCAAAAATCACCTAAAATCATAAGAAAAGCACAAAAACTCAAAGTAACATCCAAAAGATAAATTTTGCACTAAAACACACTTAAACATAAAAAATTAAATAAAATACTACTGAAAACGCTCTAAAAATGCTATGAAAAGGGTATAAGATGCTCCGTCATCAAAACACCAAACTTAAACTGTTACTTGTCATTAAGCAACCAAAAACTAGATAAGACTAAATGGAAGAGAAAAATATATAAGATCTTAGAGTTGTCAGTGAAGTTCAGTTCTAATCACTGAATGGGGCTATGAACACTTTATTTCTGAATAGCTTTGGCATCTCACTTTTCATTGAAGCTCAGAAATATTGACATCCCTTGGAACTAGAATCCGGATGATATTATTGGTTCTCTTCTTTTATTTTTTCTTGATTCTTGAACATAACTTCTTTTTGGTGCTTTGCACCTTTGAGTCTAGCCGTGACTCTAAGCGTTTTGTTTTCAAGTATTACCACCGGATACATAAACGCCATAGGCACTTAACTGGGGAAACCATTTGGATTCAAATTTAGCTTTGCTATTTCTTTTGCTTCAAAAACCAATATTTTTTTACTGTTTCTTTTGCTTCAAAAACCAATATTTTTTATTTTTCAGAGAACCAATAATACTTCTCTAAATTCAATGTTCTTCATGAGCCAACATGCTTAACTTCAATGTCAATTATGCACAGTTAATTCATAAATTTAGAAAGTAAAGATAAGGCCACCACATCAAGGTAACTAGAATAACTCATAATATATAACTCAAAATCTCATGCATTTTATTACTTTTTTCAAAAATTTTCATTTTAAGCTTAGTGGGCAATTCATGAGACATCTTTAACCATAAAATTTTTGAAAATAAACTACTAAAGCAAAATCATAAGAATGATCATGCAAAAGATAGAATAGAGAAACAAAAAATAGAATAAAATACTGAAAAACAGAAAGAAAGGGGGACTGAAACTCAACTACCTTAGTGATGACGGTTGCTCAGGTTGTGCTCTTCTGTGAAGATTATTCACCTCCCTTTGGTGCCATTGATGATAATATACACCCAGAGCTCACTCTGCAACACCAAACTTAAAAGGTTTGCTTGTCCCCAAGCAAAGAAAACTTGAATGCGAAATTGAACTCGCACAACTTCACTGGCAACTACACTGGGTCATCTAAGTAATACCTCAGGTGAGTGAGGGTCAATCCCACGATGATTATCGAATTGAGCAAGCTGTTGTTATCTTGCAAATCTTAGTCAGGCAAATAGAAACATAGATGTTGTTGTTGAGTGTGCATAAACAAGAAAATAAAGAAAACAGTAAAGAGTTGATGTAGAAACAATAATGATGAAATAGTTAAGGCCTTGGAGATGCTTTATCTTTCTGGATTAATACTTTTTACTGACTACTTTAACAATGAGTGATTCATTCAATGGCAAGGCTGTAAGTGATTAAAGCCAGGGTCAGTGGTCATTAATCTCCTCTGATCTACACCAAACTCCAGGGTCAGTGGTCATTCGATCTGAATGAGGGTGAAGCTCACGCAATTCAATCTCTGGTGATCCTACTCAAAATGCCACAGACAAGGTCAGATCTTTCGGATCGGAGAATAAAGCTCAGGATTCTAGCCTTAGCACCACAGAAACCTCAACTACCCATGACTAACGAGATTTTATGTCATTTATCCCAATTAGCCCAGAAACTCTATTGGAACCTGTGATGCATTCTTAAGCTGCAGCTCAATTCTATCCTGTCAGGGACTCACAAGAACTCATGTAGAATAAGGGGTCATACTTCTGTTCCACCCCAGATTCATAAGGATGAAGAACGACAGTTCATCATAGAATAGAATCAAACATATATTAAAATAGAAAAGTAATGATATTAATCCATGGGAATCATCAAAGCTCCTATCCTTAACTTAGGAGGCTTAGTTACTCATGCTTTACAAAGAAAACAAAGAAGAAAGTGCAAAGTAATATGTTTGTGCTTCTCCCCTCCTGGGAGGCATGATCCTCAAGAGGAAGGAAGTCCCTTATCTATAATAAAAATTCTATGACTAAACCTAAAAGAAATTGTTCTAAATTAAAAATTACAAAAAGAAAATAAAATAATCTAAGTGCTAAAATCCACTTTGGGGCCCACTTGGTGAGTTTTTGGGCTGATGCCTGGCGCCCAACTTAGGTTCTAGGCGTTCAACACTGATCCTTGCTCCCTGGCTGGCATTGAACGTCAGCTTGGGTGTTTAACTTGGGAGGTTGGTCCTTCTTGGCTGTTGAACTCCAGAGGTGGGCATTCAACGCCCTGTTTGGGCAGTGATTCCAAAAGGAATGTATAGACCATTATATGTTGATGGAAAGCCCTGGAAGTTAGCTTTCTAACGCCATTGAGAGCGTATCAATTGGATCTTTGTATCTCAAAATATGCTCATTGGAATGCACGGAGGTCAGGATTTGACAGCATCTGCTATCCTTTCTTTGCCTCTGAATCAGCCTTTGCCAGATTTTGCCAATTTCACCCAAAAATCACCTAAAATCAAAAGAAAAACACAAAAAATTAAAGTAGCATCCAAAAGATGAATTTTGCACTAAAACACACTAAAACATAATAAAATTAAATAAAATGCTACTGAAAACGCCCTAAAAATGCTATGAAAAAGGGTATAAGATGCTCGGTATTAGTTTTCCCGTGACAACCGCCATTGAATCCCCATTGGTGTAGAATTTACAATCTATAACTATCAGCAAGTGTACCGGGTTGTACCATGTAGTAAACTCACGATGAGTGAGTGTCAATCCCACGAGGATTAACGGACTAAGCAAGTAATGGTTGATTAGCTATTCTAGTTAGACAAGTTGAAATAAGAGTTCTGGTTGTCAAATAGCATAAGAAGCAACAAATTAAGAAAACTAACAATGAACAGTTGAGGAAACAGTATAAGAATAGAGTTAAGGCTTTAGAGATGTTTAAATGTCTGCATTAATATCAATTATTAACAACCTTGATCATGCAATGATTATGTTTATAGCGAACTCTAGGTGATTAAATTCTCATTCCTAGTCAATCCAATCTCCTCTAATCCAATTGATCATCAATTTCTTGATCAATCAATTATATTAGTGGGTTAAGTTCAATTTCTGATTTATGAGCCACACAACCCTGAGAATCCCAAATCAGAATGCAGTTATATGTCATGTACCACATTAAGTCCAGATAATTAGAAATTGAGGAGTTGGTCTCTAGCTGTAATTCTAATAATATAACTTTTCCAAGACTCAAATTGAATTCAAGTAGAATTAGAATTATTTTCAAATCATCACTAATCCCTAGGATGAAGAACGAAACCAATCCTTAAACAATAATCAAGGTATAAATCAAAAGTAGAAAAACAAATATTTATTAATCCATTGAAGTAAACAGAGCTGCTAACCTTAACAATTGAGGTTTAGTTACTCATGGTGTAGAAAACCCTAGCAGAAAAAAAGTATGAAAAGTGCAAAATGAAAGTTAGGAGGAGAGAGCTCCCGCGTGGGCGGATCTCAATTCTATTTATAGTCCTAATTAGAATAGGTTTAAAACTTAGATAAAACCCTAAAAGATCTTTTCTAATAGTCATGTGATTTACTAAATCAAATCTCCAAAAGCCTTCTTGACTTGTTATAAATGTGTGGTCCCCTATTGATTCTCGCACTGGGCGCCAAATGCCAGGTTTTGGGCATTTGGCGCCACCCAGGCAGTGGTAGCTTGTATGCAAAAAATAGGCTTGGGCGCTAAACGCCGGTGGCTGGGCGTTTAGCGCCAGGTCTCCTGAAACGAGGCCCACTTTATGAGGCTTTAGGCGCTAAATGCCGGGTCGTGGCGTTTAGCGCCAGGTTCCCAGAGAAGAATTGATGCAATTGAGCTCTTATAGTTGTGTGTATGCACAACGCATGCGTATGCACGATCTCCCTTTTCGCTCCATCCATGTGTACGCAGGGTCCTCTTTTGCTTCTTAATGCCGTTTTCACCAATTCTTCACCAAAATATTACCTAAAATCAATAAAAAGCCACAAACTCAAAGTAGTATTCAATGGGGGCTAATCTACTAAAATTCTCTAACAAATCAACAGAAAAATCATATAAATTACATAGAAAAGATACCAATAATGCTCACGCATCACAACACCAAAGTTAAAGTGTTGCTTGTCCTCAAGCAACTTGAACAGTGAAAATTAAGAATGAGTCTAGCTAAAAGTAAGAGTTCCAGCGAAGCTCATGCTTGTCCTAAGAGTGGGATTTAACAATGTCGTAATCATGAGTGCATCCTTATTCTTCATTGTTCCTTGAAACTTGGGAGTGTCAACAACTCAAAGGAACTAGAACCCAGATGATGTTATGAAACCTCACTCCGTTAAGTCTGGATTGATCTTTGAATTTCTTTCTTTTAACTTTAGAGAGAATTCTTTTGTTGACAACTCCAAATGCTTGATGCGCGGAAACTTGTCTCGTAACAAATTTCCTTCAGCAAGTGTACCGAATTGTCGTCAAGTAAAAACTCACAAAAGAGTGAGGTCGAATCTCACAGAGATTGATTGTTCAAGCAACATTAATTAGAGGAATGGTCTAGTTGAGCGAAGCAGAATTTGATTTGAGATTTGCAGAAAATTAAATGGCGGGAAGGTAAATAGCAGAAAAAGTAAATTCTAGAAATAAAGAGCTGAATGTAAATGGCGGAAAGTAAATTGCAGAATCTTAAATGGGAAATGGGGAGATGCTCATAAAAGTAAATGGCAGAAATTAAAGAGAATGGGTAAGATCAGAAATGGGGAATTCATTGGGCTTAGGAGATGTTGCATTCTCCGGATCAAGTTCATTTTCATCTCTTCCTCAATCAATGCATTCGTTGATCTCCTTGGCAATCTTAAGTGATCGAATTCCAATTCCTTGGTAATTCAATCTCTCAAATCTTGATCAATAGCCAATTCCTTGGTCAATTGCTCATGAGAAGAGATGAAGTATGGTCACTGATTATACCACATGCATTCCCAAATCAAGTGTTGGTAGGATTATAGTCACCATATCCATCCAACCCCGATTTGGTCCAGCATGAGAAAGTATTTCTAGCATGATTTCTTCATTCCTCTTCCAAGGTTCAGAAGAGATCCATGTATGAATAGCTTCTTTTCCAAGATAACTACCCAATTGGATGAAGATTGAAAGCTTTATAGTGAAATCAAGAGAAAAGATAGAAGAAGAATAATGAAAACTAAAATTGATCCATCAAATTACAACAGAGCTCCCTAACCCAATAAAAGGGGTTTAGTTGTTCATAGCTCTGGGAAATGATAACAAAGATGGAAAATACTTCATGAAAGTAAAACTAGAAGTGCAGAGAAAGTAAAATACAGAGAGTAGTTCTCTAATGCCAAAAGCTCTCTAAAGTTTCCAACTCTCCCTTCTTTTCTAATTCAAAACTACTCCTATATATACTACTCTTCTGATCTTCTAGTTGGCTCTTCAAGTCTTGGGTATGGGCTTTTGGATCTTGAGTTTGAAGCAGTTATCCTCTTCATTGGGCTTAGCTTTGCTTACAGAGAGAAAATGTGAAGTAGGCAGGGACTTTGGCTTAGGACGTTATTGGTGTCAACGTTAAGTGAAAGTGTGGGTTCGAGAACGTTAGTGACAATCACCTTTTTCACTAACGTTCCCAACCCAAGGATGATCAACGTTAACTTCAACGTTAGTGGCACCAACGTGACCACTAACGTTACCTCTTGGTCCTTCGCACACGTTATTGGGACTTACCTTTTCCAATAACGTGGAGAGTCCTCCCTTCTCCCTACGTTAGAGTTCACGTTAGAGTAGCTAACGTGACTCTTAACGTAGGCTTGCCACTTCTTCGAGAACGTTAGTGACACTTACCTTTGTCACTAACGTTCCAATATGCCCCTACTTCCCACGTTAGAGTCCACGTTAACTAGGTTAATGTGGCTTCTAACGTAGTAATGATAGCCATCTCCAACGTTAGTGACAAAGGTGAGTGTCACTAACGTTGGCTCATCATCTCTCTTATCCACGTTAGCTTCCACGTTAACTAAGTTAACGTGGGAGTTAACGTTGCTCATAGTGGCTTGTGGTGGTTCACCCCAACGTTAGTGACAAAGGTAAGTGTCACTAACGTTGGCGATCACTTGCTTTCTCCACGTTAGCTTCCACGTTAACTAAGTTAACGTGGTAACTAACGTGGCTCATTGTGGCTTGGCCAACGTTAGTGACAAAGGTGAGTGTCACTAACGTTGTCTTATCTTTTGCTTCCCAACGTTAGAGTCCACGTTAACTAAGTTAACGTGGCAACTAACGTGGCCAATTATGAGCTTGGTCCAACGTTAGTGACACTCACCTTTGTCACTATCATTGGCCTTGTTTTCTTCTTCCACGTTAGAGTTCACGTTAACTTAGTTAACGTGACTCTTAACGTGGGCTATGATGGCTTCGAGGGCGTTATTGGCAATTACTTTTCTCATTAACGTTGCAAGCTAGCTCCCATTCCACGTTAGAGGTCACGTTAGTTAGACTAACGTGGATGCTAACGTGGTTCTTCTTTGCTTCCTTTGTCTTGAAATTAAGCAACAAAGTGCATCAAAGTTCTAATCCAAGTCATGAGACATGCATCATCCAATTTGTCATATAATTCATGCAAAATTCTCATGAAATCATGTAAAGTGCACAATGTATGCTTGAATCAAGATGTAAGTGAATATCCACCCAAAACTAGCTTATTTTCTAATAAAATGCATGAAACTACCCTAAAAACAGTAAAGAAAAGGTCAGTGAAACTGGCCAAAATGCCCTGGCATCACAACACCAAACTTAAAGCTTGCTTGTCCCTAAGCAAGTACTGGAACAAGAGAATGATGAATGGAATGCCAAGAGAAATGAATTATTATCGTGGAAGTCATGTCCCTGGTTTTATGGTGGTTTCATGCATAGCAACTTAGGTTCATTCCTTCACTGACTTTCAGACCTTTATCTTGTCCTGGAATACTCACTTGATTGCATCCCATGAGACTTTTATTCATTGATCCCTTTTTTGTCATTTCAGGGCTTATTTGTGTTCCTAGGCTAAGTGTTCTGTGAGGGGGCAACTCTTTAAAATAAGCTTTCAGCCAACACTCCCGAACCAGTTGGTTCAAGGTGCTAGGTGTTGAAACACCCCTAAGGGCTTACTTCCTCAAGTCTCTCTCTCCCATACATACACACCACAGGTACATGATTTGTTTATTTTCATTCTTTGAGGTCTTAGTGTCCAGCACCTCTTTGGGCTACTAAATGTTCTGTAGCAAAGATTGCTTTTGATAGTGGACTTTCAGCTGACAATCCTGGGTTAGTTAACCCAAGTTACCAAGTGATAAGGCACCCCTGAGAGCTTAGTAATCCAAGCAGATCCTTGGTACAAGAACACCACAGACATATCCCTCAAGACTCAAACCCTTGGTGCCTAGCCTCTTTTCTTGCTATTTTTCTTTTATTCTTCAACTTTCATTTTTCTTTCCCTTTTTCTTATTAGGATCTTGTTATTTAGCTATTCTCATGGGGTGTGTTCAAAGCTTATGATTCAGGACAGATAGTTGTCTTCCTACCTTGTTGGTGAACCAACTTAGCTAACTTATGACCACACCACAAACTCAGGAACTTACTCCATAATATGAACTCCACTCTGGTCTTTTATAACACACACATTCTCTTTTTATTTGATTCGAAAGGACAAGCATACATGTAAGCAAAGTAAGGATGCAGCAGTGACATTCAGACTAGCAAGCATAGACCTAAGCAGTGAGAAACTTAAAGACAGAATTGAAATGGTTCAAACTAATGAGTAACTATTAATCAAGGGCGCATTCGGACTTCCAATTTTAATATTCTAAGTATATGAAATTAAGTAACAATACAACATTCGGGTGATGGTTTCTAGTTGTCCCCTTGTTGTCATCATCCATAGTTTTTGCTACTTCACTTTCTTGGATGAAGGTGCACCATCTCCTCGTAAGGTTCCTGCAGAGTTATTGGAAGTTGCTTGCTCCCAAAGCACTTGAGAAATAGTTAGCTTGCATCTATGCTTGTGAATTCCTGAACTTAATTTGGTGTGTGAACACCAAACTTAGTTCCTTGCCCAGTACAAAAGATTGCATACATGCAAAGAACCTCATATGATGTTATTAACAAAACAATTATTAACTAAAGACTAAACTACAGCTAAGTGGTTCCCCTGATTGGTTGGAGCTAGCAATTTGCCTTTGGAGTGTAGTGTGATTCTAACTAATATCTTTGGTGGAACACCAAACTTAGAATTACACTTTCACTCTTGGATTGTTTTGGTGTGGAACACCAAACTTAGCTCCTCGCAATACAGGGGAAGCAACTTGTGATCTTTATTAAAATGACGATGAAAAAGAAACTACCTCAGGTTGGGTTGCCTCCCAACAGAGCGCTCTTTTAGCGTCGCTAGCTCGACGATTCCTTCATTACTTGAGATGATACTTTACCTTGGGGTTTTCCCCCATGTTACCCATATAATGTTTGAGCCTTTGTCCGTTCACAGTGAAAGTCCTCTCCGAACTTTCATCCATGATTTCTATGTGTCCATATGGTGAGACTTTTGTGACAAGAAAGGGTCCTGACCACCTTGATTTGAGTTTTCCTGGGAACAGTCTCAATTTGGAAATGTAGAGGAGTACTTGCTGCCCCTTTTCGAAACTCCTGGGTGCAAGATGCAGGTCATGTCTTCTCTTCGCCCTTTCTTTATAAATCTTGGCATTTTCATAGGCTTGCGATCTAAATTCCTCCATCTCTTGCAGCTGCAAGATCCTCTTTGCACCAGCAGTAATGCTGTCAAAATTTAGTATCTTGAGAGCCCAGAGAGCCTTGTGTTCCAGCTCCAGTGGTAAATGACAAGCTTTCCCATACACCAGTTGATATGGGGACATTCCAAGTGGTGTTTTGAATGCTGTTCTGTATGCCCAAAGAGCATCATCCAGCTTCTTCGACTAATCCTTTCTTGATGCACCCACAGTCTTTTCCAAAATCCTTTTTAGCTCTCTGTTGGATATCTCAGTTTGCCCACTTGTTTGGGGATGGTAAGGTGTGGCAACCTTGTGTTTTACCTCATATCGTAGGAGGAGAGCTTCTAGTGGTCTGTTACAAAAATGACTCCCTCCATCACTGATAAGTGCTCATGGGACTCCAAAACGGCTAAAGATATTCTTTCTGAGGAAGTTCATGACCACCTTGTTATCATTCGTTGGAGTTGCAATAGCCTCTACCCACTTGGAAACGTAATCCACTGCTACCAAGATGTACTTGTTTGAATATGAGGTTGGAAATGGTCCCATGAAATCGATTCCCCACACATCAAATAGTTCCAGTTCCAAGATGAAATTTTGTGGCATCTCATTTCTTTTGGGCAAGTTTCCAGATCTTTGGCATTCATTGCAGCTCTTTACTAGTTCTTTGGCATCCTTGAAAAGGGTGAGCCAAAAGAATCCGCTTTGTAACACCTTTGCTGTAGTTCTGTCCCCTCCAAAATGGCCTCCATAGCATGAGCCGTGGCAATTCCATAGGACCTCTCGTCCTTCTTCTTCCGAAACACATCTTCTAAGGATTCCATCTGAACACTTCTTGAAGAGATATGGCTCATCCCAGACAAAATATTTTGCATCATTTATGAGCTTTCTTTTTTTATGTTTATTGATCTCTGGAGGTAGAGCCCCGGTTGCCTTGAAGTTGGCAATGTCTGCAAACCATGGTGCTTTGTGAACTGTCATCAACTAGTCATCAGGGAAGAGCTCGTTCACACTTGTATCATGTGTTCCACCTTCCTCATGAGGGATTCTGGATAGGTGATCAGCTACCTTGTTCTCTACTCCTTTCTTGTCTCTGATTTCAATATTGAATTCCTGCAACAATAAGATCCATCTTATTAGTCTTGGTTTTGATTCTTGATTGGCAAACAAATATTTAAGTGTTGTGTGATCTGTGAAAACAATCGCTTTAGCACCAATGAGGTATGATCTGAACTTGTCAAATACAAAAACTATTGCTAGCAACTCCTTTTCAGTAGTGGTATAATTTCTTTGAGTATCATTGAGGACTTTGCTAGCAGAGTATATCACATGGACTAAGTTATCTTTCCTCTGCCCTAACACGGCTCCAACTGCAAAATCAGATGCATCACACATCAATTCAAAGGGTAAGTTCCAATCAGGTGGGGAAATGATAGGGGCAGAGGACAATCTTTTTTTTAAATTCTCGAATGCTAGCATGCATGTTTCACCGAAGATAAATGGTGTATCAGATACAAGGAGATTGCTCAAGGGCTTGGCTATCTTTGAAAAATCTTTAATAAACCTTCTGTAAAAGCCAGCATGCCCTAAAAAATTTCTAATTGCCTTGACATCACTGGGTGGAAGAAGTTTTTCAATAAGTTTCACTTTAGCCCTGTCCACCTCAATGCCTTGGTTAGAAACCTTATGGCCAAGGACTATTCCTCCTGTCACCATAAAGTGACATTTCTCCCAATTCAAGACCAGATTGGTCTCTTGGCACCTTTTCAATACCAAGGCTAGGTGATTCAGGCAGCTAGTAAAGGAATCACTGAATACCGAGAAATCATCTATAAAAACTTCAATGAATTTCTCTATCATATCTGAGAAGATAGAAAGCATGCAGCGTTGGAAAGTCGCAGGTGCATTACATAGCCCAAATGGCATGCGCCTGTAGGCAAACACTCCATATGGGCAAGTAAATGAGGTTTTCTCTTGGTCTCTAGGATCAACCACTATTTGGTTATATCCTAAATAACCGTCGAGAAAATAATAATATGCGTGTCCTGCGAGTCTTTCCAACATCTGATCCATGAATGGGAGGGGAAAATGATCCTTTCGTGTAGCTTCATTGAGTTTCCGGTAGTCTATGCTCATCCGCCATCCTGTGACGGTCCTTGTAGGAATTAGTTCGTTCTTCTCATTGGGGACTACAGTGATTCCTCCTTTTTTGGGCACGACATGCACGGGGCTGACCCAAGGGCTATCTGAGATCGGGTAGATTACTCCTCCCTGCCATAATTTCATAACTTCTTTCTGTACCACTTCCTTCATGATTGGGTTCAGCTTCCTTTGGGATTGAATGGATGGTTTGGCATCATCTTCCAACAGTATCTTATGCATGCATATGGCTGAACTGATTCCCTTCAGGTCAGTGAGAGTCCATCCAATGGCATCCTTATGCTTCCGCAATAATTGGAGTAGTTCATCCTCTTTATCATGGCTGAGGGATGAGTTTATGATTACCGGGTGACTTTCATTATTTCCTAAGTATCCATATTTGAGAGTGGGTGGCAGTGCTTTGAGTTCAAGTTTGGGTGCCTCTATCTTTTCATTCTCTTCCTTTGGTGCACCTTGTATGCGAATCTCTGTTGTTGCAACCTCTTCACTAGACGTTGACTCCTCCTCTGTTAACCCTTCAGGTTCTTCTTCTTCAAAACTCTCCTGCACTGCCTCTTCAAGTGAGTCCAACGTCATACATTTCCCCAATTGTTCTGGTGGGTAACTCATGGCCTTGAACACATTGAATGTCATCTTTTCCTTGTGCAATCTCATGGGTGAGATCACCCTTTTGGACATCAATGACAGCTCCAGCAGTGGCCAAGAACGGCCTTCCCAGGATGATGGAGGCCTTGCCTTCCTCCTGCATGTCCAGCACTACAAAATCTGCCGGGAATATGAAATCTCCCACTTTCACCAGCAAATCTTCTACTACGCCATGAGGGAACTTGAACGATCGGTCTGCCAGTTATAAGGCCATTTTTGTTGGTTTAGCCTCCTCGATCTTCATCTTCCTCATCATAGCTACTGACATCAAATTGATGCTGGCTCCTAAGTCACATAGAGCCTTCTCCACTGTGATTTCCCCTATAATACAAGGGATCTGGAAACTCCCAGGATCCTTCAATTTCTGGGGCAGTTTATGCTGAATGATAGCACTACATTCTTCGGTTAGTATCACAGTCTCGTTGTTCTTCCAGCTTCTCTTCTTAGTCATTAGCTCCTTTAAAAACTTGGCGTAGAGTGGCATTTGTTCTATTGCTTCAGCAAACGGTATGTTGATTTGTAGTTTCTTGAAGGTTTCCAAAAATCTCAAGAACTGGTTGTCATCCCCCTTCTTCCTCAATTGCTGAGGGTATGGGACTCTTGGGACGTCTAGCTTCAGCATTCCTTCTTCTTTTTGCGAATTTGGAGTGGAAACTTGAGCTCCATCTTGCTTTTCTTCCTTTTCATTTGAGCCTTCTTCTTGTGGTCTCTGGGAGGTTTCCTTCAGTTCCTTCCCACTCTGGAGGGTGATAGCTTGACACTCCTCCCTTTGGTTTGAGTCAGTATCGCTGCGAAGGTTGTGGCTGGGAATCTGCTTGAATAGGTAGCCAATTTGTGTCTTAAGTTTCTTGATGGCAGCATCTTGATTCTGCATATTGGACTGTACTTCCTCTCAGAATGCTTTACTGTCTTGGATCTCTTTGCATATGCTTTCAAGTAGGTTCTCAATCCTTGAGAGTCTGTTATCAGAAGGTGATGGTGAGTTGAGATTGGAGGGATGAGAATGGTTAGTTTGGCTTTGGTATAGGTATTGAGAGGGGTTGTTAGGTGAGTGCTGATATGGTCTAGGTGTGGCATGTTGGTGAGCTATGATATTGGGATTTGGACGTCTTTGATCTTGGCCTAGGTCTTGTTGATTTCCCCACACAAAGTTTGGGTGGTTCCCCCAACCAGGATTATAGGTTTTGGAGTATGGATCATATGCTTGCCTAGGTGAGTTTCCAATGTAGTTGGCTTGCTCCTGCTCACTCTCTGCCTCTGCATTCACCCCCTCTTGGGTTGCCGATGAGGTGGTAATTGCTGCTACTTAGTTCCTCTCCATCTTCTTGGTGAGGTCAGCTAGCTGCTTGGTAATGAGCTTGTTTTGAGCCAGTAGTGCATCCACATTGTTTAGCTCTATCACTCCTCTAGTGTTGCCTCTTTCAAAAGCATAGAAATAGTCATTCTCTGCTACAGTTTCAATGACATCTATGGCTTCTTCAATAGTCTTCTTCTTGTTCAAAGATCCTCCGGATTAATGGTCCACTGCTTTCTTTGATTCATAGGAAAGTCCTTCATAGAAAATGTGTAGCTGCACCCATTCATTGAACATATCTGGTGGACACCTCCTTGTCAGATCCTTAAACCTCTCCCATGCTTCATAAAGAGTCTCACCATCTTGTTGCCTGAAAGTTTGGACCTCAGCTCTTAACCTATTGATTCGTTGAGGAGGGTAAAATCTTGCCAAGAATTTATTCACCACATCTTCCCAGGTTGTCAAACACTCCTTCGGGAAAGACTCCAGCCACTTAGCTGCTTTGTCCTTGAGTGAGAATGGAAATAGGAGCATCCTATAGGTGTCAGGATGAACACCATTAGACTTCACAGTATCGCATATCCTCAGAAATGTGGTTAGATGTTCATTGGGGTCTTCTTGGATGCCTCCTCCGAATGAACAATTGTTCTGAACAAGAGTGATGAGTTGTGGCTTCAGTTCAAAGTTGTTGGCATGTATGGTTGGCTTTTGGATGCTACTTCCACAGTTTCCTGGGTTTGGATTGATGTAAGAGCCTAGAACTCTTCTCTCTTGCCCAGCACAATTTGCTAGACCTTCTATGCCATGGTTGTGAGCTTTTTCTTCATGATAGTTCTCCATATTCTCCTCCATGTTTGGTTCAAAGTATTCATCTTTTTCCTCAGCACCAACTACCCTTTTTCCTCTTGCTTCCCTCCTTAATCTAAGGAAGGTCCTCTCAGGTTCAGAATCAAAGGAAGTTGAAGCCTCGCTTCTTCTCCCTGTCATACAACCAACAAGGCACAAGCAAGGAAATAGATGCAGGAACTATTCTTGTTAGAAATGTTGTTAGTGTGAGTGATGCAATATATCAAACAGTTAGTGGGTTAGTGAAATAGATTGTAAACAACTAGAATAAGGGAGTTAGGGGGAGGGGAAGAAAACAACTAAAACTGAAAGTAAATTACTCAAACAGAAATTTAAATCAGCAAAATTAAAAATGCTCAATCTAGTTATCCTCCAACTTAATCATTGTTGATACAAAATCAATCCCCGGCAACAGCGTCATAAACTTGATGCGCGGAAACTTGTCTCGTAACAAATTTCCTTCGGCAAGTGTACCGAATTGTCATCAAGTAAAATCTCACAAAAGAGTGAAGTCGAATCCCACAGAGATTGATTGGTCAAGCAACATTAATTAGAGGAATGGTCTAGTTGAGCGAAGTAGAATTTGATTTGAGATTTGCAGAAAATTAAATGGCGGGAAGGTAAATAGCAGAAAAAGAAAATTCTAGAAATAAAGAGTTGAATGTAAATGGTGAAAAGTAAATTGCAGAATCTTAAATGGGAAATGGGGAGATGCTCATAAAAGTAAATGGCAGAAATTAAAGAGAATGGGTAAGATTAGAAATGGGGAATTCATTGGGTTTAGGAGATGTTGCATTCTCCGGATCAAGTTCATTTTCATCTCTTCCTCAATCAATGCATTCATTGATCTCCTTGGCAATCTTAAGAGATCGAATTCTAATTCCTTGATAATTCAATCTCTCAAATCTTGATCAATAGCCAATTCCTTGGTCAATTGCTCATGAGAAGAGATGAAGTATGGTCACTGATTATACCACATGCATTCCCAAATCAAGTGTTGGTAGGATTATAGTCACCATATCCATCCAACCCCGATTTGGTCCAGCATGAGAAAGCATTTCTAGCATGATCTCTTGATTCCTCTTCCAAGGTTCAGAAGAGATCCAAGTATGAATAGCTTTTTTTCCAAGATAACTACCCAATTGGATGAAGATTGAAAGCTTTCTAGTGAAATCAAGAGAAAAGATAGAAGAAGAATAATGAAAACTAAAATTGATCCATCGAATTACAACAGAGCTCCCTAACCCAATGAAAGGGGTTTAGTTGTTCATAGCTCTGAGAAATGATAACAAAGATGGAAAATACATCATGAAAGTAAAACTAGAAGTGCAGAGAAAGCAAAATACAGAGAGTAGTTCTCTAATGCCAAAAGCTCTCCAAAGTTTCCAACTCTCCCCTCTTTTCTAATTCAAAACTACTCCTATATATACTACTCTTCTGATCTTCTAGTTGGCTCTTCAAGTCTTGGGTATGGGCCTCTGGATCTTGAGTTTGAAGCAGTTATCCTCTTCATTGGGCTTAGCTTTGCTTACAAAGAGAAAATGTGAAGTAGGCAGGGACTTTGGCTTAGGACGTTAGTGGTGTCAACGTTAAGTGAAAGTGTGGGTTCGAGAACGTTAGTGACAATCACCTTTTTCACTAACGTTCCCAACCCAAGGATGATCAACGTTAACTTCAACGTTAGTGGCACCAACGTGACCACTAACATTACCTATTGGTCCTTCGCACACATTATTGGGACTTACCTTTTCCAATAACGTGGAGAGTCCTCCCTTCTCCCTACGTTAGAGTTCACGTTAGAGTAGCTAACGTGACTCTTAACGTAGGCTTGCCACTTTTTTGAGAACATTAGTGACACTTACCTTTATCACTAACGTTCCAATATGCCCCTACTTCCCACGTTAGAGTCCACGTTAACTAAGTTAACGTGGCTTCTAACGTAGTAATGATAGCTATCTCCAACGATAGTGACAAAGGTGAGTGTCACTAACGTTGGCTCATCATCTCTCTTATCCACGTTAACTAAGTTAACGTGGGAGTTAACGTTGCTCATAGTGGCTTGTGGTGGTTCACCCCAACGTTAGTGACAAAGGTAAGTGTCACTAACGTTGGCGATCACTTGCTTTCTCCACGTTAGCTTCCACGTTAACTAAGTTAACGTGGCAACTAACGTGGCTCATTGTGGCTTGGCCAACGTTAGTGACAAAGGTGAGTGTCACTAACGTTGGCTTCTCTTTTGCTTCCCAACGTTAGAGTCCACGTTAACTAAGTTAACGTGGCAACTAACGTGGCCAATTATGAGCTTGGTCCAACGTTAGTGACACTCACCTTTGTCACTAACGTTGGCCTTGTTTTCTTCTTCCAAGTTAGAGTTCACGTTAACTTAGTTAACGTGACTCTTAACGTGGGCTATGATGGCTTCGAGGGCGTTATTGGCGATTACTTTTCTCATTAACGTTGCAAGCTAGCTCCCATTCCACGTTAGAGGTCACGTTAGTTAGAATAACGTGGCTGCTAACGTGGTTCTTCTTTGCTTCCTTTGTCCTGAAATCAAGCAACAAAGTGCATCAAAGTTCTAATCCAAGTCATGAGACATGCATCATCCAATTTGTCATATAATTCATGCAAAATTCTCATGAAATCATGTAAAGTGCACAATGTATGCTTGAATCAAGATGTAAGTGAATATCCACCCAAAACAAGCTTATTTTCTAAGAAAATGCATGAAACTACCCTAAAAACAGTAAAGAAAAGGTCAGTGAAACTGGCCAAAATGCCCTGGCATCAATGCTCCGTCTCAAAGCAACTCTTGATAGTGAGCTTTCAATCGGTAATCCCAAATCAATTGGTCCAAGTTACCGGGTGATAAAGCACCCCGCGGATCTAGTGACTCAAGTCTCTCCTTGACACGGTCGCACCACAAGCATATAGTTGAAATCTCAACCATTGATGCTCAGAGCCTTGCAACTTAGCTTTTTTTGGGGAGGGTGCTTTGCACCTTGAGCCTAGTGATGTGTGAGCATCTTTTCTATATTTTCTTATTATTTTTTATATCAGTTTATTAAGTTTTATTGAGATTATAATGTTTGAAGCCTGTTTGGATGCTACTTTGAGGAGCATTATGGTTTTACTTATTTCAGGAAATATCTGGGCGAGTTTGGCATAGTTCGTGCAGAAGGAAAGGAAGAAATGTGAAGCTGCCAAGCTGGCACTAAACGCCACTACTGGACGTTTGGCGCCTAGCGTCTGGTGTGGCGTGCAAGGTCTCTGACGGGCAGGCGCTAAATGCCGAGCTTGGCTTTTAGCACCAGGAAGACCGTAACACACGCAAAACTCTCTTCCTCAGCGGCGCTAAACGCTGAGCCTGGTGTTTAGCGCCAGCATCGCGTTTTGGACTTCAAGGAAAGGGCTTCACCGGTTGAAGATTTCAATAATAATTAGTTTTATTTTTATTTCTTTTATTTGTTGTTAGTACAAAACACAATCTTTTAGGTTTAGATATTATTTTATTTTATATATTTTATTTTATTTTTCAAATCAATGAGGTTAGATATAAAAAGGAAAAAGATTCAACCCTTCGGGCTTCTTCTTCTCTCTCTACCTCATTCTACACTCTACACACTTTTGGGAATCCTAGTTTTTCTCTAAACCATGAGTAACTAAACCTCCATTGTTAAGGTTAGGAGCTCTGTTTATTCTATGGATTAATATTATTGTCATTATACTTTCAACCAATGCACTTATTTATATTCAAGGATTACTTTTGTTCTTCATCTTATGAATTTGAGTTTATTGGACGATAGCTCTTTTTCTACATGAATTCTTGTTGATTCTTGAAAAAGTTAACTCACTTGAATAACAGCTTGAAAGTAACTCCTCCTAAATCACTAATTTCCTGGACTTAACATGATACGTGGTATATAATTATCTTATATTTGGGTAATTAGGGTTTATATGGCTAATAAACTAGAATTGGACCTAAACCTTTAATCTTAATTAAGTGATCAAGGAATTGGCGGTTGATTAGGTTAGAGGAGGCTAAATCACTAAGGAATTAGGGTTTAATTAATTAAAGTTTCCCATAAATTGAATCTTGCATGATTAAAGTAATTGATAAGAACCATTAATCCGAAAAAATAAATATCTCTAAAACTTTAACTATTTTCTCATATAATCTTCACAACCTGTTTACTGATTGCTTTCTTAATTTCTCTAAGTACTGTTTAATGCATTTGAATCCAAAACACTCTTTTCTATTTATCTGACTAAGTGAATTACTCAACTATTGTTGCTTGGTCCATCAATCCTCGTGGGATCGACCCTCACTCACCTGAGGTATTACTTCGTACGACCCAGTGCACTTGCCGGTTCAATTGTGGGATTCTAAATCTGCACCATGTTTTTAGTGCCGTTGCCGGGGATTGACTATGATTGACAACTATCCGTTGTTTGATTGCTTAGATTAGACGTTTTCGCTTTAATTTTGTTTAATTTCTTTCTTTGAATTTTCAAAAATTAGCTTTAAATTATTTAAAAAAATTTCCCTTAATTTCTAAACTTAAGTTTGGTGTCCCTTTAGTTGTTTTATTTTGTTTTTCCTAATTATTTTTTTCTTTCATTATTTTCGAAATTGGTAGCTTATTTCTATTTATTAATTTTTGAAATTTTAGTGTTATTTATTCAGTTTACTTTATTTTATTTCCTTTACTCAGGTTACCTCACTCGGAATTCTCTTTACCGTAACGTAAAGATTCCCACTTTTTCTTATTTTTCGTTTGTTTATGAGCAGGATCAGAAATAAGGAACCTCTTCTTGACTTTGATCCTGAGATTGAGATAACTTTTAGGATGCATTTACACAGGCTAGAGCTTACAAGGCTGCTGAGAATCTCAAAGATAATTTTGAGAAGAAATCTGAAGAGGTCATTATGGAGCTGAACAACAATAATGTTGTTAACCCCAATGTTCTCAATGCTCTTGATGAGCGGATATTTTATACGCTTATTGGTAATCTGAAAAATCATAAAAATGATTCTTGAAGCAAGAAAAAGCAGTGAATACAAAGCTTGCAAAAAAAAAAGCAAGCAGAAAAAGCCAATAACCCTTAAAACTAAAAGGCAAGGGTAATAAAAAGGATCCAAGGCTTCGAGCATCAGTGGATAGGAGGGCCTAAGGAAATCAAATCCTGGTCTAAGTGGCTAATCCAAGCTGTCCCTAACCATGTGCTTGTGGCGTGAAGGTGTCAAGTGAAAACTTGAGACTGAGCGGTTAAAGTCAAGGTCCGAAGCAAAGAGAAGAGTGTGCTTAAGAACCCTGGACACCTCTAATTGGGGGCTTTAGCAAAGCTGAGTCACAATCTGAAAAGGTTCACCCAATTATGTGTCTGTGGCATTTATGTATCCGGTGGTAATACTGGAAAACAAAGTGCTTAGGGCCACGGCCAAGACTCATAAAAGTAGCTGTTTCAAGAATCAACATACTGAACTAGGAGAATCAATAACACTATCTGAATATTGAGTTCCTATAGATGCCAATCATTCTGAGCTTCAATGGATAAAGTGAGATGCCAAAACTGTTCGGAAGCAAAAAGCTACTAGCCCCGCTGATGCCAGGGCATCTTGGCCAGTTTCACTGACCTTTTCTTTACTGTTTTTAGGGTAGTTTCATGCATTTCTTTAGGAAATAAGCTAGTTTTGGGTAGATATTCACCTACACCTTGATTCAAGCATACATTGTGCATTTTACATTATTTCTTGAGGATTTTGCATGAATTTAGTGACAAATTGTATGCTGCATTACCCATGACTTGGACTAGAACTTTGATGCACTCTATTGCTTGATTTCAGGACCAAAGGAAGCAAGGAAAGGGAGGTAACTTGCAAGGTTAATGAGAAAAGTGATTGCCAATAATACTCTCAAAGCCATCATTGCCCATGTTAAGAGTCACGTTAACTAAGTCAACGTGCACTCTAACGTGGAGAAGGGAAGTTGAGCCAACGTTAGTGACACTTAACATTGTCACTAACGTTGGCAAACACTCATGAGTGGCCACGTTAGAGCCCACGTTAACCTAGTTAACGTGGCCTCTAACGTTAAAGGGGGAAGAGAAGCCAACGTTAGTGACATTCAACATTGTCACTAACGTTGGCCTAAGGATGCAACACACCACGTTAACTCCCACGTTAACTTGGTTAACGTGGGAGCTAACGTGAGAAGTGAGAGTTGTCGACAACGTTAGTGACACTCGACATTGTCACTAACGTTGGAAGCAACCACACAACCCCCGAAGGAGCCACGTTAACTTAGTTAACGTGGAATCTAACGATGAGGAATGAATGATGAGCCAACGTTAGTGACACTCAACATTGTCACTAATGCTGGGATGGCTAAGAATAGCCACGTTAGAAGCCACATTAACCTAGTTAACGTGGACTCTAACGTGAGATCTAGGGGCACATTGGAACGTTAGTGACAATGTTGAGTGTCACTAACATTCTCGAAATTTGGCAAGGCCACGTTAGAAGCCACGTTAACCTAGTTAACGTGGGCTTTAACGTGAAGCAAATAGGGACACACTGGAACGTTAGTGACAATGTTGAGTGTCACTAACATTCTCGAAGTTTGGCAAGGCCACGTTAGAAGCCACGTTAACCTAGTTAACATGGGTTCTAACGTGAGGCAAAGGGGTACATTGGAACGTTAGTGAAAATGTTAAGTGTCACTAACGTTCTCGAACTTATACTTTCACTAAATGTTAACACCCCTAACGCCCTGAGCTAAAATCTCTGCCCACTTAGCACTTTCTCTCTGCAAGTAAAGCCAAGCCCAAATGAAGAAAAGAACTGCTTCAAACTCAAGATCCAAAGGCCCAAGACTTGAAGAGCAAACTAGAAGCTGAGAAGAGTAGTATATATAGGAGTAGCTTTGAATTGTTAAGGGAGTTCTAAAAGTTGGAAAAAGAGAATTACTCTCTGTATTTTACTTTCTCTGTAATTTCTAGTTCTATGATGTATTCTCCATCTTTATTTTCATTTTCAAGAGCTATGAACAACTAAACCCCTTTCATTGGGTTAGGGAGCTCTGTTGTAATTTGATGGATCAATACTAATTTTCATTATTCTTCTTCCATCTTTTCTCTTGATTTTACTTGAAAGCTTTCGATCTTCATCCCATTGAGTAGTTATCTTGGAAGAGAAGCTATTCAAACTTGGATCTCTTTTGAACCTTGAAAGAGGAATGAAGAGATCAAGCTAGAAATGCTTTCTCATGCTGGACCAAATTGGGTTTGGATGCGTATGTGACTATAACCCTCTCAATTCTTGATTTGGGAAATGCATGTGGTATAATCAGTGACCATACTTCATCTCTTCTCATGAGCAATTGACCAAGGAATTGGCTATTGATCAAGATTTGAGAGATTGAATTGCAAGAAATTGTAATTCAATCACTTAAGATTGCCAAGGAGATCAATGAGTGCATTGATTGAGGAAGAGATGAAAATGAACTTGATCCGGAGAATTGCAACATCTCCTAAGCCCAATGAACTCCTCATCTCTAATCTTACCCATTCTCTTTAATTTCTGCCATTTACTTTTATGAGCAAATCCTCATTCCCATTTACAATTCTGCAATTTATTTTCAATCATTTACTTCCAGTCCTTTAATTCTAGCATTTACTTTTCTATTATTTACATTCCCGCCATTTTATTTTCTGCAACTCTCAACCCAAATTCTGGATTCGCTCAACTAAAACATTCTTCTCATTAAAGTTGCTTGATCAATTAATCCCTGTGGGATTCGACCTCACTCTATTGTGAGTTTTTACTTAACGACAAATTCGGTACACTTGCCGAAAGGAGATTTGTTGAGAGACAAGTTTTCCGTGCATCAAGTTTATGGCGCCGTTGCCGGTAATTGATTGTGCATCAACAATGATTAAATTGGAAGATCACTGGATTGAGCATTTTTATTTTTGTGAATTTTATTTTCTGTTTGAGTGATTTACTTTTTGTTTTTGTTAAACTTCTTCCCTTCCCCCTCTACTCTTTTGTTTTACTTTGTTATTTTCAATTCTGTTTGCTAACCCACTAACTATTTGATATATTGCATCACCCACAACTAACAGTAATTCTGACACAAATACTTTCTGCACCTATCTTTTCTTGCTTGCACTTGATGGTTGTATGATAGGGAGAAGAAGCGGGGCTTCAACTTCCTTCGATTCTGAACCTGAGAGGACCTTCCTTAGATTAAGGAGGGAGGCAAGAGGAAAGAAAGTGGTTGGTGCTGAGGAAGAAGAGGAATTCTTTGAAACAAACATGGAAGACAACATGGAAAACCATCATGAAGAAGAGGATCACAACCATGGGAGAGGAGGTAGAGCAAATCATGCTGGAGAGGATAGAAGAGTTTTGGGTTTTTACATCAATCCAAACCCAGGCAATTGTGGAAGTAGCATCCAAAAGCCAACAATCCATGCCAACAACTTTGAACTTAAACCACAGCTCATCACCCTTGTTCAGAACAACTGCTCATTTGGAGGAGGTGTTCAAGAAGACCCCAATCAACATTTGACCACCTCCCTGAGAATATGTGACACAGTGAAGTCTAATGGTGTTCATCCTGACGCCTATAGACTGCTCCTATTTCCATTCTCACTTAGGGACAAAGCAGCCAAGTGGCTGGAATCCTTCCCAAGGGAAAGCTTGACAACTTGGGAAGACGTGATGAACAAATTTTTAGCAAGATTTTACCCTCCTCAACGAATCAATAGGCTGAGAGCTGAGGTCCAAACTTTCAGGCAACAAGATGGTGAGACTCTATATGAAGCATGGGAGAGGTTCAAGGACTTAACAAGGAGGTGTCCACCTGACATGTTCAACGAATGGGTGCAGCTACACATTTTCTATGAAGGACTCTCTTATGAGACAAAGAAGGCCGTAGACCATTCACCCGGAGGATCTTTGAACAAGAAGAAGACTATTGAGGAAGCCATAGATGTTATTGAAACAGTAGCAGAGAACGACTACTTCTATGCTTCCGAAAGAGGGAACACAAGAGGAGTAATGGAGCTAAACAATGTAGATGCTCTGTTGGCCCAAAACAAGCTCATTACCTAGCAGCTGGCTGACCTCACCAAGAAGATGGAGATAAACCAAGTAGCAGCAATCTCCACTTCATCAACAACCCAAGAAGGAGTGAATGAAGAAGCAGAGGGGAGTCAGGAGCAAGCCAACTACATTGGGAATTCACCAAGGAAAAACTATGATCCATACTCCAAGACCTATAACCCTGGATGGAGAAACCACCCAAACTTTGGGTGAGGAAGTGAGCAAGATCAAAACCAAGACCAGAGATGTTACAACTCCAACAACAATGCAGCTCACCAGCAATTCACACAGAGGACATCTCAACACCCCCACAACAACACTTCTCCACACGCCTATCAAAATCAAAATAGCACATCTGCTCTGAATCATTCATCAATTGATGACAAGCTCTCTAAGATTGAAGCCTTACTTGAAGGAATATGCCAAGAGATTCAAGAAAATAAGGTGTTCAAAGAGGAGGTGCGGGCCAATATTAAGAACCAGGTAGAGACCATCAGGAAGCTGGAATTTCAGGTGGGATATTTAGCTGAGAAGATTCCCAAACCTACTGATAGCTTCCCAAGTGACACAGAGAAAAACCCCAAAGGAGAAGTAAAGAAAGTAAGATGGGAAGATTGCAAAATGGTCACTGCGAGTGATCAAGAGACTGAAGACAAGAAAGGCAAATTTTGCAAACAACCTGAAGATAACTCAACAAAGGAGGAGGATAGAAATCGCCAAGAACCAGAAATCTCACAACAAGAGCTGCTGAAGCTCTATGCACCCTTCCCTCAACTGCTCAATGGTGCTGTGGAAAAAAGAATATACTCAAGGTTCCTAGACTTGTTTGCATCTCTGCATGTGAACATACCATTCATCAAGGCAATTCAACAAATGCCTGCGTTCATCAAGTATATGAAGGAACTTCTTCCCAGGAAAGGCTCACTCAAAGGAGGCCAGACTATAGTGATAAACAAGGAATGTAGTGCCCTTATTCAACCTGAGTTGCCTACAAAAAGAAGAGATCCAGCATCAACTTACTACCCTTATCCCTGGCAAAGAGGCTGCAGATCAATGAGATAATACCCACAGATGTAATCATCAGACTGGCTGACAAAACTCAAAAGCAAGCAATAGGAGTGGTGGAAAATGTGTTGCTAAAAGTTGGGAAATACTTTCTCCCAACAGACTTTGTCATCCTAGACATGGAAGAGAGTCGCACTCATCCAATCATATTGGGAAGACCATTCCTAGCTACGGCCAGAGCACTTATCGATGTAGAGAAAGGGGAGCTAATATTGAGAATCCATGATGAACGACTCAGCTTCAATGTTTTCAAACTCTCACAAGAAACAGATCAAGAGGACAAGGAACTAAGCACAAATGATAATGAGACACTGAAGGAGGAAACAAGCACTGAAGCACAGCCAGTTCATTCTGAGATCCCCTTAATAGATAAACAAGGAAAACAGCAATTGCCACAGCTCAAGGAAAAGTTGGAGGAACCTAAACCTCTAGAGGCAGGTGAAGACAGCACCACAACTCCTTTAGAAAAAGAGGTCACCAAGGGGAAGGCAACATCAAAAGAAATAAAGAAGAAGGTACCAAGGAGGTGGAAGAACAAGAAAATTCCTACGGAAGATTTCTCTCTAGGGGATAGAGTTGTCTCAGCTTACTTCCTAGATATTCCCCCTAATCTCCCCACTGTACCATCTCAGTTACCCAAGGTCTTCACTATCAACAGAGTTCTTTCCATGGAACATGTGGAGATCATTGATCCAACCAATGGATATAAGTCCACAGCAATAGGGGAGGACTTTAAGCACTACCAAACACCCTGATGAAGGAAAAACGTCAAGCTAGTGATGCTAAAGAAGTGCTTCATGGGAGGCAACCCATGTTTTATATGTTTTTAAAATAATAAATAAATCAATGTTTATGAATTTCAACCCAAACTTGACAAACACTTGGTGAAATCTTTATCATGCAGTATATAGTGAAGAACAAGTTTGGTGTTCAAAGCAAACCAAGATGCATGCTAGTCTTGGGAGCTTTGAACAAAACATTTCATCACATTGCTTCAAACTAAGTTTGGTGTCACCCCATGGTGCCACCAAGATGCATATAAGGACCCACCAATAGTTAGTTAGTTAGTTGGAATTCATAAATAAAAAAATCAAATCCTTTCTTCCCTTTTATTAATATTAGCCGTAAAGTTCATATGGTCATTTTAATATCTTTTCTTACTTTTCTTAGTTTGTCTTTATAGGAAAAGAAAAGGAGCATAAAAAGGGATTGATTGGACAATTAAATGGGGGAGATTTCGCCACTTAATGAAGAGCACTACACACATGTCTCAAGAGGGAACACATGGGGAAACGCTGCCATGCAACATTGGAGAAAGAAGACCCTTGAAGACCGAACCAATCACTCTCATTAAGTGATGATCCTTGTCCTTCCTTCATACACAACCCCAACCGTCCATCAAGCAACAATCCTTGCAATCCACACCTTCCATCCACTCATGACCTCCCTATATAAGTGAACCTTAGTGCATGATCATCCCTCACACTCAAATTCCCACTCTTCACACTTCATACTTTCGGCTTGCTCAAACCCCTTCATCACACTCTATCTTAGCAACCTATTCCTCATCTCTCCGTATCCTCCAACCTCCACCTCAAAACAGCAACTCAATTCATGGCATCATCAAGCTCAAAGAGGCAAAAGAGGAAGGAACCCATGGAGAGTGTTCCTTTCGATGAGAAGAAACTCAAAATTGCCTTTCATGAACGTGAATTCGAATGGATAAGGGCGAGAAAGATATTGCCAGAGTTAATCTTCCAAATCAACGCAGATGAGTCACCACAAATTCTGGAGAAAATCGAACAGAGGGGGTGGCAATTGCTCACAAGTCCAGAGGGGAAGATCAATGGAAACCTCATCAAAGAATTTTATGCTAATGTAGTAAGAGAGGATAAAACCAAGGCCCCAACCTTCAAAAGTTACGTAAGAGGAAAAAAGGTGGACTTCAGCCCAAATGCCATAACAAGAGTTCTTCACCTGAAATCACCTCGTTTTGATAAGGAAAGTTATCAGGCAAGGATAAGTAGAAGCCCTGATAATAATGAGCTCTCAGAGATAGTGGCAGACATCTGTGTTATAGCAGCTGACTGGGAGAGGTACACAGATGGGAGACCTAAGTTCATCAAGAGAGGAGACCTGAGCCCTGAAGCCAAGGGGTGGTTTGAACTTGTGAGGAGGTCCATTCTACCAGCTGCAAATAATTCAGAGGTAAACATCAATCGAGCTACTATGGTGCATTGCTTAATACAGGGTGGGGAAATCAATGTGAATAAGCTCATCGCCGAGGGGATTCAAGATTCGGCTGAGAAGGTTGATTCAGGTGTCAGGCTTTGGTACCCCAGCACCATTCTCCGCTTATGCAACAAGGCCAAGGTAGTATTTGAGGACAGCAATCCAGACTGGGTAAACCCAGGGAGGCCAGTTACACTTAAGAGATTGGTTTATACTACACCTGCTCAACAACAAAGAAGACCACAAATAGGAAAACCAAAAGCAAAAGAAAGAGTTCACCAAGAGGAACCTCATCAGGAAGAATATCAACAAGAAGAGTATTCTGATCCAGCCAACTTGAACATGAGTCACCTTCTAAGAGCCATTGAGGATTTAGGGATGAGACATATGGAAGGACAAGAGCAAATACTGAACCTTCAAACCAACTGGCTGAGCCAACAGGAAGCATGGCAAAAACAACAAATGGAGCAGCAGCAGGAACACTACTCCAGGCTCACTCAAGCCATCAACCAAGTGAATGAGAGGCAAGAGCTTCAAGAGAAGCACTTGCAAGAACTCATCCAGCGGCAGATAGCCCAAATGAAAACTTTCAATGAGTTCAGTGTACTCAATGAAGGAAGGCAACTTCATAGGGAGGAGTTCTATGTGAACACTCAAGCCAAGTTGAACTACATGACTAGTAATATGCATCAGCTACACTATGCCATCCCTACATATGATGAGGTCCAAAAAGATTTTGTAGAACAAGAAGAGAGGAAGGTGAAACAGCAAAAGGAGACACTCAAGAAGAAGATGGAAGATGGTGGTTTCTGGAAGAAGCTGCTTGGAAAGGGCAAAGGAAGTGGGAGCACAAGCACTCAAGAGAGACACAATGAGGACAAGCAAGGATGGGAGCATGGGCATCCACATGAATGAAAGGTGGTGGAGTTCCTTTTAGTCCATCGTTTTCTATGCTTTAAATAAGGAAGATCTTGTATGAAATAGAACCTGCTTCCATGTTATGTTTAAACTTTTTAAATTCTGTCTTTTAAGTTTTCTTTCTGAATAGGTCCATGATTTCTGGTTTAAATGTCACTGCATCTTTCCCTTATTTACTTGTAAGCTTGTCCATTTTAAATCAAATGAAGAAGAGAATGTTTATGTTTTTTTTAATAGACCAGAGTAGAGTTCATAATGTGGAAGTGCATTCATGAATCTTTGGGGTAGTCATAAGTTAGCTAAGTTGGTTCAACCACAAGGCTAGGAGGACAACTATCTACCCTGAATACTTGACTTTGGATATACCCATGAGACTAAGTTAATAACAAGATCCTAATAAGAGAAAAGGGAAAGAACAATGGAAGTGAAAAAATAAAAGAAAAAGAGTAAGCAATAAGGCTAGGCACCAATGGTTTGGAGCTTGAGACAAGTGTCTGTGGTGCTCCTGTGTGAGGGATCTACTTGGATGAATAAGCTCTCAGGGGTGCTTTATCACCTGGTAACTTGGGTTAACTAACCCGGGATTATCAGCTGAAATTCCACTATCAAGAGTAACCCTCACTACAGAGCATTTAGTAACCCAAAGAGGTGTTGGACACCAAGGTCTCAAGAAAGAAAATAAATGAACTATATGTCTGTGGTGTGTATGTATGGGGGAGAGACTTGAGGGAGTAAGTCCTTAGGGGTGCTTCAACACCTAGCACCTTGAACCAACTGGTTCGGGAGTGTTGGCTAAAAGCTTATCTTAAAGAGTTGCCCCCTTACAGAGCACTTAGCCTAAATAACACAAATAACCCTTGAAATAACAATAAAAGGATCAATGAATAAAAGTCTCATGGGATATAAACAAAGTAAGTGTTTAGGGACATGATAAAAGTCTGAAAGCCAGTAATGGAATGAACCTAAGTTGCTATGTATGAAACCACCATAAAATCAGTAACATAACTTCCACAAGAATGACTCATTCCTCTGGATATTCCATTCATCATTCTCTTGTTCCAGTACTTGCTTAGGGACAAGCAAGCTTTAAGTTTGGTGTTATGATGCCAGGGCATCTTGGCCAGTTTCACTGACCTTTTCTTTACTATTTTTAGGGTAGTTTCATGCATTTCTTTAGGAAATAAGCTAGTTTTGGATAGATATTCACCTACACCTTGATTCAAGCATACATTGTGCATTTTACATTATTTCATGAGGATTTTGCATGAATTTAGTGACAAATTGTATGCTGCATTACCCATGACTTGGACTAGAACTTTGATACACTCTGTTGCTTGATTCAGGACCAAAGGAAGCAAGGAAAGAGAGGTAACTTGCAAGGTTAATGAGAAAAGTGATTGCCAATAACACTCTCAAAGCCATCATTGCCCACGTTAAGAGTCACGTTAACTAAGTTAACGTGCACTCTAACGTGGAGAAGGGAAGTTGAGCCAACGTTAGTGACACTTAACATTGTCACTAACGTTGGCAAACACTCATGAGTGGCCACGTTAGAGCCCACGTTAACCTAGTTAACGTGGCCTCTAACGTTATAGGGGAAAGAGAAGCCAACGTTAGTGACATTCAACATTGTCACTAACGTTGGCCTAAGGATGCAACACACCACGTTAACTCCCACGTTAACTTGGTTAACGTGCGAGCTAACATGAGAAGTGAGAGTTGTTGACAACGATAGTGACACTCAACATTGTCACTAACGTTGGAAGCAACCACACAACCCCCCAAGGAGCCATGTTAACTTCCACGTTAACTTAGTTAACGTGGAAGCTAATGATGAGGAATGAATGATGAGCCAACGTTAGTGACACTCAACATTGTCACTAACATTGGGATGGCTAAGAATGGCCATGTTAGAAGCTACGTTAACCTAGTTAACGTGGACTCTAACGTGAGATCTAGGGGCATATTGGAACGTTAGTGACAATGTTGAGTGTCACTAACGTTCTCGAAGTTTGGCAAGGCCACGTTAGAAGCCACGTTAACCTAGTTAACGTGGGCTTTAACGTGAAGCAAATAGGGGCACACTCGAACGTTAGTGACAATGTTGAGTGTCACTAACGTTCTCGAAGTTTGGCAAGGCCACGTTAGAAGCCACGTTAACCTAGTTAACGTGGGCTCTAACGTGAGGCAAAGGGGTACATTGGAACGTTAGTGAAAATGTTAAGTGTCACTAACGTTCTCGAACTTATACTTTCACTAAATGTTAACACCCCTAACGCCCTGAGCTAAAATCTCTGCCCACTTAGCACTTTCTCTCTGCAAGTAAAGCCAAGCCCAAATGAAGAAAAGAACTGCTTCAAACTCAAGATCCAAAAGCCCAAGACTTGAAGAGCAAACTAGAAGCTGAGAAGAGTAGTATATATAGGAGTAGCTTTGAATTGTTAAGGGAGTTCTAAAAGTTGGAAAAAGAGAATTACTCTCTGTATTTTACTTTCTCTGCAATTTCTAGTTCTATGATGTATTCTCCATCTTTATTTTCATTTTCAAGAGCTATGAACAACTAAACCCCTTTCATTGGGTTAGGGAGCTCTGTTGTAATTTGATGGATCAATACTAATTTTCATTATTCTTCTTCCATCTTTTCTCTTGATTTTACTTGAAAGCTTTCGATCTTCATCCCATTGAGTAGTTATCTTGGAAGAGAAGCTATTCAAACTTGGATCTCTTTTGAACCTTGAAAGAGGAATGAAGAGATCAAGCTAGAAATGCTTTCTCATGCTGGACCAAATTGGGTTTGGATGGGTATGTGACTATAACCCTCTCAATACTTGATTTGGGAAATGCATGTGGTATAATCAGTGACCATACTTCATCTCTTCTCATGAGCAATTGACCAAGGAATTGGCTATTGATCAAGATTTGAGAGATTGAATTGCAAGAAATTGTAATTCAATCACTTAAGATTGCCAAGGAGATCAATGAGTGCATTGATTGAGGAAGAGATGAAAATGAACTTGATCCGGAGAATTGCAACATCTCCTAAGCCCAATGAACTCCCCATCTCTAATCTTACCCATTCTCTTTAATTTCTGCCATTTACTTTTATGAGCAAATCCCCATTCCCATTTACAATTCTGCAATTTATTTTCAGTCATTTACTTCCAGTCCTTTAATTCTAGCATTTACTTTTCTGTTATTTACATTCCCGCCATTTTATTTTCTGCAACTCTCAACCCAAATTCTGGATTCGCTCAACTAGAACATTCTTCTAATTAAAGTTGCTTGATCAATCAATCCCTGTGGGATTCGACCTCACTCTATTGTGAGTTTTTACTTCACGACAAATTCGGTACACTTGCCGAAAGGAGATTTGTTGAGAGACAAGTTTAAAATTCTTTTTCAAAAATAATTTTTACATTAAATATTGTGCCAAACTTTAAGTTTGGTGTTTTTTTGTTGATTTTTCTTTGGTTTTCGAAAATCTTATTTTGGTTTTCTAAAAATTTTAAGTTTGGTGTTCTTTCTTCATGTTCTTGTGTTCTTGTGAGTCTTCAAAGTGTTCTGAAGTTTTCCTTGTGTCTTGATCTTAAAATTTTTAAGTTTGGTGTTCCTTGGTGTTTTCCCTCCAAAATTTTCGAAAACAAGGAGCATTAGATCTAAAAATTTTAAATCTTGTGCTATCTTATTATTTTTCTCTCTCCTCTTTAAATTCAAAAATATCTTTTCTCTCTATTTTAAAGCAAATTTTCAAAATTTACCTTTAAAATTCAGATATTTATTTCAAAATTTAAAACCTTTTTCAAAAATCATCATATCCTTTTCAAAACTTCCTAACCACTTTCTCTCTCCTCATTTTTTCGAAAATCTTCACCTATTTTTATTTATTTTATTTTAATTTATTTTATTTTCGAAATAAATAAATAAATAAATAAAAATAATTTTTTTATTTTACATCGTCTCCCTTTCTCCATCATGGATCTAAGTGGAAATGAATAGTCCAGAAGGACTCTGGGGTCATATGCTAACCCCTCTACTGCTTCATATGGGAGTAGTATCTGCATACCCTCCATTGGAGTCAGTAGCTTTGAGTTGAATCCTCAGCTCATTATCATGGTGCAGCAAAGCTGCCAGTATTCTGGTCTTCCACAGGAAGAACCTACAGAGTTTCTGGCACAGTTTTTACAAATTGCTGACACAGTACATGACAAGGAAGTAGATCAGGACGTTTACAGATTATTACTATTTCCATTTGCTGTAAAAGACCAAGCCAAGAGGTGGTTAAATAACCAACCTAAGGCTAGCATAAAGACATGGAAACAGCTGACAGAGAAATTCCTGAATCAATACATTCCTCCAAAACGGATGACACAGCTAAAGCTGGACATCCAAGGCTTTAAACAAGGAGATAATGAATCTCTTTATGATGCCTGGGAGAGATACAGAGAGATGCTAAGAAAATGCCCCTCTGAAATGTTTTCAGAGTGGGTTCAGTTAGACATCTTCTATAATGGGCTTGCAGAAAGAGCTCAGATGTCTCTAGACTACTCAGCTGGTGGATCTATCTACATGAGAAAGACAATTGAAGAAGCTCAAGAGCTCATTGATACAGTTACCAGAAATCAGCATCTGTACTTAAGTAGTGACCCTTCCATGAAAGAAGAGGCTAAAACAGTAACTGCTGAACTCAGTCCTGTAGAACAAGCTGCTGAATTCAATCAGCAATTGGACTTTCTAACACAGCAGTTAGCCGAATTCAAAGATAGACTACAAGAGACAAGGATGGCTAATATAAATATGGAAGAACAATTGAAGCAAACAAAACAGCAGCTGTCAAAACAAATAACAGAAGAATGCCAAGCAGTTCAATTAAGAAGTGGGAAAAATTAAATACCCCACCTCAAGGCAGCAGGAAGCCAAGAAATGAGCAAACCACCCAAAATCCATCTGAGGACAGTAAGAACCCAGGAAAAAATAATTCTGGCATTAAAATGCCAGAAATTGGGTGGAAGGTTGGCGCTGAACGCCCAGACCATGCTCAGGACTGGCGTTCAACGCCAGAAACAAGCAAGGAACTGGCGTTGAACGCCCAAAAGAAGCACAGTTCTGGCGTTCAGACGCCAGGAACAGATGAGGAATTGGCGTCTAACGTCACTCCAGCTTCTAACTTTGGCACTCAAATGCCAGAGAGGGATCAGACACACACAAGTGCTTATGACAACACCTCTAAAAAGGCTTCTTCAACTATTTCTATAAGAAATAAACCTGCAGCAACCAAGGTTGGAGAATATAAAGCCAAGATACCTTATCCTCAAAAACTCCGCCAAGAGGAGCAGGATAAGCAATTTGCTCGCTTTGCAGATTATCTCAGGACTCTTGAAATAAAGATTTCGTTTGCAGAAGCACTTTAGCAAATACCTTCTTACGCCAAGTTCATGAAAGAGATCTTGAGTCATAAGAAGGATTGGAGAGAAACTGAAAGAGTTCTCCTCACTGAAGAATGCAGTGCAGTCATTCTGAAAAGCTTTCCTGAAAAGCTTAAAGATCCCGGAAGCTTTCTGATACCATGCACATTAGAGGGAAATTGCACCAGGACAGCTTTATGCGATCTTGGGGCAAGCATCAACCTAATACCTGCATCCACCATCAGAACGCTTGGTTTAACTAAAGAAGTTAAACCAACCCGGATATGTCTCCAACTTGCTGATGGCTCCATTAAATACCCATCAGGCGTGATTGAGGACATGATTGTCAGGGTTGGGCCATTCGCCTTTCCCACTGACTTTGTTGTGCTGGAAATGGAGGAGCACAAGAGTGCTACTCTCATTCTAGGAAGACCTTTCCTAGCAACTGGACGAACTCTCATTGATGTCCAAAAGGGGGAAGTCACCCTGAGAGTCAATGAGGATGAGTTTAAGTTGAATGCTGTCAATGCCATGCAGCATCCAGACACACCAAAAGACTGCATGGAAGACATCTTTAAAGATGTTCCGCCTGATCTAGAGGATCCAGAGGGATTGAAAGAACCTCTGAAATTTCCTCAGGGAGAGGAAAAACCTCCTAAACCCGAGCTCAAACCATTACCACCATCCCTGAAATATGCATTTCTGGGAGAAGGTGATACTTTTCCAGTGATCATAAGCTCTGCTTTAAATCCACAGGAAGAGGAAGCACTAATTCAATTGCTAAGGACACACAAGACAGCTCTTGGGTGGTCCATAAGTGACCTTAGGGGCATAAGCCCAGCTAGATGCATGCACAAAATCCTATTGGAGGATGATGCTAAGCCAGTGGTTCAACCACAGAGGCGGCTAAATCCAGCCATGAAGGAAGTGGTGCAGAAAGAGGTCACTAAATTACTGGAGGCTGGGATTATTTATCCTATTTCTGATAGCCCCTGGGTGAGTCCTGTTCAAGTTGTCCCTAAAAAGGGAGGCATGACAGTAGTTCATAATGAAAAAAATGAACTGGTTCCTACAAGAACAGTTACAGGGTGGCGCATTTGTATTGATTACAGAAGGCTCAATACAGCCACCAGAAAGGATCACTTTCCTTTACCATTCATAGACCAGATGCTAGAAAGACTAGCAGGTCATAATTATTACTGCTTTTTGGATGGCTATTCAGGCTACAACCAAATTGCAGTAGATCCCCAGGATCAAGAGAAAACAGCATTCACATGTCCATCTGGAGTATTTGCTTACAGAAGGATGCCTTTTGGGCTGTGTAATGCGCCTGCTACCTTTCAGAGATGCATGCTCTCTATTTTCTCTGATATGGTGGAAATATTTCTGGAAGTCTTCATGGATGACTTCTCAGTATATGGAGACTCATTCAGCTCCTGTCTTGATCACCTGACACTGGTTTTGAAAAGATGCCAAGAGACCAAGCTGGTTTTAAATTGGGAAAAATGTCACTTTATGGTGACTGAAGGGATTGTCCTTGGGCATAAAATTTCAAACAAGGGAATAGAGGTGGATCAAGCCAAAATAGAGGTAATTGAAAAATTACCACCACCTGCCAATGTTAAGGCGATCAGAAGCTTTCTGGGGCATGCAGGATTCTATAGGAGGTTTATAAAGGATTTTTCAAAAATTGTAAAACCTCTAAGCAATCTACTAGCTACTGACACGCCATTTGTGTTCGACACAGAGTGTATACAGGCGTTTGAAACTCTGAAAGCTAAGCTGGTCACAGCACTAGTTATCTCTGCACCAGACTGGACATTGCCATTCGAATTAATGTGTGATGCCAGTGATCACGCCATTGGTGCAGTACTGAGGCAGAGGCATGACAAGCTTCTGCATGTCATTTATTATGCTAGCCGTGTTTTGAATGATGCCCAGAAAAATTACACAACCACAGAAAAAGAATTGCTTGCAGTGGTTTATGCCATTGACAAGTTTAGATCATACTTAGTAGGATCAAAGGTGATTGTGTACACAGATCATGCTGCTCTTAAATATCTACTCACAAAGCAGGATTCAAAACCCAGACTCATAAGATGGGTGTTGCTTCTGCAAGAGTTTGATATAGAAATAAGAGACAGAAAAGGGACAGAGAACTAAGTGGCCGACCATCTGTCCCAGATAGAACCAGTCGAAGGGGCGTCCTCCCCCTCCATTGAGATCTCTGAAACCTTTCCGGATGAGCATTTGTTTGCCATTCAGGAATTGCCATGGTTTGCAGACATTGCAAACTACAAAGCTGCAAGGTTCATTCCCAAGGAGTACAGCAGGCAACAAAAGAAAAAATTAATTACTGATGCAAAGTACTACTTGTGGGATGAACCCTATCTCTTTAAGAGATGTGCAGACGGCATAATCCGTAGGTGTGTGCCTAAGAAAGAAGCACAAAGGATCTTATGGCATTGCCATGGGTCACAATATGGAGGTCATTTCGGAGGTGAGCGAACAGCCACCAAGGTCCTCCAATGTGGTTTCTACTGGCCTACACTTTACAGAGATTCTCGAGAGTTTTTACGTAATTGTGACAGTTGCCAGAGAGCTGGTAATTTACCTCTCAGTTACGCCATGCCTCAACAAGGAATCTTGGAGATTGAGTTGTTTGATGTATGGGGAATTGATTTCATGGGGCCTTTCCCACCATCATACTCAAACACTTATATTCTGGTGGCGGTTGACTATGTATCAAAGTGGGTAGAGGCCATTGCCACACCTACTAATGATACTAAAACAGTACTGAAGTTCCTCCAGAAACATATATTCAGCAGGTTTGGTGTCCCTAGGGTACTAATCAGTGATGGGGGTACTCACTTCTGCAACAAACAGCTTTACTCTGCCATGGTCCGGTATGGAATTCGCCATAAGGTGGCAACTCCATATCATCCACAGACAAATGGGCAAGCTGAAGTCTCTAACAGAGAACTAAAAAGAATCATGGAACGGACTGTAAGTACCCGTAGAAAGGATTGGGGACGAAGCTTGGATGATGCTCTGTGGGCTTACAGAACAGCATTCAAGACTCCCATAGGGACCTCTCCTTACCAACTTGTGTATGGTAAGGCTTGTCACCTGCCCGTGGAACTGGAACATAAGGCCTACTGGGCAACCAGATTCCTTAACTTTGATGCCAAATTAGCTGGAGAGAAAAGATTGCTCCAGCTGAATGAGCTAGAGGAATTCAGATTCACTGCTTTCGAAAATGCCAAGCTTTACAAAGAGAAATAAAAAAGGTGGCATGACAGAAAGCTGTCATCTAGAATCTTTGAACCAGGACAAAAGGTTCTGTTGTTTAAATCTAGGCTCAGGCTATTTCCCAGGAAACTGAAGTCCCGGTGGAGAGGACCATATGTGATTACAAGTGTATCACCATATGGTTATGTGGAGCTTCAAGATATTGATTCTGATAAGAAGTTCATTGTTAATGGACAGAGAATCAAGCACTATCTTGAAGGGAATGTTGAGCAAGAGTACTCAAGGCTGAGGCTAGATTAAAAACTCAGCAAGGTCCAGCTAAAGACAATAAAGAAGCGCTTGCTGGGAGGCAACCCAGCCATGGGGCATCACTTCCTCTAAGCATTTTGCCCTATTCTTGATTTTATTTGTTTATATAAAGTTCATTGATACTAAGGTAAAGAGTCAATTGTGTAAGTTTACAGGGTTACAGAAGGATTCTGCACATAAAATAGATAAAAAAGAGCTCACTGGCAAGAAAACACCAGTAAAAGTCTGTTTTGGGCGTTCAACGCCCAAAAGAAGCATCCACTAGGCGTTGAACGCCAGTAAGGATAGCCATCTGGGCGTTGAACGCCAAAAAGAAGCTCCTTCTGGGCGTTTAATGCCAGATTTACAGCGTCCTGTGCGTTCAGAAAAACACCCAGTAACAAAGGAGTTCCTGGCGTTCAACGCCAGAAAGAAGCAACAGCTGGGCGTTGAACGCCCAGGAGAAGCATCAGTTGGGCGTTGAACGCCCAAAACATGCAGCGTTTGGGCGTTCAAACACCAGGATGGTGGGAAGGAGGTAATTTCATTTTTACTTCATATTTTTCATTTTAATTTTAATTTTCATGTTTCAATTCATGATTTCTTGCATAAACATGTTACAAACCCTGATTTCTAAAATCCCTAATTTCTAAAAACCCTGCTTTAAAAATATCAAATGTATCTTAATCCATAAGCACAAATCCTTTTTATCCAATTCAACTCTTTTTCAAAAATTTTCAAAACAAATCTATCTCTTTTCATTCAAAAATCTTTTCAACTAATCAATATCTTTTTCAAATCTCCATATTATCTTTTTCAAAAATCCAATTTTATCTTTTTCAAATATCTTTCATATCTTTCTAATTTTAAATTATATCTTTTCTTATCATACTTATCTCTTTTTAAATCATATCTTCTGTCTTATCTTTCTCCCTATTTTCGAAAACCCCCCTCCCTTTTAAAAACACATTCGGCCTCCTTCCTCTCATCCACCATTCAACACTAGCTCTCCTTCTATCCCTCTCCTTTCTTTTCTTTTGCTTGAGGACAAGCAAACCTCTAAGTTTGGTGTGTTTATCCGTGATCACTAAACCATACCCACTAAGATCATGGCTCCTAAAGGAAAACAACCCACCCCAAGAGGCAAGAAAGAGAGTGTTCCAAAACCACTTTGAAATCAAGGGAGGTTCTTAACCAAAGAACATTCAGACCATTACTACAAAATAATGGGTCTAAGATCTGTGATCCCGGAAGTCAAGTTCGATCTGAAAGAAGATGAATATCCGGAGATCCAAGAGCAGATTCGAAACAAGAACTGGGAAGTCCTAGCTAATCCTGAAACGAAAGTGGGAAGGAATATGGTTCAGGAATTCTATGCTAATCTGTGGCAAACAGACAGGCAGAGAATATATGGAGCTGCCCTCTATGACTATAGGACTGTGGTCAGAGGAAAGATTGTTCACATCTACCCTGACAAAATCAGGGAGATCTTTAAGCTACCTCAGCTAAAAGATGACCCAGACTCCTTCAATAAGAGAATGATGAGAACAAACAAGGGCCTGGATAAGATTCTAGAGGATATATGCATCCCTGGAGCCAGGTGGACCACCAGCACGAGGGGTGTCCCAAATCAACTCAAGAGAGAAGATCTCAAAGCAGTCGCCAGAGGATGGCTGGACTTCATTGGGCGTTCTATATTGCCCACCAGCAACTGTTCTGAAGTCAATATTAGAAGAGCAGTGATGATCCATTGCATTATGTTGGGAAAAGAAGTAGAAGTTCATCAACTGATCCCATCTGAATTCTACATACTTGCCAACAAGAACTCCAAGGATGCCAGGTTGGCTTATCCAAGCCTAATCTCTATGCTCTGCAAAGATGCTGGAGTAAAGATGGGAATAACAGAGTATATCTCAGTGGAGCAACCAATCACTAAAATTACAATGGAAAAACAACAAATGTAGGATAACCCCATCAAGAGGAGAGCGCAAGAATTACTACCAGAACTCCCTCAGTTTGAATACTGGGAGCATCTTGAGGCATCTGTCACTAAGTTGCAAGAAACGATGGACCAATTGAAAGAAGAACAGCAAATTCAAAACAGCATGCTTTGCAAACTGCTCAGAGAACAAGAGGTGCAAGGGCATGAATTAAGAGAACTAAAGCGTCAGAAACTATCTCTTGAAGGGCCAAGCACCCCACAGACTAAAGAGGCATCCGCTTCCCAAAGTCAAGGTTGTTGAGTTCTGATCTTAACCTTAACCCTGTGATAACTTCTTTTTTTTATTATTATTTGAGTTTTACCTTAGGAGTCATATAGTGGTAATTAGTATTTATATTTTGATTTTATCCCCAATTAAGCTATAATTTATTTTTCTCATCATCATTAAACATGAATAAAATAGAAGATTTTCTTTAGAATAAGGAGGCAATAATTTTCGAGTTTTTAATAAAACAAATTCTAATTGTTTACATGTGGTGGCAATGCTTTCTGCCTTCTGAATGAATGCTTGAACAGTGCATATGTCTTTGGAATTTGATGTTCTTGAATGTTAAATATGTTGGCTCTTGAAAGAATGATAAACATGAGACATGTTATTGGTAATCTGAAAAATCATAAAAATGATTCTTGAAGCAAGAAAAAGCAGTGAATACAAAGCTTGCAAAAAAAAAAAAAAGCAAGCAGAAAAAGCCAATAACCCTTAAAACCAAAAGGCAAGGGTAATAAAAAGGATCCAAGGCTTTGAGCATCAGTGGATAGGAGGGCCTAAGGAAATCAAATCCTGGTTTAAGCGGCTAAACCAAGCTGTCCCTAACCATGTGCTTGTGGCGTGAAGGTGTCAAGTGAAAACTTGAGACTGAGCGGTTAAAGTCAAGGTCCGAAGTAAAGAGAAGAGTGTGCTTAAGAATCCTGGACACCTCTAATTGGGGACTTTAGCAAAGCTGAGTCACAATCTGAAAAGGTTCACCCAATTATGTGTCTGTGGCATTCATGTATCCAGTGGTAATACTGGAAAACAAAGTGCTTAGGGCCACGGCCAAGACTCATAAAAGTAGCTGTGTTCAAGAATCAACATACTGAACTAGGAGAATCAATAACACTATCTGAATTTTGAGTTCCTATAGATGCCAATCATTCTGAGCTTCAATGGATAAAGTGAGATGCCAAAACTGTTCGGAAGCAAAAAGCTACTAGCCCCGCTCATTTAATTAGAATCTGAGCTTCACTCAAAAACTCTGAGATATTATTGTTTCTTGACTCATTTGTATTCTATATTATTTATCTAGTTGCTTGAGGACAAGCAACAGTTTAAGTTTGGTGTTGTGATGAGCGGATTTTTATACGCTTTTTGGGATTAATTTCATATATTTTTAGTATGTTTTAGTTAGTTTTTAGTTTATTTTCATTAGTTTCTAGGCAAAATTCATATTTCTGGACTTTACTATGAGTTTGTGTGTTTTTTTGTAATTTCAGGTATTTTCTGGCTGAAATTGAGGGAGCTGAGCAAAAATCTGATTCAGGCTGAAAAAAGGACTGCTGATGCTGTTGGATCCTGACCTCTCTGCACTCGGAATGGAATTTCTGGAGCTACAGGAGTCCAATTGACGCGCTTCCAATTGCGTTGGAAAGTAGACATCCAGGGCTTTCCAGAAATATATAATAGTCCATATGTTGCTCAAGGATAGACGACGTAAACTGGCGTTCAACGCCAGTTCTATGTTGCAGTCTGGCGTCCAGCGCCAGAAACACGTTACAAGTTGGAGTTCAACGCCAGAAACAGGTTACAGCCTGGCGTTGAACGCCCAAAATAGCCCAGGCACATGAGACGCTTTAGTCTCAGCCCCAGCACACACCAAGTGGGCCCAGAAGTGGATTTCTGCACTATCTATTATAGTTTACTCATTTTCTGTAAACCTAGGTTACTAGTTTAGTATTTAAACAACTTTTAGAGATTTATTTTGTATCTCACGACATTTTATATCTGAATTTTGTACTCTTTGACGGCATGAGTCTCTAAACTCCATTGTTGGGGGTGAGGAGCTCTGCTGTGTCCTGATGAATTAAAGCAAGTATTTCTATTTTCTATTTAAACATGCGTGTTTCTATCTAAGATATCCATTCGCACTTCAACATGAATGTGATGAACGTGACAATCATCATCATTCCCCCACGAACGCGTGTCTGACAACCACTTCCGTTCACCATAGAATGAATGAATATCTCTTGGATCTCTTAATCAGAATCTTCGTGGTATAAGCTAGATTGATGGCAGCATTCAAGAGAATCCGGAAGGTCTAAACCTTGTCTGTGGTATTCCGAGTAGGATTCAGGGATTGAATGACTGTGACGAGCTTCAAACTCGTGAGTGCTGGGCGTAGTGACAGACGCAAAAGGATAGTAAATCCTATTCTGGTACGATTGAGAACCTGCAGATGATTAGCCGTGTGGTGACAGCGCACCTGGACCCTTTTCACTGGAAGGATGGATGGTAGCCATTGACAACGGTGATCCATCACACAGCTTGCCATAGGAGGACGTGCGTGCGTGAACAAGAAGACAGAGGAAAGCAGAATTTCAGAAGACAAAGCATCTCCAAAACTCTAACATATTCTCCATTACAGCATAATAAGTATTTATTTCATGCCCTTTTATTCCTTGCAATCAAATTTGATAAGTAAATTATTTTATTGTTTTCCTGACTAAGAGTTACAAGGTAACTATAGATTGCTTCAAGCTAACAATCTCCGTGGGATCGACCCTTACTCACGTAAGGTATTACTTGGACGACCCAGTGCACTTGCTGGTTAGTTGTGTGAATTTGTGAAGAATTATGATTTCCAATTTCGTGCACCAGCTCCCAACATGCCTGAGTAACCTAGAAGGACACTTGGCTCATACACTACTCCTAATCCCAACTTCTATGGGAATAGCATTGTTGTACCTCCTGTTGGGGCTAATAACTTTGAGTTAAAGCCTCAACTCATCTCTCTGGTACAACAAAATTGTCAGTTGCATGGACTCCCGCAGGAAGACCCAAGCTTGTTCATCTTAAATTTTCTGCAAATCTGTGATACTGTGAAGACCAATGGAGTCTACCCTAATGTTTATAAGCTATTTCTCTTTCTATTTGCTGTATGGGATAGAGCTAAGCAGTGGCTTGATACACAGCCTAAGGAGAGCTTGGACACATGAGACAAGTTGGTTAATAGATTTTTGACCATGTTCTTTCCACCTCAAAAGCTGACTAAGCTAAGGATTGATGTTCAAACTTTCAGGCAGAGAGAGGGTGAGTCTCTCTATGAAGCTTGAGAGAGGTACAAGATGATGCTCAGGAAGTGTCCTCCTGATATGTTCTTAAACGGAGTTATTGAAACTGCAAAAATGTCTCTGGATAATTCTACAGGCAGGTCTCTTCACATAAGAAATACTCCTGAGGAAGCTCTTGATTTGATTGAAATAGTTGCTAACAACCAATATCTGTATTCTTCTGAAAGGACCTCTGTGAGAAACGAAAACATGAAATTAGATGTTTTAGATGCTATTCTTGCTCAGAACAAGGTCATGTCTCAACAGATTAATGCTATTACTCAACACTTGAGTTAAATACAAGTCTTAGCCGTCAATACTCAAGATACATCCTATGACATGAGTGGCGGCTTCCCTCAAGGTGAGACTTATGATTATACTCAATTTCCTCCTGAATAGGTTAATTACATGGGTAATTCCACTAACACCCTCCCCCCCCCCCCAATAATGATCGTTTCTCTAAGACTTATAATCCAGGATGGAGGAATCATCCTAATTTTGGTTAGGGAAATCAACCACAAAGGCAAGAGAATTTTGGGAACAATTCTCAGGGCAATTTCAATCAGAACAACTTCAACAACCATCAGGGATTACTTTCGTTCTTCATCTTATGAATTTGAGTTTATTGGAAGGTAGCTCTTTTTCTACATGAATTCTTGTTGATTCTTGGAAAAGTTAACTCACTTGAATAACAGCTTGAAAGTAACTCCTCCTAAATCACTAATTGCATGGACATAACGTGATACATGAGATAATCATTTTATATTTGGGTAATTAGGGTTTATGTAGCTAATAAACTAGAATTGGACTTGAACCTTTAATCTTAATTAAGTGACCAAGAAATTGGCGATTGATTAGGTTATAGGAGATTAAATCACTAAGGAATTAGGGTTTAATTAATTAAAGTTTGCCATGATTTGAATCTTGCATGATTAAAGTAATTGGTAAGAACCATTAATCCAGAAAAATAAATATCTCTGAAACCTTAACTGTTTTCTCATATAATCTTCACAACCTGTTTACTGATTGCTTTCTTAATTTCTTTGAGTACTGTTTAATGCATTTGAATCCAAAACACTATTTTTTGTTTGTTTGACTAAGTGAATTACTCAACTATTGTTGCTTGGTCCATCAATCCTCGTGGGACCAACCCTCACTCACCTGAGGTATTACTTGGTACGACCCGGTGCACTTGCCAATTTAGTTGTGGTATTCTAAATCCACCCCACCTAGTCATGTCTCTAAATGCTTTATTTTCAAGCTTTTGCTTGATACATAAGTACCACAAGCACTTGATTAGGATGCTCTTCGAGCTTATTTTTCTTTCAATTCCTTAGTTAGTGCTACTCAGAGCCTTTGCTTCTCTTTCAATCCCTCTTTTTTATTCCTTTTTTTCTTGCTCTTTCTTTTTCTCTCTTTTTCTTGTATTTCCTTTCAATTTCTCCAAGGTTCAACCTCTTTATAACTTATGGAGATTTTATAATAATTCTCTAAATTCTTGTTCCTCAAGAGTAAACATTTCTCTTGTTCAAGGACTTTACGCCTTATTCACTTAGTGCACTCATAATCACAACATATATACCACCAAATACAATGGAACAAGACAATAATAAAATAAACTCAACTTTTACTCATAAACACCACTTCTTTTTCTTTTTAAATTACTACTTGAGGATGATACATAAGACACCATTTGAAATTAAAAACATAAACTAAAAATAAACTTAAAACTAAAGGAAGTAGAAACTCAAAGCCATGCATTAACAATAAAACTAGAAAACAGGAAACATGAAATAACATAAGGAAACAGAAATAGAAATAAGATGAAAAGAACTCAACCACCTGAGTCATGTCGGTGGCCATCTCCCTCCTCGGGTTGTGCTCCATAAGGTCCTCTCAAACGCTCTATGTCTTGCCCTACTTGGCGAAGCTCGTGGCGCTAACTCTCTTGCTCAGTCATAATTTGATGGAGGAGGACGTTGTGGCTATCCTGAGTGATCCTCATCTGTGTAAGGGATGAGGACAACTGCTACCAATACTCTTGAGGTAAGAAGTAATGCTCCTGAGGCACAAAAGGTGGTGGAGGTGCTTGTTGATCCTCTTCCTTAACTTTCCCTCTCGGGACCCTTGCGTATTCTCGTGCATGCTCCATGGTCTTCTTCGAGATAGACTGCTTGATAAAACCCAATTTTGTGGTTTATCTTGTGTATAATTTGGTGGGTTTTTATCAATACTTTTCAGACTTATTCATATAAATTGCATGTTTTTGTATTTCCATCCTAGTTTTGCTTCATGGTATAAAACATGCTTCTTTAACCCTAAAAATGCCAAATTTTAATCCTCTTCTATTACCATTCGATGTCGTGATGTGTTTGTTAAGTGGATTCAGGATCTATAGGGCAAGAATGGCCTAAAAGATGGAAAGGAAGCATGCACAAGTAGAAAGAACATGAAGAATAAAGCTATGGAGAAGTTGGCACCGACGCGCACGCGTAGTTGACGCGTACGCGTGGCTCGAGGAAATCGCTTGACGCGCACGCATGGCCGACACGCACGCGTGATGCCCAGCACGTGACTTCATTAATGAAATCATGGCTGGTGATTTCTGAGAGGCTCCAAGCCCAAATCCAACTTAATTCTGCATGGAAAAGACCCAAAGAACTAAGGGGGAAAGTAGGACTCACTTATACACACCATACACATAATTTTAGCTAGTTTTTGGTTCTTGTTTTCTAGAGAGAGAAACTCTTACTTCTCTCTAGATTTAGTTTGCTTTTGATCATCTTGTATTGAATTTCTGAATTGGGTCTTGTTAATTCTAGTTTTATTCACTTAATCTTAGTTCTCTAGTTACAATTTGTTTAGATCTTGTGGTTAAATTGTGTTTTCTTGTTATTTTTCCCTTTTCTTCTATTTTATGAACTTTGTTGATTTTGAATTTCTCTTAGTGCATTGATGTTTTCTACGATTGATAGCGTTATTTGAGTTGTTTTCTATTGATAATTGTTAGTGGGTACTTGTAATTTTCAATTAATTTTGCAATTTAAATATGTCTTTAATTAGTGCATACCATGTGTTTGATGAAATGTTTCCTTTGATTATGGAGTAGTTTTCTATACTCTTGGCCTAGGCTAAGGGATCGGGTGACCTTGAGTCATTGAGTCTAATTAAATTGGTGATTTGAGAACCCTTAGTGGTCAAATTGATACCCATTGACACTAATCTACTACTAAGCCCATTAGTAGATGGATTAGGACTTATGAGTTGAAATTGACCAAGCTATTTGACATACTTCACTTGTAGAAGTAGACTTAATCGGCTTGGTTCCTCATAATTGTCAATATATAGTTATTAGACAAGGATGGTAATCCCAATTCCTATGCCTTAGCCAAGAGTCCTTTTTATAATTCATATTTGAAACCCAAAAATCCCAATCATTTGATTCTTGTTATAGTTAATTTAGTTGTTTACTTAGTTCTAGAATAGAGGTAGATTTATATGTTCCCTTGTTAGATTGCATTTATTATACCTTGCTTTAATTGCTTTGAGTTAGTTTCTTGCACTTTAAATTTCTTACATGTTAAGCTTTAGTAGTTTAAATTCTTGCCTATGATTCTCGACCCCGGAATTCTAACCAATATTGATACACATATTTGCCCATTCTCTTGAGAACGACCTGAGATCAATACTCTCAGTTACTTTTTATTAGGATTGACTTGTGACAACCATATCAAAATTTGATAAAAAGGATTATTTGTTGGTCTAGGACTATACTATGAAATGATTTTCTATTGAGAATTTCTAGACCGACGATAATCTTTATATCACTGCTCAATGGGGATCTGAAAATCATTCTCAATGTAGACCCCAGCAGCCTCACAAAACCGGTAAATGAGATGAGAAAAGGCCAACTTGGCATGAGTATTGGCGACGGAGGTAATGCTGTAGATTTGCTACGGAATAATATACTCCACCGCCACCTCATAACCAATCATGATGCAGTGGATCATTATGGCTCTATCCACCGTACACTCAGAGCAATTGCTAGTCAGGAGGATAGAGTATTGGATAAATTCCAACAATCCCCTAGCAACAAATTTGAGGTCGTGCCGGCTCAACTAGTTCAATCGTCCATCCGAACTCAACCCCACTAAGCTCCCGGGAGGCAAATATCAGCAAGCACTTGGTCTCACCTCTGGTCTCATTTCACCCTCTCACTGTAAGACTCCAAACCATGAGTGGTAGGCGGTAGCCGAAGGGTGGCTCTAACCATTCCTAGATTGAAATCCAAGACCTTCCCTCTTACATACATTTAGTATTTCTTCTCGTTTACTCCCTGGACAAGGTCCTTATAGCTAATCCACGCATTACTATAGAATTCCTGGACCTTTAGCTGGCCCATCAGTATGTGAATTACATAGGAATTGCCAACCTCTCCTCTCAATTTGTTCTCGAATCTCTGGATATTCATCCGACTTAAGGTCAAAATTTACCTCCGGGATTACCTTCTTCTTGACCATGAACTTGAAAAAGTGTTCCTCATGTAACATGAAGGAGAACCTATTCATAGTCACCAGATTGTGGTGCCTTGCTGGTGCGAAATTTATAACCCACAAACTAACCGGCAAGTGCACCAGGTCGTACCAAGTAATACCTCAAGTGAGTGAGGGTCGATCCTACGAGGATTAATGGATCAAGCAACAATAGTCAATTGATTATTCTAGTCAGACAATCAAAATTTAGGATTTCAATAGCAAATAATATAAAAACAGAAAAGTAAATAAGAGCAAACTAAAATTGGTTAAGAAAATAATATGATAAAAATAGTTAAGGTATCAGAGAAATTTAAATTTCTGGATTAATATTCAATGTTAACTACCTTGATCATGCAAAGATTATGTTCATGGCAAACTATATGTGACTAAACCCTAATTCCTTAGACCTTTTTAGTCTCCTCTAACCTTTATCAACTGCCAATTCCTTGGTCACTTGATTTCGATTAGAGGGTTAAGTTCAAAACTAGTTTATGAGCCACACAAACCCTAGATATCCAAAAATAAGATGATTATATGTCATGTATCACATTAAATCCAGATAAATAAAGAGTTGTGAGGAATTGATTTCAATATGTAATTCTAATGATATAACTTTTCCAATATTTAAATAGAATTCAAGTTGAATTAGAGTTATTTCCAATAATCACTAATTCTTAGGATGAAGAACGAAATCAATTCTTAAACAATAATCAAAACATTAATCAAGAGTAGAAGAAATAATTATTAATCCATCAAAGTAAATAGAGCTCCTAACGTTAACAATGGAGGCTTAGTTCCTCATGGAGAAAATAAACCCTAGTAGAGAAAAGTATGAAAGTGTGGAATGAAAATTAGGAGATTCCCTAGGTCAAGATCTCTTCTCCTTTTATATTTAATCCTAATTAATGTAAAATATATTTTCTAAAACTAAATAATATCTTTCTCTATTTGTAAATAAAATAAAATATTTAATGAAAATAAAAAAATATCTTCGTGCAGCTTCATTTGGCGCCTAACTTGCGATTCCAAGTTAGGCGCCACACTTCCCGTATGCAATTGGCAAGCTAGTCTTCATCCAGCGCCTAACTTAGAAAATCCCAAATTAGGCACAAATGTAGCCATACAGTTTGGGAGAGAAATATATACTATTATATATAGTTGGAAAGCTCTGAAAGTTAGCTTTCTAATATCACTAGAATTGCATTAATTGGACCTCTGTAGCTCAAGTTATTTCTATTGGAGTGCTAGGAGGTCATGGTTGACAGCACCATTCAGTTTCTCCCTTTTCTGCTATAAAAGCTTGTCAAATCCATCCGAATGCTACCTAAAATAAACAAAATTGCACACAACTAAAGTAGCATTCATAGTGATTAAAGAGCATTTAAATCTTGATTAAACTTGACAATTCAAATGCAAATTCACTAGGAAAAGATAGAAAAGATGCGCACGCATCACAACACCAAACTTAAACTTTGCTTATCCTCAAGCAAACAAAGAATCATGCAATATAAATTGACAATCCAAGGTGAGAATAATAGCAATTTTAATGTTCATGGTTAGCTAGTTTACTATGCATGCAACACTCACAAAAAAATTTTAAATGATTGATGATTTTATCTTTGATCACTTTATGGAATCTTTTCTTATATTCCTTCCTTGAAACAAGCTTTTCAATTATTTCTTTTCCTAGCTTCTTGAGTGCTTTGCACCATTGTTTTTATAACTTCGACTCTAAATGCTTTGTTTTCATGTATTACCACATGATACATAAGCACCACAAGCATATAACTAGAGAATTTTTTAAGCTTTGCTTTTTGTTTCTTTTCTTTACTCTCTAATCATTGATGCTCAGAGTCTTGAGCTTTGAGGGAGTGCTTTGCGCTTGAGCCTAGTCTTGACTCTAAGTGTTTTGTTTTCAAGCTTTTTGCTTGATACATTAACACCACAAGTACTTGACTAATGAGTTCTCATTGGTACTCAGAGCCTTCAGCTTTCTCATTCCCCTTTCTTTACTTGATCATTTATGGACAAGCTTCTTCAAGGTTTTCAAAATTTCAAAGATTTTATAAAGTGTTCTAGATAAAAATTTCAATCAAACAAAATTCAAATGTGTTTGAGCAAACATAGTCATGCTAGCTTTCCAATACTCATATGCTCATGTTGGTTTCTTCTTTAATTACTAATGACTTGCATCATCTACCTCTTTCTCTTATCTGCAAGGACCATAAAAAGAGTGTAATCTCATTCAATCAATGTAATTTCATGAGTTAAATGGTAAATATTATGGTACATTGCTTTGAAATGAGTTTTTGTTGAATTTCAGGTGAAAAGAGCAACAAAAAAAGAAGGAAGCAAGAAAAAGAAGCTGGGCGTGTCAGCTGGGCGTGCCACTTGGTGCAAACGCCAAAAAATTGCATGGGCGTGGCACGCCAGTCCACAAATCCAGAAAGCACAATGCAAGAAATTCAATGGGCGTGCCACTTGAAGTCGAAGGCGTGGCACGCCAGTTATTCGGTCCAGAGAAGAAGTCTATGGAGCTTTCAATAGGCGTGGCACGCCATGGAGATGATGCATAATGGGCGTGGCACGCCTGTTATAAACTCCAGAGAAGGGACGATGAGCTTTACCATGGGCATGGCACGCCAGGGCCAGGCGTGGCACGCCAGGGCCAGGCATGGCACGCCAACTATACTTTCCAGAGAGAACTTTTGAAGACCAGAAGAGAGGCGTGGCACGCCAACTCCATTCAAAACAACGGGCGTGCCACTTGGGCTTGAAGGCGTGGCACACCAGTTCATTGGTCCAGAGAAGGGAGCTGAAGGTTCAACACTGGGCATGCCACTTAAGATCGAAGGCATGGCACGCCAGTTCATTACTCCAGAAGGGAGGAGTGCAGCCCCAACATGGGCGTGCCACTTGAGTTCTAGGCGTGGCACGCTAAGCTTGAAGAGTCCAAAACCACAAGGGGCGTGCCACTTGAGCTCGAAGGCGTGGCACGCCAGTTCGTCAAAGCAAAGAGGGAGGATGCAACCCAACAAGGGCGTGCCACTTGAGCTCGAAGGCGTGGCATGCCAGCACAAGTTCACAAGGAGAAAGAAGACTGGGCGTGCCACTTGGGACTTTAGGCGTGGCACGCCAAGACAAAGATGACCATGGGCGTGCCACTTGAATGCTACGTGATAAACCACTATTTTATGATTCATCGTGTGCTCAATTGAGTGTTTTTATCAATTCTTCACCCAATTATTCATATAATTTGCATGGTTTTACAATTCCTTCCTTATTATTGGATAAATGTTAAAACTTGTTTCCTAGGCCTTAAAAAAATGTTAATTTTAATTATCCTTTATTACCATTCGATGCCGTGATTTGTGTGTTGAGTATTTTCAGGCTTTATAGGGAAGGAATGGCTTAAAGGATGGAAAGGAAACATACAAAAATGGAAGGAATGCGTAAAAATGGAGTTTTGATGGAAATGGCAGCGACGGGCACGCATGGACGACGCAGACGCGTGCCTAGCGCAAAATGGCATCGACGCGCACGCACGAATGACACGGACGCGTAACTAGCACGAAACACAATCGACGCGCACGCGTGACTGACGCATATGCGTGGGAAGAAAAATCTCCAAATGACGTGCTCGCGTGACCCACGCTCACGCGTGACAGACGCCACGTGCAGGAATCTGCAGAAAATGCCCTCAGCGATTTCTAGACCCTTTTTGGCCCAGATCCAAGCCCAGAAACACATAATAGAGGCTGGAGAACGGGGGAATCAAATCATTCATGAATCATTCATTGATAAAACAACATTCATATGCATAATTTTAGGTTTTAGATGAAGCTTTTAGAGAGAGAGGCTCTCTACTCTCTCTTAGGATTTAGGATTAGGATTAGGATTTAGGATTTCTATTATGATTAGGCTACTTCTCTTCATTCCAGGTTCAATGTTCCTTTAATTTATTTTCTACTTTTATTTATTCTATTACTTTAATTGTTATTTATCTTTTCAATTTGGCTTATGAACTTTCCTATGTAAGAATTGATATCTTTATTTAATATAATTTGAGGTATTTCAGATTTATGATTTCTTTCTTTTATTTATTATATAAATAATTTGGATTCTTCCCTTTTGGTTTTGGTTGAGTAATTGGTGACACTTGTGTTATCAAACTCAGCAGTTGATTAACATTTGAAGTTTGCTAGTTGATTTGGATCCCTCTAAAGCTAGTCTTTCCTTAGAAGTTGACTAGAACTTGAGGAATCAAGTTAATTAGTCCACTTGACTTTCCTTTATTTAGTAAGGGTTAACTAAGTGGGAGCAATAACAATTCTCATCACACCTGATAAGGATAACTAGGATGGAATTTCCAGTTCTTATACCTTGCACTGGTGTTCATCATTATTAATTTATTTTTCTTGTTAATTTAAATTACTTGTTCCCTATTTCAAAAACCCAAAAATATACCTTCACGATTATATTTGTGAAATTCTTTACTGACAGAAATCCGATCGTCACTATGCGTGGCACGCCAGTATCATTTTCCAGAGAAGAAGAGTGAAGACTTATCAAGGGCGTGGCACGCCAGTGTTATTGTCCAAAGAGGAAGGATGAAGTGTCTACTATGGGCATGGCACGCCAGACATGGGCGTGCCACGCCAGTTCAAGTTTCCAGAAAGATGAAGAAGGGCCTTACTATGGGTGTGGCACGCCAGACCTGGACATGCCACGCTAGTTCAAAAGTCCAGAGAGAAAGGAGGAAGAGAAGACCCTGGGCGTGCCACTTGAACTCGAAGGTATGGCATGCCAGGTTAGCTGGATGAAGGTGGCGTGCCACTTAGAAGCCAGGCATGGCGCGCCAAGCCAAGTTGAGAAGCTAGGCGTAGCACGCCACTCAAATGCCAATCACACGCCAGGCACATGATTCATTTCCATTAGTTTTTCCTTTTCTTTTTTTAGTTGTAATTTTCTTTTCTCTTTTGTACTTTTTAATTCTAGTGATAGGAAGTAGTATATATACCCCCTAGAAGTACTGAAAAAGGGGTGGGTGGATTGGCTAGTTAGTTTTGAGGTTAATTGGTTAAGTTTTACTTTACACTTCACTTCATCTCTTCCATATCTTGTACTTTTCTCTAAGTTATGAGTAGCTAACTCCCTCTCATTGGGAGAGGGAGCTCTGTTGTACTTGATAGATTAATGATAGTGAATTTCTTCTTCTCTTCATCTTCTCTTTGATTTGCTAGAAGGAATTTCGTTCTTCATGCTAGTGTTCAATCATCTTGGGAAAGAGGTTGAATGCAAAATGGGTTTCATGGGAACCTTGGAAAAGGAAACATAAAACCAAGCTTGAAATCCCTTCTCACACTTGAGTAGATTTGGATTTTGGGATTGGATATAGTGACATGAAATTCACCCACTATTTGGATCTATGAGGATGTGTGGTATAATCAGGGACCAAGCATATCTCTCTTCATGAGCAATTAGACCAAGGAATTAGCTGATTATCAAGATTTGAGAGATTGAATCACCAAGGGATTGGGGTTCAATCAATCATGATTGCCAAGAGGTCAATGAGTTGCATGATTGAAGATGAGATGAGCTGAATTTAATCCAAAGAGAGCAACATCTTCCAATCCCAATGAATTTCCCCTATTCTTATCTTCCCTATTCTTTATAGCTTTTCTTTAATTTCTGCTATTCTCCATTCCCATTTACAATTCAGTCATTTATGTTTCAACATTTTACATTCTTGTCTACTTTTTTGCACTTTATTGCTTTCCTTTACTTTTAAGTCACTTACATTTCTGTTAATTTAGAATTTTGCACTCAACAATCTCTATTGCTTAGCTTGACTAATTCACCCATTGATTAAAATTGCTCAATCAACTAATCTCTGTGGGATTCGACCCCACTCTTAATGGGTTATTACTTGACGATATTTAGTGCGCTTGCCAAAGAATAGATTCATTTTATATGGGGAGTGAATTCCAGTCATCAATTACCCTCTTTGTTGATGATCATGATGCTTAATTACTTTGACTCACAAATTTCAAGATGATAGTTATGATGTAAAGACAATATGTTACAATTCAAAACTAGACTATGCTTATATAAAAGGAAGGACACACATGCATATAATCAAAAAGGAAGAAAACAACCTTAGTTCTCTCTGCCTTTCTCTTCATCATCTTCTTCTTTATCCCCTTTTAAGCTATGTAGAGCATATCCTCCAACACCAAACTTAGAAGGGTTGCTTGACCTCAAGCAACAAAGAAAAACTGTGGTGACAGAAATTGGAATAATCATGATATCTAGTGGATATAAGGAAGCAAGGCGGAAGCTCATTCAAGTCAAACAAACAAAATTAAAAATAAAATAAAAGGTAAAATAAAATAAAACAAAATAAACATGTTGCTAATGTATTGGCATGGAGGGAGTGGATCTTGCATAGGTGAAGTGTGGCAACACCAAACTTGGTGTGAGAACACCAAACTTAGTGTGACACTATCAATGAAAGTCTGGGCCAAGTACCCAGTGAAATGGAAGTATCATGTTCATGAAACAACACCAAAATTGATCCATGAAATACATATGCAACATGAAGTAAAGCAAAAAGATAAATGAAGAAATTACCTAACGTTGGGTTGCCTCCCAACAAGCGCTTCTTTAACGTCACTAGCTTGACGGTTAGTTCTTGAATTTCTTCCGCTTCTTCTAGTTGGTTAAGAGAAATGACTTCAGTGGACATGAGGAGGAAAATGATACCCACTAAAAAGCAACTCCCATACAACTCTTTAATTCACTAGGACCAAGAAAAGCATATTCAAATGTTAGGAGAGAAGGCTTCAATTCAAATGTGGGCAATGCGTTTAGATTTTTCTTCTCAGGAGCTTGCATGCATAGAATTAAAGGGACTTGTATGGCGTTCTCCTGAATTATTGGAATGTGCAACCATGGTGTGTATATGGCTTCCTCCTTTGTTTGTGCATCTTCCTCATTTATTTGTGCATCTTCCTCTTCTTCCATGTGTGAGGGTGAAGAGTTCTCTAATTCACTGGAGTATGAACTCTTTTGATTGATTTTCTCACTTTCTTTCATAGGATCTTGCATTGTATCTCTTGGGAAGGAATTTGCTTGTATCTTGTCCATGTGCTTGATAATCAACTCCGCATGTTTCTCTATATTTTTTACACTCATCCTCATATCATGTATGCATTCTTTCATGAGAAGCTCAAGAGCTGATAGTTCTTGATATGAATAAGGATATGGTGGCTCTTGATACGAGTAAAAAGAATATGATTATTCATATGAATAAGGAGATGGTGGCTCTTGATATGAATAAAAAGAGGAGGATGGTTCTTGGTATGAATATGGAGATGGTAGCTCTTGATATGAATAAAAAGAGGAGGATGGTTCTTGGTATGAATATGGAGATGGTAGTTCTTGATAGTTGGAACATGGAACTCTGAAGTTTCTTTGGTCTTGACTTTTCCAACCAAAATTTGAGTAGTTCTTCCATCCACAAGAATATGAATCACTCCTTGGGTGTGAGTAGTAACCCATGTGATCTCTCTCCATTATTTTTCCTTAGCACAAAACACCAAATAAAATTAAACGCACTATGTGGTAAACAGAAAAGCTAAGAAGAAAGAACAAAAAGAGATATTTTTTTCTTTTTTTAAAAAAATCATTTTTTAATATAAAAAAATTTTGAAAAAGAAAAAAAATATAATGTAAAAATAAAAAACAAAATTAAACAAAGAAAAAGACTAATCTAGGTAATCAATCAGCTGGTAGTTATTAATCATAATTAATCCCCGGCAACAGCGCCAAAAACTTGGTGCAAAATTTATAACCCACAAACTAACCGACAAGTGCACCGGGTCGTACCAAGTAATACCTCAGGTGAGTGAGGGTCGATCCCATAAGGATTAATGGATCAAGCAACAATAGTCAATTGATTATTCTAGTCAGACAATCAAAATTTAGGGTTTCAATAGCAAATTATATAAAAACAAAAAATTAAATAAGAGCAAACTAAAATTGGTTAAGAAAATAATATGATAAAAATAGTTAAGGTGTCAGAGATATTTAAATTTCTGGATTAATAATCAATGTTAACTACCTTGATCATGCAAAGATTATGTTCATGGCGAACTATATGTGACTAAACCCAAATTCCTTAGACATTTTTAGTCTCCACTAACCTTCATCAACCGCCAATTCCTTGGTCACTTGATTCTGATTAGAGGGTTAAGTTCAAAACTAGTTTATGAGCCACACAAACCCTAAATACCCAAAAATAAGGCGATTATATGTCACGTATCACATTAAATCCAGATAAATAGAGAGTTGTAAGGAATTGATTTCAAGATGTAATTCTAATGATATAACTTTTCCAAGATTCAAATAAAATTCAAGTTGAATTAGAGTTATTTTCCAATAATCACTAATTCTTAGGATGAAGAACGAAATCAATTCTTAAATAATAATCAAAACATTAATCAAGAGTAGAAGAACAAATAATTATTAATTCATCAAAGTAAATAGAGCTCCTAACCTTAACAATGGAGGCTTAGTTCCTCATGGAGAAAATAAACCCTAATAGAGAAAAGTATGAAAGTGTGGAATGAAAATTATGAGATTCCCTAGGTCAAGATCTCTTCTCCTTTTATATCTAATCCTAATTAATGTAAAATATATTTTCTAAAACTAAATAATATCTTTTTCTATTTGTAAATAAAATAAAAGATTTAATGAAAATAAAAAAGATCTTCGTGCAGCTTCCTTTGGCGCCTAACTTGGGCTGCTTGTGCTTCAATTGGCGCCTAACTTGGGATTCCAAGTTAGGTGCCACACTTCCCGTATGCAATTGGCAAGCTAGTCTTCATCCGACGCCTAACTTGGAAAATCCCAAGTTAGGTGCCAATGTGACTGTACAGTTTGGGAAAGAAATATATACTATTATATATAGTTCGAAAGTTCTGAAAGTTAGCTTTCCAATGCCACTAAAATCGTGTTAATTGGACCTCTTTAGCTCAAGTTATTCTTGTTGGAGTGTAAGAAGGTCAGGGTTGACAGCACCATTCACTTTCTCCCTTTTCTGCCATAAAAGCTTGTCAAATCCATCCGAATGCTACTTGAAATAAACAAAATTATGCACAACTCAAAGTAGCATTCATAGTGGCTAAAGAGCATTTAAATCTTGATTAAACTTGACAATTCAAATACAAATTCTCTAAGAAAAATAGAAAAGATGCTCACGCATCACTTGCCTTTCCTCTTTCTTGAGGATGACTCGCCTCCCTTTGGTGCCATTGATAGAAATAAGGAAACAGAGCGGCACGACAACACTAAACATAAAAATTTTCTCGTCCTCGAGCAAAAAAAAAGAGAACAAAAGGGGAGTAGGTTCGGTTGGGGTATGAGGGAAGAGGAAGGAGAAGAGAAAGTGGGAAGTGATAGAGAGTGGGAGTCGTGTGCTTAAGCTGAATATTGGGGGGGAGTGGTAAGAATGGAAGAGAAAAATTAAAATAAAAGGGTAGAAAGTGAGGGGGTGCAGTAGAGAAAGAGGTAAAAGAAAGAAGAAGAAGAAGAAGTTGGGGTATATATAAGGAAGGGGTAAGGGACAAAAATAGAAGGAAGGAATGGGGGACGAAAATGGAAGGAAAGAGAAAGAGAGGGGAGGGGCACGGATAGGTGGGTAGAGGGGGGTTGGTGCATTGTATGGAGAAGGGGAAGGAATCTTAGAGAAGAGGGAGGGATGGGATTGGTGAGAGAAAGAGGTGGGATTTGATTGGAAGAGGGGAGGGTTTATGGGGAAGAGAGTGATTTGATGGTAGAGGGGGTGTTAGGAAGGAGGGAAGGGGAGAAAATCAAGGAGAGTTGTTGGTGGTTTGAATTCAAACAAAAAAGGGGAGAGGGGTTCAGCGTACCTGGCGCTAAACACCGGGTGGTGGGAATTTGGTGCTACCCCTCCCGATGCCTTTCCATGCCAATTCGTTCCTTCGGCACTAAACGCTGAATCCTTGGTGTTTAGCACCAACTCCCCTTTTTCTTTTTTCCTTTTTTTTTTGTGGGGATACCCCTGGCACTAGACGCTCAAGACTAGCGCTAAATGCCAGGGGTCCAGCAACAAAAAAATTGACAATTGGCCACCCTGGCACTAGACGCCCAAAAGCGACACTAAATGCCAGGCTGGCAGTGAGTTCTTTCCCTTTTTGCATGCTTCCCAATGCTAAATTCCAGGCCTAGACATTTGGTGCCAAGCCTCCTAAATCCAACTTTCCCCATTCTAGAGCTCCCAACTCCATTCTCAACACACCTGCTCCTATTCTATGCAAAAGGAATGACTCAAATATAGTTAAAAACAAGGAAAACTCTGAGATTTGAAAACAAAATAAATAAAATACAATGAAAAAAACACAACTAAAGGATACTAAGAGTGTTGGGTTGCCTCCCAACAAGCACTTTTTTAATGTCACTAGCTTGACGATTCACCCCCTCTGTTAGGGAGGAGGATGATCATATTGTTTCAACTCTTCTACTCTTATTATAAATCTTCTCCCTGTATACTCATGAATTACTTCATCATGCTCAAGAGAGAGAATCAGGCAAGTACACCAGGTCGTATCAAGTAGTAACTCATGGTGTGTGAGTGTCGATCCCACGAGGATTAACGGACTAAGCAAGCAATGGCTAATTAACTATTCTAATTAGACAAGTTGAAATAAGAGTTTTGATTGTCAAATAGCATAAGAAGCAACAAACTAAGGAAACTAACAATGAACAGTTGAGGAAACGGTATGAGAATATAGTTAAGACTTTGGAGATGTTTAAATATGCGGACTAATATCAATTGTTAACTACCTTGATCATGCAATGATTATGTTTATAGCAAATTCCAGGTGATTAAATCCCTATTCCTAGGTAATTTAATCTCCTCTAATCCAATTGACTATTAATTCTTTGATCACTCAATTGTATTAGAGGGTTAAATTCAATTTCTGATTTATGACCCACACAACCCTAAGAATCCCAAATCAGAATGAAGTTATATGTCACGTACCACATTAAGTCCAAATAATTAGAAATTATGAGGAGTTGGTTTCAAGATGTAATTCTAATGATATAACTTTTCCAAAACTCAAATAGAATTCAAGTATAATTAGAATTATTTCCCAATAATCACTAATTCCTAGGATGAAGAACAAAACCAATCCTTAAACAATAATCAAGGCATAAATTAAGAGTAGAAAAACAAATATTTATTAATCCATTCAAGTAAATATAGCTCCTAATCTTAACAATGGAGGTTTAATTGCTCATGGTGTAGGAAACCCTAGCAAAGAAAAAGTATGAAAAGTGCAGAATGAAAGTTAGGAGGAGAGAGTTCCCGTGTAGGCAAATCTCAATCCTATTTATAGTCCTAATTAAAATAGATTTAAAACTTAAATAAAACCCTAAAAGATTTTTTCTAATAGTCATGTGATTTACTAAATCAAATCTTCAAAAGCCTTCTAGACTTGTTATAAATGTGTGGTCCCCTCTTGATTCTCGCACTCGGCGCCAAATGCCAGGTTCTGGGCATTTGGCACCACCCAGGAAGTGGTAGCTTGTACGCAAAAAAATAGGCTTGGGCGCTAAACGTCGGTGGTTGGGCATTTAGCTCCAGATCTCCTAAAACGAGGCACACTTTACGAGGCTTTGGGCACTAAACACCGAGTTGTGGTGTTTAGCGCTAGGCACCCAGAGAAGAATTGATCCAATTGAGCTCTTGTGGTTGTGCATATGCACAGTGCATGCGTACACACGATCTCTCTTTTCGCTCCTGTGATGCGTGCGCATGAATGATGCGTACACATGGTCCTCTTTTGCTTCTTAATGCCATTTTCACCAATTCTTCATCAGAATATTATCTGAAATCAATCAAAAACCACGAAACTTAAAGTAGTATTTAATGGAGGCTAATCTACTAAAACTCTCTAACAAATCAACAGAAAAATCATATAAATCACATAGAAAAGATACCAATGATGCTCACGCATCACCCATCTAAGGCATCAACCCTAGTGAACCCCAAGGTGTCAGAGGAACCGACCACCTTATCACGAAATGAAACCTTCGGAGTAATCCTAAAACTACTCTGTTGGAAACCCTCCTTGTCAACTGGTGCAGCCCTCCCTGCACTCTCCCCCTAATCTCCTTGATCAGGAAAGCCTCACTATGTTCTGCCATCGGACACTCCACCTGACTCTTACCACTCAATCTTCCCTCGTTTATTTCAATTAGAGTACCTCAAGAGTGTCTAGGGGTACTTCCAAATTTGAAATTCAAAAACAAACTTATTTTACAGTCATATATTGTTATATTTCAATTATTAATACAAAAAGTTTGCTGAAATTTTAAATTTGAAAGAGCCATTATTGGATATGCTTGAAAGTGGATCAAATTGGGTGATTGACGTATATATAGGAGCAAGCAAATTGCTAGAGGTGAAATAAACTTTTTGTTGAGGCTAAATTGAGCTTTTCATTGGAGCGAAATGCAACTTATCCTTGAAGACAAATTAAAATGTTTTGTTGCGGGCGAATTACTTTGGCCAATCATTTTTTTTTTATTATTTGCAGTCACATTTTGCTAGGTGCAAATTATAGCAAGGTTCTAATAAATTTAAAGATTTTAATATAGAGAATAACATTTTTTTAAGAATCATTATCAAACTTTTATTTGTTTTATGAACCTTTTATGTTAAAAGAAAAAGAATGAGTGAAAGAAAAAGGAACATGTAAAAAGTGGACGAAGAACTTATGTTTTGTGATGAACTTGTTTGTTCTAAGTATTACTATTTTCTTTTTCTAGGTTTTAAATGTTTTACGTTATTTTTTTAAAAATCTAATTAAATGAGTGACTATAGGATTCCTTAAATATAAACTCCTTCTCCTTTCTATGTTTTTTTCACTTTCTTAAACATATTTATCCCACTTATCAATTTTCATTCAACCCATTTATATTTACGTACTATGTTACCCGTATGATCACTGTATGCAGCACACATGTATAACTCCATCCTTTTCACCCCCAATGAAAAGCAACAATCAACAATATTATTGTTTAATTATAGTCTTTTATACTATGTTACCCTTTGTAACTTACCTTTGTGCAAAACAACATTCAAGAGTTCATTTAAAGAAAATAAAAACTGTTATTTATACTCGCAAATGGAAGCTGTGAGAAATCCCTCTTTTGTTACATCGGGATCCTCAAAAACTTATTGAGGAGTCCCTCTTTTGTTACATCGGGGAATTAGGTAGAAGGTTGAGGAGTCTGGTGCGCAAAAATCGTGACGGTTCATCTCTTTTGGTAACGGCACTGAAAACTCAATATGCGCGTTTATAATCTTAATTCTTTATCACAACTTCGCACAACTAACCAGCAAGTGTACTGGGTCGTCCAAGTAATAAACCTTACGTGAGTAAGGGTCAATCCCACAGAGATTGTCGGTATGAAGCAAGCTATGGTCATCTTGTAAATCTCAGTCAGGCGGATTCAAATGTTTATGGAGATTTAATAATTAAAATATAAATAAAATATAAAGTAAAGATAGAGGTACTTATGTAATTCATTGGTGAGAATTTCAGATAAGCGTGTAGAGATGCTTTGTCCCTTCCGTCTCTCTGCTTTCCTACTATCTTCATCCAATCCTTCTTACTCCTTTCCATGGCAAGCTGTATGTTGGGCATCACCGTTGTCAATGGCTACATCCCGTCCTCTCAGTGAAAATGGTCCAAATGCTCTGTCACAGCACGGCTAATCATCTGTCGGTTCTCGATCATGCCGGAATAGGATTTACTATCCTTTTGCGTCTGTCACTACGCCCAGCACTCGCGAGTTTGAAGCTCGTCACAGCCATCCCTTCTCAGATCCTACTCGGAATATCACAGACAAGGTTTAGACTTTCTGGATCTCAAGAATGGCCATCCATGGGTTCTAACTTATACCACGAAGACTCTGATCTCACGATTAGGAGGCTAAGAGATACACATTCAAGCCTTGTTTGCATGTAGAACGGAAGTGGTTGTCAGGCACGTGTTCATAGGTGAGAATGGTGATGAGCGTCACATAATCATCACATTCATCATGTTCTTGGGTGCGAATGAATATCTTAGAATAGGGAATAAGCTGAATTGAATGGAAAATAGTAGTAATTGCATTAATACTCGAGGTACAGCAGAGCTCCACACCTTAATATATGGTGTGTAGAAACTCTACCGTTGAAAATACATAAGAACAAGGTCCAGGCATGGCCGAGAGGCCAGCCCCCATGATCTAAGAACTAAACGTCCAGAGATGTCTAATACAATAGTAAAAGGTCCTATTTATATCCGACTAGTTACTAGGGTTACAAAAATAAGTAAATGATGTAGAAATCCACTTCTGGGGCCCACTTGGTGTGTGCTTGGGCTGAGCTTGAAGCTTTAAACGTGTAGAGACTTTTCTTGGAGTTAAACGCCAGCTTTGGTACCAGTTTGGGCGTTTAACTCCACTTTGCAACGTGTTTCTGGCATTTGACTCCAGAATTGGGCAGAGAGCTGGCGTTCAACGCCAGTTTGCGTCATCTAAACTCGGGCAAAGTATGAACTATTATATATTTCTGGAAAATTCTGGATGTCTACTTTCCAACGCAATTGAGAGCGTGCCATTTGGAGTTCTGTAGCTCTAGAAAATCCAACAGCATCAGCAGTCCGTTGTCAGCCTCTGAATCTGATTTTTGCTCAAGTCCCTCAATTTCAGCCAGAAAATACCTGAAATCACAGAAAAATACACAAACTCATAGTAAAGTCCAGAAATGTGATTTTTAATTAAAAACTAATAAAAATATAATAAAAACTAACTAAAACATACTAAAAACAATGCCAAAAAGCGTATAAATTATCCGCTCATCACAACACCAAACTTAAATTGTTGCTTGTCCCCAAGCAACTGAAAATCAAATAGGATAAAAAGAACAGAATATACTATAAACTCCAAACTATCATTGAAACTTAGCTCCAATCAGATGAGCGGGACTAGTAGCTTTTTGCCTCTTGAATAGTTTTGGCATCTCACTTTATCCTTTGAAGTTCAGAATGATTGGCATCTATAGGAACTTAGAATTTAGATAGTGTTATTGATTCTCCTAGTTCATTATGTTGATTCTTGAACACAGCTACTTTATGAGTCTTGGTCGTGGCCCAAAGCACTCTGTTTTCCAGTATTACCACCGGATACATACATGCCACAGACACATAACTGGGTAAACCTTTTCAGATTGTGACTCATCTTTGCTAAAGTCCCCAATTAGAGGTGTCCAGGGTTCTTAAGCACACTCTTTATGCTTTGGATCACAACTTTAACCGCTCAGTCTCAAGCTTTTCACTTGACACCTTCACGCCACAAGCACATGGTTAGGGACAGCTTGGTTTAGCCGCTTAGGCCAGGATTTTATTCCCTTAGGCCCTCCTATCCACTGATGCTCAAAGCCTTGGATCCTTTTTATTACCCTTGCCTTTTGGTTTTAAGGGCTACTGGCTTTTTCTGCTTGTTTTTTCTTTTTCTTTCTTTTTTTTGCCATTTTTTCTCTTTTTTTTTCTGAAAGCTTTTGTATTCGCTACTTTTTCTTGCTTCAAGAATCATTTTTATGATTTTTCAGATCATCAAATAACATTTCTCCTTTTTCATCATTCTTCAAGAGCCAACATATTTAACATTCATAAACAACAAATTCAAAAGACATATGCACTGTTCAAGCATTCATTCAGAAAACAAAAAGTATTGTCACCACATCAAAATAATTAAACTAATTTCAAGGATGAGTTCGAAATCATGTATTTCTTGTTCTTTTGTAATTAAAACATTTTTCATTTAAGAAAGGTGATGGATTCATAGGACATTCATAGCCTTAAAACATAGTTACTTAAACACTAGTGATCATGTAGAAAAGACACAAACATAAATAAAACATAAAGCTCAAAAACAAAAAACATGAAAATAAGAACAAGGAGATTAAGGAAAGAGTCCACCTTAGTGAGGGTGGCGTCTTCTTCCTCTTGAAGAACCAATGGTGTTCTTAAGCTCCTCTATGTCTCTTCCTTGTCTTTGTTGTTCATCCCTCATAGCTTTTTGATCTTCTCTAATCTCATGGAGGATGATGGAATGCTCTTGGTGCTCCATCCTTAGTTGTTTCATGTTGGAACTTAATTCTCCTAGGGAGGTATTGATTTGCTCCCAATAGTTTTGTGGAGGGAAGTGCATCCCTTGAGGCATCTCAGGGATTTCTTGATGATGAGCTTCCTCATGCGTCTCTTGAACTCCATGAGTAGGCTCTCTTGCTTGCTCCATTTTTTTCTTGGTGATGGGCTTAACCTCATCAATGAGGATATCTCCTTCTATGTCAGTCCCAGCCGAATTACAGAGGTGGCAAATAAGGTGAGGGAAGGCTAACCTTGCCAAAGTGGAAAGCTTGTCAGCCACCTTGTAGAGTTCTTGAGGTATAATCTCATGAACTTCTACTTCCTCCCCAATCATGATACTGTGGATCATGATGGCCCGGTCTACAGTAACTTCAGACCGGTTGCTAGTAGGAATGATTGAGCGTTGAATGAACTCCAACCATCCTCTAGCTACAGGCTTAAGGTCCAGTCTTCTCAGTTGAACCAGTTTGCCTTTTGAGTCAATCTTCCATTGAGCTCCTTCCACACATATGTCCATGAGGACTTGGTCCAACCTTTGATCAAAGTTGACCCTTCTAGTGTAGGGGTGTGCGTTTTCCTCCATCATTGGCAAATTGAACGCCAACCTTAAACTTTCCGGACTGAAATCTAAGTATTTTCCCCGAACCAAGGTAAGCCAATTCTTGGGATTCGGGTTCATACTTTGATCATGGTTCCTAGTAATCCATGCGTTTGCATAGAACTCTTGAACCATTAGGATCCCGACTTGTTGAATGGGGTTGGTGAGGACTTTCCAACCTCTTCTTTAGATCTCAAGTCGGATCTCCGGATACTCATTCTTCTTGAGCTTGAAAGGAACCTCAGAGATCACTTTCTTCTTGGCCACAACTTCATAGAAGTGGTATTGATGGACTTTTGAGATGAATCTCTCCATCTCCCATGACTCAGAGGTGGAAGCAATTGTCTTCCCTTTCCTCTTTCTTGAGGTTTCTCTGGCCTTAGGTGCCATCAATGATTATGGAAAAACAAAAAAGCTATGCTTTTACCACACCAAACTTAGAATGTTGCTCGTCCTCGAGCAAAAGAAGAGAGAATAGAAGAAGAAGAAGAAGAGATGGGGGAGAGGGGGAGATGTGTGTGTTTCGGCCAAGGGAAAAAGAGAGGGTTGTGTTGTGTGAAAATGAAGAAGGAATGAGGGGTTTATATAGTGGGGGGAAAGGGGTTAGGGTTCGGCCATTTAGGGTGGGTTTAGGTGGGAATGAGATTTTGAATTTGAAGGTAGGTAGGATTTATGGAAAAGTGTGGTGGAGGTGATTGGTGGAAGGGTGATGGGAAAGAGTGGTTGAGTTGATTGGTGAAGGGTGTTTGGGGAAGAGTGGTTGAGTTGATTGTGTGAAGAAGAGGGAGAAGGTGAGTTGAGGTGAGTGGGGATCCTGTGGGGTCCACAGATCCTGAGGTGATCCTGTGGGGTCCACAGATCTTGAGGTGTCAAGGAATTCACATCCCTGCACCTTTTAGGCGTGTAAAACGCCCTATGGATGCAATCCTGGCGTTTAACGCCAGACTGCTGCCCATTTCTGGCGTTAAACGCCACTTCCATGCCCATTTCTGGCGTTAAACACCAGCTTTCCCCAAGGTGCAATCCTGGCATTTAAACGCCAGACTGCTGCTTATTTCTGGCGTTTAACGCCAGTTCCATGCTCTGTTCTGGCGTTAAACGCCAGACTGGTGCCCATTTCTGGCGTTAAACGCCCAGAATGATGCCAGACTGGGCATTTAACGCCCATTCTGCTAGCCTTAGTGGCGTTTAAACGCCAGTAAGCTCTTCCTCCAGGGTGAGCTATTTTTCATTCTATTTTTCATTCTGTTTTTAATTTTTCAGTAATTTTTGTGACTTCACATGATCATCAACCTAATAAAACACGAAATAAACATGAAAATAAAAATAGATATAATTAAATACATTAGATTGCCTCCCAACAAGCGCTTCTTTAATGTCAATAGCTTGACAGTGAGCTCTCATGGAGCCTCACAGATCTTCAGAGCATTGTTGGGACCTCCCAACACCAAACTTAGAGTTTGGTTGTGGCCTCCTAACACCAAACTTAGAGTTTGACTGTAGGGGCTTTGGTTGACTCTGCAGTGAGAGAAGCTTGTCATGCTTCCTCTCCATGGTCACAGAGGGAGATCCTTGAGTTTTAAACACAAGGTTGCCCTCATTCAGTTGAAGGATTAATTCTCCTCTGTCCACATCAATCACAGCTTTTGTTGTGGCTAGGAAGGGTCTTCCAAGGATGATGGATTCATCGTCATCCTTCGCAGTGTCTAGGATTATGAAATCAGCAGGGATGTAAAGGCCTTCAACCTTTACTAACACGTTCTCTACTAGTCCATAAGCCTCTTTTCTTGAGTTGTTTGCCATCTCTAATGAGATTCTGGTAGCTTGTACCTCAAAGATCCCAAGTTTCTCCATTATAGAGAGTGGCATTAAGTTTATGCCTGATCCCAGGTTACACAGAGCCTTCTCAAAGGTCATGGTGCCTATGTTACAGGGAATTAGGAATTTACCAGGATCCTGTTTCTTTTGAGGTAGAGTTTGCTGAACCAAGGCATTTAGTTCCTTGATGAGCAATGGAGGTTCATTCTCCCAAGTCTCATTACCAAATAATTTGGCATTCAGCTTCATGATTGCTCCTAAATATTGAGCAACTTGCTCCTCAACAATGTCTTCATCTTCTTCAGAAGATGAATAGTCATCTGAGCTCATGAATGGTAAAAGGATATTCAGTGGAATCTCTATGGTCTCTAGATGAGTCTCAGATTCCTCTGGTTCCTCAAAGGGAAACTCCTTATTGGTCATTGAACATCCCAGGAGGTCTTCCTCACTAGGATTCATGTCCTCCTCCTCCTCTATGGATTCGGCCACACCAAGCAAGGTTATGGCCTTGCACTCTCCTTTTGGATTTTCTTCTGTATTACTTGGGAGAGTACTAGGAGGAGTTTCAATGACTCTCTTACTCAGCTGGCCCATTTGTGCCTCCAAATTTCTAATGGAGGACCTTGTTTCATTCATGAAACTCAAAGTGGCCTTAGATAGATCAGAGACTAAATTGGCTAGATGGATTCTGCTCAGTCTTCTCTGTCTGTTATTGAGTAGATGATGGAAAAGGCTTGCTATTGCTAAACCTGTTTTTTCCACCATTGTTAAAGCCTTGTTGAGGCTTTTGTTGATCCTTCCATGAGAAATTTGGATGATTTATCCATGAGGAATTATAGGTGTTTCCATAGGGTTCACCCATGTAATTCACCTCTGCTATTGCATGATTCTCAGGATCATAAGCCTCTTCTTCAGAAGATGCCTCTTGAGTACTGTTGGTTGCAGCTTGCAATCCATTCAGACTCTGAGAAATCATTTTGACTTGCTGAGTCAATAGTTTGTTCTGAGCCAATATGGCATTCAGAGCATCAATTTCAAGAACTCCCTTCCTCTGAGGCGTCCCATTATTCATAGGATTCCTTTCAAAAGTGTACATAAACTGGTTATTTGCAACCATGTCTATGAGTTCCTGAGGTTCTGCAGGCATTTTCTTTAGGTGAATGGATCCACTTGCAGAAGTGTCCAATGACATCTTAGCTAATTCAGACAGACCATCGTAGAATATATCCAGGATGGTCCATTCTGAAAGCATGTCAGAAGGACACTTTTTGGTCAGTTCCTTGTATCTCTCCCAAGCTTCATAGAGGGATTCACCTTCTTTTTGTCTGAAGATTTAAACATCCACTCTAAGCTTACTAAGCTTTTGAGGAGGAAAGAACTTGGCTAAGAAAGCCATGACCAGCTTATCCCAAGAATTCAGGCTATCCTTAGGTTGAGAATCCAACCATATTCTAGCTCTGTCTCTTACAGCAAACGGGAAAAGCATAAGCCTGTAGACCTCGGGATCAACCCCATTGGTCTTAACAGTATCACAGATCTGCAAGAATTCAGTTAAGAACTAAAAAGGATCTTCCGATGGAAGTCCATGAAACTTGCAGTTCTGTTGCATCAGAGAAACTAATTGAGGTTTAAACTCAAAATTGTTTGCTCCAATGGCAGGGATTGAGATGCTCCTTCCATGTAAATTGGAATTTGGTGCAGTAAAGTCACCAAGCATCTTCCTTGCATTATTATTATTTTCGGCCATGTCTTCTTCTTTTTCAAAAATTTCTGTCAGATTTTCTCCAGAGAGTTGTGCTTTAGCTTCCTTAGCTTCCTCTTCAGAGTTCTTTCAGGTTCAGGATCAGCTTCAACAAGAATGTTCTTATCCTTGTTCCTGCTCATATGAAAAAGAAGAGAACACAAAAGAAAATATGGAATCCTTTATGTCACAGTATAGAGATTCCTTATGTGAGTTTAAGAAGAGAAGAATATAAGAAGGAGAAGAGAAAACTCGAACACAGAGAGGAAGATGGTGTTCAAATTTTTGGGTGGAAGAGAAGTGTTAGTAGATGAATAAATAAATAGAAGGAGATAAGAGAGAGGGAATTCGAAAATCAAATAAAATAAAAATAAAATTTAAAGTTAAAATTCGAAAATTAAAATTGAAATTAAATTAAATTAAAAATTAAAACAATTAGTTAATTAAAAAGGAATTTTGAAAAAGAGGAAGGTGATTTTCGAAAATTAAAGAGAGAATTAGTTAGGGAGTTTTGAAAAAGATAAGAATCAAACAAAAAGATAAGATTGATTGAAAAAGATTTGAAAATCAATTTTGAAAAGATAAGAAGTTAGAAAAGATTTTGAAATTGAATTTGAAGAAGATGTGGTTGAAGTTTATTTTGAAAAAGATTTGAAAAAGAAATTTTAAAAAGATTTGATTTTGAAAATTAAATTTGATTACTTGACTAACAAGAAATAAAAAAATATGATTTTAAATTTTAAAGATTGAATCTTTCTTACTAGGCAAGTAACAACTTAAAAATTTTTGAATCAATCATATTAATTGTTAGTGAAGATTTTGAAATTGTGAAATAAAGATAAGAAAAAGATTTTGAAAATTAATTTAAAAATTTTCGAAAATATTAAGAAAATTGAAAAAGATTTGATTTTTGAAAAAGATTTGAAAAAATAGACTTTTTAAATTGAAAATTTGATTTGACTCATAAGAAACAACTAGATTTTAAAAATTTTTGAAAAAGTCAACTCAAATTTTCGAAAATTATGAGATAAAAAAGGGAAAGATATTTTTTTATTTTTGAATTTTTAATGATGAGAGAGAAAAACATAAAAATGACACATAACATAAAAATTATAAATCAAAACACACAATGCATGAAAGAACACTATGAATGTCAAGATGAACACCAAGAACACTTTGAATGTCATGATGAACACCAAGAACTTATTTTTGAAAATTTTTAAGAAAATAAAAACATACAAGACACCAAACTTAGAAATTTTCAATGCTTAGACAATAACAAATTGAAAATGCATATGAGAAACAAGAAAAGGCATAAAACAAGAAAATATGAAGATCAAACAAGAAGACTTGTCAAGAACAACTTGAAGATCATGAAGAACACCATGCATGTATTTTTCGAAAATTTAAAGCAAAATTAAAAAGATGCAATAGACACCAAACTTAAAAATTGACACTAGACTTAAACAAGAAACATCAAATTTTTGGTTTTTATGATTTTATTAAATTTTTTGGTATTTTTTTTTTCGAAAATTAATTGGAAAAAGAAAATTAAGGATTTCAAAATTTTTAATATGAATTCCAAGAATCAAGCAATATTAGTCTAAAGCTCCGGTCCAGGAATTAGACATGGCTCACTAGCCAGCCATGCTTTCAGTGAAAGCTCCGATCCAAAATACTAGACATGGCCAATGGCCAGCCAAGCTTCAGCAGATATTGATACCTCCCATGTAAACAACAACTATGTGTGTAACTGCCAAATAGGTGAAGATCAACAAGCTCTTGTGATGATAAGTTGAAACCCCGGTCCAAAAGATTAGACATGGCTTATAGCCAGCCAGAATTCAACAAATCATCATGAAACACTGGAATTCATTCTTAAAAATTCTGAAGAAAAATATATTTTTGAAAATATTTATTTTTATAATTTTTTTTCGAAATTAAGAATAATAAAACAAAAAGCTTAAAATTAAAATAAAATTACCTGATCTGAGCAACAAGATGAACCGTTAGTTGTCCAAACTCGAACAATCCCAGGCAACGGCGCTAAAAACTTGGTGCGCAAAAATTGTGACGGTTCATCTCTTTTGGTAACGGCACTGAAAACTCAATATGCGCGTTTATAATCTTAATTCTTTGTCACAACTTCGCACAACTAACCAGCAAGTGCACTGGGTCGTCCAAGTAATAAACCTTACGTGAGTAAGGGTCGATCCCACGGAGATTGTCGGTATGAAGCAAGCTATGGTCATCTTGTAAATCTCAGTTAGGCGGATTCAAATGTTTATGGAGATTTAATAATTAAAATATAAATAAAATATAAAGTAAAGATAGAGGTACTTCTGTAATTCATTGGTGAGAATTTCAGATAAGCGTGTAGAGATGCTTTGTCCCTTCCGTCTCTCTGCTTTCCTACTATCTTCATCCAATCCTTCTTACTCCTTTCCATGGCAAGCTGTATGTTGGGCATCACCGTTGTGAATGGCTACATCCCGTCCTCTCAGTGAAAATGGTCCAAATACTCTGTCACAGCACGGCTAATCATCTGTCGGTTCTCGATCATGCCGGAATAGGATTTACTATCCTTTTGTGTCTGTCACTACGCCCAGCACTCGCGAGTTTGAAGCTCGTCACAGCCATCCCTTCCCAGATCCTACTCGGAATACCACAGACAAGGTTTAGACTTTCCGGATCTCAAGAATGGTCATCCATGGGTTCTAACTTATACCACGAAGACTCTGATCTCACGATCATGAGGCTAAGAGATACACATTCAAGCCTTGTTTGCATGTAGAACGGAAGTGGTTGTCAGGCACGTGTTCATAGGTGAGAATGGTGATGAGCGTCACATAATCATCACATTCATCATGTTCTTGGGTGCGAATGAATATCTTAGAATAGGAATAAGCTGAATTGAATGGAAAATAGTAGTAATTGCATTAATACTCGAGGTACAGCAGAGCTCCACACCTTAATCTATGGTGTGTAGAAACTCTACTGTTGAAAATACATAAGAACAAGGTCCAGGCATGGCCGAGAGGCCAGCCCCCATGATCTAAGAAGTAAACGTCCAGAGATGGTCCTATTTATTTCCGACTAGTTACTAGGGTTACAGAAATAAGTAAATGATGTAGAAATCTACTTTCGGGGCCCACTTGGTGTGTGCTTGGGCTGAGCTTGAAGCTTTAAATGTGTAGAGACTTTTCTTGGAGTTAAACGCCAGCTTTGATGCCAGTTTGGGCGTTTAACTCCACTTTGCAACGTGTTTCTGGCGTTTGACTCCAGAATTGGGCAGAGAGCTGGCGTTCAACGCCAGTTTGCATCATATAAACTCGGGCAAAGTATAGACTATTATATATTGCTGGAAATCCCTGGATGTATACTTTCCAACGCAATTGAGAGCGTGCCATTTGGAGTTCTGTAGCTCCAGAAAATCCATTTTGAGTGCAGGGAGGTCAGAATCCAACAGCATCAGCAGTCCTTTGTCAGCCTCTGAATCTGATTTTTGCTCAAGTCCCTCAATTTCAGCCAGAAAATACCTGAAATCACAGAAAAACACACAAACTCATAGTAAATTCCAGAAATGTGATTTTTAATTAAAAACTAATAAAAATATAATAAAAACTAACTAAAACATACTAAAAACATACTAAAAATAATGCCAAAAAGCGTATAAATTATCCGCTCATCAGTGTCCCTTCGATTCATTCCCCAAACTATGGCATTGACAAGTTAGGTTGAGGAGTTCCTTTCTTGTTATGTCAAGAAATTGGGTAAAAATTAGAGTGATTTTCTTTGTATTCAATTTCAATCTATCATTTTTGTTTTTATTTCAATTTCAATGTATCTTTTTTTTTATTCAGTTTGAATCCTTATCTTGTTTATCTTTTAAACTGAATAAAAAAAGATACATTGTAATTGAAATAGAAAAAATAGGATAGGTTGAAATTAAGTACAAAGAAAATCACTCTACTTTCTATCCAATTTCTTGACGCAACAAGAAAGGGACTCCTCAACCTAACTTGTCAATGTCATAGTTTGGGGATTGAATCGAAGGGACTCCTCAACCTTCTATCCAATTCTTCGATGCAACAAGAAAGAGACTCCTCAACCTCAATTGTCCACATTATGGTTTCATCACGAAATCAAAAAGAGATTTTCACACCTTTAAATCATTCTGTGTTAGGTCTACAATAGCTAAGGAGGTATTTATAACCTCTTATTAGGTTAAAACAAAGAAAATCCTAAAGCCCACAAACATAAGACCCAATCTAGTAATTAAATAAACAAAATCAAAATACATTAAGTTAAATTAAAACATTCTAAAAATATAAACTAATATCTTCTAAATAACACTTGAACTCTTCATATCTCGAACATTTGAAGCACGTATCAGTTATGTTTCATCATTTTCTAGCAAAATAGAAATAAACTATCTTGTTAGGATAGAACAATGACAATTAATAATATAAGAGAATCAAAATATGTTAAACATTACTTACACCAACAATCGCAAGTCGCTTCTTGCTTGCATTTTCAAGGGTATGGGCCATGGATGAAGATTGAATACTAGGTCTTTGTGCTTCAACGTTTGAAAAAGAATTCTTGTCATATTTTTCAAAAAGTTTGTATAATTTTTTTTTCACATATTCCACATTCCCTTTTGCAGTCTCAACATCAATCTCTTCATACATAAGCTCTAAAGTAGAAATCTTAAACCTAGGATCAAGAATAGCACCAAATGCAAGAATGACACTATACTTTTTCTAATACTTCTTAAATTTGTTCATCTTCTTTTCTCCCATGCTCCTTAGAAGCTCATCTTCACTTCTCAAACTTTTCATCAAAATATATTAAATATGATAGACTTATAGAAGATACAAATTCGAAGTAAGATAAGATGTGTAAGAAATCAAATTAGTAGTTTCATAAAAAGGTATAAAAATTCACATATCCTTTCAGCTCTCTCCCATTCTTCAACCGAAGGACAATGCTTATAAGCATGATCGGTTGCCTTCAAATACTCAAAGGCCTTTCGATACTTGATAGCACTTTTGAGCATAATGTACGTAGAATTTCATCGAGTAGTAGCATCTAGATGCAACCCACTTGTAAAATTCAAACCTTAAATCGCTGAAACACATTCTTTAAACGTTATCATTCTACTTTCCAATCCCCTTACATATTCTCACTTTTCCTAATCTTATTCAATGCATCATGAGCAATTTTTAATCCATCTTTCGCAGTAAGATTCAAGATATTAGCAGAACAAGAATATGAAAGAACTCTCCATCACACAACAACCAATCATACGTATTTAATGTACTTTTTAAATGATCTTGGCATGTAGCATTAGCAGATGTATTATCTAATGTAAGAGTCATAATCTTTTTTTCAATTCTCCACTCATTTAAAAGCTCAAAAATCTTGGAAGACAATTTAAATCCCGTGTGAGGAAGAGGCATATGACAAAAACTCAAAACTTTATTTTGTAATTTCTAATTTAAATCAACAAAGTGAGCAATTAAACATAAATAGCCTTCTATAGTGATGGATGTCCATAAATCAGAAGTCAAATAAACTCTATTAGGAATGGCTACTAAAGTACTTTTAAGCTTTTTTTTTTCTTTGAGTAAATTTTTAGCACATCCTCCTTTAGAGTATTTCTAATAATCAGGCTTAGAGTTAGACTGATATATTTTACCCAATACCTAAATTTCTTATTATCAACAATAGAAAAGGGAACATCACAATCAATCACAAAGGCAGCAAATATCTCACGCGATACATGATTATCTATCTTTAGAGCCCCCATTTTATTTTGCATTTCTATCAAAGTTTGACCAATATTCTCAAAGTCTATTTTCACGCACCTGCCTAAAAGACGCTTAAGTGACGTTGTCCTATATTGTTTACCACCAGCCTTAAACTTCTATTTGCAAACATCACATTGAGCACGATTTATACCATCATCACTAGGTCCAAACTTTATGAAATTTCTTCACACATCAGATATTGTTACCTTCGTCTTTTCCTTTTTAATATCTTCTGCAATTTCAGATCTTTCTTTATTTTTAGGATTTTGTGTTACGTTCCCACCATCAAATTTCATAGAGATAGAATTATCCATTGCAAAATCAACAACTCAACCTAAATAATATCAATACATAACAATATCTAAATCAGTAAGAAAGTATTCAAACGATAATCAAACATAATTAACAAGTACTAAGTACTAACTACATCATCACTTATTCACTTACAGTCACCAGAAAACAAAAACGAAACCTACAGTTAATTGTTTTTCCTTTTTATCTACTATTTTATCCTTTTCATATAAAAAAGTTTAGTAATCAAAGATAAATATAGGTAAACAACTAAACACAGTTCCTTACTTGAAAAAAAACAAAATAAAATGAAGATCTTCATTTTAATCTATTATAGCACAACTAGATATGAAAAAAACAAACAACAACAAGCATCTTTATGAAAGATTTGGAAAGAAAAACAAACAAGCATTACAATATCAAGCATTCTAATAATATCTTTTCTGTTCCAATATTCATAAGCTAGATTAATATTTTAATCCAATATTTGTCACATAGATATTCAGTTATTGCTGTAAATCACTTACTAATCACAAAGCCGCTGAGAGGCAGAGGATGAGAGAGGAGCGCCGCTGGGAGTCCGATGGTCACAGAACCGCTAAGAGACAGAGGAGGAGAGAAGAGTGAAAGGCAGAGCAGAGGCACCGACAAGACATAGCGCCGCTGATGACGAGAGGCAGCTCACAGAGAAGAGGAACTGGAGCGCGCCGCCCGTCCACCACGAACCGCAATTTGTGATGCTGCGAGACTGAGGCAAGGCCACCGGCATAGGGAGCTCAAGGAACACCGAGGAGTGAGGACCGCGAGACTGAGGAAAGGCCACCGAAACTGGGAGGAGCGAGTGAGGAGGGAGCCAAGCTACTGAAGCTCAAAGAGTCAGGGTCACTAGGTCAGGGAAGGGACGAAGGGTGGCTATGGGGTCTGGGGTGCGGCCGTGTGGGGCTGTGGGCTATGGCATCATCAGGCAGAAGGCATCATGTGTGATGTGTTGTTTTTGTAAAGCAAAAACCCTAATTTTCAATTTATACCTATGTAAATTTACTGAAATATCCCTTAAAAAAAGGATGATAGCCCGCCAGGCCTGCTCGTCCCCTGCCTTGGCCCGCGGTTTTAGCGGTGTAATTTTGGTGGATTTTTAAAATTTGGTAGGTTCAAAATCTCATCCCAACCCACCCTTTTTAGAGGTTTTGGCGATTTTGGCTATTTGACCTGGTGGGTTCGACCTGTTTAGCTACCGCTACATTTGGGAAAAGAAAATGTGTTTTGAACATTTCATCTTGGATATAAATTAGAAACATTTAAGTCTCTGTTTTTTGGACATTATTTAAGTCTTCATTTGATTTGTAGTTGATAGTGTAAAGAATAAGATAAAGAATTTCAGTTTTTTCTTTTTATGTTTTTGTCAAGAGAAAGACTAGAAAGCCCAGTTCAAATAACAATAAGATTACGCACATCAAAATTGAACCTCGCTAAGTCCTAAAAAAATTGAACCTCGCCTAGCAACTCTATCATACTACACAGATTGAAACTTGGGAGTTCCCTTTGCAAAATATGAATGTCATCATCTATTTCCAATAATTGTTCTAGTTGTGTTCATTGTTACCTACTGCTATGAATCAGTGATATTAACGACTACCATCTTTAAATAGGATGCAAGCTATGATACCGCCTTCTCTAGGTAGTTATCTGATGTCTCTATCCAATTTTAACTCACCTCTCTATAGCGTGTTGCAACACGGCTACTCCACACAGCTTCCTCCGACTTCGTTCTTACCGGAGGGGAGACAAAAAGAGGTTGCAATTCAAGGAGTTCATTATTTTGCCTAGGTAGATTGTTGCTGCTACTATTGTTTCTTCAACTCCACCACCACTGTTAGATGAGTGGGGTTCTTCGATCCTCGTGCCGATAGGAAAATACAATCGGTGAGCTGCTTTATTAGAAAGGGCTACTCTCAGATCCTCCTTTTCATGAGAATAGTTCGCTAATTCTATAGAGTTTTCATCCGATCCCAAAGTTGCATTTAGAGTCTCTGCATCCGCTAGCCATGTATAAAAAAAAGATTTTGTCCCTGTTTTTTGTCCGATTCTATTTGCTACCTACCTTTCTTCATGAAAAATTGTACCATTAACTATCGTCCCTTGTATTTGGCAAGTAGTTGTGATACCACTCCTGGTTAAGGAAACATCGGTGGAGGGTAGCTCTGCTACTGGTTAACTTAGTCTTGGTTGTTGTTGCTTGACTCTGGTGTAGTCCTTTTTATTTTTTTGTTTATTAGATAAAATAGACAATCCTCAATCCTAAGTATTAGAACATCACAAATTCACACACACTACACACTCACATGTCCGACACTTCAAGGTTCCTATCCATTACTTGACCTTGCCAACTTTAAAGCCAAGTACAACATATTAAGGGGCACTATGTGGTACGAAACGAAATTCAGGATAAAATGAAAATCAAAGAAAATGACTCCTCTATCTTAATTTGATTTTCTGACACAACAATTAAGAGAATCACTCTACCTCTTCTGTTCACACCCAAGTTTCACAAAAAATCTCAAAAAAATTTTCATTCATCAAAAATTAAGAGAAAAAAGTGGCTACAATGTTTTAAAGATTTTTATACCTCTTAGTTTAAAACCCTAACTCATAAATTTACTAAAATAAAAATAGGTCAAATCATAATTGGGCCTAAAATAAACAAAATAAAATAAATATAAGATAAACATTAAATAAGTCTTAAAATAAATACTAATAAAGTGATGCCTATTTGATTCAACTTGACTAACGAGAGTCTTTAATGTAACTTATAAATAGTAAGACATGTGGATTTTCATAACCGTTAACCATTGTCTTGGCCAATTCTTGATGCATCTCCTGAACAAATGATTTAGTCATATTTGCAAAATCTTTTTTCATTCTCTTAATTGTTGTTCTTGTAATTGGACCAATTAGCATATAACAGTTCTCAGTTTGTCCCACAAAATTCGTATCACTATGATTTGCCACTTTGACTAAAGCCTCAACTACTAAGGGTGTACATGGTTAAAGTAAACCAAAACACTAAACCTCATTTTAGTTAAACAAAAATTTGGTTTAGGTTAATAATCAAACTGATTTTAAATAGAAAAACTTATTATTAACTAATTATAAAAGTAATAAATTGATTTGGTTTAGATTAGTAAATCAAACTGGTTTTAAATAGAACTTTATTACTGGTTATAAAAATAATAAACTAGTTTTAAAAATAAAAAACCAATTTTAAAAATAATCGGTTGTTTATTTAAAAATCGATTTTTCTTCTAAAATTTCATTTTCCCCATTAAAACTAGTTTTTCCTGTAAAAATCGATTTTTTCATTTAAAAATTGATTTTATAAAAAATTAATTTTAACTTATAAACCTATTTTTGATACTTAAAAAACTAATTTAGCTTTTTTTGCCTATTATAAAACCAATTTAAATTTATAACATATTTATATTAAAAATAAACTTTATAATTTCAAACCATTAAAATTGGTTTTGAATTGGTTAACCAATTTATAAACCAATTTTTACCAATTCGGTTAACTGCTTTTTTTAAAACTGATTTTAATTTATTAACCATTTTAGAAAACCAGTTATTTAAAATTTGGTTAAAGTTTTTTAACCGGTTAATCAGTTTATTGATTTTTGATGAATACCTCTGACATCTGCTAGTGCAGTCTTCTTTTTTTTTTTTGTGGGCATGCTTGTGTAGTCTTCCTAATTAGGGGTGTCAAAAATTCCCAGGAGGTGGGGATCCCCGCGGAGACCGCCCCGAATGGGGCCCCAATAGTGGGGAATTTTCTCCGTGGGGATGGGGATGGGGAGCGAAATTCCCCCGAGACATGCGCGAGGACCCGAGCGGGGATCCCCGCCCCATCCCTGATAATTCTCCGAATCTTTTAACTTACTTAATAACCCTTACTTTATTTCTAATATAGGAGTTCTTTTAGTAATTTCACTCATTGAAAAACCATAATCCTATTGTTTAAGATTTTATTTTATGGACTATGATTTGCTATATTATATTTCTGGACTTATAATATTGGATAAGATATGTTTGTGTGTTTGTAATAATATTTTGTAGTTTGTTTTTTGGTTTTTTGATTTTTTTTTATTATAATTTTCATATGAATTAGGGAGATGGGGAATGGAGCCCCGCGGGGAATGCGGAGAATGCGGGAAATGGGGATGGGGACAATTATTCCCCCATGGCGGGGAATGGGGCGGGGACGGGAATTAATTCTGGGGGCGGGAATGGGGAGCAGGGAGGCATCCCCCGCCCCCGCCCAGCCCCATTGACCTCCCTATTCCTAATCCTCAATAAGATTCGTTTTTGTTTTTGGCATACTCTTGTTTTTTTTTGGTAATTGTTTTCGGCATACTCTATTAAATGCTTTTTTTTTTTTTTTTGGTCAAATATTAAATGCTTGTTTTAGGCTTGTTTCTCTCTCTGTGTTGGGCTTCCAGGCCCAGGCTATGCCAAAAGCGAAATAAAACATTTCACCTTTCAAACTTTTAACTTAGAAGTAACTCTAATCAGCGGTAAAAAGTTAAAAAAAATTACATAGATCAATAAAACCGAAGAATGGAACGACGGCAACAGAACCCAATCAGTAACGACAGAAGAGGGCGGTTGTGGCGATCGATGTCGACGGCGGGATCAGCCTCCGCCGGCAGTGGCACAAGAGAGGCTCCGGCAAAGGCTATGGTGACGGAGCAGATCTCTCAGGCGGTTCAATCCTCTGCCAACCTCCTCCACCTCATGCAGAACTCTTCTCCGGCTCAGGTACTCTCTCGCTCTCCCTCACAAACACAAATTCGCCGTGATGACAACAATGTTACTATCATTATAAATTCCATATCCTGCATCAAGTTTCGTTTGTTTTTTTTTTTTTTTCTTTTTTCGGTATGTTTTGTATTATTTTATGCCTTGATTTTTGGATGAACAGTAGGGCTGTAGGGGGCTTCATTTGTAAAGTTAATGGATTGGGGGAAAAACTGAGGAGATTAGTAAATAAAATAATTTTAGTGAAATTGATTAAGGAAACTGATAGAGTATATTGAGATTGGGGAAAACTGGAAATAAAGTCAAGATTAATTGTGATGCTAGCGTTGAGAGAAGTAACTTACCTGGATTTGGCTGTGTCATTAAGGATGTAAATCGAAGATGGATCAAAAGGCCCGGTGTGAGTTTTTTTGCTATTTGGAGAGGCTTAGTGTTGACCTGAGAGTGCGGTTGCCAGGAAATTATTTGTCAGGCTGACAATGTGGATGATTTTCTAGCATCCCAACCCCATAGATTTCATGAAAATGCAGCTGATAGGGATTTGATTCAGAAAATCCATGATACTCTTCTTTGGAATTGGACAGCAGAGGTTAAATTAGTGCAGAGGACAGCTACTGCAGTTGCAGATTTTATGGCCAAGCATGCAGTGAGAAGCTCGGTGCAACAAGCAGAGTGGTTAGAGCCGTGGAGTAGTTTAGCTAATTTAGTCCATAAGTATTCGTGGAGCCTAATCTGGCTGTGTTTCTTCTCTTTTCTTTTGACACCAAAAAAATAAATAAATAAATAAAAAGAAGAAAACAAAGAAACTTAGGGGCTATAAAGTTCCCAAACATGTTCCTCTGAATCAAGGGAAGTACATCATCATAAGGCTGCACAGATTCATTGTAATGGATATCACTATGAGCACCCTTTCTTGCCATGAAATCTGCAGCAGAACTTGCAAAGTGAGCCACAAGGCAAAACCTAACAAGCCACCTCTTGGAAATGATTTCTACAATTTTATTAATTCCGAAAGCCTCTATATGATACAAGGTCATTCTCAAACCAGAGCAAATTAAATATTTAAAGCTTCGGGACAATAAGTCTCACACTATTGACCGATGACCATTCTCCCAATCTAAATTCAATTCACATCAAATATCTAATAACTCAGAATGAAGTACCTGTAACTCCACACATTTTCCATTGCAACCCCGAATCCATTTACCATTTTTGTCACGTAGGATGCACCCAAACCCACCAGTCCCATATCCCACAAAACACTGCCATCACTGTTGAGCTGAGATTGCCTGACTCAACTTGATGTTGCAGTTTTTATATAACACTTTTTTTCCGCAAAAATAAGCTAATTAGAGAGCACACATTTTTCACATTATTATCGTTAATATAAGATGTATGACTCCTTTCTTCGATCACTTGTAGGCCAAACTCACTAAGCTTCCCAAGAACCTTATGGCAAAGGTTTCTACTATGAAGAATACAGAGCAGGTGCACATTTTTATCTGATGCAGGGTAGTGGATGACTGCAAAAACAAGTTTCTAGTGTGTGTAATGCTGGTTGTTTTGCTTTTCAAATTGCAGATTTTAGAGCAACTTCCTCGGGTGATATCATCTTTGGATGCATATATGGATAATGGATTGCAAAAGTTAGAACTTCCTCTTATCTGATTGGCTATACTTACATGTTTAGAAATTGGAACCTCCTTTTTAATCTATGTTTGATTTTTCTCAACTAGAATCAAATTCTTGTCTCTAGAATCAATTTGGATCAAAGTGAAAATTTTTACTGTGTTAGAATTACATTGAGAGGAAGTAGCAGACATAAAAACCAGTTATGTTAGAATTAATTATACCTAAAATCAATTATACAAAATTGTATTTTGACAATGTTGCTTGTGTGGTTTTATGAGCTTCACTGATGTGCTAAATTGCTAATTATTCTTGTTGTGCTTGACTAAATATGCCTTGCATATTTGGAGAGAAAAGAATTTTTTATTTTAAATTATTATTGTCAGTGTGCTTGACTAAATTATAAAAATATTTTGCATATGATAAGTCTTTGAGTTACAATTATGCAGCATGGCACATTTGAAGACTGTGGTTCAGTTAATGGAAAACATGCAAAGCAGCCAACTTAGTTCACTCTCCAACGCTCTTCCTTCCCAGAAGGTATAATAGTTTTGTCATGGAGACAGTCATGAAAGTCTATTTAAATTTAAATTCGGATATGCACTTTGGTCTCCCCAGCATGTTAAGTTCTAAATAGGAGAGTTTTGGATGTAGGCATTTCAGAAATTTCTTGTTTACTAAAGTGAAATGCTATGAGGTTGTGTGAGAGTTAGATCTCCTTTATATATGGCCTTCATGCTAATGCGCTATGTGTGGTTAATTAATAATTATTGTCAATCGTTTTTCCCTTATGAGGAACTTGAACAATGAAGCCAAACTGAAGGGCCAGGTTAAGGGAATGCATGTTGCTTTGGAGTTTCACCTTTGGTATATTGATGCAAAATTTTCAGAAGGATTGGAGCCTCTTTAATTTCATCGGGTTGATTTATGCTTCATCATGTATCTTCTGCAAATCGAATGTACAAATGTTCTTTTCACCTTGTAAGGTTGATGGTTATTCAAGTGGAGAAATATGTGAGCACTAGAGATAATGTAGCATAAACTTCATGATGTGAATTTTGAAATTTTATTGATTAGATTATATTAGCGTCACAACTTTGGACACGCTTCAACATTCGACACTTTGACAGTTAGATTTGTTCAGTCTCGAGACAAAAAAAAAAGGGTGTTTTAGTGGCTAAAACACTATAAGTGTTTGTTAAATGTACATGGAAATATACATCAAATTAATGGTTTTCACCCTATATATAATCATTCACTTTTTTTATGAATTAAATTTAATGGGTCCAGATTAATTGTTATTAGAAATATTTAGCATATCTATATTTTTCTAAATACTTTTAGATTACCTAAATTACTTTTACACACAGTGACGGATCCAGAAAATTTTGGTAGTGGGGGCAAAATTTATATAACATGATAATAATTTTTATAATAAAAATAATACGTATATAAAAAATTAAATATTAAATTATCCATTAATCACTATATATCTATGTATAAATACATATATTGTTTAACTTATTTTCAATGTGTATTTTATATTTTAATATATATTTTATAGAGATAATTATTTTTTATGTACATATAGCATGATTATTGTTATGATTATATTTTGTTATTGTAAAATATGATTAGCCTTCAAAATATCTAATATATAAATTAAAACACTAAAATAGTAATTTAAATAATAATATATAATTTAAAATTCTATTCTTTTAGGTTTTGAATTTTTAAAAAATTAAGTAATTTTTCTCTTAACACTACCATCAAAATTTCTCTTTCCATATCTATTACTAAACAATTATTTAAAAATTCACTTCCCAACACAATTAGAAGCTGACTCTTATTGATATTCATAGTTTAAAAAGTTCTTTCAATTAATATAGTTGCTATGCAAAAATTAAAGCTAATTTGAAGAGAAGATAAATAATATTGTTCATATCCTGGCCCAATGATAAGGCCCAGGTCTAAATAAAAGGCCCAATCCTAAAGGATGAGCCCCGCATTCCACCCACCTTCCTCCCAGGAAGTCGGTTCCTACCACGACTTACTCTAAAGAAGTTGGGGACGAGAGTTAGCTGGCAGATAAACACTCGTTTGAATGAGTAACTGCCCCTAGAATCTCTCTAACCACTTCTAGGAGCCATATCTTAACCTCCCTAAGATAAAGGGACGGTTAACACCCTAAAAAAGTGGCACTACTTCAACGGTGGTTATTGGTTCACCACTATAAGTACACTGACATCCCTCAGGTATCTCTAAGCCCAATACTCTCTAGACCTGTTTTGCTCCCTTTGCTGACTTCGGCATCGGAGTGTCTTTGCAGGTACCACCCCCCTCACCTCTCACGAACAGGTCGGACGGAGCCTGGGGATCGTCAATCCATCTGCAGGCCTCCTTTCTCATACGTTAGGGCCGACCAATACTGTCCAGCCCATTAATATCCGGTTACCCATCGTAACATTGGCGCCATTGCCGGGGACCCGAGGGATCAACCAGTGATGGCGGACAGATCCCCTGAGGAGGGTCATGTAGAAACAGATTCCGAACAAGAGAATCTGGATACCAGAAATAACGACGCGGACCTAACCCTCCGCCAGGAAACCAACGATCAACAAAGAGAGGGCACCTCCGGAGTCAAAACCCCAAAGGTGAATTCCTCTGAACGCCGTGAATCAGAGAAGGACGGACAGTCCCATGCAACTGAACTTATGGGATTAGTTCATGTCCACCAAAGTCGCTTGAAACAACTAGAACAGGAACGGGAGCGACAAAGGGAGGTAGAAAAACACCTAAGAGAGGAGATGGATCGACGAAAAGAGTTAGAGAAAAAACTCTTAAAGTTGGAATCCTCCCTCAGAGGTCGGAACTCCCGTGACGATAGAGAAGAGTCGCCCCTAGGAGGGGAGGATCCTTTCAGTGAGGACATAATGAGGGCAAAGGTTCCAAGAAACTTTAAAAGCCCCGATATGGACCTCTATGATGGAACCACAGATCCAAAACATCACTTGAGCAACTTTAAAAGTCGGATGTATCTGGCTGATGCTTCCGACGCAACGCGTTGCAAAGCTTTTCCGACCACCTTGTCGAAAGCAGCGATGAAATGGTTCGACAGCCTCCCCCCGAGGTCGGTAACCAGTTTTGAAGACCTCTCAAGGAAGTTTTTGATGAGGTTTTCTATCCAGAAAGACAAAGTGAAACATGCGCCAAGCCTCCTGGGAATAAAGCAGGAGGTCGGAGAATCCTTACGAGCCTATATGAAAAGGTTCAACAAAGCATGTTTAGAGATTCAAGACCTGCCCACAGAGGCAGTCATAATGGGGTTAGTCAATGGGCTTAGAGAAGGTCCCTTCTCACAGTCCATATCTAAAGACACCCCACCTCCCTAAGCGATGTGCAGGAAAGAGCCGAAAAGTACATCAACATGGAGGAAAATGCTAAGCTAAGAGACCTAAGTTGCCGACCTGGGCACCCTCCCTCAATAAAGGAGAGGGAGAGGGAAACCAAGAAGAAGGAAGAACTCGGTCTCGATAGACCAAGGAAATATCACTCTTATACTCCTCTAAAGGTCTCTATAGTGGATGTATACAGAGAGATTTGTAATACTGAAAGGCTGCCACCCCCCAGACCCATTAAAAATAAAAAAGGGGAAAGCCGCAGCGATTACTATGAGTACCATAAAGTATATAGTCACTCCACAAACGACTGCTACGACCTTAAAAATGTGATAGAAAAGCTGGCTAGAGAAGGTCGGTTCGACAGATATCTCATAGAAAGGTCGGACACTCATGGGAAGAGAAAGCGAGATGATATGGATAGAAGAGACCCACCACCGCAGACTCCGGAGAGACATATCCATATGATCTCAGGGGGGTTCGCAGGAGGGGGACTCACCAAATCCTCTCGCAAAAGGCATCTCAAGAGAGTCTATCAGGTCGGAGGAGAGTCATCCGACCTTCCTACCATTTCATTCACAAAAGAAGATGGGCAAGGAATAATCCCTGGACACGATGATCCAGTGGTAATAACTATGATCCTAGCAAATGCCCATCTCCATAGAACCCTAGTAGACCAAGGAAGCTCAGCGGACATTCTTTTCAAGCCCGCTTTCGACAAACTAGGGCTGGATGAAAAAGAATTAAGAGCCTACCCCGACACCTTGTACGGATTAGGTGACACGCCAATAAAGCCACTGGGATTTTTGCCCCTCCACACCACTTTTGGAAAAGGGGAAAAATCAAAAACTCTGAGTATAGACTTCATAGTCATCGATGTAAGGTCAGCATACAATGCTTTAATCGGCAGAGCTACCCTCAATCGACTCGGAGCGGTGGTATCCACTCCCCACCTTTGTATGAAATTCCCGACCTCAGCGGGGATAGCAACGGTAAAAGGAGATCAGAAATTGGCAAGGAAATGCTACAATGAAAGCCTAAACCTGAGAAGAAAGGGCCGAGAAGTCCACACAATAGAGCTCGGAGGTGCAAGAGCCAGAGAAGAGCTGCGACCACAGCCGGGAGGAAAAACCGAGGAGATACAGGTAGGCGAAGAAAAAGGGAAAAATACTCACATAGGAGCCAACCTAGGGGAAACTCTAAAACAAGGGTTGACTAAGCTCCTAAGAGATAACTCCGATCTCTTCGCCTGGAAGGCATCCGACATGCCTGGGGGCTGGGATAGACCCCGAGCTCATGTCCCACAAGCTTTCGGTCTACCCGGGGACCCGACCTGTACAACAAAGAAGATGCAAGCTCGGCCCAGAACGAGCCCTAATAGTAGAAGAGCAAGTACAGACGCTCCTGGAAGCCGGTTTCATCAGAGAAGTCAAGTACCCAACATGGCTAGCCAATGTAGTGCTAGTCAAAAAACAAAATGGCAAATGGAGAATGTGTGTCGACTATATCGACTTAAATAAGGCCTGTCCCAAGGACCCTTATCCAGTAGACTCCAGCTCGGGGTATCAATACTTGTCGTTCATGGACGCCTACTCGGGGTATAACCAAATCCCGATGTATGAGCCGGACCAAGAGAAGACGTCATTCATCACGCCCAGAGCTAACTTCTACTACGTGGTCATGCCATTTGGATTGAAAAATGCAGGAGCCACATACCAGAGGTTGATGAATAAGGTGTTCGCCTCCCACCTTGGAAGCCTAATGGAAGTATACGTCGACGACATGCTGGTGAAAACCGAAAAAGAAGTCGACCTCTTGTCAGATCTCTCACGAGTCTTTGACACCATAAGGTTACACGGGATGAGATTAAATCCTGCAAAGTGTGCCTTCACGGTAGAAGCAGGAAAATTTCTAGGGTTTATGCTGACACAAAGAGGGATCGAAGCAAATCCCGATAAGTGTAGAGCTATCCTGGAGATGAAAAGCCCGACTTGTTTAAGAGAGGTCCAACAACTGAATGGCCGACTTGCAGCCCTTTCCAGATTTTTGGCAGGATCAGCACTAAAATCCCTTCCACTGTTCTCCTTATTGAGAAAGGGATGTCAGTTCGAATGGACTCTTGAATGCGAGGAGGCGTTCCAGGAGTTCAAAAGATTCTTGAGCCAACCTCCTATCCTGACCCGACCTACAGCTGGAGAAGACCTCGTCCTATACTTATCTGTAGCAGACAAGGCCGTCTCATCGGCCCTGATAAGAGAAGACGAGGCCGGTCAGCACCCAGTATATTTCATCAGTAAAGTTCTACAAGGTCCTGAGCTAATGTACCACAAACTAGAAAAGTTTGCCTACTCCTTAGTAGTAGCCTCACGAAGGCTACGGCCTTACTTTCAAGCTCACACAATAAGAGTCCGCACGAACCAACCCATGAAGCAAATCCTCCAAAAGACGGATGTTGCAGGGAGAATGGTTCAATGGGCAATAGAACTCTCCGAGTTCAACTTGAAGTATGAAACTCGGACGGTGATTAAAGCCCAGTGCCTCACCGACTTCATTGCAGAATACGCAGGAGAGCAAGAGGAAAAACCAACTACATGGAAACTCTATGTAGATGGATCCTCAAACAAAACAGGAAGCGGCGCAGGCATAATATTGGTGGATGAAAGAGGAACCCAGATAGAGGTTTTCCTCAAATTTGAATTCCCAGCTTCAAATAATTAGGCAGAGTATGAAGCCTTGATTGCTGGATTGAAGCTGGCGGAAGAAGTCGGTGCCACAAAGGTGATGATATACAGCGACTCGCAAGTGGTGACCTCCCAGATAAGTGGAGAGTATCAGGCAAAGGACCCAAATATGAAGAGGTACTTGGAAAAAACTCTGGAACACCTTGGGCGCTTTGCAGAAACCGAGGTCAAACACATAACTCGGGATCTAAATAGCAGAGCAGACGCCTTATCCAAGTTAGCAAGTACCAAGCCAGGAGGGAATAACAGAAGCCTGATCCAGGAAACTCTCCAGGAACCCTCCGTAGTAAAAGAAAAAGACAAGCAAGAAGTCCTTGAGGTAGTCGGATTAAGCCTCGGATGGATGAACCCCTTGGTCGAATACATGAAATTCGACATCCTCCCGAAAGAGGAAAAAGAGGCCAAGAAAATCCGGAGGGAAGCACAACACTACACCTTGGTGAAAAATATTCTCTACAGGAGGGGGATATCAACACCATTGTTAAAGTGCGTACCGACCTCAAAAACCACCGAGGTGTTAGAGGAAGTCCATAGTGGGATCTGCGGAAATCATCTCGGAGCAAGGTCATTGGCTAGGAAAGTGATCCGAGCTGGATTCTACTGGCCGACCTTGCAGAAAGATGCGACCGAATTTGTGAAAAAGTGTCAACCATGCCAGATGCATGCAAATTTCCACGTGGCTCCCCCGGAGGAGCTCATCAGCATCACTTCTCCATGGCCCTTTGCAAAATGGGGAATGGATTTGTTAGGTCCTTTTCCCCAGGCGCCAGGACAAGTCAAATACCTGATCGTGGGAATAGACTACTTCACAAAATGGATAGAAGCAGAACCATTGGCCACCATCATCGCACAAAGAAGTCGGAGGTTCCTCTACAAAAATATCATCACAAGATATGGGATACCCTATTCCATTACTACAGATAATGGAACCCAGTTCACCGACTCTACCTTTAGAAGCCTAGTAGCCAGTATGAAAATCAAACACCAGTTCACCTCGGTGGAGCACCCGCAAGCCAATGGGCAAGCCGAGGCAGCCAACAAAGTCATACTGGCAGGGCTGAAGAAAAGATTACAAGATGCAAAAGGAGCCTGGGCCGAAGAGCTCTCACAAGTGCTATGGGCTTACAGGACAACCCCCCAGTCCGCCACTGGAGAAACGCCCTTCCGACTAGTCTGTGGCGTAGAAGCCATGATACCAATAGAAGTCAGCGAACAAAGCCCAAGAGTAATTTTCCATGACCAGATCGGAAACGTACAGGGGCACAAAGAGGAGCTCGACTTGCTCCCCGAAGTCCGAGAGAAAGCCCAGATAAGAGAAGCAGCGTTGAAGCAAAGGATGACTAGAAGGTACAACAAAAAAGTCATTCGAAGAGCATTCGCCCCGAACGACTTGGTCTTGATCAGAAACGACATTGGAGTCAACAAATCAGGGGAAGGAAAACTCGCTGCAAATTGGAAGGGACCATACAAAGTCAATGAAGTCTTAGGAAAAGGTTATTATAAAGTAACCGACCTGAACGGAACCGAGTTACCAAGGTCGTGGCATGCTTGTAATATGAAAAGGTACTACAGTTAAAAGCGAACTCTACTCCCTGATGTACTCTTTTCCCAACTTCATGATTTTTTCCCAAAAATCAAAGGGTTTTTTCTGGAGAAGGATTTTTTCTGGAGAAGGGTTTTTAACGAGGCATCATAGTAGAGGCTAAGGGAAATAGATTGTCAAAAACCCTTAGTAGCAATAAGGTACCTCCCCGATTAATAAAGATCTTTTTCATCTTACAAATATCTCTTATAAATTCCTTCTTTGTTTTCTCTTTTTTTCGACGAAACGCGCCGACTTAAACTCGACAAAATGTGAAAATCCCATGAACCGACCTAGATGGTCGTCAGGATAAAACGACGAGGTACAAGTCGGTGTAAAGAGGTTACAAAGGTTGATCATGATAAACTCCGAAACATTCCGACTCATAAGTCGAGATGGGAAACCGAGTAAAATAAAAATGACTCACAAAAGTAGCCTAAGTCATAAAAACTCAATAAAATAAAATTGAGTACGAGGAATAAACAAAAGAGATCGAAAAAAAACCCAGGTAAAGGTTAGAAAGCTGTCCTAAAAATCCTTAAAACAAAAAGGTTCAGAAAAGCAGACAAGCCAAAGAAAAGATTTTTCAGAAAAGATCAAGGGGATTTGAAAAATCACTATAAAAAAGCATGCACGCATAAGGTAACTTAAACCCTTATCCAAAAAAAGGGTATTTATTTTTAACTTAAACCCTTATTAAAAAAGGGTATTTTAAATATTTTGTTTACGGCTTTATAAGGCCAGAAGCAAATTGTTCAAACAGCACCAAACACAAATAAAAGTTTAAAAAGAGGGGGACCCACAGGCCGGGCCCCCAAATAGCCAACAAATTACTTTTTCGAAAGAGGAGTAGACGGATCACCACCACCAGAGTCAGGAAGAGTGCCACCAGGACCAGGGAGAGAGGTATCCATTGGAGACGAAGGAGAAGTCGGAGGAACTGCTGAAGAACTCGGAGCGTCCTTTGAGTGAGGAGGGGACTCAATGATCCTCTGCCCCCGAGTCTTCAATTCTGACTCGGAAACGATCATGGGAGCAGGGGGATCAACTATGGCACCGTCAAGGACAACTTTGTCAGGATCCAAAAGAGAAAGATCCAAGTCCGGAGCAATAACTCCAACTTGCTCCTTAAAGATCCTCCAAGCCTCCTCGGTAGCCTCGGCAATAGAGTCCTCCAACTCGGTGTATGCCTTCCGAGAATTCAGCAAATCATTCTTTACAGACACAAGATCTTCAAATAAACTTTGGTAGCTGTCCTGCGCTGTTTTCCCTCAAGCCCACCTCCATGTTGCATTGGGCTTGCAACTTCCTCTCCCTCTCCCGAAGGCCATCTCTCTCCTCCCTCAGCTTGGCGACCTCCTCCTTCAACCCCCTCTCATGCTCTTGATATACAAGAAGCCTTCCTTCCAGCTCCTCAACCTTCGAGGTTGAACCCAAAGAGCTAAGAGGAGCCTTCTCAAAAATATCTAAGAATTTACCACAAACACCCGCCGCCCTGAGACTCTCCTCAACCAAAGTGGTAAGGTGATTCCGAACAGATACATCATCCATTCTCATATGAGCATGGGGGTAGATGTACTTTCGGACGAATGCAAGGGCATCCGCCTTAACCTCACCCTCAAAAGAAGAGCCAGACTCTAAAGTCTTGCGCTTCCTCCTCTCGGACTCAGGAGAAGGTCGAGCGGAGGGGGGTGGCTGAGAGAAAGCTGAAGAAAAAATCACAATGGGCTGGGAAGGAGTCCCAACGTTCCGAGGAGGAGGAGGAGGAGAGATAACTGCCTTGGAGCCACCAGTCCTAGCCCGAGACATTGGTTTGGCCTCCTGGACTCTCTGGTAAGATTCCTGAGCATTCTTCTTCGCCATCTCTGCAAAAACAAGAAAGTAACAAAAAATCAAACAAGTCGGTACAAGAAATCACAAGTCGAAAGTAAAATTAGAAAAACAAAAGCTACCTAGTTGCGCCTGGATAAAAGTCGGAGACCCCTGGAGGAATTTCTTAGTGTCCAGATATGGGGCCCTCCCCCACACTTCTCGGAGGAACCCCACAACGGCCGCCTCCACTTCATTTAGGTCATCCAGACCATATTTCTCACAGGGGGAGGCCTCCAACCAGTATAGAGGAAAGCGAGGAGAAGCACTCTCATCCAAGAAAAAGGGGTGGTGACCCTCTACTGCTTGAACTTTGAAAAAATAGTTTTTGAAATCATGAAAGGACTCATCAAAAAGGGTGAAAACTCTCCGACCTTGAATGGCTCGGAAAGACACCCACTGTTGCTTATTATTCAGCCCACTGAAGGGCTTGGTCATATGGAAGAGATAGAAGAAAACCCTCAGAGAAGTCGGGAACTCCAAGGCCTGGCTGATGAATTGGTAAATTTTCAAAAAACCCCAAGAGTTGGGGTAAAGCTGAGTGGGAGCAACTCGGCAGTGACGCAAAACAAACATCTCAAAATTTGAAAAAGGAAGAAAAACACCCAAACGGGTGATCCTACACTCATACATAAAGAAAAAATGAGGGGCCGCTTCATTGGCCCTCCCGAAGCAAACCCAGTCTTCTGGACCCGGGACTACCAACTCATACTTCGGCTCGTCCTCCTCAGAAGTACAAATTCTGTGGCGAGTACGAAGATGGGTGATAAACTCAGTATCGACCGAAGGTTCCTCCCCTAGGACCGTGACATCAACCCACTGAGAAAGAACATCTACGGAAGCCATTTTCTTTCTTTTCTTGAAAAGGTGACGAAAACCTACAAAGGAAAAGGAAAAGGAAAATAAAAAAATACGGTCTCTAAAGGGAGGGAATACGGAACTAAACAGAAGTCTACAAACCAACTTATCTATCTACAAAATAAAGGCATGCAAATAGAAAAGCATGTTACAGAAGGAGAAAAAACTAAAACTAACCTTTATCTGAAAATGAGGGTTGGAGGAAGTAAAAGCCTTCCAACACAAGAGTGCAGCACGAACAGATGAAGAGAAAATTTGAAAAATCGCAGAAACGAAACAAGGAAAGAAAGGGAAGGTATTTATAAGTACGTTAGGGGCACAATGGTAAAAATGGGGCAGTCATTAATAAAGATGCACTGTTACCAAGACCATCAATCCCTACGCACATCCCTAACGGACACGACGTTTGAGTAGATGTAACTGTCAGAACCAAAAGGTCACGAAAAGTCACGTCGGTTTTAGACCATCACGTCGGTCCCCCAACAAGTCGGTTACAACCCCGAGTAGAATACTCGAACCCAAGTCTTAAAAAATTGGGCTCGAGTAGGGGCACTGTTCATACCCTGGCCCAATGATAAGGCCCAGGTCTAAATAAAAGGCCCAATCCTAAAGGATGAGCCCCGCATTCCACCCACCTTCCTCCCAGGAAGTCGGTTCCTACCACGACTTACTCTAAAGAAGTCGGGGACGAGAGTTAGCTGGCAGATAAACACTCGTTTGAATGAGTAATTGCCCCTAGAATCTCTCTAACCACTTCTAGGAGCCATATCTTAACCTCCCTAAGATAAAGGGACGGTTAACACCCTAAAAAAGTGGCACTACTTCAACGGTAGTTATTGGTTCACCACTATAAGTACACTGACATCCCTAAGGTATCTCTAAGCCCAATACTCTCTAGACCTGTTTTGCTCCCTTTGCTGACTTCGGCATCGGAGTGTCTTTGCAGGTACCACCCCCCTCACCTCTCACGAACAGGTCGGACGGAGCCTGGGGATCGTTAATCCATCTGCAGGCCTCCTTTCTCATACGTTAGGGCTGACCAATACTGTCCAACCCATTAATATCCGGTTACCCATCGTAACAAATATTATTTTGAGTTGATTTTTAAAAAAAACACTAATTTCGTTTAAATGAGAATTGATCATTCTAAATTTCTAATGAATATCTAATATAAAATTTTTAAATTGGCGATTAAGTACCAAAAGTTGAGTAAAAAATTATTATGGAGTCAAATTTAATAATCTAATAGGGGTAAATAAATATTATTATCATATATTACTAAAAAAAATTTCAAATTGTAGTGGGGGCGCTTGCCCCATACCAATACACTTGGATCCATCCCTGCTTACACATTTATATTTATTTAAAATGTTCTAAGACTTTTTTAAGACCTTGTCTTTCAACATTTTTCAGAGTATTTTCGTACCTTTAAGTATTTTATGAAATAGTCTAAAATATTTTAGATCTTTTAAGTTTTAAATATATATCGTTAACAGTAATATTCTAAAATTTACAGGAATAACAAGCTATTAATGGAGGACAGCTTCATAGTGCATAATTTGCATGCAAACATTTTCTGCTTAATATTAAATGCAATAAGGCCAAGAGTTGCACATTCTTGTAGCTATGGAATCTTTTTAAGATTTCAGAGATGAGGTAAAATTAGTTTTAAGTTTTTAACTTGTATAACGACACTTATGCTCCCCCAACACAAGACAAGCATTGTATTCAAGTGGTCTCATAGGAAAAGTCACGTGTGAACTTTAAACACACCCCATGTACCATAGCATCAATTAATTACATGACCTATTTTTCCTTTTCCTTAGAGACAACGTTACATAATTGGCCTTAAAAGAGGCAACATTCATGGTACTTGTGAGGAGGACAATGATGAACCAAATCATAGAGAAAAAAAAAAGGTAGGTCAAAAATCAACCTTCTAAAAGTTCAATATACCTTTTCATCAATTTCATTCAGAAGTGGTATTATTGGCAGTGGGCACAACATAAATTTGTGCAAAACGTGAACAAATTACATGGCAGTAGATGTCGATTTTTTAAAATTTGAACCACAGGAAAAATAAGTCATCAATAATTGTGTTATTTGTTCTGACTTCTGTGTGTTAAAATTAAAAACAACACATGCCCGCGCACACTAAATATTCTCAAAAATGAAAAAAAAAAAAATAATAAGTGCGTTGTTAATGGCTAGCACTTTATCTTGTCAATAAATGTTAGTGTCCTAACATTTATAACTTTTGGTCCAATGGAGAGTGATGGATCTAATAAGTGGAATCAAGTGTGGCGAGACAACATTTGTGGCTAAAAAATTTTGATATGGAAATAAAATGAGTGATATATTTTAATATGGTAATTTTTGGTATTTTTTAAAATTGTAGGAGTACACAAATTGGAGGGTCTGATTTGTGTTTAAAAAGTTAAAAAAATTCAGAGTAAAAAATTTGAAAAAATTCAGAGTACACAAATCGGACCATGCGAGTTGTTTGATTTTAAAATTTTGCTTAATAAATCGCATGGTCCGACTTGTGGTTAGGCAAATATGAATTTCGGAAGCTAGAAAACGGACCCTCCGAGTTATTTGTTGTTATCAATTTTTTTATAAAAGGAAGAACTCGCATAGTCTGAGTTCTATTCACTGACACCACATGGCTGTGAAGTACCTGTATTCCCCACATTCGAGTCTAACACCACTTTTTCTTCCATATTCAAATTAAAAAGTGAACATTTATTTTATGGCTTTGTCTTAGATGGAAAAGTATATTTAGATTCTTCATAGTCTAGAAAAAAAAATTATAAAAATAAAATAGTAAATTACATAAATATTCTCATCTTTTTTTTTTCTTTTCACATTTTTTCAGATAGAAGCTTTGGTGGACTCCATTAGTGGTGGATCTGACCATTGCTACCCAACGGCGGTGACGGCGACCACCGCGACGGCTCCTGTTCTCCTTTCTCGTCGCAGTTCTTCCTCCTTTAGTGAACAGCGTCGACGGCGACGGATCTCTCTCCCTCGCGCTCGTTCTTGACAACACTGGAAGTGGCGAACGGCGATAGCCTGACGACTCCATAGACGATGACTGCAAGACGCGGATGAACGACGGTGAGGACGGCGCACGCAGAGGCAGCCCGTGAAGATGACGACGACGGCGGTTCGATGACAGCAAGATGCGGATGAACGACGGCGAGGACAGCACACGCAGAGGCAGCCCGAGAAGATGACGACGACGGCGGCTCTTCGTGGTGGTCGTGCTCCATTTTTCAACGACGTCGCGAAGGGGTGATGGAGAAAAAATGAAAGGAGGGGACAAAGGACAAAAATATAATTTTAAAATAGAAGTATTTGTAAAAATATTTAAATATAAATATAATTATTATATTATTAATAAAAGTTTTAAATTTTAGTCGTCGATTCAAAAATTTAATGGCCATGATTTATAGAAAATTTTAGACCACCAAAAATCTAAATATACTTTTTCCATTGAAGAAAGCTCCTTGTTTTATTTTATTTATTGTGGGGTAGGAAAAGAGGGGTTTTATAGAACATGAGAAAGGTATGAAGAAAAAGTGAATCAATGGCGGCCAAAAGCCATCTATCCAAGTCCTCATCTTGTTTCAATTACTGTAAGGCCAATTTGATTGTTCATAGTTGCCATAGTTTTAGTTTTGTATAATGACTTGAACAAGGCAAAACTTGTGCTTATTATATATTAGGATAAAGTATACTTTTTGTCCCTGAAGTTTGACAAAAGTTTCAAAAATAACCCTAAGTTTTATTTTGTTTCAATTTTGTCTCAAAAGTTTTCGATTTGCATCAAATATACCCTTGGCGGCTAATTTTTCAAAAAATTCAAGACTAATTCAACAACAATTTCATAAGAATAAACCTCAACACAAGCAAATAAAGCATCATTTTCATGCATTATTGTTAGATTGGTCTTAAATTTTTTGAAAATTTAGCCGTCGGGGGTATATTTGATGCAAATCAAAAACTTCTGAGACAAAATTGAAACAAAATAAAATTTAAGAGTATTTTTGAAACTTTTACCAAACATCAGGGACAAAAAATATACTTTACCCTATATATTATCATATGTGTGGCATTTTGGTGTACTTATTTCAGGTTATAACCAGTTTTCATCAAATAATAAATCTTCTGACAAAATAAAATAAAATAAGTTAAGTGTATCTAACACCTACCATTGTATAAACAAATTAAATAAATTCATATCAACATCATACAGATTGTTTTTACATCGTTCGTACAAACTCGATCCTTAACGAGGAGAAAAACAAAAAATTTGTAATCCATTCCATCACATTGTCATTAAACACATACCAAAATTCATATGAATTTTTAATTATAATAATTACAATTTAAAATATACCAAACATAACACACTAAAACAACCCACACCAAACATGCAACACATTAATAAGTTCGTAAGAAAAGCATTATTCTACATATTAAAGAAAACTATTGAAATTATGGAGCTCTGCCCTGCAATCAAAATCAACACTACTTCAAGTCCGTTGGTAGTTCTCAAAAGTTGTTTCTTATATGCCTATTCTACCATATTGCCTACTTGAGCATTTTAGATTTAAGCATACCACTACCTCATAACATGCATGTCTCGGTCTAGCTATAGCCACTGCACCCAATTGTTATTATTATTACTTGCTTCTTGTATCCATTTCTTCCTCTCTTTGAACTCATCTTTTTTCCTACATATATTTTGAATGTTCCAACACCTAATGCAGGTTTCTTGAGTATGAAGTTCTTTAGCGGTACCTGCATGAACTCACACCCCATGCCATTCATATAACACCTATATGTATATACTAGCTTCGTAAGGACTCCTGTTGCCGCCACCTAAACACATTACACCTCTCTCAAACCCATTGAATCAATTTTTTTGTAAATTAGTTTCTTCTAGCTCGACTGGGAGAGACAAACGACTATGTACCAAACGTCAAATAATTAATTCCTTTTATATTGCCATCAAGGATCAATTATTTACCGTATGTAACATTACAAAGTACATGGAAAAAAGACGAATTTAATACATATATGAAGGTTTTAGAATGGTATAAAGAATGGGGTTAAATCTATGGCATCTTTTTTGTGTTTTTTTGTCTTTTTAGAGAAATTTTGTTGTTGAAGTATGTCAAGTAAAAAATCAGGAGACAATTTTATTTTGTCTTTTCACAATTTGTTCAAAAACAAAGCAATTTGTTGGTGTAAAATAGCTGTGATATCTGAGAACCATATAAAGCAGGAGACATTTTTATTTTGTCTCTTATCGCAGAAAATCAGAAGAGAGTAGAGAAGAGAGAATCACACAGTCATATATCCTGGTTCAGTTACCATGTGCAATGTGATCTATATCCAGTCTCTCTCACATCAGTAATGGTATTTTTGTAAAACCCAATAAATTAATACATAATTAACTAATATATTAATTATGAGTCAAAGAAATTAAAAAAATTTTTCTAATATGAAAAAGTAAAAAACTTAAAATACGAATTAAAACACTAATTTTAAATATTTTGGTTTAAAGTTGGCCAATGGGCTAAACTAGTTGAATCGGGTCCAAATTGGACCCAAACCCAACATATAAAACCCTAGCTTAGCCACTCTCCCCTTCATTCATACAGAAACATGTTGAAGAGGAAGAGGAGAATCAAGAACACAAACCCTTATCCACTTCAAATTTCAATCTCTCATAACTTTTTCTGCAGAGCTCTGATTGGTGTGCCGTTTGCAGCCATGTGATCACCTCGCCGAGCTCTTCAATTATATCCAAACAAAGTGGTAAGAATCTCTGAATTTCGTGTCTAGATCTCTATTTCCTTTATTTGTGCAAATTTGATTTGGATATTGAGAGATTTTCATGATTTTGGTGGTTTAGGTGCAGTATAGCATTGGGTGATTGTTAAGTTTTGCCCCAATCATTGGTGGATAAGGTAAGAAACCACTAAATCCTTGTGAATTGATGAATTAATAAACCCTAATGTTTGATTTTAATACATTGTATGAAATTAGATTGAATACATATGAATTAGAGTACTTGGAATAAAGTTTTGGTGGCTGGAACTTATTGGATTTGATTCAGAGTCTTGGAAGCTTGAATTGTGGAGTTTTGAGTTTGGAAAAAATCGGTCAAGGTATGGTTTCGGTTTCTTGTAGATAATATATAATGCTGTGTGAAACTTAAGCTAGTAACCCTTAAGATAGGTTTGAATTATATGAATTGGTTAATTGATGAATGAAAATTATTGAATTTGGTGTTGAATGTATAAATTGTGAAGTTGGTAGTTTTGTGAGTGAAATTATTGAATGAGGTTGATGTTGAAGATTGAAGTTGATAAAGTGAAATTGGATATGATGAACAATGATTGTGGTGTTATTGAATATGATAATTTTGATTTTTAATGATGATTGATGGAAAATTTGATTGAAATTTGAATGGTAGATTGAATTAGTTTGAAAGTGAGTGTTTAGGTTTGGGTTAAATGGGTTGATAATTTGAAAATAATACTTGTTAGCTGTTGAAGGGGTTGAATTTGGTATGGTTGATATTGATTTGGGTGTAGTTGGGTTGATTTTGAAGAAAACTAGAGGATTTGGCAATTTTTGGTAAAATCCTATTTTTAACTAATTTCGACAGGTCATAACTTGGTTTTCGGACCGCCAAAGTCTTGTAAAACTTGTCTTGAATAAAATAATTTTTAACAAAAAAGTTATGCACGTTTGAAGTTTGGTGTGAAAAATTGATTTTCTGAACTTAACAGCTTTTTAGCAAAACTGACATGCTTGCGTACACGACAGTGTCACGCTATGCAAGTATTGGGCTCTGTTCAGATATCTCGCGTACACAAACATGGTCTCGTGTATGCGGCACTAGAAAATCCGCAATCTCACGTATGCGGTAGTGCCACATGATGCGTGGATTGCTCCCTGCCTCATGAGCTCGCAGACATGGTCTCACGTACATGACATTGTAAAATTTTAAATTCTCGTGTACGCGGGTGGCATGCATACGCATGGCCCCTGTTTTGCTAAAATTGCAATTTTGAGCTTTCAACCTTTCCTCTAGCTTTCTAAATCTCCGTAAACACTGTTTAAAATTCTCTAGCTAGTGCTTAGTCTTTGTGGGAGGAGCGAGAGAGTATTGGGTGAAATAAAAGGGGTATTTTTGGTTATGAATTTAGAGCTGATGACTTAGGATTGTAGAGTATTGTGGGTTGATTAGCTAGAATATTTTGTGGAGTGTACTAAGTAGATTAAAGAAGACATATCGGAGTATAATAGAGATACGTTTGAAGAAGAAAATTTTGATTATGAAACTAAATTGGGCATGGTTGTTTCATCTTGAGCACTCTTTCTTGAAAATGCGACCCCAGTGAAATGATGGAAAGTGAGGATCCCCTTCTTTGTTCCTCCTAGTATTTCAAAATCGCCTCCAGCAGGATAGTGGGAGGTTAGGATCCCCTCCTTTGTTCCTCCTAGATATATGAGAACATACCTCCTGGATAGACGCAAGGGTGTGGTTCGTCCCACTTGCTCCGAGTTGGTTGTTGAGGGTCTCCGAGTAGATGCAACGGTGTAGTTCGCCCCACTTGCTCTGAGTTAAAATGGTTTGAGCTTTCTAGGTAGACGCAACAGTTGTGATTTTGTCCCACTTGTTCTAAGTTGGTAATTGATATTTATCTGAGTCACGAGTCTCTCTTGGTAAACGCAGTGGCTCGCCCCCCACTTGCTCCAGGTTGAGATTTGAGATTCTGTTGACCCTCTGTCGCAAGATGTGGCCGGATACTTATACCTTTCCGGACGAATCCCCCAATGAGATGATAAATTAATGATTATATATATGCAAAGACTCTTAGGGATGCGCACACGCAGGGACTGTCTAGGATTCGGTACCGGACATGTCGGGTTTGGTTGTATAACCGACAGATAAGACTCATCGACCATAGGGTAGACATGCATCATGTGCATTGTATGATTTGTTTGAGTATGTATGTTGTGTTTGGGTTTGCCTAATTGTTTATCTATATTTATATGCTATGTGACTTAAATGTTGTATCTGTTTTCTTAATTGTGTATTACTTGTATACTTTGTATGTGTTTGCTTTGAGAGATCCCTCATGCTGGTGGAGGTGACGCTGAGGGTTGTTTCAAACTGGCGATTAGGAGGTTTGTAGAGAACTGGAATTGAAGAGATAGATTAGAATCCCTAGGTAGAATTACCATATTTCTAGTTAGTGAGAACTCTAGGCTTTGATCTAGGTTGTAGAAGTTTAGGATTACCTTTGGCTTTTTGGAGCCTGATATCTTATCTATTGGGCACTGTTACCATACTGAGAACCCCCGGTTCTTATTCCATATGTATTTGTTATTTTTCAGGTGCAGGACATGAGACACATCACTGAGCGTGTTGGAGACTTCTTAAAAAACGAAGATATACTTTTGGGGCTTTCATTTTATGTACTTAGCTTATATATATTCTTCACTGCTGCATTAAAACTTGTATTCTCCCTCTTAGAGGTTGATTCAGATATTCAGGATTGGTATTTTGTCTTTTGGTTTAATTTTGGATTGTATATATATATTTTTCTAGCCATCTTTTGCTTCGCAGGTCGAGTTTAGAGCTTGATTAGGTATCTCTGTATTGGAACTCTCTCTCTCTCTCTCTCTCTCTCTTTCTATATATATATATATATCGATTTTCTGTGTAAGCCTTCTATCTTAACGCTGATGCGCATAAACTTGTTATGCTACGATTTAGGAAATTGCACGATCGGCAAAATTCCTTCCGGCAAGTGCACCGGTTATCGTCAAGTAAAAACTCACAATAGAGTGAGGTCGAATCCCACAAGGATTGGTTGAGTGAGCAATTCGGATTAGAAGTATGTTCTAGTTGAGCGGAATCACGATTTAGATGAGAATTGCGGAATGTAAAATTGCATGAATTAAAGAGCGAGAAGCTAAATTGCTGAAATTAAAAGGGATGGGGGTGATTGCATGAATTTAATTGCAGAATGTAAAGAGAAAGTGGTAAATCAGAAATGGGGAGTTCATTGGGTGTTAGGAGATATTGAGATCTCCGAATCAAAACAACTTTTATCCCTTCTTCAACCAATGCATTCATTGAATTTTGCTTGGCAATCTTATATGATTGGATCCCAATCCCTTGGCTCACCAATTCTCTCTAAAAACAAACAAATTCCCAATCCCTTGGTTTAAATGTTCATAAGAAGAGATGATGCTCGATCACTGATTATACCACACAGTTTCATGAACCACAATTTGGTAGGATTACATGTCACAATATCCATCCAAACCCCAATCCAATTCACTGTGAGAAAGCTTCTCTAGCATGAATCCTCCATTCCTTTCCCAAGGTTCCGAAGGATTCCAATTATGGGTAGTTTCTTTCCCAAGACAACTACCCAATGGAATTAGATCGAGAAGCTTTCTAACAAAATTCAAGAGAAAAGATTGAAGAAGAAGATAAAACTATTATTGATTCATTGAATTACAATAGAGCTCCCTAACACAATGAAAGGGGTTTAGTGAGTCATAGCTCTGAATTCAATTACAAACTTAAAAGAAAATGATCCAAAGTTCTTTGTGTGTAAAAACTCCCTTACTAACTTAAATTCTATCCTATTTATACACTTTCTAAATTGAGCTTCTGTTGTGTTTCTTGGGCTTTGAGGCCTTTCCCTGATTTCCTTTTGCTTTGGGTTTATGGTCCATAATCCTGATGAGGCTGTGATCCAATTCTGTAACATTCATTGAGCAAACTTAGTGATAAACAAGTAATGACACAAGACTCAACAAATTAAAGCTCTAGACTCATCAATCCTTCAGGCCCAATCCCATAAACATGATATTCAATTGGGTTTCATACCATAATACGTTTAAGTTAATGTTTGTGCTCAAATGCTAACTTAAACTTCAATATATTTGGCCCAGAAACCCCTTTCAAAAAGTGGCGTTTAAGTTGAAGTTTAAGTTTCAGTTTAACGTTAAACTGAAACTTAAACGTGGAAATGGAAGAAAGCAACCCAGGAGTGTGAAATGTCGAACACGTTTAAGCTTCAGTTTAAGGTTAAACTGAAGCTTAAACGTGGAAATGAAGAAAGCAACCCTGGAGGAGCAATTGGGTCGAACACGTTTAAGCTTCAGTTTAAGGTTAAACTGAAGCTTAAACGTGGAAATGAGAAAGCAACCCTGGAGGAGAGAAATAGTCGAACACGTTTAAGCTTCAGTTTAAGGTTAAACTGAAGCTTAAACGTGGAAATGAGAAAGCAACCCTGGAGGAGGGAAATAGTCGAACACGTTTAAGCTCCAGTTTAAGGTTAAACTGGAGCTTAAACGTGGAAATGCTCCTGGTGCCTTTCTTACTTCTGGCGTTTAACCTCCAGTTTAAGGTTAAACTGGAGGTTAAACGTGGAAATGCTTCCTGGTGAGAATTGTGTCGAACACGTTTAAGCTCCAGTTTAAGGTTAAACTGGAGCTTAAACGTGGAAATGCTCCCTTGGTGAAATTCTCATTCTGGCGTTTAACTTCCAGTTTAAGGTTAAACTGGAGGTTAAACGCCAGTTCCAGCATTTCTTAGCCTTCATGATTCTGGTGTTTAAGCTCCAGTTTAAGCTTAAACTGGAACTTAAACTCCACATGTGATATTCAAGCTTCCTTTATTGATTTTGTTGCTTCCTTGCCTAGCCTCTTCTTCCCTGAAATCATCCAAACAATTGCATCAAAGTCTTGCAAAATTTCATGAGAACTCTTCCATTCATAGCATTCAAGTAATATAACTAAAAACTCATGGAATTTGCATCAAAATCATACTGTTTGGATGGTTCATTGCTTTGTTATTCATTTAACCATTCTTGGTTACTTTAAGCTCAAGAAAATGCATAAAACAACTAAAACTAACAGAAAATTGCTAGTGAAACTAGCCTAAGATGCCTTGGCATCACAACACCAAACTTAATACTTGCTTGTCCCTAAGTAAGTCCTGAGTTATTTGAGAAGAAAGTATGAAACAGAAAGCAATTACATTGGCTATATTAGCAAGCATTTGAAGTTCATCAGAAGGGTTTTATGCAGAAAGTTGCAGTATCACTTTTTCATTCTTATCAGGTAAAATTATCACTTTTTCATTGCATCCATCAAACACTGCTATGGCCTCTTGTTATTCTTATGTCCTTGGCACTTTTCTCTTCTTTGTTTTTCTTTTCTTTTTCTTAGAGCTCCTTTGCTCCTTGTTTGCTTAGTGTCATGTGTTGCACAAGCCTGTGGCATTTTCTTTTTCTTATCAGTGCACTACACATATCCACTACAGGCATTTTAGTTCACATTTCTTCTTGAGACATTGGTGCCCAGCACCTCTTTGTGTGACTAAATGTTTTGTATTTAGGTTGCTCTTGATAATGGACTTTTGGTTGATAATCCCGGGTTAGTTAACCCAAGTTACCAAGTGTTGAAACACTCCTCAGAACCTATTCATCCAAGCATATCCTTAATACATAAACACCACAGGCATTTGTCTCAAAAGTTCAAACCATTGGTGCCTAGCTTATTTTCTCAATTTTTTTGCTTTTTGGTTGCCCTTTTTCAGTGGCTTTTTCTTCTTCTTTTTCTTTCTTTTTCATGGCCAAAGACATTTATTCATCAAGATCCATAGACAGTTTTCAATTTCTACACAAAAAATGATAATTCTACACTCTATTTCCAGTGATCTGACTAAACAATCAAGCATGCATACCACCACTTAATTCTACTTGATTTGTCACTAATTGAGCCAAGTTACTTTTGTTCAAACTTTTCTTTTATTTTTGGAAACAGAACAAGCATGGCAAGCATTTGTTTAAGAAGGTGAAGTTATATCCAAACATCTAGGCATTCACTTTATTCAAAGCAATAAACAGACAAACATACTAGAAACTTCACATTCCAGAAAGATTCAACAATTACAGTTTAAACCAGAACAAGCATGCTTTTGTTTGCCCTTTTTAAAGAATTGTCAAGGAACAACACCACCTTATGAAATTCCTTGTTTTCTCTTTGTTGCCAGGAAACAATTTGATTTCTCCTTCTTCTCCTAGTTGTTGCTTCATGCTTTAAGATCCTTGTTTCCTTTCCTGCAAAGAGTGATGAAGTTGCTTGCTTCTCAAGCACTTTAGTGGTTAGCTCAACTATGTATGGGTAAGTGTCTGAGTCTTAAGTTGGTGTGTGAACACCAAACTTAGTCTCCTACTTACTTCTCTGTTCTTTGAATCCTTGAATTCTCCTTGGAATGAAGTTGCTGCTAAGGATTTTAAGCATTTCTGTGATTGCTTAGAATGGTTGTTCCTTTCATATAATTCAAAGGTTGTTGTGTTCAGTCGATCTTTATGGTGGAACACCAAACTTAGAGTCACACATTCCCCTTTGAATTATTGATCCACGAATTCATTGTTTGGTGTGAAACACCAAACTTAATTCTTTGCAATGCACAGAAACTACTTCACCCTTTTTATTGAAACAAATAAAAGAAACAGCAAAGGGGTATTACCTCAGGTTGGGTTGCCTCCCAACAAGCGCTTCTTTAACGTCACTAGCTTGACGGTTGTCCCTTGTTAGGGTGGATTGTAGTGCTTGATGTCTTCTCCTCTCACTATGAAAACGTCCCCATTTGATTCCTTCATGACTTCTAAATGTTCCATAGAAAGAACTTTCCTGATTGTGAACACTTGAGGGAGCTGGGAAGGAATGGTTTTGAGGCCAGGTGGGATTGGCAGATAATGACTTGATATCACTTTATCTCCCGGAGAGAAACCTTCAGTGGGAATTTTCTTGTTTCTCCACCCTCTTGGCAATTTCTTTACAATTCTTCCCCTTCTCTTGATGATTTCTTCATTGACCCTTATGCCAGGAGGATCCTTCTGATCTGTTTCTATTGATTCTTGTGGCTTTAACTCTTGCAATTCTTGTTTGCCTTCCAAGGACTGTTTCAGAGTTTCAGTTGCTGGATTGCTTTCCTCCAAACACAGATGGCTACTATCATCCTTAGGCTTTTCAGGTTCTGGTTCAGGCTCAGATGCAGGTTTGAAAACATTGAAAATGAGCTGTTTATCATGTATTCTCAAGATTAGCTCTCCTTGTTCTACATCTATGAGCGCTCTAGCAGTGGCTAGAAATGGCCTTCCCAGAATGATAGGGTGTAGGTAACTTTCCTCCATGTCCAAAATGACAAAGTCTGTGGGGAAGAAATAATTTCCCACTTTCACCAGCACATTTTCTACTACCCCTTCAGCTTGCTTCTGAGTTTTGTCAGCCAGTTGTATGATTACATCAGTGGATCTCACCTCATTCAGTTGTAGCCTCTTCATAAGAGTCAGAGGCATCACATTTATGCTAGCTCCTAGATCACAGAATCCTCTGTCAATTTTTGTTTCCCCTATGATGCAGGGGATATGAAAACTTCCTGGGTCTGTTTTCTTAGAGATTATGTCCTTCTTGATGAGGGCACTGCATTCTTTGTTCATTATTACAGTTTGTCCTCCCTTCAAAACTCTTTTCTTGCTCAGCAATTCTTTTAAATACTTGATATGTGTAGGCATCTGCTGGAGAATCTCAAGAAAGGGCATATTGATATGGAGAGACTTAAATGTCTCTAAAAACTTTGAATAGGTTTTCCCTTTTTCACCTCCTCCTAACCTCTGAGGAAATGGTGCTTTTGGTTGGTATGTTTCCAGCATGCCTTTTTGCAGTTCCTTGGCTTGCTCAGTTTCACTTTCCTGCTTAGCTTCTTCCACACCTTCCTTCAAGATTTCTGGCTCCTGTTCTGAGGGTCTGATTCCTTCTTCTTCTGAGACTTCCTTCAATATGGTGATGGCCTTGCATTCTTCCCATCTCACTCCCTTTTGTTCCCCTTTAGGATTCTTTTCTGTGTCACTAGGGAACACTGCAGTTGACTTGGGGGCCTGCTGAGATAGCTCTCCTACTTGAGACTCCATCCTCTTGAGTTTTTCACCATGGTTCCTTAAGGTAGATCTCACATCATCCCTAAAGCTTTTCAACTCACTTATGTCCTGACCCATGGTTGCAAGCATTCCTTCTATCCTGTTTAATTGATCTTGAAATTGTTGGTTCGGATTAGGTTGGGTAGGTTGATTATTTTGGCCATGATATGATGGTTGGGAGTAAGTGTTTTGTGTGGCTTGGTATGATCTTTGGTTGGAGTTTTGGTATGTGGAATTGTTATGTTGGTTATGGTTGTAAGGTTTGTGGTTTTGTGGTTGGGTTTGTTGGTTCCCCCACCCAAAGTTTGGGTGGTTTTTCCATCCTGGGTTGTAAGTGTTGGAATGTGGATCATATGATTGCCTTTGTTGGTTTCCCACATAGTTGGCCTCTTCCCAATCACCTCCTTCAGTGCTTACTTCCTCTTGATCTTGTGTGTGTATTGCAGCCACTTGCTTTGTTTCTAATTTCCTGGTGAGCTCTGCTAGTTGCTTGGCAAACACCTTGTTTTGGGCTAAAATTGTATCAACATGGTTCAGCTCCATGACTCCCTTAGTGTTGTGTCTCTCTGAAGCGTAGTAATACTCATTCTCAGCCACTGTCTCAATCACTTCAATGGCTTCTTCCACAGTCTTTTTCCTGTTCAATGAACCTCCTGATGAATGGTCTACAGCCTTCCTTGATTCATAAGAAAGTCCATCATAGAAAATATGCAATTGCACCCAGTCATGGAACATGTCTGGTGGGCATTTCCTTGTCAAATCCTTGAATCTCTCCCATGCCTCGTAGAGAGTTTCACCATCTTGTTGTCTAAAAGTCTGAACCTCAGATCGAAGCCTATTGACCTTTTGTGGGGGGTAGAAACGTGCCAGAAACTTGCTTTCCACCTCATCCCAGGTTGTTAGGCTCCCCCTTGGGAATGATTCCAGCCACTTAGCTGCCTTGTCCCTAAGTGAAAATGGGAACAAGAGCAGTTTATAGGTATCTTCCTGGACTCCATTGGACTTCACAGTGTCGCAAATTCTCAGGAATTTTGTGAGATGTTGGTTTGGATCTTCATTAGCACTCCCACCAAATGAACAATGATCCTCCACAAGTGATATTAGCTGTGGTTTGAGTTCAAAATTGTTGGCCTGAATGGGTGGTTTCTGAATGCTGCTACCACAATTCCCAGAGGTTGGGTTTATGTATGAACTAAGAACCCTCCTCTCAGGAATGGCATTGTTTCCATCAGTCCTCTCATGATTGTGAACTTCTCTATCCATGTTGAGATCTAAAGCTTCCTCAAAATTGTCCTCAGATTCTCCTTCAGATTCCTCTTCTCTCAGTACTCTCTTCCCTCTTGCTTCCCTTCTAAGTCTATGAAGGGTCCTCTCTGGTTCGGTATATGGAGGAGTTGATGTCTCTCCTCTCCTACCTGTCATACAAGAACTCAGCACAGGCACCAAACAAGTGAAATACTCTTGGTTAATGGAAGAGTATGGTTAGAGCAGTTGAGGAATTAATTCAAATAGTTAGTGGGTCAGTGAGTTAGTTGCTTGAATTTAAAGGCATAAAGAAAGAAAGCATGTAACAGAGTGCAGAAATTAAAATTCAACAAGTAACTTGAACTAAATTATCACAACAAAAAAAAAATGCTCAATCTAGTTAACTTCCAATTTGAGAATTGTCAATCGAAAACCAATCCCCGGCAACGGCGCCATAAACTTGATGTGCATAAACTTGATATGCTACGATTTAGGAAATTGCACGATCGGCAAAATTCCTTCCGGCAAGTGCACCGGTTATCGTCAAGTAAAAACTCACAATAGAGTGAGGTCGAATCCCACAAGGATTGGTTGAGTGAGCAATTCGGATTAGAAGTATGTTCTAGTTGAGCGGAATCAAGATTTAGATGAGAATTGCGGAATATAAAATTGCATGAATTAAAGAGCGAGAAGCTAAATTGCTGAAATTAAAAGGGATGGGGGTGATTGCATGAATTTAATTGCAGAATGTAAAGAGAAAGTGGTAAATCAGAAATGGGGAGTTCATTGGGTGTTAGGAGATATTGAGATCTCCGAATCAAAATAACTTTTATCCCTTCCTCAACCAATGCATTCATTGAATTTTGCTTGGCAATCTTATATGATTGGATCCCAATCCCTTGGCTCACCAATTCTCTCTAAAAACAAACAAATTCCCAATCCATTGGTTTAAATGTTCATAAGAAGAGATGATGCTCGATCACTGATTATACCACACAGTTTCATGAACCACAATTTGGTAGGATTACATGTCACAATATCCATCCAAACCCCAATCCAATTCACTGTGAGAAAGCTTCTCTAGCATGAATCCTCCATTCCTTTCCCAAGGTTCCGAAGGATTCCAATTATGGGTAGTTTCTTTCCCAAGACAACTACCCAATGGAATTAGATCGAGAAGCTTTCTAACAAAATTCAAGAGAAAAGATTGAAGAAGAAGATAAAACTATTATTGATTCATTGAATTACAATAGAGCTCCCTAACCCAATGAAAGGGGTTTAGTGAGTCATAGCTCTGAATTCAATTACAAAACTAAAAGAAAATGATCCAAAGTTCTCTGTCTGTAAAAACTCCCAACTAACTTAAATTCTATCCTATTTATACACTTTCTAAATTGAGCTTCTGTTGTGTTTCTTGGGCTTTGAGGCCTTTCCCTGATTTCCTTTTGCTTTGGGTTTATGGTCCGTAATTCTGATGAGGCTGTGATCCAATTCTGTAACATTCATTGAGCAAACTTAGTGATAAACAAGTAATGACACAAGACTCAACAAATTGAAGCTCCAGACTCATCAATTCTTCAGGCCCAATCCCATAAACATGATATTCAATTGGGTTTCATACCATAATACGTTTAAGTTAATGTTTGTGCTCAAATGCTAACTTAAACTTCAATATATTTGGCCCAGAAACCCCTTTCAAAAAGTGGCGTTTAAGTTGAAGTTTAAGTTTCAGTTTAAGGTTAAACTGAAACTTAAACGTGGAAATGGAAGAAAGCAACCCAGGAGTGTGAAATGTCGAACACGTTTAAGCTTCAGTTTAAGGTTAAACTGAAACTTAAACGTGGAATTGAAGAAAGCAACCCTGGAGGAGCAATTGGGTCGAACACGTTTAAGCTTCAGTTTAAGGTTAAACTGAAGCTTAAACGTGGAAATGAAGAAGGCAACCCTGGAGGAGCAATTGGGTCGAACACGTTTAAGCTTCAGTTTAAGGTTAAACTGAAGCTTAAACGTGGAAATGGGAAAGCAACCCTGGAGGAGAGAAATAGTCGAACACGTTTAAGCTCCAGTTTAAGGTTAAACTGGAGCTTAAACGTGGAATGCTTCTGATGCCTTTCTTACTTCTGGCGTTTAACCTCCAGTTTAAGGTTAAACTGGAGGTTAAACGTGGAAATGCTTCCTGGTGAGAAATTGTGTCGAACACGTTTAAGCTCCAGTTTAAGGTTAAACTGGAGCTTAAACGTGGAAATGCTCCCTTGGTGAAATTCTCATTCTGGCGTTTAACTTCCAGTTTAAGGTTAAACTGGAGGTTAAACGCCAGTTCCAGCATTTCTTAGCCTTCATGATTCTGGCGTTTAAGCTCCAGTTTAAGCTTAAACTGGAACTTAAACTCCACATGTGATATTCAAGCTTCCTTTATTGATTTTGTTGCTTCCTTGCCTAGCCTCTTCTTCCCTGAAATCATCCAAACAATTGCATCAAAGTCTTGCAAAATTTCATGAGAACTCTTCCATTCATAGCATTCAAGTAATATAACTAAAAACTCATGGAATTTACATCAAAATCATACTGTTTGGATGGTTCATTTGTTTGTTATTCATTTAACCATTCTTGGTTACTTTAAGCTCAAGAAAATGCATAAAACAACTAAAACTAACAGAAAATTGCTAGTGAAACTAGCCTAAGATGCCTTGGCATCAAACGCCTCTCGAATGTGACATGTTTTCGGTCTTGCTTTGTTCATCTTTTTCTTTCAAGGTTCCTAGACATACTATCTTTGCTTTATATATACATATACATATACATATATACATATATATATATATAAATATATATGTATATATGTATATGTATATGTATATGTATATGTATGTATTTTTTTGTTTTTGGAGGTTGTAGCGTTTCACCACCTTTAGTTTACGACCTAGGCGTAAAGTTCTGTGTGCTAGGATGTTACAATTTTCACTGTTATTCAAAGATTACAAACACCAATTTACCTAGGATTCAACTCAATCCTATCTGGAACAAACCCAGCTCCTACCCAAACCATATTTGATTAGGTTCACCTCCTAGATTTTTAACCACCAAGTGCTTACCCAATTTAGCAAGGAAATCCCCTCAGGATCATGAAAACAAAATAGAAAAACATAAAATAAATTTCTGAAATAAATATTTAGCTTTTGTCTAAGTCAAACTCTCTTTGCCTTTTCTCTCTATGGCTTTTTCTTAATTCCTCATGTTAATGTCATTTTCCATAAAACAAAGAAAGATAAAACTGAGAAAGCAGAATATTCAACAGAGAACCATGAAGGAGAAAAAGGTATAGCTTTGTAAAAAATCCAAACTTTGTATTCTAACTCCTTACTCAAATCCTTGGCTATTTACCCGTTTAATAGAGGAGTAAAGTTCCAAAGCTTGAAACTTGACTTCAGTATATTTGACGTCTTCTCCCCAAAAATCAGCAGCAGTAGTGATTGAATCATACATGCATCCATACCTTCTATCTTCTCTTTCATCTTTTTTCATATTTCTTCTTGAATCTGAGCTGTATATTAAAGCTTTGGCTTCAAATTTGTTTCTTGTCCATTGATCTATTGCAAAGCTCCATAACCTCCATTTGAGTCAGATTTTTCATTCGGTGCATACAAAAAGAGGATTTCTTCAACAATCTTCAATGAAACACAAATGAGGAAAACTTTCTCTGATGTAGCCTAAGGATGTGATCTTTTCTTGAAGCCCTAGCTAATTGACTTGCTTGATTTTGGTAACCCTCTTTTTCTTCTTGATTTGAGGCTTAATCAGACTTCTCATTTTTCTTGATTTTCTTTTAAACTTCTTTACGTGCGTAAGAGAAAAGAAAGAAGAGAGAGAAGAGAGAATTTAGTTCAGTGACTTGTGTTTAGTTCAAATGCAAATGGAGTTTCATTTTTTAGTTAGTAACCAAGTTAAATGAATGAACTTGGATCACCAGTTGGGCCTTATGCTTGTGTTTGATCCAATTCATTTCTTCACACCAGCCATCCAGATTTCTTATCACTTTGGGCTTCATTAGTTTGTTGTTGGGCCTGTTTGTTTTCTTTAGATTATTGCACCATTAACAAAGTAAATTACACACACAATTGGGCTTTTAGCCCCAATAATAATATTTAGTCATCATTAAATAATTATTATTAGTTTTTCAAACTCAACAATCTCTCCATTAATGACAAATATTATAAAATAAATAATAGAAAGAAATGAGAAGAGTTTTAAGGAACTTTCCTTTGATGATACAATCTTTGATGTAAACTCTCTCTTTCTTTTATTCACTTGGCTCTTCCTAAATATTTGCATTCTTTAACCTGTGATCAATATAATATACATAGAAACAATGCCAAACATCTAAGAATCTATTTCAATCTGTTTTATACACTAAGTGAACTAGCCTAATCACTAGCAAGTATTTACAGGGCTATTAATCCAAAAACAAAATCATCATTCAGCCTAAATTAATAGCAAATAATGAACATAAATAAAATTATCAATAAGAGCTATAGACCAATTAGAGAAACTATATTAGTACCATAAAAATAGTACCACAACCTGTCTAATTTATATCAAAACATTGCTATAATATCTAAACAGTGTTATAATTCACAACACAATTCATCACACAATTCATTCACTACCTTTTTGTTATCAAGGAGAGTTAGTAATCCCTGCACAAAATGTTAAGTGTCCAAATTGCAAATCAAAAGCACAAACAGTTCAGAGTAAATAGTATTTTATAGTTATCCAGAAAATTGAAAGTATTAAAAATATTCAAAGACCAGAAATTTCACAATAGAAAAATAGTGTTTTAGAAAGCAGCAACATTAAATAGGAGCTAGGCATTGGATCTTTCATCCTCAATTCCCATAAGATCTTCTTCTTGTTCAAACATCACCTGCTCATCTTCCAAAGAATCTATGTACTTTAAAAGTACTTCAACTCGGCTTTGAGACTTTCGTAAGGAATTCTCATTTTGTATAGCTAGTTTCTTAGCTTGTTGGCTGGTACACGAAATTGTGATCGCACACTTTTCACACAACTCCGTGCAGCTGACCAGCAAGTGCACTGGGTCGTCCAAGTAATACCTTACGTGAGTAAGGGTCGATCCCACAGAGATTGTCGGCTTGAAGCAAGCTATGGTCATCTTGTAAGTCTCAGTCAGGCGGATTCAAATGGTTATGGAGATTTGATAATTAAAAGATAAATAAAACGTAAAATAGGATAGAGATACTTATGCAATTTATTGTTAGGAATTTCAGATAAGTGTATGGAGATGCTTTGTTCCTCCTGAACCTCTGCTTTCCCATTGCCTTCATCCAATCATTCATACTCCTTTCTATGGCAAGCTGTATGTTGGGGGATCACCATTGTCAATGGCTACCATCCGTCCTTTCAATGAAAATGGTCCAAATGCACTGTCACCGCACGGCTAATCATCTGTCGGTCCTCACTCATGTTGGAATAGGATTTATTGATCCTTTTGTGTCTATCACTCCGTCTAATACTCGCGAGTTTGAAGCTCGTCACAGTCATCCCATCCCAGATCCTACCCGGAATACCACAGACAAGGTTTAGACTTTTCGGATCTCAAGAATGCTGCCAATTGATTCTAGCTTACCACGAAGACTCTGATCTCACGGAATGGAAGGCTCTGTTGTCAAGAGAGGCAACCATGCATCGTGAACCAGGAGGCCAAGAGATACACACTAAAGCTCTCGCAGATAGAACGGATGTGGTTGTCAGGCACGCGTTCATAAGGGAGGATGATGATGAGTGTCACGGATCATCACATCCATCAGGTTGAAGTATGAGTGAATATCTTAGAACAAGAATAAGCATGAATTGAATAGAAAAACAATAGTACTTCGTATTGATTTATGAGGAACAGCAGAGCTCCACACCTTAATCTATGAGGTGTAGAAACTCCACTGTTGAAAATACATAAGAACAAGGTCTAGGCATGGCCGTGAGGCCAGCCTCAAATGTCTAAAGACTAAACGTCCAAAAGATAAAAATACAATAGTAAAAGGTCCTATTTATAGAGAACTAGTAGCCTAGGGTTTACAGAAATGAGTAAATGATGCAAATATCCACTTCTGGGGCCCACTTGGTGTATGCTTGGGTTGAGCATTGAAGCTTTTTCGTGCTTGGGCTGTTCCTAGAGTTAAACGCCAGCTTTGGTGCCAGTTTGGGCGTTTAACTCCAATTCTGGTTCTAGTTTGGGCGTTTTACGCCAGAATTTTTTTGCTGACTTGGAACGCTAGTTTGGGCCATCTAATTTCGAGCAAAGTATGGACTATTATATATTTCTGGAAAGCCCAGTATGTCTACTTTCCAACGCAATTGAGAGCGTGCCAATAAGAGTTCTGTAGCTCTAGAAAACTCACTTTGAGTGCAGGGAGGTTAGAATCCAACAGCATCTGCAGTCCTTTTTCAGCCTTTGAATTAGATTTTTGCTCAGGTCCCTCAATTTCAGCCAGAAAATACCTGAAATCATAGAAAAACACACAAACTCATAGTAAAGTCCAGAAATCTGATTTTTAATTAAAAACTAATAAAAACATAATAAAAATTAACTAAAACATGCTAAAAACTACCTAAAAATAATGCCAAAAAGCGTATAAATTATCCGCTCATCACAACACCAAACTTAAATTGTTGCTTGTCCCAAAGCAACTAAAAACAAAATAGGATAAAAAGAAGAGAATATACAATAAATTCCAAAAACATCTATGAAGATCAGTTTTAATTAGATGAGCGGGGCTAGTAGCTTTTTGCTTCTGAACAGTCTTGGCATCTCACTTTATCTCTTTGAAGTTCAGAATGATTGACATCTATAGGAACTCAGAATTCAGATAGTGTTATTGATTCTCCCAGTACAGTATGTTGATTCTTGAACACAGCTACTTTATGAGTCTTGGCCGTGACCTTAAGCATTTTGTTTTCTAGTATTACCACCGGATACATAAATGCCACAGACGCATAACTGGGTTAACCTTTTCAGATTGTGACTCAGCTTTGCTAAAGTCCCCAATTAGAGGTGTCCAGAGCTCTTAAGCACACTCTTTTTGCTTTGGACCACGACTTTAACCGCTCAGTCTCAAGCTTTTCACTTGACACCTTCACGCCACAAGCACATGGTTAGGAACAGCTTGATTTAGCCGCTTAGGCCAGGATCTTATTCCTGTGGGCCCTCCTATCCAATAATGCTCAAAGCCTTGGGTCCTTTTTACCCTTGCCTTTTGGTTTAAAGGGCTATTGGCTTTTTCTACTTGCTTTTTCTTTTTCTTTTATTTTTTCTTTTTCGCCTTTTTTTCTCACAAGCTTTACTTTTCACTGCTTTTTCTTGCTTCAAGAATCAATTTTATGATTTTTCAGATCATCAATAATATTTCTCCTTTTTCATTATTCTTTTAAGAGCCAACAATTCTAACATTCATAAACTTCACTATAAAAAATATGCACTGTTCAAGCATTCATTCAGAAAACAAAAAGTATTGCCACCACATCAAAATAATTAAACTATTTTAAAATTCAAAATTCATGTACTTCTTGTTCTTTTGCAATTAAGACATTTTTCATTTAAGAAAGGTGAAGGATTCATAGGACATTCATAGCTTTAAGGCATAGACACTTAGACACTAGTGATCATGTAATAAGACACAAACATAAATAAAACATAAAGCATAATTTTCGAAAAACAGAAAAATAAGAGCAAAGAAATTAAAGAACGGGTCCACCTTAGTGATGGCGGCTTGTTCTTCCTCTTGAAGATCTTATGGAGTGCTTGAGCTCTTCAATATCTCTTCCTTGCCTTTGTTGCTCCTCCCTCATAACTCTTTGGTCTTCTCTAATTTCATGGAGGAGGATGGAATGCTCTTGGTTCTCCACCCTTAGTTGTCCCATATTGGAACTTAATTCTCCTAGGGAGGTGTTAATTTTCTCCCAATAGTTTTGTGGAGGAAAGTGCATCCCTTGAGGGGTTTTTGGGGAAGAGGTATTGAGGTGATTGGTCGATGGTGGGTGGGGAAGAGTGTTATGGAAAGGTGTGAAGAGGAGAGAAGAAGAGAGAGAGAGTTGAGGTAGGTGGGGATCCTGTGGGGTCCACAGATCTTGAGGTGTCAAGGATTTCTCATCCCTGCACCATGTTGGCGTGTAAATGCCCCTTTGAGTGCCAATCCTGGCATTAAACGCCAGGTTGCTGCCCATTTCTGGCGTTTAACGCCAGCTTTTCTTCCATTTCTGGTGTTAAACGCCAGCTTTTCTCCCTTTTCTGGCGTTAAACGCCAGCTTTGTGCCCCTTTCTGGCGTTAAACGCCAGTCTGATGCCCTTTTCTGGCGTTAAAAGCCCAGAATAGTGCCAGACTGGGCGTTTAACGCCCATTCTGCTACCTTTACTGGCGTTTAAACGCCAGTAAGCTCATCCTATTTTTAATGTTGTTTTTCATTCTGTTTTTTATTTTTCTAGTTGTTTTTGTGACTCCACATGATCATCAACCTAAGAAAAACATAAAATAACAATGGAAAATAAATAAATATAATTAAATAACATTGGGTTGCCTTCCAATAAGTGCTTCTTTAATGTTAATAGCTTGACAATGAGCTCTCATGGAGCTTCACAGATATTCAGAGCAAGGTTGGGGCCTCCCAACACCAAACTTAGAAGTTGAATGTGGGGGCTCTGTTTGACTCTGTATTGAGAAAAGATTTTCATGCTTCTTCTCAATGTGTGCAGAAGGAGATCCTTGAGCTTTAAACACAAGGTAGTCCTTATTCACTTGAAGGACCAACTCTCCTCTGTCAACATCAATCACAGTTTTTGCTGTGGCTAGGAAGGGTCTGCCAAGGATGATGGATTCATCCCTATTCTTCCCAGTGTCTAGGATTATGAAGTCAGCAGGGATGTAAAGGCCTTTAACCTTCACCAAAACATCCTCTACAAGTCCATAAGCCTGTTTCCTTGAATTGTCTGCCATCTCTAGTGAGATTCTTGCAGCTTGCACATTAAGGATCCCTAGTTTCTCTATTACAGAGAGGGGCATGAGGTTTATACTTGACCCCAGGTCACACAGAGCCTTCTCAAAGGTCATTGTGCCTATGGTGCGAGGTATTGAGAACTTTTTGGGATCTGGTTTCTTCTGAGGTAATGTCTGCCTAGTCAAGTCATCCAGTTCTTTGGTGAGCAAGGGGGGTTCATCCTCCCAAGTCTCATTACCGAATAACTTGGCATATAGATTCATGATTGCTCCAAGGTACTTAGCAACTTGCTCTTCAGTAATATCTTCATCCTCTTCAGAGGAAGAATACTCATAAGAGCTCATGAATGGCAGAAGTAGGTTCAATGGAATCTCTATGGTCTCTGTATGAGCCTCAGATTCCCATGGTTCCTCAAAGAGAAATTTCTTTTCATTCAGAGGATGTCCCATGAGGTTTCTCTAACTGAGAATCACGTCCTCCTCACTCTCTCCAGGTTTGGCCATGTTGGTCATGGTTATGGCCTTGCACTCTCTCTTGGGATTTTCTTCTGTATTGCTTGGGAGAGTGCTAGGAGGAGTTTCAGTGATTCTCTTACTCAGATGACCCACTTGTGCCTCCAAATTTCTAATGGAGGATCTTGTTTCATTCATGAAACTTAGTGTGGTCTTAGATAGATCAGAGACTATTGTTGCTAAGCTAGAACGACTCTGCTTAGAGTGCTCTGTCTGTTGCTGAGAAGATGATGGAAAAGGTTTGTTATTGCTAAACCTATTTCTTCTACCATTATTGTTGTTGAAGCCTTGTTGAGGCTTCTATTGGTCCTTCCATGAGAGATTTGGATAATTTCTCCATGAAGGATTATAGGTGTTTTCATAGGGTTCTCCCATGTAATTCACCTCTTCCATTGTTGGGTTCTCAGGATCATAAGCTTCTTCTTCAGATGAAGCTTCTTTAGTACTTCCTGTTATTGCTTGCATTCCAGACAGACTCTAAGAAATCATATTGACCTGTTGAGTCAATATTTTATTTTGAGCCAATATGGCCTTCAGAGTGTCAATTTCAAGAACTCATTTCTTCTGAGTTGTCCCATTATTCCCAGGATTTCTTTCAGAAGTGTACATGAATTGGTTATTTACAACCATTTCAATGAGTTCCTGGGCTTCTTCAGGTGTCTTCTTCAGATGAAGAGATCCACCTGCAGAGTTGTCCAATGACATCTTGGACAGTTCAGACAGACCATCATAGAATATGCATATGATGCTCCATTCTAAAAGTATGCTAGAAGGACACCTTCTGATCAATTGCTTGTATCTTTCCCAAGCTTCATAGAGGGATTCGCCTTCCTTCTGTCTGAAGGTCTGGACTTCCACTCTAAGCTTACTCAATTTTTGATGTGGAAAGAACTTTGCCAAGAAGGCATTGACCAACTTTTCCCAAGAGTTCAGGCTTTCTTTAGGTTGTGAGTTCAACCATGTCCTAACTCTATCTCTTATAGCAAAAGGGAAGAGCATAAGTCTGTAGACCTCAGGGTCAACCCTATGGGTCCTAACAGTGTCACAGATTTGCAAGAATTCAGCTAAAAACTGATGAGGATCTTCTAATAGAAGTCTATGATACTTGCAGTTCTGCTGCATTAGAGAAACTAATTGAGGCTTAAGCTCAAAGTTGTTTGCTCCAATGGCAGGAATAGAGATGCTTCTCCCACAAAAGTCAGAAGAAGGTGCAATGAAGTCACCAAGCATCTTTCTTGCATTATTGGCATTGTTGTCATTTTTGGCTGCCATGTCTTCTTCTTTTTTGAAACTTTCTGTTAGGTCCTCTGCAGAGAGTTGTGCTTTAGCTTCTCTTAGCTTTCTCTTCAAGGTCCTTTCAGGTTCAGGATCAGCTTCAACAAGGATGCCTTTGTCTTTGCTCCTGCTCATATGAAAGAGAAGAGAACAAGAAAGTATAGAATCCTCTATGTCACAGTATAGAGATTCCTTGAGGTGTCAGAGGAAAAGAAGAATAGAAGGAGGAGGTAGAGAGTAGAATTCGAACTTATATATAGAGAGAGAGTCCGAATTGCTAATAGAGGAGGAGTGTTAGTCCTTAAATAGAAGGAGGTGAGAAAGGGGAAAATTTTTGAAAACAAATTTTTGAATAAAATAAAAAAAATTTAAAATTATTAAAAAGAATTTTGAAAAAGTGGTTGATGGTTTTCGAACATTAAAAGTGAGAAAGTAGTTAAGTGATTTTGAAAAAGATTTTGAAATTAGCAATAAAAAATATATGATTGAAAATTATTTTGAAAAAGATGTGATTGAGAAGATATGATTGAAAAACAATTTAACAAGATTTGATTTTAAAATTAATGACTTGGCTAACAAGAAATTTAAAAGATATGATTCTAAAATTCAAATATTGAACTTTTTTTTTAACAAGATAGTAACAACTTGAAATTTTTGAATCAAATCATTAATTGTTAGCAAGGATTTTCGAAAATAGTGAGAGAAAAATGGAAAAGATTTGATTTTGAAAAAGATATGATTGAAAAGATATGATTTGAAAAAGATTTGAATTAAAAACTAACTTACCTCCTTTGTATTGTCCTGGCGTTAAACGCCCAGAATGGTATCCATTCTGGCGTTTAACGCCCAAAATACTACCCTTTTGGGCATTTAACACCCAGCCAGGCACCCTAGCTGGTGTTTAAATGCCAGATTTCCTTCCTCACTGGGCGTTTTGAACGCCCAGCTTTTTCTCTGTAATTCCTCTGCTGTAGGTTCTGAATCTTCAATTCTCTGTATTATTGACTTGAAAAGACATAATTTTGACGAATTTTTTGAATTTTTAATAATGAGAAACAACAAAATGAAACTAATCATGGTAAATTAAGATCAAATAAACAATGCATGCAAGACGCCAAACTTAGAATTTTTCATATTAAAGACACTAACAAATTGAGAATGCACATGAGAAACAACAAAAAAAAACACAAAACAAGAGAATTTAAAGATGAGACCCAAGAAAATACTCAAGAACATCTTGAAGATCAATGAAGGACATAATGCATATATTCGAAAAATGCAAGGAAATTAAAGACATGCAATTGACACTAAACTTAAAAATTAACACTAAACTCAAACAAGAAACACAAAATCTTTTTGGTTTTTACGATTTTACTAAATATTTTTGTATTTTTCAAAAATTATTTGGAAAAAGAAAATAAGGAATTCAAAATTCTTAATGAGAATTCCAGGAATCATGCAATGTTAGTCTAAAACTCCGGTCCAGGAATTTGACATGGCTTACTAGCCAACCAAGCTTTCAGTGAAAGCTTCGGTCCAAAACACTAGACATGGCCAATGGCCAGCCAAGCTTTAGCAGATCAATACATTCAACAGCAGGATTGATAGAAATCAATAAGCTCTTGTGATGATAAGTTAAAACCTCGGTCCAAGAGATTAGACATAGCTTCACAGCCAGCCAGACTTCAACAGATCATCATGAAACTCTAGAATTCCTTCTTAATAATTTTGAAGAAAAATATATTATTTTTTTGAATTTTTTTCGAAATAAAAAAAATAAAAAGCTTAAACATAAAATAAAATTACCCAATCTAAGCAACAAGATGAACCGTCAATTGTCCAAACTCGAACAATCCCCGGCAACGGCGCCAAAAACTTGGTACACGAAATCGTGATCGCACCCTTTTCACACAACTCCGTGTAGCTGACTAGCAAGTGCACTGGGTCGTCCAAGTAATACCTTACGTGAGTAAGGGTCGATCCCACGGAGATTGTCGGCTTGAAGCAAGCTATGGTCATCTTGTAAGTCTCAGTCAGGCGGATTCAAATGGTTATGGAGATTTAATAATTAAAAGATAAATAAAACATAAAATAGGATAGAGATACTTATGCAATTCATTGGTAGGAATTTCAAATAAGTGTACGGAGATGCTTTGTTCCTCCAGAACCTCTGCTTTCCCATTGCCTTCATCCAATCATTCATACTCCTTTCTATGGCAAGCTGTATGTTGGGGGATCACCATTGTCAATGGCTACCGTCCGTCCTCTCAGTGAAAATGGTCCAAATGCGCTGTCACCGCACAGATAATCATCTGTCGGTCCTCACTCATGTTGGAATAGGATCCATTGATCCTTTTGCATCTGTCACTACGCCCAACACTCGCGAGATTGAAGCTCGTCACAGTCATCCCATCCCAGATCCTACTCGGAATACAACAAACAAGGTTTAGACTTTTCGGATCTCAAGAATTCTGCCAATTGATTCTAGCTTATTCCACGAAGACTTTGATCTCACGGAATGGAAGGCTCTGTTGTTAGGAGAGGCAACCATGCATCGTGAACCAGGAGGCCAAGAGATACACACTCAAGCTCTCGCAGATAGAACGGAGGTGGTTGTCAGGCACACGTTCATAAGGGAGGAGGACGATGAGTGTCATGTATCATCACATCCATCAGGTTGAAGTACGAGTAAATATCTTAGAACAAGAATAAGTGTGAATTGAATAGAAAAACAATAGTACTTCGCATTGATTTATGAGCAACAGCAGAGCTCCACACCTTAATCTATGAGGTGTAGAAACTCCACCATTGAAAATACATAAGAACAAGGTCTAGGCATGACCGTGAGTCCAGCCTCAAATGTCTAAAGACTAAACGTCCAAAAGATGAAAATACAATAGTAAAAGGTCCTATTTATAGAGAACTAGTAGCCTAGGGTTTACAGAAATGAGTAAATGATGCAAAAATCTACTTCTGGTGCCCACTTGGTGTGTGCTTGGGTTGAGCATTGAAGATTTTTCGTACTTGGGCTGTTCCCGGAGTTAAACGCCAGCTTTGGTGCCAGTTTGGGCGTTTAACTCCAATTCTGGTGCCAGTTTGGGCGTTTTACGCCAGAATTTTTATGCTGACTTGGAACGCTAGTTTGGGCCATCAAATCTCGTTCAAAGTATGGACTATTATATATTTATGGAAAGCCCAGGATGTCTACTTTCCAACGCATTTGAGAGCGTGCCAATAAGGGTTCTGTAGCTCCAGAAAATTCACTTCGAGTGCAGGGAGGTCAGAATCCAACAGCATCTGCAGTCCTTTTTCAGCCTCTGAATCAGATTTTTGCTCAGGTCCCTCAATTTCAACCAAAAAATACCTGAAATCACAAAAAAATACACAAACTCATAGTAAAGTCTAGAAATATGACTTTTAATTAAAAACTAATAAAAACATAAGAAAAATTAACTAAAACATACTAAAAACTACCTAAAAACAATGCCAAAAAGCGTATAAATTATCCGCTCATCATTGGTTTGAGTTGATAATTTGTTTTGTGAGGTTCACAAATTCCTGTAAGATGTCATTCACGATGCCATTAACCAAGTACTTGTGAGAGGATGATGTCATGACAGCTGATGGAGGAGGAATGCTTTCATCTTCTTCTTCTTTTATAACATTGTCATTGGCAACCTTATTTTCTTTTTTTTTTGATTGCTTGACTGCATCACCGCCCTTAAGAGATAAAATTTGGTTCTCTTGGATTTTATTATATAGATCAACACCAAAGTACTCAAAGATACAAGTCAAAAATATGCTATATGGTAAAGAAATATTTTTGTCACTTTTGATACAATTATACATATGGCGCATCATTAAATACGCAAAAGAAATTTCAGTTTTGTTGATGATTGCATAGAGAACTAAGGTGTTACAAAGAGTCACTCACTGATAATAACCACTTTGAGACATGAGAATATGGGTAATAATACAGTGTAGTTGGGTCTTGACAGGACCTAGGACTCGATGGTTGGGGGTGACACCATCCATGAGGGAAATATTTTCACATATGTTTACTAACATATCCTTGTGTGAAATACCTAGATTATTATCTCACTTTCCAAAAATGTAGCCATTGACGCCAGCATCATAATAACCAAGAGCTCCACCAATAAATCTTTTATTTAAATGAATTTCCAGACCTTTTACATATGAGTAAACAAATTCCTCATGATAGTACATATTAGCGTATAACTAAATCATGGTAAATAGATCTTCTGATGTTAAAGAGTTTTTTCTAATCCAAGTAAACAAAATTTTCAACAAAATCAATCCTTTTTTAGCCAGAGTATTTAAATCAATCACAAAAGTTGAACACAGGGGTCTTTTAGAATCATTGACTCTATGAAATTCAAAGTTCATGCTTGAAGAAAAATGAAGTGGATCATAGTAAGAATGAAGAAGGTTACCAAAATGGGATTTAAAACCTATAGGGTCAGGATTTGCAGGTTCTTTCACAGAGTTAAGGAAAGGTCTTCAGTTACCTTTTGAAGGACAACTAGACAGTGCAGAACATCCTTAAGGATGGGATGAGGAGCAAGGAGGTAGAGACATTGGAGGTTCTTCATCACCCATAGGTTTCTTTCCTTTTGCCCTAGAAGTTCTAGCTTTAGTTGGCGCCGAGGATGGACAATGAGAGGTGTTTTTGGTTTGTGTCATAGGTTCGGGAACAGGAGATGAGTGTGATGAAAAATGGGAGTAAATATAGATATGAGTGTGAGCTTGGCCCTTAGGAGGAGGATTTCATGGAGCACAATAGGTTCCTGTGCCTCTTCGAGTTGCAACCTTCTTTCTCATCTTCATGAAACCTAATGAATGCAGTTATAGGAGTGGTGGAGGTTGGAGAAGATGAGAAGTTTTCAAGAAGTAACTGCTATTAATGCTTTGAAAGTTTTTGAAAACACAAATAGTTATTTAAATAAAATAAAAGGGATTTTCAAAGATATTGATTTCGAAAGGATATGCAAGCAAGCAGTTTAAAAAGAGAAGTCAAGAATAAAATTTGAAAACCAGAATTTGATTTGACTCGTTGAGAAACCCTTAAAACAAATAATTTTTTATTTATGATCAAAACAAACAATGAGGCCCACATCATTGAATAGAACATCTTTCTTTTGGGCCCAATGGTGGTTTAAAGAAACGCAATGGTGTACCAAAGATTCATCTTTCACCCAAATTAAATAATTGTGCCAACACTCAGTCTGATATCCAGAAAACCTAGAAGGAGTCGTCATTTGTCCAGCTTTATCTCCTGTCGACCTGAGAGACAAAAATAACCAGAAAGCAACATCAAATTAATTCAGGAATTCAGATTCAACAATACCCAATGCTTTTCTCAGCTTGCAAAATCTATCTTCAGACAAAGGTTTAGTGAAAATGTCAGCAAGTTAATCCTTAGATTTTATAAATTGTATATCAATTGTACCCTATTTCACATGTTTCTTGATGGAGTAAAATGTCATTTCAATGTGCTTTGTTCTAGAGTACAAAACTAGATTTTTAGAAATGTTTATTGCACTCATATTGTCACAAAATAAAGGGATACTATTGACTTGTAATTTATAATCTGCAAGTTGTATTTTAAGCCATAACAACTGTGAACAACAAGAAGAAGCGGCTATATATTCAGCCTTGGCTGTGGATAATGCAACTGTAGCCTATTTCTTGATTGACCACATGTTTAGAGACTATCCAAGGAAGAAACAGATCCTAGACGTGCTTCTTCTATCAACCCAATCATCGGCAAAATTTGCATCACAATACCCTACTACAAAAAACTCATCAGACTTGGGATACCAAAGACCAAAATTAGCAGTGCTATTAATATATCTAATGATTCTTTTTACAACTGAAAGATGTAATTTTTTTTGTTGTGATTGGAATCTAGAACAGACTCTAACACTTTAAACAATATCCAGTCTAGAGGATGTTAGATACATAAGAGATTCGATCATTCCTCTGTACCTTATTTCATCCACATCTTTTCTGTTTTCATCCTTCTCAAGTTTAAAGTTTGGATGCATTGGTGTACTCATTGGTTTAGAATTTTCTAAACTAATTTTTTTACTAATTCTTTGGCATATTTACCTTGGTGCACAAAAATTCCACTAGAAATTTGTTTGATTTGGAGTCCTAGGAAGAATGTGAGCTCCCCCATCATACTCATATCAAACTCACTAGTCATTAAGTTTTCAAAATCAGCACATAAGACTTCATTAGCCGATCCAAACACAATGTCATCCACATAAACTTGAACAAGAATGAAATTATCATTAGATTTTTTAATAAAAAGACTTGTATTTGTGGTACCTCTTTGAAAACTATTTTTCAATAAGAAAGAGATAAATCTTCCATACCAAACTCTAGGAGCTTGTTGATGAGCAGATAATTTATACCCTTTTTGGCATTGTTTTTACATAGTTTTTAGTATGTTTTAGTTACTTTTTATTATATTTTTATTAGTTTTTATGCAAAAATCAAATTTCTGGACTTTACTATGAGTTTGTGTGTTTTTCTGTGATTTCAGGTATTTTCTGGCTAAAATTGAGGGACCTGAGCAAAAATCTGATTCAGAGGCTGAGAAAGGACTGCAGATGCTGTTGGATTCTGACCCTCCTGCACTCGAAGTGGATTTTCTGGAGCTACAGAAGCCAAATTGGCGCGCTCTCACTTGCGTTGGAAAGTAGACATCTTGGGCTTTTCAGCAATATATAATAGTCCATATTTTCTCGATATTTGATGGACCAAACTGGCACTAAAAGCCAGCCAAAAACTTTCTAGCATAAAACGCAAGAACTGGCACCAAAACTGGAGTTAAACACCCAAACTGGCACCCAAGCTGGCGTTTAACTCCAAGAATGGCCTATGCACGTGAAAGCTTCAATGCTCAGCCCAAGAACACACCAAGTGGGCCCCGGAAGTGGATTTCTACACTATCTGCACTTAGTTACTTATTTTCTGTAAACCCTAGTAACTAGTTTAGTATAAATAGCACTTTTTACTATTGTATTCGAATCTTTTTATCATCCTTTGTCTACCCTAAGACTTTGTACACTTGGAACCTCTTTGGGAGGCTGGCCATTTGGCCATGCCTAGACCTTTTTCACTTATGTATTTTCTACGGCGGAGTTTTTACACCTCATAGATTAAGGTGTGGAGCTCTGCTGTTCTTCATGAATTAATGCAAGTACTATTGTTTTTCCTTCAATTCACGCCTACTTCTTCTCTAAGATATACTCTTGTACTTAATTCAGTTAAGTCAGAATAAAGGGGTGACCCGTGACAATCACCCACTATCTTCGTTACTCGCTTAGCCAAGATCCGTATGCCTGACAACCAGAAACGGTCTACATGATGTTCAACGTAGTCATTGGATGACAGCCGGAGTATATTCTCTTGGGTATCTAATACACTGACCGAGTCCGTCAGATTCGTATCTTCGTGGTATAGGCTAGAACCATTGGCAGCATTCCTGAGATCCGAAAAGTTTAAACCTTGTCTGTGGTATTCCGAGTAGGATCTGGGAAGGGATGACTGTGACGAGCTTCAAACTTGCGAATGTTGGGCACAGTGACAATGTGCAAAAGGATAGAGAGTTCCTATTCCGATGCTAGCGAGATCGGACAGATGATTAGCCGTGTGGTAGCTGTACATGGTATTTTTCATCTGAGACGAGAAATCCGACAGTTGATTAGCCGTACAGAGATCATACCTAGTATTTTTCATCCGAGAGGATCATACAACTTGCCATGGAAGGGAGCACGCATGATTGGAAGAAGACAATAGGAAAGCAGAGGTTCAGAAGCAACAAAGCATCTCCAAACGCTTATCTGAAATTCCCACCAATGAATTACATAAGTATCTTTATTTTATTTTATGGTTTAATTATCTTTTAATTATCAGAACCTCATAACCATTTGAATCCGCTTGACTAAGATTTACCGGATGACCATAGCTTGCTTCAAGCCGACAATCTCTGTGGGACGACCCTTACTCACGTAAAGTATTACTTGGACGACCCAGTGCACTTGCTGGTTAGTTGTGCGGAGTTGTGAAAAGTGTGATCACAATTTCGTGCACCAAGTTTTTGGCGCCGTTGCCGGGGATTGTTCGAGTTTGAACAACTGATGGTTCATCTTGTTACTTAGATTGGGTAATTTTATTTTATGTTTAAGTTTTTTAATTTTATTTTCGAAAAAAAAATTTAAATATTTAGTTTTCAAAAAAATCATTCAAAAATTTTTAAGAATGAATTCTAGAGCTTCATGAGATATGTTGAAGCCTGGCTGGCTGTTAAGCCATGTCTAATCTTTTGGATTGAGGTTTCCACTTTCCATTGTAGAAAGGACATGCTTGTATGTGTTATGTTAAAGTTTGGCTGGCCATTTGGCCATGTCAAATTCTTTTGAACCGGAGCTTTAGAATAACACTGCATGAGCCTTTGGACTCTCATTTAAAATTCTGTGCTAAAGCTTGGCTGGCCATTTGGCCATGTCT